>NC_091248.1:26267500-26892500 GCF_042477335.2 Ovis canadensis
GTCATTTTGGACATGCAGGCAACTGTCACTGCTTGGCATACATGCAGAAGAATTCTGCCACCGAAGATAAATATCCAAATAAGATCTACTAATCCCATGGCAACACCATGAAAGACTGTCATCAAGCTCAGTCATTCAACTCACAAAAAAGAACTTTGACTTAACGAGACGAATTAACAGAAAGGTCTTCAAAGAATATTTAATACTATAGGAGAGACAAAACAGGAAATTCAATAAAATACATAAAAACAAGAAAAAGTGGTTATGAAGCAAAAATAATAGTAATAAAATAATCAGTTAAAGCTCTGTCAAATGAAAGATGTACTCATTAATAAATTTCATTGTTGTTAGTCGCTAAGTCATGTCTGACACTTTTGTGGCCCCATGGACTGTAGCCCACCAGGCTCCTCTGTCCATGGGATTTCCCAGGCAAGAATACTGGAGTGGGCTGCCATTTCCTTCTCCAGGGGATCTTCCTGACCCAGGGACTGAACCTGTCTCTCCTGCATTGGTAGGCGGATACTTTACCAATGAGCCCCTAGAGAAGCCATATACAACTTAATAAACAAACTGACTAACATAGTTGGTCTACTTCCAAGTAAGTTGGAAAACTGGAATATACTTCTGTGGAATTCCTCCAGGACATAATACAGAGGTAATGAGATGTAAACTCTGGAGAAAATTTTAAAAGACACGGAAAATAGATTCAGAAGTTCTAATGTCTGACAATGAATCTTCCTAAGAGGAGAAGAAAGACAGAAAGGAAGATCTATGGTTGGAGAAATAGAGACAAAGAATTTCTAAGAACTAAGTGACAGGATTCTTTTGTCCAAAGAGTTCATCACTGCTACCAGAAAAAAGACAATTCAAAAAATTAAAAAAAAAAAAAAACACAGGCCTAGAAACAAACATTTCAGACCATGAAGGATAAAAAGAAAAAATCCTTTATTTCTCCTCTTCTTCCTCGACTTAATAGGTTTATTCCACTTTCTGAAAGCATAGGAGGCAGTAGTGAGTCTGGAGCGGAAGAGGGGTTGGGCCATGCAGCAAGCAAGCGATTCAAGGAGGTGGCAGTAGACACAAAGGCCAAGTAGACATGAGGTGGGGAGGATGGAAAAGGGAGTGACGAAGGGCTGATGAGGGAGCAAAGGCCAAATATATGGCTCCTGTGGTCAGGAGATTAGTTATATACAGAAAGACTGAGAAAAGAAGTAACTATACTAAAGACAATAGGGGAATTCCTGGTGGGCCAGTGGTTAGGACTTGTGCTTTTATTGCTGTGGGCCTGGGTTCGATCCCTGGGCAAGGAACTAAGATCCCACAAGCCATGTGGCAGGGCCTAAATAAATAAATAAATGACACTATAAAGATGACTAATGATACTGTGAGCCAGATTTTTCAGTGTTGGAGAAGTGAGTTACAAATAGGAAAAGGAGGACGACTAGAAAGAAGGCTGAGCTGTTAAACTGGAATTGGAGATATCAGTGCGAACTCACGTTTGAACATACCTTATACATTTCTATGGATAGATACATAAATAGACATCGACATGTATGTGTTGTAACATGTGTCTACATATGTCCATATGCACATATATATTTCGTACCTTCTTTGGAGAGCATCTAGAAGCAATGATGCTCTAGTAACTAACAATGATCATAAGTGAGTGCCCAGAGAGTAGTTTCAAAATTCCATCTTCCTCTAAAGGAACCTAAAATCCTTGGGGAAATAACTGATTCCAGGATGGAGGCAAGAAAAGTATAAGATGGTCCTGGAATATCTTGGTGTGCCAGAATATAAGAAAGTAGTTAAAGAATAACTGGGCAGGGTGTGGGCCAGTTACATAATGGGTAATATATCTGGTTACAGATCAGAAGAATAATTGGGCATGTTAAAAGGACATAAGAGCCAGCTTTGAAGAGGTTCATACTGGCCAAATTAAACAATTTGAGCATCAAAATAATGATAGTAGTATGTTTAATGTTAGTCACTCAGTCGTGTCTGACTCTTTGCAACCCCATGGACTGTAGCTTGCCTGGTTCCTCCATCCATGAGATTTCCCAGGCAAGAATACTGTAGTGTGTAGTCATTCCCTTCTCCAGGGGATCTTCCTGACTCAGGGATCAAACCCAGGGATCAAACACGTGTCTCTTGCGTCTCCTGCATTGGCAGGCAGATTCTTTACTGCTAGCACCACCTGGGAAGTCCAAATAGGAATTGATTAAAACTCAGTGAATAAAACAGAAATCCCTGAGTTGATACATACATATACACATACATAAAAGGGGTGATAATTCTACTACTTTCTTAGTAGAATTCCTATTAACAAGTACTAAAAGACAGAAATAGAAAATTACCATACAGCAACAGCCATATGGTAGTTGATTCAGGTGGGAGTAGTCAATAGATGCTAAGGTTTCTGGGTCTGATGAAGAATGGATATTGATATAATCCAATATCTCCCTCCAAAATAGCTTTCAATTACAAAAAGGAAAATGAAGCGTTCATAATGGAGAAGTAGAAGACACCAATATGACCAGGGTCAACATCAAAAATAAGTTAAAAACATGACTTTCATAGAAATGCAGAAAGATCACACATCAAAGATTTATAAACTGCTTATTTGTAAGTAATCAAAAATGAAAAAAAAATGTTACTTTAGGCAAAAATATTACCTAGAACTTAGAAATAAGGCAGCACATCTTTTAATGTCATTCAAGAGCAAAGATCTACGCAACAATTACTTAAGGCAGATTTCTGCAATTTTTATCAGTAACGTACTGAAGAGCATACATTCTTGATCTTGCAAGCCACAGGGTGTCCATCACAACAACTCAGTCCTGTTGCTGTCACACAAAAGGAGCCACAGACATCCCCCAGATAAAAATTAATGACTGAACTTGACTCATACTGCACTGGATTTGCCTGCAGGCTGTAGTTTACCAAGCCCTAATCTAGAGAAATATATGCAAAATAAGAGGAAATGGGTGGGGAGAGAAACAAGAATGATAATAATTTGAAAATTCATATAAGAGAGCAGAAATAATTCTAAACATATCAGTAATTCTAATGCATATGAATGGATTAAATTATTCAAAACAGATTTAAACTATTTAAGCTCTATTTAACAACAACAAAATGCCAGGCTAGTTATAATAAAAAGAAACCTGATCGTGTCTGATTAATAAAAGAATTGAAGGCAAAAGTCATTAAGAAATGAAGGAATGGTTTCATTCACATAAAAGCAATAAAATATATTATCACCCAACAACGAAAAATGTATCAGAATGAAAAGAAAAAAACTCAGGACTGGAAAGAGAAACTAATAGGTTTATAGAAATAGTAAGAATTTTTAAGATACCTATTTCAGATAGCAATAGATCAAGCAGATTCAAAATAAGTGTGGTGGACAATGTCTGAATAATATAACAACATTTGCTAATATATATAAATATGTACATGTGTGTCTACTTAGATATTTCTATACATACACAAACATATATATATAGAGAGATCAGTATATACATGAATACATACACACACTCAGAGAATAAACACTTTTTTAATGTAAGTAAGAAATTTATGATAAATAACCACATGCTACCCACAAGGGAAGTTTCAACAAATACAAACACAAAACCAAAAAAATATATTATGCACACCATGTTCACTGCCCAAAATATAATAAAATCAGGTATACAAACTAAGATAGCAAAAAAACAGTAAAAACACATGGGATAATAGTAAATTATTTTGGGGCTTTCAAAACTATCATTTGAAATTGATAACATGTTAAAATTGAAGAAATATAAACCTACATCTTCTAATCAAAATTGCAAAACCCAGAAAGCTCTGAAAAGTCTGAGGTAAGTTTTTAATTTATTTGGCATCAAAACATAATCTGATATGAAATTTTTAGTAGGAAAAGATATTCTGAAATGACAGGAGACCATTTAAAGACTTAATCCTATGGAATATGAATATTCATTTTTTTGCCATTCATTGATGGCAAAAAAAAAAAATATTTCTGAGTAACCAGTGCTATCCCAGGCCCCTCTGGAAGAAGTTACATAATAAATTTATATGAATTATGTTACCATTCTAAAAATCTAAGAATTTTTCAACTCCAAACAGATATCAAACTCAAGTGGTTTCTAAAGGGATTGTAGACTGATACGGTATTTCTTCTATATTCTGAACCTAAGAGAAAGCATAATGAAGGGAGCTTGTCAACTCCAGTATCAATTTTTCTACCTCCTAAAAGCATCCTAATCAAATACTTTTCTGTGGCAAGACTCCAATTTTATGACTATTATAATACCCAAACTAAAACTATTTAATTTTTTTCCTTTCATGCAGAGAATAATGGAATGCAAATATTTTTCCTTGCCTAGAGGCAGGGTTTGAATATTAAGAAAGAGAACTAATATTTTGCTTGTTAATGATTCAACCTCTAAAGGCAATGAGCCATCAAAGTTTACTGTGAGAAAAAAAAAAAGGGAACCAAACAAGGAAAGAAAAACTGCCTGTAAGGAAAGTCCAAATAGAGAGGAACAGATCTGCCCCTCCCACCCCTTATTCCTGACAAAAAGGAAGTTGGAAAGAGGTGAAAATGA
Source organism: Ovis canadensis (assembly GCF_042477335.2). NCBI lineage: Eukaryota > Metazoa > Chordata > Mammalia > Artiodactyla > Bovidae > Ovis > Ovis canadensis. The sequence continues at coordinate 26,272,117 of NC_091248.1, forward strand.
AATGAAAGAGGGTAACAAAAGGAGCCCTGGGAAATTTGGAGCCCAAGCAGAGAGCTTGCAACCTGGGAAGAAACCAGTAGGTAGCTCTAATTAAGAACCACTGCCAAGAGCACCAATCAAGTGTCCAGATGGTGAACGCAAGCTGAATAAGCTGGAGTCTTCACTTGAGTATAAATGTCACACAACTCCAGGTGATCCTCTCCTTAGCAACAAGAAAGGACTTTAGAACCCAGTGGTTCATCTACTGATTTTGAGCCTTGATGATGTTTTCTGGACTATAGGATTTTATTGTTTGAATAACCCATAGAGGAAATCTTCCTCCTGATTATAATGTTGCAGACCCTCTTAAATTCAAGATGCATGCACGTGTGGTTAGCTGCTCAGTAGCGTCCAACTTTTTGTGACCCCATGGACGGTAGCCTGCCAGACTCCTGTGTCCATGGAATTTTCCAGGCAAGAATACGAGAGTAGCTTGCCATTTCTTCCTCCAGGGATCTTCCTGACCCAGCGATCGAATATACATCTCTTGCATCTTCTGCACTGGCAGGCAGATTCTTTACCACTGAACCCCTGGGAAAACCAATGATAGGAGAGATGAATCCTGGACAACTAGAGTAGTATTAATGATGGGGAAATTACTCCTTGCATTTCTGGTGCCGATGAAGGGGTACAGAACTGAGAAAGATTTTATTTTGTAAGTGGCTTAAGAGATTCTCCAAATTCTGAATGATTTGTAAATATATAATAATACATGTTCCTCCTTATTGGTAATTGTTATCAGAAGTGTGGGCAGTTTTAGTTACTACACCAATCTTTGAAATAAAGAAACAAACCAGACTTTGAAATAAAGAATACAACAAAAATCATATTAAAAATAACTTTAGTGTGTGTAACAGATTTAATGCAAAAAGATTTCTGTATAGGTACTACTAAGGTAAACAAACTAAAGTAACAATACCCTGAGAAATCTCTGTGATCTTAAGGACCTATTTCCTGTGCTGAGTGGGTCTTTATCTCAAGCCTGGGGAAAGAAACAAGCTCTTGTCTTTCATACTTTCATTGACCATCATTATACTCATTCAAATCTACCTAGATTCCATCCACACATGAATTCACTTTCCATTAAGAGTTTCCATAAATGGCAAGCCCAAAGGAGCATTAGGTTAGATGATAATTTTCAAAAGATCAAATGTCATTCATACAAATGTAAAATTAACACATGTCAAAGATGTTACTTAACTCATTAATTAAATGAGGGGCCCATTTCAATGGGTTCAAAAGGGGGATCTCAAAGAAGACATACTGCTGAATCTGTAATACTGAGATGAATTTGCAAAACTGGCTTTTCCACAGGAGGAAAATGTTTTCCTTCTATTAGAAAAATATTTTTACATGTCTACAGACAAGAATTATTTTCATTATGATGCTATTGGTAAAGAACTCGCCTGCAATGCAGGAGACTTAAGAGATGCAGGTTCGATCCCTGGGTCAGGAAGATCCCCTGTGGGAGGACATGGCAACCTACTCCAATATTCTTGCTTGGAGAATCCCATGGACAGAGGAGCCTGGTGGGCTACAGCCCATGGGGTCGCAAAGAGTCAGACACAACTAAAGCGACTTAGCTCCCATCCATTTTATACAACTTTGTACAAAGTTGTAAAACAGCTTAGTTAGAGACAAAGTTGCATATCCCTATAGGTTCAGATAATCTCCAAAGACTCTAAAACTATGTTGAAAATATAGACAGTCACTCCTTTGTTTGTCTTCAAGTCATAAATTTCCCCATTACAAATATTTTTGAAAACAATTTTTTAAATGTCATAGTTATTTCCATAATTCTCCAAATAAAACTAAAGGTTCTGTTTTAAAGGAAATGCTTATCACTTATGTGGATTATAATGAAATGTCAAGACTATTGATAATTGTCAAAGTATCAATGATAGTGAGTAGGCAGAAATAATTAGTTCTTGTTCTGACTCTTAGTAGATATACTTACAGTTTGCAAACACTTAGGCAAGGATAAAGAGAAAAATATTTTGTCAATCGTTACTTTAAAAATAATATTCAGTAGAAGAAACATCTTGATAGTCATCAACAGCAATATCAATGACTATGTTTATATGTACTATAATATTTCTGGGTAGAACTCAGATCAATAGAAGGAATCTGTTAATTCTCAAAAAAGGGTTCAGTTCAGTTAAGTTCAGTCACTCAGTTGTGAACTGCAGCACACCAGGCTTCCCTGTCCATCACCAACACCCAGAGTTTACTCAAACTCATGTCCATTGATTAGGTGAGGCCATCCAACTATCTCATCCTCTGTCATCCCCTTCTCCTCCTGCCTTCAATTTTTCCCAGCATCAGGGTCTTTTCCAATGAGTCAGTTCTTCACATCAGGTGAAAAGTTTCAGCTTCAACATCAGTCCTTCCAATGAATATTTAGGACTGATTTCCTTTAGGATTAACTGGTTGGATCGTCTTGCAGTCCAAGAGACTCTCAAGAGTCTTCTCCAACACAACAGTTCAAAAGCATCAATTCTTTGGCACCCAGCTTTCTTTATAGTCCAACTCTCACATCTATACATGACTACTGGAAAAACCATAGTCTTGACTAGACAGACCTTTGTTTAATGTCTCTGCTTTTTAACATGCTACCTAGGTTGGTCATAACTTTTCTTCCAAGGATTAAGCATCTTTTAATTTCATGGCTGCAATCACCAACTGCAGTGATTTTGGAGCCCCCCAAAATAAAGTCTGTCGCTGTTTACACTGTTTCCCCATCTATTTGCCATGCAGTGATGGGACCAGATGCCATGATCTTAGTTTTCTGAATGTTGAGTTTTAAGCCAACATTTTTACCCTCCTCTTTCAGTTTCATCAAGAGGCTCTTTAGTTCTTTACTTTCTGTCATAAGAGTGATGTCATCTGCATATCTGAGGTTATTGATATTTCTACCAGCAATCTTGATTTCAGCTTGTGCTTCATCCAGCCCAGTGTTTCTGATGATGTAATCTGCATATAAGTTAAGTAAGCAGGGTGACAATATACAGCTTTGACAATATACTCCTTTTCCTATTTGGAACCAGTCTGTTGTTTCATGTCCAGTTCTAACTGTTGCTTCCTCACCTGCATACAGGTTTCTCAAGAGGCAGGTCAAGTGGTTGGGTATTCCCATCTCTCTCAGAATTTTCCACAGTTTATTGTGATCCACACAGTCAAAGGCTTTGGCATAGTCAATAAAGCATAAATAGATGTTTTTTCTGGAACTCTCTTGCTTTTTTGATGACCCAGCGAATGTTGGCAATTTGATCTCTGGTTCCTCTGCCTTTTCTAAATCCAGGTTGAACATCTGGAAATTCACAGTTCACGTACTATTGAAGCCTGGCTTGGAGAATTTTGAGCATTACTTTACTAGTGTGTGAGATGAGTGCAATTGTGCAATAGTTTGAGCATTGCCTTTTTTGGCAGTTGAAATGAAAACTGCCCTTTTCCAGTCCTGTGGCCACTGCTGCATTTTCCAAATTTCCTGGCATACTGAGTGCAGCAATTTCACAGCATCATTTCAGGATTTGAAATAGCTCAACTGGAATTCCATCACCTCCACTAGCTTTGTTCATAGTGATGCTTCCTAAGGCTCACTTGACTTCACATTCCAGGATGTCTGGCTCTAGGTGAATGATCATACCATCGTGATTATCTGGGCTGCGAAGATCTTTTTTGTATAGCTCTTCTGTGTATTCTTGCCACCTCTTCTTAATATCTTTTGCTTCTGTTAGGCCCATACCATTTCTGTCCTTTATTGTGCCCATCTTTGCATGAGATGTTCCCTTGGTATCTCTAATTTTCTTGAAGAGATTTCTAGTCTTTCCTATTCTACTGTTTTCCTCTGTTTCTTTGCACTGGTCACTGAGGAAGGCTTTCTTATCTCTCCTTGCTATTTTTTGGAACTCTGCATTCAAATGAGTATATCTTTCTTTTTCTCCTTTGCCTTTAGCTTCTCTTCTTTTCTCAGCTATTTGTAAGGCCTCCTCAGACAGTCATTTTGCTGTTTTGCATTTCTTTTTCTTGGGTATGGTCTTGATCCTTGTCTCCTGTACAATGTTATGAATCCCCATCCATAGTTCAATAGGTACTCTATCAGATTTAATCAAATCAAATCAAATCAAAAAAGGGGTTACTGAGAGAATATTTAGCAAGTTGCTCAAACTTTTTAAGAGACATTTTAAAGAGACTTGGGCCACTCAAATTGTCATTTTTGAAATATGTTTTACAGTCTAAAACAACAAAAATACAGTGAATTAAATGCTAAGGATAACTGACATATTAAGTATAGATCAAAATATTGGTACAACAAGGTTTTCTTTAACATATTACACATCACGTATGTTGAGGTCTCATATATGGCCCAAAGAAACCCAGCCTGCTTTTATAAATTTTGAGTCATCATATCTCTGTGTAAATGTTATAGCACTGACATATAGTTTTCAGGCACTCTCCTTATGATTTAAAGCCAAGTCTTCCAATCACAGATAAAACCCACAAATTATAACACCAGGAAAGTATCTTATTTTCTAAAAAGTATTACTTGCTGTCATGACAGTATTATACTATAGTAGAAAGTAGGAATTCTCCTTGTATATTTCTCAGAAGAAAGCTGGGAAGACTCTGCTTCCAGTTAATACAGCAAAGTTAAATATCAGAGTAATTCTCTTGTCAAAATTAATTATAAAATGCATGAAACAATAGCTTGACACATTAGAGAATACTGACAGCAGGGAGAACGTGAGAAGCAGCGGTCCTGGAGAGAAGGCAAGCACACGGAGAAGAGCCTCTCTGCTCTGTGATCCTCCTCAAGACACCCGCGGAGCTGCCACAGAGAGAAGCAGAGGCTAAACACAAAGACAGACCTGGCTGCAACATTCTCACTGGGCTGAAGAGACAGGATTCAGAGTTGAGGGCATCCAATAGGGTAGACTGGAGAAAGAAATGGCAACCCACTTCCATATTCTCGCCTGGAAGATCCCACGGACAGATGAGCCTGGTGGGCTAAATTCCATGGTGTGGCAAAAGAGTTAGATATGGCTCAGCGGCTAAACAATAGGGTAGACTTGAAGAAAATGAGAAAACACATAAAAAGTGTACCTGAAATTCTGCATGCAATTTCTCTGCAAAGGGTTTTCCATCTTTGAAACCACGTATGCACAGAGCAAGACTCGTAGAAACCTAGCCAAAAATAGTAGTCTGACAGGTAGCGAAGCAAAGACCCTGGCAGTATGGTAGTACTGAGGACGTGTAGGTTATAATTCAGGGCTCAGAAAGTAGAGGTGATACAGGAAACACCCTCATGACTGAGACCACGGAAAAGCTATACCTTACAAGTAAGGACTTTGTCCTAAGAATGAAGGCAATTTAGAATAAGACCAATCCCATCAGAGTAGAGAATCTATTTTCCACTAGGTCAAGGTGATCTGCCATAGCTCTCTCTTCCTGTCAAATGAAATTAAACTATCTTGGGGGAAATCATCACCTATGATCACTCTGATTTTTCGTTCAGAATATCAAAACTTCATCAAATGTTACGAGAGAAAATAAGAAATCGGAACATATAGCAAAAAAGCAGGAAAAATTAAAGAACAGATATAGAACTAAAGATGATTCAGCTGTTGGAGTTATCATCAGATTTTAAAATAACAATGCTTAATGTATTCTTTATAACAGAGAGAAGGGTGGGAATTTTATAAGAAAACAGGGATCTACTAAAAAGAATCAAGTATAAATCATATGAATGAAAACTGATAATAATTGAAATCAGGAATCCAATACATATTTTTAATAGCAGAAAAGGCAAAGATCAGAAAACTGAAAGAGAATAACTAGGAAACATTCACGTGAAAAGGCAGAAAGAATATTCAACAGGGACAGTTCAGTGGGAAAAGAACAGTCTTTTTAAAAGTGGCGCTGGGACAGCCTCAAATGCACACACAACAGAATAAAGCTGAACCACATACAAAATGAACTCCAAATAGCTTATATCCATAAATGTAAAGCTAAAGTCATCAGACATCTCCAAGACTCTAGCTTTAGCAATGGTTTCTTAGATATGCCACCAAAAGCACAAGTGACAAAAAGAAAAAAAAATGCATAAATTGGATTTCAATAAATTAAAACATCTGCACTTCAAAGGACATCACCAAGAAAATGAAAAAAGAAAACACCCTTAAATAATGGGAGAAAATATTAGCAAATTATGTATCTGATAAGAGATATAAACAGAATATAAAAAGAACTATATGAAAGAATGAAGTCCTTATATATGCTCATATAGATAAAGCTTGAAAATATTTTGCTAAGTGAGAAAAGCCATACAAAGGTGACAGTTTTGTGATTCTATTTTTATGAAATGTCCAAAATAGGCAAATTTATAGAGACAAAAAGGAGATTATCAGTTGCCAAGGACAAGGAGAAAATGGAATATGAATTGATAATGGGTACAAGGTTTCTTCAGGGATGATGAAGTTAGACAGCATTTCAGTTGAGTTCAGTTCAGTCGCTCAGTTGTGTCTAACTCTAGACGACCCCATGAATCGCAGCACGCCAGGCCTCCCCATCCATCACCAACTCCTGGAGTTCACTCAGACTCACATCCATCGAGTCAGTGATGCCATCCAGCCATCTCATCCTCTGTTGTCCCCTTCTCCTCCTGCCCCCAATCCCTCCCAGCATCAGAGTCTTTTCCAGTGAGTCAAGTCTTTGCATGAGGTGGCCAAAGTACTGGAGTTTCAGCTTTAGCATCATTTCTTCCAAAGAAATCCCAGGGCTGATCTCCTTCAGAATGGGCTGGTTGGATCTCCTTGCAGTCCAAGGGACTCTCAAGAGTCTTCTCCAACACCACAGTTCAAAAGCATCAATTCTTCAGTGCTCAGCTTTCTTCACAGTCCAACTCTCACTGTATAAATAATATAAATTAGACATTATATTTCAGTTCAGTTCAGTTCAGTTGCTCAGTTGTGTCCGACTCTTTGCAACCCAATGGACTGCAGCACGCCAAGCATCCCTGTCCATCACCAACTCCCAGAGTTTACTCAAACTCCTGCCCATTGATTCGGTGATGCCATCCAACCATCTCATCCTCTGTCATCCCCTTCTGTCTTCAGTCTTTTCAGCATCAGGGTCTTTTCAGATGAGTCAGTTCTTCGCATCAGGTGGCCAAAGTATTGGAGGTTCAGCTTCAATATCAGTCCTTCTAATGAATATTCGGGACCGATTTTCTTTAGGATGGACTGGTTGGATCTCCTTGCAGTCCAAGGGACTCTCAAGAGTCTTCTCCAACACCACAGTTCAAAAGCATCAATTCTTTGGCACTCAGCTCTCTTTATAGTCCAACTCTCACATCTATACATGACCACTGGAAAAACCATAGCCTTGCCTAGAGGGACCTTTGTTGGCAAAGTAATTTGACAAATAAAGACAGAATATTTAGAGCTCTACAAATACAACAAAAAACAATGAATTGGAAATCTTAAAAGGATGCATCTTATGCTCTGTAAATTATTAATATGAATCAAGCTGTTATAAACTAAAACTCGGAAACAAGACTGAGAGAATTCAATGTAAGTATATGCTAAAAAACATACTAGCAAGAGTTTTTCTGTTAGAAAAATGATGAAGCTGTAAATCTTGTGATATAGGAATTAAGGAAAAGGATCAAAAGTTTAGAATGTAAGTAAATCTCAGTTAATATTAGTTGATTTTTTAAAGTGACTTATGGGATTTAAAATACATGGAAACTAAGGCATATAACAACAACAGCACAAAAAATGACAGTTACTCTGGTGAGAATGTTTATGAGATCCTTCCATTGTCCAGAAAGCTGTAAAAGCACTGATTCAAGCTGGATTCCAATTTAATGTAGATAGTAATAATTCAAGAATGCATGTTGTAATCTCTTTATTAACTGCAATATCTTTATTATCTGGAATATTTTCAGATGTATTATTTTCAAGAAAATAAAAACAGAAAGAGAATAATATACTTATTAATTCAAAATAATTTAGCAAAAAGGAAAAAACAAACAAGAAATAAAATGAAATCAAGCCTAATATAATACATTTAAACATAAATAATAGTAATTATATCAAACATAAATGGATCATATCCTCCAATTGAAGGACAAAATTATTAAAATAGATTTTTAAAAATCTGTATAGTGCTTATAGAACCTTAAATTAAGGTATTTTATTTAAGATCTCACCTTAAATGTAAGAAAACAAAAGTTGAAAGAAATGTATGGAAAAAGAGATTATATGCAAACACTAACCAAAAGGGAGATGTTGAAACTATAGATAGATAAGACAAAGAAAACTTTAATGCAAAAATCAATAACTAGAAATAAACAGAGATGTGAGAGCATGATTTTAAAAAACAGTCAATTCAAAATTATTTTATAATAATCTATATTTGTATGCACCTAGTAATGAAATATCAAGATATGTAAAGCAATTACTGACATAGTTAAAAGGATAGTTAATACACAATTCTGGCTGAAGATATTAACAAAATTTTAATGATGATCAGAGCAGACAAAGATATCAAAAGGATATAGCAAGGCAAGAAAAAGAAACTATAAGCATACAGGTTGAAAAGTAAGAAGTAAGTCTTTATTTGCAGACATTAAAACCTTTTATGTAGAAAATCCCAAGGAATATGCTTTAGAAATTAATAGAACTAATAGAGAAGTTTTCCAAGGTCATAAGATACAAGATTAATATAAAAAGTTAATATTATTTCTCTATATTAGCAAAACAATCCAAAAACAAAATGAAGAAAACAATCACAATCTCAGTAACATTAAAATTTAACAGTAAATTGAGTTACAAATTCAAGTTTGAGCTAACATTCAAAGTCTGAATTACAGAATTTACAAAATAATGATAAAATCCCAGTAGTTTTATTTTAAAAGTTAACAAGTGATTCTAAAATTTGTATAGAATTGCAAATAATCTATAGTAGCTAGAAAATTTTCAAACAATAAGAAAAAAGTTAGAGAGTTTATACTACCTGATTTCGAAATATACTATAAAGCTACAATAGTCTGGACAATGTGGTCTTGGAATAAGGATAGACATATAGAACAGACAGTCCAGAAATGAACTTATATTTACAGCCAACTGATTTTTTCAAGTCATGCAAAATATGTATTAATAATACAAAGGTATGTGGAAAATCCACAAATGTTTCAAAACTAAATAACAAATATCTAAACAGACCCTATGGCCAACTGATTTTTGACAAAGACACCAAGATACTTTGATGGGAAAGAATAATGTTTTCAAAAAAACAGAAAAAATATCCACATGTTAAAAATAAACTTAGATATCTTATATCACATACAAAAATTAACTCAAAATGGATCATAATCCTAAATACAAGATATAAAACTATAATATTTTAAGAGAACATGTAGGAGAAGATCTTTGTGACCTGGATTAGGTAAAGAATTTTTAGATATGATACCAAAACACAATCAGTAAGAAAAAAACTATAAATTGAATTTTATTAGTATATTTTAAACTTTATTCTTCAAAGAATACTGTTTATGGAAATAGAAAGACAAAGTACAGACTAGGAGAAAATATTTACAAAACATATATCTGAAAAGGACTAAGATCTAAAACATATAAAGAACAATTAAAACTCTAGAATAAGAACACATACAACTCAATTTTTTAAATGAGCAAAAGATTTGATGGCACAACAAAAGATGGTCAACATTACTAGTCACAAGAGAAAGACAAATTAAACTATAATGAGATGCCACTACATTTCCTAGAATGACTGAAATTGTCAAGACTTATCAACATCAAGTATGATTGAAAATGTGGAGACACTAAAACACTTTTATGCTGCTGGAGAGTGATAGATAAAAGTGGTCTGGCAGGTTTTTGGATGTGGAAACTTATTTTATGTCCAAGAAATTCTATCCCATGTATCTTTGATATATGTAATAAAAACTGTATGCCCACACAAAGACTTGTATTAATATATGAATGTTCAGAGAAGCTTATTCAAAATAGCCAAAAAGTATAAACAAAAGAAAAGAGAAAATGTAAACATCAACCCCGGATGATCCAAACATTGAAGTTAGTAGATGTCAAAAATCTAGAAACAGCAAAATTAAAACCACCAAACCAAAAATTTCACTAGTTTGGCAAAATAGTCTAAATCAAGTTACACTTATATGATTTAATTGGTCTTGTCTGCTCAGGAAATTATCAAGTCTGGGCTCCATTTTGTACTTAATTTTAACATAGGCAAGGATTTTTAGAACAGCTATTATAACTATACTCATTGAGGCAAAGAAAAATAGTATGGTAAATGATATGCGGGTCAGGAAGCAACAGTCAGAACTGGACATGGAACAATAGACTGGTTCCAAATAGGAAAAGGAGAACGTCAAGGCTGTATATTGTCATCCTGCTTATTTAACTTATATGCAGAGTACATCATGAGAAACGCTGGGCTGGAAGAAGCACAAGCTGGAATCAAGATTGCCAGGAGAAATATCAGTAATCTCAGATATGCAGATGACACCACCCTTATGGCAGAAAGTGAAGATGAAAGTGAAAGAGGAGAGTGAAAAAGTTGGCTTAAAGCTCAACATTCAGAAAACGAAGATCATGGCATCTGGTCCCATCACTTCATGGGAAATAGATGGGGAAACAGTGGAAACAATGTCAGACTTTATTTTTGGGGGGCTCCAAAATCACTGCAGATGGTGATTGCAGCCATGAAATTAAAAGACACTTACTCCTTGAAAGGAAAGTTATGACCAACCTAGACAGCATATTCAAAAGCAGAGATATTACTTTGCCAACAAAGGTCTGTCTAGTCAAGGCTATGGTTTTTCCAGTGGTCATGTATGGATGTGAGAGTTGGACTGTGAAGAAAGCTGAGCACCAAAGAATTGATGCTTTTGAACTGTGGTGTTGGAGAAGACTCTTGAGAGTCCCTTAGACTGCAAGGAGATCCAACCAGTCCATCCTAAAGGAGATCAGTCCTGGGTGTTCATTGGAAGGACTGATGCTGAAGCTGAAACTCCAATACTCTGGCCACCTCATGGGAAGAGTTGACTCACAGGAAAAGACTCTGATGCTGGGAGGGATTGTGGGCAGGAGAAGAAGGGGATGACAGAGGATGAGATGGCTGGATGGCATCACCAATTCGATGGACATGAGTTTGAGTGAACTCCAAGAGTTGGTGATGGACATTTCATTTCTAAACTAAAAATGAAATCTCAAATTAAAAAATATCCTTAGATAGGCTTGAATAATAGAGATGACAGAGAAAACAGCTTGATAATACAATAGAAATTATCCAATCTGAAAAATAAACCAAAAAATTTAGAAGAAAACTAATAGAGCCTCAATGTCAAAAGATCTAACACATGTGTATTGGAAGCCCAGGATGAGAAGAGGTATGGCCAAAAAAGTATTTGAAGAAATGGCCAAAATTTTCCCAAATTTGGTGAAATGCCTAAAAATAAAAGGTTGGTGAACCCAGAACATGATAAATATTTAAAAAGCTATATGTAGGAATATCATAATCTAACTGCTGAAAATCAAAGAAAAATCTTGCAAGCAGTCAGAAAAAAAATGACACAGTTACACAGGAGAAAATAATTCTGATGATTACAGACTTTTCAATCTAAACTATAGAGGCCAGAATTTCATGAAAGTATATTCAGGGTGTTGAAAGAAGAAACTGTCAGTCCAGAATTCCATATGCAGCAAACACATCTTTCAAAAACTAACATGAAATAATGTTTTCAAGTAAAAGAAAACTAAGAAAATTCGCCACCTAACAGATATGCTGAAATGCTAAATAAAATTCTTCAGGCTGAAGGGAAATGAAAAATTCAGATCTTCAAAAAGGAATAAAAATACTTGGATATAACTTAAATATCTGAGCTAATATAAAATATTATTTCCTCACTTAATTTCTTTAAAATTATATGTGTTAAAATATACCTAGGTGTTTAGGTCAAAAATTATGAGATTTTCTTGTGAGGTAATAGAGGTAATACATATGAAAATTATTACATAAAGATTTGTTGGGGAATAATAGACCTATACAGCTGTAAGGATTTTACATTTTATGTGAACCACCTCATTATTAACTCTAAATTGAAATAAAAAGTTAAGCATATCTATTAACCTGTGGGGAACCACTTACCCTGGAATTATAATCTCTTAAAAAGACGACCTGTTTTATTCGTCTTTCATCCTGAATCAAAAATCACAGAGTAATGAATCTAATGAATAAATAAATATAATGAAACAATGTTTGTTGAGATGTTTTGAATCAACACTTTAAACTGGCACTCACTCACAGCTGAGTTATAATTCTACTTTTAGCACAACTGGATATAGTAAAGGCATAATAAAGGCTGTTATTAGTGTTCCTAATGATGTCTTTGAACACAAGAATATCATGGGTGACAAATTTTAAATTACCAAAGAATAATCAATTCATAGATAAGGGCACAGGTTCTAGAGTGCCCAAACTTAGGTTAGAGTTTTACTAATCACCTGTGTGACCTCTTATTTTTTGTCTAAAGTGAGATGGTGAGCAAACTTGCTTTATAGAGCTGTTGAGAAAATTAAATAAAAATAAATGTAAATTGCTTAATACAGTATTTGGCACAAGAAAGTACTCAATAAATGTTAGGGGAAGCACACTGATTGAAACCACCCACCCTGGCCAGGCACCATAGTAATTATTTGCATGAGTTGTTTTATGACAGGAGATCCTGATAAGGAATACGGAACTAATAAGCCACCACCAACCGGAAGAGTTCGGGAAAGGTCTAAAGGAGACACCACCTGTCCGTCCACTTCCCAGAATCCCTCTCGCTAGCATCCATCTTGGCTGAGCAATGCGTGTGCCACCAGGAAAGGCTCTGAATTAGAATGATTGGCCAAAGACCACGCAGAAACTAATCCCATCACCATAAAACCCGAGACTGCGAGCCACGCGGCAGAGCAGTTCTTCTGGGTTCCCTTACCCTGCTGCTCTCCACCCGGGTGTCCTTTCCCAATAAAATCTCTTGCTTTGTCAGCACATGTGTCTCCTCAGATGATTCATTTCTGAGTGTTAGACAAGAACCAAGTTTCGGGCCCTGGAAGGAGTCCCTCTTCCTGCAACATAAACACAGGCTGCACTTACTGAACACCCAATACAAACTTTAAAAATTTATAATCCAGGGACTTTCCTGGTGGTCCAGTGGTTAAAAATTCATCTTGCAACGCAGGAGACATGGGTTCGATCCCTGGTCCAGGAACTAAGATCCCAAAAATCATGGAGCAACAAAGCTCATGTGCCACAGCTAGAGAGCCCATATGCCACAAGTACTGAAGCCCACGCTCTGGAGTCCAGATGCTACAGCTAATACTAGATGCAGTCAAATAAGCAAACAAATATTTGTTTAATTTACAATATCCATGGATATTATATAAATATAGCAACTCTACACTAATTAGAATATTTGATTAACCAGAATATCCATTCCCCAATCTCATGTATCACTGTGTCAGGTAACTCTATTGAGTTACGAAAACTTCCACATTTTCAGTTTAAAATATGACACAAACGAACTTGTCTACAAAAGAGAAACAGACTCACAGACATAAAGAACAGACTTATGGTTGCCAAGGGGAAGGGACATAGGGGAGGGACGGGTTGGGAGTCTGGGATTAGCAGGTGCAAACTTATGTATAGAATGGATAAACAGCAAGGGCCTACTGCACAGCACAGGGAACTTATCAATATATTCATATCCTGTGATAAACCACAATGTTATATATTCATATCCTGTGATAAACCACAATGTTAAAGAATATGAAAAAGAATGTATATACATGCACAACTAATCACTTTGCTGTACAACAGGTATTAATATAACATTGTAAATCAACCACACTTCAACAAATACATTGTTTAAAAAGAAAGTTTCTACATTTTCAAACCATTTGTTTTGTGCCCAACAAATCAAAAACAAGACTGCATCTATTACTCTACCACTTGAAATAATAGCTACACAGATCGACTATCCCCCAGCAAAATCTTTGGGACTTGATAATTTTTGGAATTCAGAATGTCTCAGGTTTAAGAAAATCACGGCTATCTTATGTAACAACCTTAGTGGAGGCTATCAGGTACTTTTAATCAAACATATTAATAATTCTTCAGTCATTAGTATATAAGCCCTCTGTATCCATGGGTTCTGCATCTGGGGATCCAATCAACCACATGTTATGCCCAAGGTCCAAATCCCCAGAACTGAGAGAACGAGACATCCACGGCAATGCAAACTCAAAAAGGGAATTTATTGCTAGCTCGAGCTAGGGCCCCGGCCACATCCAACACAGTGGAATAGAGGCAGAGCCCCGAGCCCTGGATTACAGTAGTATTTATAAGTTTAGGACAAAGACAGGGAATTGGCAAGGTGGGATTGGTTACAAGGGTTTCTTTGCATCTACTAATTGGCTAGATTTTCGCACGCGGGCTTTCTTAGGAGATTTCTATCCTCGTCCCGATTGGCACAGACCAGGCTACAGGGAGCATGTTGACAGGCTGAGTCCTCCCGTCACCGGCAGTGACGGCCTGGGCAGTGTCTCAGCTGTTTCCGGGATGCTTGCTCCAGCCTATTTTAGTCATGGCCTCTATCAGGCCTCAACACACAGACTAACAATATTCTTTAAAAAAAAAAACATCTAGAAAGTTCCAAAAATAAAAATTTGAATTTGCCACAGACTTGTAACTATATGCAAAGTATTTATGTTAGGTTAGGTACTGTAAGTAATCTAGTGATGCTTTTAAGTATATGGGAGGATATGTATAGGTTATATGCAAGTACTACCCCATTTTATATTAGAGACTTAAGCATCCAAGAATTTTGGTATTCACAGCAGGGCCTGAAACTAGTACCCTGCAGATACCAAGGGACAACCGTATTTACACAAAGGAGGGAAAAGTGTCCCTGTAAATTGCTACAGGTCATTCCCAGTCAGATCTTACCACTTAATGAGTTCACTACAATAGGTGCCGGTTTCTTTTAGGTTTTCAATTTTAGAATTGCAAATGAGAGATTGTATGGCCCTGTGAGAGTAAACACTTAGATTGTATGTATCACGATGCAAGCATACTCTAAATACTTTACATATCAATACATTTGACCCACAACAAGCCTATCAGGTAGATACCAGGATCATCCTCATTACACAGATCAAGAAAGGAAGACACAAAGAGGGTAAGTCATTTACCCAAGGTTACACACTTAATAAGATGTAGAGTCAAGACTCTGTTCCAGGGCTTATGCCTTAACCACCTCATTTTGCTGGCTTTCTGAAATCTAATTCTAATTTAAATTCTAATTATCTGTAAAGCAAATGTGTTTAAAGGTCATTCTAAATAACAATTTCAAAATTCAGCTGGATACCAGTCATTTTCTGACCAAGAGACCGTTCGGGCCACAGAAGCACTTCCACGCTCTGTATGCACTCCTGCACTGTGAACAGAAATAGGAACTTGCTCAAAGTTCTAATATGTACAATACCCACCAAGATGGGCCAATAACCACATTTTTTTTTTCTCTGCCATGCTGGCAGTGAAAGAAATAGCAGGGAGTGAGAAATTAGTGGGAGAGGCAAGCAGAAGGGAAAATAACATGTGAAAATCAATAAACTCCCAAGCGGGTAGCCTTTTGTCATCCCCATGTGTTCAAGCCCTTCTCTTGAGAGAACAAGGTGACAAGTGTCTGGGCTTGACTAGAAGCTACAATGCACTGGGTCTCCAGATCTCCTCTTGAGAAATTATATAAAAGTCACATTCGAATGCTGGTTATTGATTTAGAACATTTCTCACCTCTGATTCACTCAGTGTATTATATAAAAACAACTTGAAAAACTTTACCAGAGTTTTCAACAACTTAAATTCAACTACAAATATATATTCTTTGAGGTCTCTGTAGTAACTGCAGAAAATCAAGAAATTAGCATTTTTTTCCAAATTAGATTTCTTTACAGGTATCTAGTAACCACATTTTGCCTAAATAGGTGATTGGCTTTGCAGTTTAGGACATTACAGAAACAAGGCATTCATTGTGTCCCTTGCCCTCCCGGATACAGTCAAGTCTAGGCTGTGCCTGCAACTTGAAAATCATTTTAATTATATGTCTATATTCCTGTTAGAAAACAATCTGCCTTATTTTATACCCTTGTTTTCCTACTCTCATTTTATGCCCTCGGCCCGCAGCATTGGCTCTTACATCTGAAAAACGAGTTTAGTGAGATTAGATTTGATTCTCTATGGTGAGAAAATTGTTGATTCCCTATAATATTGTATTTATGGCATTCAGAAAACATCCAGAAGATAAAGAAGTCTAAGAACCAAAGCTTCCACTAGTTACTTAATTCTAAAAAAAAAAAATGAAAAAATGAAAAATGAAAAAGCTAAGATAACCAGACCAACTTTGAAAGATCCGAAAAACAAATGAGAATATAACAATGTATGAAATGAACTATTTCCAGACCCCAGCCTTGAATGCCATTAAGTTCTTTTTAAAAAAAAAAAGAAAAGAAAAGAAAAAGCTTTATATTAAATGGATACAAGTGAAAAAGGACAAAACCATATAGATGAAACTTTCAACCAACTCAGTAACCCTTACAATCTCTCCCCAAGGGCAGAAGGGTCATTACTGCCACTGTGGCACAGTGAAATATCCTCCTCATCGCCAAATTGAACCAGTCTCCTCTCTTATCAGTGATCACAGCAAGGGTAAGTACACTAAGCGAATCAGGGAAAGAGACTGCCGGCAGGGATGTCTGCAGACAAGGCGTGAAAGAGCTCTTCTCTAGTTTTTTTTTTTACCAGGGTGATCACATTAAGAGAAGAGAAACTTTCAATCAACTAGAATAAAAAGGTCTTACCCTGGAAGTCCTCTTTTTTAATCTGGTTACCATTAAACATCATGGGTTAGGAAGAGAAGGAAAGTAGCGTTTGAACACCACAGTGGTTTAGGCACTTTGTTCATGGGACTTCATTTGATGTTATAATAAATGCTGTAACCTAGATGTCTTCTTCCCTCATTATAGTGATAAGACTCGAGCAGAGAAGCTGTGCAAATGTCGACCATTACCCTATTGCTAAGTGATAAGATGGGATTCAAGCACAAGTTTGTATAACTTCAAAGCACGTATCCTTCCCACTGCATTTGGAAAACCTTCCCTCCCAACAAACAGGTTCCCTCTTTCTTGCTTCTCTTCTCAGAAATATAAGCTCACTCCTCTCCCCTTTACCTGAGTAAAGGATTCTCCTTCAAACTGGACCATGCTTGCCTCCCCTCAAACACAGACTCTTCTGTAACCAGTCGTTTTACCTTGAACACCCTCAGGAAATCCCACTTACAAAAACTGAGATTGGACAAATCACTTCCTAGTTTTCTTTAACAGTGGAGAATAGTCCACTCGTTTTTTCAGAAGTTCAGTATTACTTAATTTGCTTAACTCGCAGGTATTCTGAGAATACTTGTGACTTCTATGTGCTACCTATATATAAGTTTTAAAAACTGTACTTGTAATCTTAATTTATATTTTAGTTTATAAATGATACTCCCTGGTGGCTCAGAGAGTCAAGAATCTGCCTGCAACGCAGGAGACCCAGGTTCAATCCCTGGTTTGGGAAGATCCCCTGGAGAAGGGAATGACTACCCACTCCAGTATTCTAGCCTGGAGAATCCCATGGACAGAGGATTCTCTGGCAGGCTATGGTCCATGGGGCCACAAAGAGTCAGACATGTCTGAGTGACTAACACTACACTTTAGCCTTTCCCTTCTCCAGGGGATCTTCCCATCCCAGGGATCAAACCCAGGTCTCCCATATTGCAGGTGGATTCTTTACTGTCTGAGCCACCAGGGAAGCTCAAATGATAACCTGTTAAAGTTAAAAGTAAAATTCTCTTGAAGTCAGTACATGAAGGATTACAGTTTTCCCTGAGACTGAGAAATGAGGGACTATGAACCTTAAATGGTTAAGCAAGCTTAGGACACAATGACTAATAAGAAGAGATATAAAAGAGAGAAGAAAAGCTCTCAGGCCAGTTACGTTGACTGTGTTCTGAATGCATTAACAGTTAAGGAATGGTTTATTTAACCAATCCCCTTTGTTCTGATTTCACATTCATCAAATAAGCTTCAGGTTATAATCTTACATCTCATGTTCAATTATCTAAAGGAAGATCAGAGACTATAGCTTTCTAACTAGTATGACAACGCCACTTCCCATTAAAAATTAATACATTGGCACTAAATCTTGGATATCAACCTTGTGAACATGTTTTACATGAAACCATCACTAAGAAATGCATCCATTTCATGAAATGACTAAAGCTTCAGGGCTTCAAGCCTAGACAAGTCAGAGCCAGATCACTCACTGTGATAAATTCACCAAAATAAAGCCCCCTTGCAAGGTTCTGTGAGGTGTCTGCAAAGCCAGCTACTGGCTTGGCCCTGACAACACACCTCTCACAGCCTGGATCTGCCTTCACGTTTCTATGCCTTCTGTGCATCAGAGTTAACCTTAGCAGCCCACAGCTACTGGCATCCTAGTTGGCCTTATGGGCAGAAATGTATTACAAACAGAACATACTCTTCACATCTAGTTGGGGGAAAATGCACTTTCCTGGTTTCCTCATCCCACTTGTGTCAGTTGTCAACTGTCACTTTCAGCAAGAAAAATGAAATTTAAAAAGGGATAGTCAATAATCTTTGCCCCTATTTTGCCACCAAGAACAGCAAGCTAATACAGAAAAGATAACATTCCAAAAAAAAAAAAAAAAAACCCAGACTTTTACAGGCTTTTTCCAATTTACCATACATGCTTAGCTTCACCAGTTTTGATAGGAAAATACACAGGTATTTATTTCCTGTGCAATTTTTCTCTTTCTTGAACATTTAAGCAGACAGATTTGCAAATCTGTCATCAAGGTAGGATTCTGTAAATATATTTTATTCATGTTTACCCATGTTATCTAGACAGTTGTTTGCTTTTCCAGCTATTTCTAGGGGAAAGTAAAAGCGCTGCTTCACAGGACTACCACAAACATCCATAATGTAATTTCGTGACAGCCAACATGAAAAAGCACTTCTTTATCAGTTTCCGGGTGTATAGTGAATTAAATCAACCAATATTTACTGAGTCCCTAATATGTGTGCTCAGCACAGGAGAATCCCCCAGTTCAGTCATGAAAATGTTATATTTGAAGCATGCTTTAGGTGTCTATTGGAAATTGTGTTGAGACAGAGACAATTAAGGTCATTGCTTGTTCTCAAGTTGCTGTCACAAAAGGTTTCACTTTTATTTATGAAAAATGAAATAAGATCTAACCATATTACAGTCAAAGGAGAGTTAAAAATTTAAACATCAACAGTCTTAGCTACAGAAGTCTTAGATGTAGGCCTACTGGTCATCAATAGCCTTCGAGACCGGTTAGTCAAAGTAATCTATGGCTGCCATGCACAGCCATAGAATCTTGTGGGAAGAGTCACTAGAAACGTGAGCAATATTACCATGTAAACCACCCTATTCCAATTAATCAGCAAATCTTGGTCAAAAGGGAGAAGAAAAAATGTTACGTAATAATAAATGATAACCGCAATAAATGTGTATGATTTCTTCTCTCTTGTATTAGCTCTTTTAAAGGCTTCCCAGGTGGCTCAGTGGTAAAGACTCTGCCTGTCAAGCGGGAGACACAGGTTCATTCCCTGAGTCAGGAAGACTCTCTGAAGAAGGAAATGGCAACCCACTACAGTATTCTTGCCTAGAAAATCCCACGGACAGAGTGACTGGCATGCTACAGTCCATGGGGTCATGAAGAGTCGGACAAGAATTAGCAACTAAATGGCACCAGCATTAGCTCTTTTTACACATACTTTTGTGCTTATTATTTTTATAACATAGGGGATGACATATCTTCTCAATGGATGGGAAAACTGAGGAACCATAAATTCCTCAGTGCCCAGGGAAAATGGAACTGCACTTTTTAGCAGAGCTTTGGAAAACAAGTGATCTCTGATGAGAAGATACATTTTTACTAGGTTTAGAGAATAGGTTGTGTCAAGAGGTACACGGTTCCTTTTCCCACAAGGGACCATAAGGCCCTTCTGGGAACTAAAAGATGCAATGTGGTGGACTAGATACAATACTGAAAATCCCACAGACTGAATTCTGATGGCTTCTGCACGTTTTTCTTTGTGTTTGATTCTTTGGTGAAACATTTTAAATCTCCCTTCATGGACTTCATCTCAACATCTATTTATCCAACATTTTCTATAAAGTCTCTCAATAATTCCAGGATAAACTGAACTAGCTTCTCTAGCCTCAGCAATTTAATACACAGTGGACATTCGTCATTAGCCTTCCTACATCTTGGGCTTCCCTGGTAGCTCAGCTGGTAAAGAATCTGCCTGCAATGCAGGAGACCCCAGTTCGATTTCTCGGTTGGAAAGATCCCTTGCAGAAGGGAAAGGCTACCCACTCTAGTATTCTTAAGCTTCCCTGGTGGCTCAGACAGTAAAAGAATTCACCTGCAATGTGGGAGATCTGGGTTTGATCCCTGGGTTTGGAAGATCCCTTTGAGGAGGGCATGGCAACCCACTGCAGTATCCTTGCCTGGAGAATCCCCATGGACAGAGGAGCCCGACGGGCTACAGGCTATCGGGTGGCAAAGAGTCGGATACGACTGAGCAACTAAGCACATCCTACTTCTTAATAGCACTCTAATATCCTTTTAGCAAATAAGTTCTCTTCTTTGTGTATTTATCACAGTTAGAGAATAACTGTGCCTGTCTGTCAGGCTCCTATCTCTAAATACACCCTGATGGTGGGCTCACGACCTAACATCAGCCCACTGAATGCTTTCATCCTATATTATGAACAAGTAATGGAAGAATAAAACAAATGGCTGATAGTCATATTCAGGGTGACAACATAACAGCAGAATCCTGACAAGACTGCATTTCCCACTTCTTTGCTCTACAGAGTTCCCTGGAATCCTCCCTTTCCCCAAGCCTGGTCCCTGACCTAGCCTCCAGCTGATTGTGAGAGTCCCTGATAGCTTTTGCAACAACCTCAGTTTTTGCTTAATCAGTGGACTCCTGTTGCATGCAATCAATATCCTTCATCAACATACTATATGTGAGTAATTGATTATATATTTTCCATAATTTCTGTACTTCAATTTTGTCTCCCCAACAGGATTTTTAGTTACAGAATTAATATTTACTAAATGCTGAAAAATCTTAGGGTAATAGAAAACATAGACTGAAGGGGATTTTAAAAAATAAGCTAACAGGTAAAAGAAACAAATGCTGTATAAAGTAACTTGCCACAGGTCATGTATTTAACAGTGGGATCACAAACTAGAACAAGGATCACCAGCTCTGCTGTTTATTACTTTTTCCACCAGAACCAGCTTCTTTCATATTCATCAGGTGCTTTTTGGAAAACATTAAGACTAAACCATGAATCATATTCTCAGGTGATATTCAAAGAGAAAGCAATATGCATTCAAACAAGGAGCCCTAAGAGCAGTTACGGGGCAAGCTAACAAAACAACAGAACGGCATCTGTCAGTTTAGGATGTCATCCCGCAGAGCTAATGGAACATAGGAAACAATTCCCAAG
Organism: Ovis canadensis; assembly: GCF_042477335.2. Classification (NCBI taxonomy): domain Eukaryota; kingdom Metazoa; phylum Chordata; class Mammalia; order Artiodactyla; family Bovidae; genus Ovis; species Ovis canadensis. The sequence goes on from NC_091248.1 coordinate 26,293,855, forward strand.
AATGTGTCAAAGAAAGTAATTCCCCATAAGAACCCAAGGAAATACACTGCTATAATGATGACTGCAATAACTGATATACTATTCACAAGTCTTCGTTTATCATGAGCTTTACAGTTATTTCCATACTGACAGAAATTTTTCTGTTTCTTCCATGAGACAGCTGTGATAGTTCATGTTCCAGGATTAACTAAAAAGTATCATGTTGGATTTAGAGTGACTATTTGCATAAGTGTAGCAGATAGAAGTTGTTTTGAATTTGTTTTTTTTTAATTGGAGGCTAATTACTTTACAATATTGTGGTGGATTTTGCCATACATTCAGTTCATATTAGAGAAGAAGCCCAGAACATTGCTGCTAGAAGGCTGAGCACACCCTCCTTACAGTCTGTGCATTCTTTAATGCGGTTATGGAGGAACTGGCTCTAATGAGAGACATCAGGCACTGCTCCTGGGAAAGATTGCATCTCTGGAGTTTATAGCTAAGTCCAAGAGGAAAAGGTCTACTCTTCTGGGAGTTACATCATATACATCAAAGAGTAGAACTTTTAGCTGCCGTGATTTCATTATTTTCCACACATTTTCCATTCGCTATCAAATTAATAGTTTGTTCTTTTTTTCTTTGGGCATGATTAATATGAATTATTTACAAAGCCTGGACCCATCATTTCAGTCTTCTAGCAAAGAAAGAAAGTGAAGTCGCTCACTCGTGTCCCACTCTATGTGACCCCCATGGACTGTAGACTGCCAGGCTCCTCCGTCCATGGGATTCTCCAGGCAAGAGTACTGGAGTGGGTTTCCATTCCCGTCTCCAGAGAATCTTCCCAATCCAGGGATCAAACCGGGTATCCCACATTGCAGGCAGACTCTACCATCTGAACTACAAGGGAAGCTAGTTATCAGTTATAACTACTTAAGTATGTACACCCCCATGATGGCCAAGAATTCAACAAGGAAGAGTTGAATGAGACGAAAGTTCGAATAGCAGAAATGAATTTTTTATAACTATCTTTATAAAGGAGCAGCATTATGGTCATAAGAGAGCAAATGTAAGATATATTTATATTTTCTTACTTCTGGGACCAGAAGTATTTAGAACTATATGGTATATGTGACCCATCAAATATAACTATGCTAACAAATTCAGAGTCTTCCATAATACAAAGAAGCTGAGTCCAAGAAAATGTTTGAAAATTTTTTGAGGAAAGCAAAATTGCTATCAAAATATTTTACTGTGGCCTACAAGGCTTTCTGTTACTTGGCTTTCTGCCCATTTTACCAGAAGTATTTTCTATCAGTGCCTAACTATCTAAACTCTAGTCTTTTTTTTTTTTTTTTTTAATCTTACCTTCGGTCATTTTACACTTTTGCCCCTGAGTTTGGAATAAATGGCTCTTTATCATCATGGAAATTCTCAACCCAAAGAGGCTCCCTAGATCACCATAGCTAAAGTGGCCTCCTACCCAAACTCATCTTCATAGTTACTTTCTACTCATCACTCTATTTTCTTCACAGCATAAACACCAAACAAAACTGTCCCCCTTCTTTTTAAGTGGTTTATTTACAGTCTGAACTCTACAGAGGAATAAGCATGAAAGAAGTTTTATTTTTTTTTCAATCATTGGCTTCAGCTTCGCACTGTTCAGTTTTCCTTTCCTGCCTCTTAACAATAACTCAGGCAGCTCTCAAAGATGCTGGGTTGCTTCCAGTTATTAAAACTCCGTCTAGTTCATTTTTAAGCCTCATTCTTCTTCTCAGGATGTTCCTTCACAGTTCCTCTCCATTTCTACCAATATTAGGGCTTCTGGAATTGGGAGTGAAAGGGGAAGAAAACCAGGATAGATGGCCAAGATCTTGGGGAACAGGCCGCTTGTCAGTGGTTCTCTCTCAGTCACTGAGGTGTCTCTGGGTAAGAACCACTAGCCTTCGTGCTCTCCTTTCAAACAGTCTCCAACTGCTGGTTCTTCAGAAAACCCACAGAGATCCTTCATTTAGTGCCCCTCCAGCTCACGTCTTCCAACTTTCCCGTAACAGCTGTTGTAGGAGTATATCACAAAGCTCCTGGTGTCAAAACCTACTCACCAGGTGAGGTACCAGGTCAGCCTGAGTCCATCCACAGTTTAGTACGTCTTCTTGAACTGCAGACCTCTCATATCCATGCCATGCAAAGGTTCAAGGACAGCCTACTTCCTCTCTCTGTTCTATCATTTGTTTCCAACTTTTTCCTTTCTATGTTAAAATGACACAGAGGCTGGTCAACAACATGGGTAAGTCGATGATCCAGTACAAAACAAGATGCAGTCTCACTTTCTTGCAGACGCCCCCAAACCTCTGCAGGCAGCTTTCGTGCAGCTCCTCTTACTTGGCTCTTGGAGTTAACGAACACTCACTTGACTTTTGGGAGGTACCTCCCCAATTCCACCAAGTAGAAGAGAAGAAAATGCCAATCACTCTCACTTTAGACAGCTGCTTCTCTCTTTCTCTCTCCATTCCTCTTTAATCCCCTCTGAGAGAGACTGAAAGGGGAGCAGACCAAGCCTTGACGTGACATCTGCCCCCAGTTCTCTGCTGTTGTCTTTAGAATCTGAAGCACTCAATAGATTTTTTAACCTCAGATTTGTCTTCCCTGATAGCTCAGTTGGTAAAGAATCCCTCTGCAATGCAGGAGACCCTGGTTCGATTCCTGGGTTTGGAAGATTCACTGGAGAAAGGACAGTCTACCCACTCCAGAATTCTTGGGCTTCCCTTGTGGCTCAGCTGGTAAAGAATCTGCCCGCAATGTGGGAGACCTGGGTTCCATCCCTGGGTTGGGAATATCCCCTGCAGAAGGGAAAGATGGACTGTATAGTCCATGGGGTTGCAGAGAGTCAGACACAACTGAGACACTTTCACTTGGCTTCTAAATCATGAATATAGGAGTAACAAGAAAGGTCTCCTTTACTTGGCATCCTATATTAAACTTTCTTTTACTTATGCGTGTTCATTTTTCAGTACCTCCCATAAGAACAAATCTCTAAATAGGGCAAAGAGGCCTTAATTTACTTCCATATCCCTAGCCTCCTGTACATGACTTGGCACATATGAGGCACTGAATAATACCGACTAACTGATGGTATGAAAGAAACAGCAGTTTCAGGAAAGCTGTGGTTTAGTGCTGCTCAGTGCTCAAAAAGGAGACCCTAGATCTACAGCAGGGACCAGACTAGCTCTACTGTATCAAGTTAGTGATCAAACTGCAACTACAGTGTCGCACCCCCCAACACACACATTTTTCCTATTTTTCTCTCTTTCTCCATTACTGTCCTTGCTCCTTTCCTTTCTTCCTTCCTTCCTTAAGGAACAAAGATATATAGTACCTCATATTCATATAATGGATAAACAGAGAATATATGTTAATTTAAGGTGAAATTGTGGAATGTTGGGAAACCAGAACAGCAAGTTTAGAGCAGATGTTTGTTTTAAAACTGAGTTTCAAAGGACCTTAAGCTAAGCAAACAGTAATATGGTTATAAACAAAGAACCTAGTGTTCTTCATGTTTTAAATATGAAAAAAAAGGTTCCTGGTCACATAATTGCCTTTTCCCTCAAACTTTTAGAAGAAAGGGTAATATGTCTTCAGTTCCCCCTACTTTTTTTCTCCCTTAGAATACTCTCTTATCAAATGCACACTGGGGAAAAAGAAAAGTAATGAGTATTGACTTCTGTGATTCCCTTTAGGAATTTCCTAAATTCCCGCTTAACTTTTTCGTAGGTCCACAAGTGATTCCTGACCAAGTGCACCAAAAAAGGTGATATACTCTGAGTCAATTCCAGAAAAGGCAGCTAAAGGATTTACCCAGGAGCTTCCAGGCAGGGTAAGCACACCATTTTCACTTAGGCTGTGTGATTATGTCATGTGGCCTTAAAAAGGGTGGGTCTAAGGATAATGCAATCCTCCCTATCACTACCAAAAGACCTCTTTACGATCACAAAACGTGCGTTTCTAAAATGACCCCTTCTTAAGATAGTTCCCTTGTTTTTCCTTTCATCGACCCCAACACCCTACAGGTGATTACCCTAGCCCCTGTGAAGCAACCACTGAACCCCGTGGCAAACACCACACATGTAATGAGTGACCCTTGACGTCTCCTTCCCACTCACTACTACATCTGAGCAACTACCAGATGCATAGTTTCTACTCCCAAAGCAGCTCTCAAGTCTATTATTAAGCGAGTCAAGCTCACAGTAGGGAAAAAATTATGCTTCAATGTAAAAGAGTATGTATCATTTGGATCACATCTTTCCAGGTATCTGATTCTAGCCTTTCATTATTCTTGAGTTATCTTACAGCGCTGTAAGTTGTAGATAGCTGGTAACAATGCACAATAATTATTGTCTATAATTGTGCAAGTTCTACCCAATATTACTTTGATTTGCACATTTATTTCAATATTCCTGATTTGCAAATATCTTTTTCTTAAATCCTGCCTTGAACTTATAATACCTCAACAGTTTCCCATTAATGAGTTAAAATTTCAACAACTACTTATTCTTATATCTGTGTGAAAGCCGTAATTTTACCTTTTAAAAAAGAAGTATAGTTTAACACATTCAGCAAAGAAACAGTTGCACTAACACTCAAGTTTATCAGTGAACATGGCCCCTCTGCCCATCCTACTCCCCATGTAAATTCTTTGATGTCAAAACAGCCTAAACCATTGTTCCTGAGTAAACCACAGACGCTCTTTGCTTCTTTTTTCTGGTTCTTGGCCAAGCCTACTCATCTCTTCATGTCTTGTCTAACTCCACAGCTGCACCCATGGACCAAGCCGATACACTGGGCCACTGGGACAGTCTTGATTTCATAGTCAAGAAGGCATCTTGTGTACATTTATGCACAGTCAACAATTTTTTCCTCATTGTAACCACGGTATTTGGGAATCTGCTTTTATGATCTCATCATTAGGTGATCTCTGTCAGAATATAATGGGGAACAGTTAGGTGAGGAAGTCTGATTCTGAGGCAGGCGGATTCTTTACCAGCTGAGCTACCAGGGAAGCCCTAATTAAATCTTTAACATCAACTCATTTTTAGATCTGTATGAAAGCTGTAATTTTACCTTTAAAAAAAATAAGCATAGTTTAATACACTCAGCAAATATACACTTGTACTTTTTGACAAGGTTCGAGGTTATCAGTTAACATGGCCCCTCTGCCCATCCTACTCCCCACGTAAATTCTTTGATATCAAAACAGCCTAAATCATTGTTCCTAAGTAAACCATAGACACTTTTTGTTTCTTTTTTCTCCTTCTTGGCCAAGGCTATTCATCTAGTCAAGTCTTGTCTAACTTTACAGCTGCACCCATGGACCAAGTTGATACACTGGACCACTGGGACAGTCTTGATTTCATAATCAAGAAAGCATCCTGTGTTCATTTATGCACAGTCAACAATTTTTTCCTCACTGTAACAATGGTATTAGGGAATCTGCTTTTATGATCTCATCATTAGATGATCTTGCTCAGAATATAATGGGGAACAAACAGGCAAGAGATGATAAAGAGTCTGGTTTGCTAGCATTTGTTTGTTCACGAGTATATGTGAACTGTACTCAGTCAAGAAAACATTTTACGCTCTGAAAGTAGAACATCCCTTGAGATCTGCTTTAATGAGTATTTATGTTTCTGCATTTAATGTTAATCTATGACTGAAGCTGTAGAACTCAAGCTGCAATCTCTCAGCAAGTCTGTGTATGTCACTGAGAAAGACCTTTGCCTCTCATCATTTTTGATGTTTTCCTGTCTGTAGAATATATAAACTATAAAGTCTCTCAAATACAAATAGTGCCATTCTAATTAGCTCATAAGAAAAATAAGCACTTATATAACTTCATTATTCCCATATTTCTCAGGAAATAAATCAAACTTGTAAAACTGGGTCTTAAAATGAATCTTACAGAAACCTCAATAGCAGAAGCAGGTCAATATAAAAACTTAAGTTCATATAATAAGGTTTAGTCTTTTATAAAAAAGGCTGGTTTAATAACTTTTGGGTTGAAAACAGCAACGATGCTCCCTTGGTTTTATCAATGTGGTCTTATGAGTTTATTGCTGCATAACAATATTAGCACAAACTTCTCAGCTTAAAGCAACGCACATTTATTAAACTCACAGTTTCTGTTTATCAATCAAAGTTAATTTTATTAGGCCCACTGCAGTAAGGGAGAACATTATCTTGAGAGATTCTAAGGATGTCTCAAATGGGGAGACTGGGGAAGGACTTGAGGATCGGCGCTTAAATGCTTGAAGGTAGGACAGTCCTTGACTTAATAGTTTAGGACTGAGAGACAAAGAAAGTCAGCTTCTTGACATTAGTCTTAATAATGTTTTTTATAAGCTACCTATTTTGCCAAGTGAGCAGTCTATTATCCTGACAGGAGATAGAGCTGTCTGGCCAGATGGATAAACTGTATAGATAAATCGCTCTTCAGGAATTTCCTGAAGCAAGTAGTGAAACTGTTAATTGGCTATAGCTTTTATATTCCTGGACAAGAATGTCCTGGAATAAATATTATGTTAAACTGATACAGCGGATCTCAGTTCTCAGTCCCAATCATTAAGCTATACAAATACAAAAGGTCTACATAAATTCTTAAATTATAATTCTGATAAGTGATTTTCTAAATAGTTACAAGGGGAAGGCAATGGCACCCCACTCCAGTACTCTTGCCTGGAAAATCCGATGGACAGAGGAGCCTGGTAGGCTATAGTCCATGGGGTCGCTGAGGGTCGGACACTGAGCGACTTCACTTTCACTTTTCACTTTCATGCATTGGAGAAGGAAATGGCAGCCCACTCCAGTGTTCTTGCCTGGAGAATCCCAGGGACGGGGGAGCCTGGAGGGCTGCCGTCTATGGGGTCGCACAGAGGTGGACATGACTGAAGCGACTTAGCAGCAGCAGCAGCAAATAGTTACCTGTCAACTTCAGATCCTTATTTAACTCTAAAACCTTAGATTATGATTTCCTTCCCACTTAGGTCCCCACAGAGCACTGAGTTCCTTGTGCTATACAACAGATTCTCACTAGTTATCTATTTTATACATTTGCATGCTCAGTCACATCTGATTCTTCGTGGCCCCATGGACTGCAGCTTGCCAGGCTTCTCTGCCCACGGAATTTTCCAGGCAAGAATACTGGAATGGGTTGCCATTTCCTCTTCCAGGGATCTTCCTGACCCAGGGATTAAATCTGCAACTCCTGTGTCTCCTAGATTGGCAGGTGGATTCTTTACCACTAAGCCACCTGGGAAGACCATTTTATACACAGAAGTGTATATATGTCGATCCCAATCTCCCACTTCCTCTTACCCCCACTTCCCTCCTTAGTATCCATACATTTATTTTCTATATCCTGTGCCTCTGTTCCTGCTTTGCAAAAGTATCATTTTTCTAGATTCCACATGTAAGTGATTTCCTTTTCTCTCTCTGACTTACTTCACTCTGTATGACGGTCTCTAGGTCTAGACACATCTCTGCAAATGGCACAGTTTCATTCCTTTTTATGGTTTAGTAACATTCCATTGCATATTCCATTGTACCGCAGCTTATTTATTCCTGTATTGATGGACACGGGCGTTCCTTTCACATCCTGGCTATTGTAAATAGCGCTGCAATGAACACTGGGATACAAGTACCTTTCTGAATTATGGTTTTTCTCTGAGTTTATGCCCAGGAATGGGATTGCTGGGCCATATGGTAGTTCTATTTTTTGTATTTTAATGAATCTTCATACTGTTCTCCATAGTGGTTGGATCAATTTATATTTCCATGGACAGTACAAAAGGGTTCCCTCTTCCCCACACCTCTCCAGCATTTATTGTTTGTAAATTTTTTTGATGATGGGCATTCTGACCAAGGCGAGGCGTTACTTCAATGTAGTTTTCATTTGCAATAATGCTGAACATTTTTCATGCGTTTGTTGACCATCTATATGTCTTTTTTTGGAGAAAAGTCTATTTAGTTCTTCAACACATTTTAAAATTTTTTTTATATTGAGCTGTTTATATATTTTGGAGATTAACCCCTTGTTAGTTGCTTCACTTGGAAATATTTTCTCCAATTCTTGTCTTTCATCTTGTTTGTAGTTTCCTTTGCTCTGCTTTGAGTTTATTTTTGTATATACTGTTAGGAAAATGTTCTGATTGCATTCCGTTAGAACGTAGATGTAGCTATCTAGTTTTGCCAGCACAACTTAGTGAAGAGACTGTCTTTTCTCCATTGTATATTCTTGCCTACTTTGGCATACGTTACGTGGCCATAGGTGCACGGGTTTATCTCTGGGCTTTCTCTTGTTATCTTGCTCCATTGATCTATATTTCTGTTTTTGTGCCAGTATCATACTATCTTCATAACTGTAGCTTCATAGTATAGTCTGAAGTCAGGGAGCCTGATTCCTCCCACTCTGTTTTTCTATCTCAAGATTGCTTTGGTTACCCAGAGAATTTTGTGTTTCCATGAAAATTATAAGATCTCTTAGTCTTCAGTTCAGTTCAGTTGCTCAGTCATGTCCGACTCTTTGCAACCCCATGAATTAAAGCACACCAGGCCTCCCTGTCCATCACCAACTCCCAGAGTTCACTCAGACTCACGTCCATCAAGTCTGTGATGCCATCCAGCCATCTCATCCTCAGTCGTCCCCTTCTCCTCCTGCCCCCAATCCCTCCCAGCATCAGAGTCTTTTCCAATGAGTCAACTCTTCACATGAGGTGGACAAAGTATTGGAGTTTCAGCTTGAGCATCAGTCCTTCCATAGAACACCCAGGACTGATCTCCTTTAGATCAGGACTGGTTGGATCTCCTTAGAGTCCAAGGGACTCTCAAGAGTCTTCGCCAACACCACAGTTCAAAAGCATCAATTCTTCGGCGTTCAGCTTTCTTCACAGTCCAACTCTCACATCCATACATGACTACTGGAAAAAACATAGCCTTGACTAGATGGACTTTTGTTGGCAAAGTAATGTCTCTGCTTTTCAATATGCTATCTAGGTTGGTCATAACTTTCCTTCCAAGGAGTAAGTGTCTTTAATTTCATGGCTGCAATCACCATCTGCAGTGATTTTGGAGCCCCCCAAAATAAAGTCTGACACTGTTCCCACTGTTTCCCCATCTATTCCCCATGAAGTGATGGGACCAGATGCCATGATCTTTGTTTTCTGAATGTTGAGCTTTAAGCCAACTTTCCCATTCTCCTCTTTCACTTTCATCAAGAGGCTTTTTAGTTCTGCTTCACTTTCTGCCATAAGGGTGGTGTCCTCTGCATATCTGAGGTTATTGATATTTCTCCCAGCAATCTTGATTCCAGCTTGTGCTTCTTCAGCCCAGCATTTCTCATGATGTACTCTGCATATAAGTTAAATAAGCAGGGTGACAATATACAGCCTTGACATACTCCTTCTCCTATTTGGAACCAGTCTGTTGTTCCATGTTCAGTTCTAACTGTTGTTTCCTAACCTGCATATAGATTTCTCAAGAGGCAGATCAGGTGGCCTGGTTTGCCCATCTCTTTCAGAATTTTCCACAGTTGATTGTGATTCACACAGTCAAAGGCTTTGGCATAATCAATAAAGCAGAAATAGATGTTTTTCTGGAACTCTTTTGCTTTTTCCATGATCCAGCGGATGTTGGCAATTTGATCTCTGGTTCCTCTGCCTTTTCTAAAACCAGCTTGAACATCTGGAAGTTCACGGTTCATGTATTGCTGAAGCCTGGCTTGCAGAATTTTGAGCATTACTTTACTAGCATGTGAGATGAGTGCAATTGTGCAGTAGTTTGAGCATTCTTTGGCATTGCCTTTCTTTGGGATGGACTTACCTGGTGGCTCAACAGTAAAGCATCTGCCTGCAATGCGGGAGACCCAGGTTCAATTCCTGGGTCGGGAAGATTCCCTAGAGAAGGAAATGGCAATCCACTCCAGTACTCTTGCCTGGAAAATCCTGTGGATGGATGAGCCTGATAGACTGCAGTCCATGGGGTTGCAAAGAGTCAGACACCACTGAGTAACTTCACTTCACTTCACTTTCACTTCTTTGGGATTGGAATGAAAACTGACCTTTTCCAGTCCTGTGGACACTGCTGAGTTTTCCAGATTTGCTGGCATATTGAGTGCTGCCCTTTCACAGCATCTTTCAGGATCTGAAATAGCTCAACTGGAATTCCATCACCTCCACTAGCTTTGTTCGTAGTGATGCTTTCTAAGGCCCACTTGACTTCACATTCCAGGATGTCTGGCTCTAGGTGAGTGATCACACCATCATGATTATCTAGGTCGTGAAGATCTTTTTTGTATAGTTCTTCTGTGTATTCTTGCCACCTCTTCTTAATATCTTCTGCTTCTGTTAGGTCCATACCACTTCTGTCCTTTATCGAGCCCATCTTTGCATGAAATGTTCCCTTGGTATCTCTAATTTTCTTGAAGAGATCTCTAGTCTTTCCCATTCTGTTGTTTGCCTCTATTTCTTTGCATTGATTGCTGAGGAAGGCTTTCTTATCTCTTCTTGCTATTCTTTGGAACTCTGCATTCAGATGCTGATATCTTTCCTTTTCTCCTTTGCTTTTCGCTTCTCTTCTTTTCACAGCTATTTGTAAGGCCTCCCCAGACAGCCATTTTGCTTTTTTGCATTTCTTTTCCATGGGGATGGTCTTGATCCCTGTCTCCTGTACACTGTCACAAACCTCTGTCCATAGTTCATCAGGCACTCTATCTATCAGATCTAGTCTTTTAAATCTATTTCTCAATTTCACTATATAATCATAAGGGATTTTATTTAGGTCATACCTGAATGGTCTAGTGGTTTTCCCTACTTTAAGTCTGAATTTGGCAATAAGGAGTTCATGATCTGAGCCACAGTCAGCTCCCATTCTTATTTTTGCTGACTGTATAGAGCTTCTCCATCTTTGGATGCAAAGAATATAATCAGTCTGATTTTGGTGTTGACCATCTGGTGCTGTCCATGTGTAGAGTCTTCTCTTGTGTTGTTGGAAGAGGGTGTTTGCTATGACCAGTGCATTCTCTTGGCAAAACTCTATTAGCCTTTGCTCTGCTTCATTCTGTATTCCAAGGCCAAATTTGCCTGTTACTCCAGGTGTTTCTTGACTTCCTACTTTTGCCTTCCAGTCCCCTATAATGAAAAGGACATCTTTTTTGGGTGTTAGTTCTAAAAGGTCTTATAGGTCTTCATAGAACCGTTCAACTTCAGCTTCCTCAGTGTCACTGGTTGGGGCATAGATTTGGATTACTGTGATATTGAATGGTTTGCCTTGGAAACAAACAGAGATCATTCTGTCGTTTTTGAGATTGCATCCAAGTACTGCATTTCGGACTCTTTTATTGACCATGATGGCTACTCCATTTCTTCTAAGGGATTCCTGCCTGCAGTAGTAGATATAATGGTCCTCTGAGTTAAATTCACCCATTCCAGTCCATTTTAGTTCGCTGATTCCTAGAATGTCGACGTTCACTCTTGTCATATATATGTATACATATATATATTTGTGTGTGTGTATATATATGTGTGTTTTTGTTTCTTATGGTGACTAAATGTGTTGGCCATGATAGTGATTATTTTTATTTTGCTAATTTATAAGGTGAAAATGGATGTAGGGGACTGTAGAGGATTTTATGTGTGTATTTATGAGTTTTGTTAATTTGATGTGTATGAGATTCTTTGATACTCCTTTCCAGTTTTCTCTGTGAAACAGAAGTCAGTTAATTTGACTGAAAGTCATGAACCAATGTCAAAGATTGCTAAAGCAATACTAGCAGAAAATTGCAACTGAATGTAAGACAGTGAAATGTATTTTTGTTCTCAAGAAAAGAAGAGTAGTCTTATCTTTAAAACTCTGGTTTTTCCTTAATCCAAAAAAGGATTGTGTAAGAATAATCTTGAATATAGAAAAGTACATACATTTCTAGGAAAAAAACTGTATTTGTCTCAAACTAGAAATAATGAAATGGATTCAAATTTTGACAAAGTTTACTCAGTCTTGATGGGCTTATTTATAAGAAAAGTTAAAAAATACGGCAGGGAGTTCATGAATCCTTTACTGTTAAATATAATATTAATGTAAATAATAGAATTTTAATAATAGAATTCTACAGCAACAGTTAGAACTGGATATGGAACAACAGACTGGTTCCAAATAGGAAAAGGGGTACATCAAGCTGTATATTGTCACCCTGCTTATTTAACTTATATGCAGAGTACATCATGAGAAATGCCGGGCTGAAGAAGCACAAGCTGGAATCAAGATTGCTGGGAGAAATATCAATAACCTCAGATATGCAGAGGACACCACCCTTATGGCAGAAAGTGAAGCAGAACTAAAAAGCCTCTTGATGAAAGTGAAAGAGGAGAGTGGGAAAGTTGGCTTAAAGCTCAACATTCAGAAAACAAAGATCATGGCATCTGGTCCCATCACTTCATGGGGAATAGATGGGGAAACAGTGGAAACAGTGTCAGACTTTATTTTGGGGGGGCTCCAAAATCACTGCAGATGGTGATTGCAGCCATGAAATTAAAGACACTTACTCCTTGGAAGGAAAGTTATGACCAACCTAGATAGCATATTGAAAAGCAGAGACATTACTTTGCCAACAAAAGTCCATCTAGTCAAGGCTATGTTTTTTCCAGTAGTCATGTATGGATGTGAGAGTTGGGCTGTGAAGAAAGCTGAACGCCGAAGAATTGATGCTTTTGAACTGTGGTGTTGGCGAAGACTCTTGAGAGTCCCTTGGACTCTAAGGAGATCCAACCAGTCCTGATCTAAAGGAGATCAGTCCTGGGTGTTCTATGGAAGGACTGATGCTCAAGCTGAAACTCCAATACTTTGTCCACCTCATGTGAAGAGCTGACTTTGGAAAAGACTCTGATGCTGGGAGGGATTGGGGGCAGGAGGAGAAGGGGACGACCGAGGTTGAGATGGCTGGATGGCATCACTGACTCAATGGATATGAGTCTGAGTAAACTCCGGGAGTTGGTGATGGACAGGGAGGCCTGGCATGCTGCGATTCATGGGGTCACAAAGAGTCAGACATGACTGAGCGACTGAACTGAACTGACTGACTGTAAATATAGAATTTAATTTTCTATATATTAAAAGTTCAAGTTTGTCTTGAACTCTTTAGTCTCTTCTTTACAAGCAGTGGTAAATAGCTACACTTTTACATTCTGTGTGATCTGTCTGCATTTTGGAAATTTCACATTCTAACAGAACAGTTTTCTGTGTTTTTTAATGACTTTGTCAACTACTTTATTTTTAGGCAACAAAAACATAACATTCCTCATTTCTGAAAAAGCTAAGATTCCTTTCAACTGTGTTACTTTCTTCTTATTTAGAATATTGTACTGTATTGTCAGTTTGCTTAACAGCTAGCCAACTTTATCTTTCTCAGGCACATCTGATCCTATCTTAATAAATTATCTAATGTCCTCTGATAACTCTCTTGATTTTGCTTTCCCACAATATCTTATATTCAGAAAAATCAAATTTTCAGGATTTTCATTACAAACAAAACTTCTTTGAAATTCTCCATAAGATCCCTGGAAATTCATGATGATTTATTCTTTTGCGTTATAAAAAGAGGTGATGCCCCCAAATTATTTTCTTGACATGTTCTGTATTTCTAGACTAGCTCAACTATATTGTAAGAACCAATCAAAAGAGTGGTCACATTAAAGGGTAAATTTTTATATAGACAAAATATTATTCACATATGTTTCAGAGACTGTATGCGTTATAAAATGAATAGGAAGGTCTTGGAGACTTGTCAGTGCTGTCATTGTCTATAATATGTTCTTACTCGAAGGAAAAACACTGATCAAATTCTTACAAAAAATTACATACTACATTTAGTAAAGAATTTTACTATCTTCAGCTTTGACATTGTTAGTTACCACAATATATTAACCATAATCATTTAGTCTCATTGACAGATGACTCCTATTATCTTCTGATGCTTGTCAAAAGGCTCACAGGTTAAAATTTTAATATTCAGCAAAGGACAATCTCAGAATCTCATGGGAAAGAATATACTTTGTACTCTTAATTGATGATAGTTCAATGAATAGGCTCATGAGTAACAACTTTCGAGCATAAAAATGACATTGCTTGCACAACTGTCAGATATATTTGGGAATGAGTTGAGATTTTCAAGACTCTTTTCTTTTTTCAGAGTGAGATGATTTCATGAAAGCAGACTGATGACCCAAGATACAGCAGAAGAAGAAATATGTACATAAAGCTAAATGAATTGATAATGGGAAGTTTAACTATAGTTATCTGGTTTGGAATACTGACAGCATTTATTTGTTAACTGCCTATTTTCTGATCCTTTTGTGAAGAAGTCCTTTACTTGGGATTAACAATTTATGTCTAGATCTCTAACTTTCAACATCAAATGTAACTTTCAACATCAAATGAAACATTTTAAAAAATGGCTCCTAACTTTGAGTTCCTTCAGAATTTAGAACCAAATATCTTTACTGAATCTCCAAGTTACTTGCATAGGTCCAAAAGCAGCTGTCTTCCTTTCAGTTCAGTTCAGTCGCTCAGTCCTGTCCGGCTCTTTGCAACCCCATGAACTGCAGCACGCCTCCCTGTCCATCACCAACTCCCAGAGTTACTCAAACTTATGTCCATTGAGTCGGTGATGCCATCCAACCATCTCATCCTCTGTTATCCCCTTCTTCTCCCACATTCAATCTTTCCCAGCATCAGGGTCTTTTCCAGTGAGTCAGCTCTTCACATCAGGTGGCCAAAGTATTGGAGTTTCAGCTTCAGCAGCAGTCCTTCCAATGAATATTCAGGACTGATTTCCTTTAGGATGGCCTGGATGGATCTCCTTGCAGTCCAAGGGACTCTCAAGAGTCTTCTCCACACCACAGTTCAAAAGCATCAGTTCTTCGGCACTCAGCTTTCTTTATAGTCCAACTCTCACATCCATACATGATTACCGCAAAAACCACAGCCTTACCTAGACGGATCTTTTTTGGCAAAGTAATGTCTCTGCTTTTGAATATGCTATCTAGGTTGGTCATAACTTTTCTTCCAGTGAGTAAGCATCTTTTAATTTCATGGCTGCAATCACCATCTGCAGTGATTTTGGAGCCCAAAAAAATAAAGTTTGACACTGTTTCCACTATTTCCCCATCTATTCCCCATGAAGTGATGGGACCAGATTCGTTTTCTGAATGTTGAAAAGCCAACTTTTTCACTCTCCTCTTTTACTTTCATCAAGAGGCTTTTTAGTTCCTCTTCACTTTCTGCCATAAGGGTGGTGTCATCTGCATATCTGAGGTTATTGATATTTCTCCCAGCAATCTTGATTCCAGCTTGTGCTTCCTCCAGCCCAGCATTTCTCATGATGTACTCTGCATATAAGTTAAATAAGCAGGGTGACAATATATAGCCTTGACGTACTCCTTTTCCTATTTGTAGCCAGTCTGTTGTTCCATGTCCAGTTCTAACTGTTGCTTCTTGATCTGCATACAGATTTCTCAAGAGGCAGGTCAGGTGGTCTGGTATTCCCATCTCTCTCAGAATTTTCCACAGTTTATTGTGATCCACACAGTCAAAGGCTTTGGCATAGTTGATAAAGCAGAAATAGATGTTTTTCTGGAATGCTCTTGCTTTTTCCATGATCCAGCGGATGTTGGCAATTTGATCTCTGGTTCCTCTTCCTTTCACCAGGTATCAAATTCTTATTAAAAGATTATGTCTTGCACCCCAACACTGAAGACTTTGACATCATCATACAAAGTCAGACCTGGGAGTCATATTTGAAAATAAATTACAATCAGATATGGAAACCCCATCATTAACAAGCAAGTGCTATATTTTATATGTGAAAGCAATGCCTACAGTCCCACCTAGAAAAACTAGCCTGGTACCTATTTTATGGTTAAAGCCACACAAGTCAGAAGCAACAGACTTACTGCTGGCCAGGAACCTCAGCGTGCTGCTGCTGCTGCTAAGTCGCGTCAGTCGTATCCTTTTAAATTACTTGAATCTTACATTTCTTAATGAAAAAACTCAGCAGAATTTAATTCTGGCTCTACGGTTGCTCAGTACTGAACACTCAAGTAGGCATACAGAGACAGTTAATACCTTTGGCTGAACTACATAAACAACCACTCCAAAGCATAATGAATCTAGCCTTTTGTGTGCGCAATCAAAAATAAATCTCTAAAGGTTATTTATGATCAAAAGAACAGACTGTTAAGCAGAAATTATTAAAAATTTATAAATAAGGCAAAAGATGGGTGATAGGACCTCTATCATATTGGAGTATTATTTAACAGACTTTGGTTAAAGATTATTTAATCTAAAGGACTGTATCTATGTTTGACTTGGCTATTTTCTATTAATTAAACACTCAGTCTCCATGGCACATATGCTAACCAGTAGAGAACAAATTTAAGAAAACTTCTGGCAAATTTACCAGTGACAGTGAACTTTGAAGGAAGAAGGAATCTTTTATTAAGCATTACCTAAGTGTCAAAAACTATACATTACTCACTTAGTCATAAAAACAACCTTGAGTGATAGGTCTTATTATCCTCTTTTTACAAGTAAGAAAGTTGAAGTTCAACAGGTAAAACAATTTGCCACATTGTTTAGCTAGTAAATGGTGGATCCAGGTGTCAAACCCTGAATGTTCTTTCAAAGCCTACGCTTTTCCTTTTTTTTTTTTAACTACATTATTCTACTCCCATAGTAAAAACTTTCCACTAACAATCACAAAGTTATACCTGCCACTTCTGCAAACCAAAAATGATATCTAAATGTCACCTCAAAAAATATGCTAGCTAGAAAAGCAGAATTTCATGATGGGAAATGTAAGTTTATATTCTGTGTGCACAGAGTAAAAGACCTATGAGTCATCTCCTGCAACCCACCAAGTATTTCGTTGAAGACTGCTCTTTATCATCTAGCTAGATGGCAATTAGAAGCCTGTGAGACAAAGTATCCCTTAGGAATAACTGGCTAAAGAATAAATCATTTAAAGTGCTTTACAGACATTACCTAATACATTTTCACACATCTCTGTGAGCTCCACAGCACTATACATGAAGCGATCCTAATTTGTTTACGGACGTTCAAAGGTGAGAGTGTGTAAAGTGGAAGGCCAGAACGCTGCTAACAACATTAGACTTACCTGAGGCCTTGGGCAGTGTTGTCTGTTTCAGCTGAGACACCACTAAGTCAATTAACCTCTACTGTTTTCCTTAACCTGTTTAATGAAAATGTCAGTACCACTTGGGCCAGAAGGCTGTGGGAAACCAGGCAGGTCATTTAGAATTTTTTTCTTCTCTTTAAGTTGCCCCACTCTGATCTGATCAATGGTTAACATCCTGCACCTTAGAAACAAAGGGGAGTTATTCATATTTGCCTTCCCTAAGGGATTTTTTCAAAGCAGTGAACTGTGAATTTCCAGCTAATTTAAAACAAGTACTCTACAGAAAGGAGAATTTGTCTCAGCCACTAAGACTCAGGGCAAAATTATTGTTGTACTATCATCCTTGCCTCCCTTTATTTGTTAACTGTTGATACGAAACATTGATTTCACCTGAGAGAAAACTGTGTAATTTGGGAATAAAGTGGATGATACATATTTCTGTCCTGGAGAAAGGGTACTGAAGATGGCGGAGGCGCAGGGCAGAATTTCACATGTGAAAATTTAATATGTATTAGATTGTCTGGGCTTTGATGTAAAGAAGAAGAAACTGAAGAACTGTTCTGACAATCTTTCCCACGTAGGTAAGTGATCCCTGAAGCCACCAGTTGCTCAAGCAGAAACAGAAATCACCCCAGGTTCTCTTCCTCCCTTATCTTCCCGCAAGCAATCCACTGGCATGTTCTGTCAGGTTTTACTGCTAAAACCTCTCTGATCTGTCCACATTTCCCCCCTATCTCTTCTGCTTTCACCTTTGTGCAAACAGTGAAGTGAATGATTCTACCAAGGTAGGAAATGAAGAGCTTTCTCAATAGTACAGATAACTGTGGAAAACACCACAACCGGTAGCAGAAGCAAAGTTCAAAGAGACGCTGAAATGGTGTGAGAACCAGAATATAATTGGGATAAACAGAGAATTTAGACAGAAAGGACCTGAGACTTTAAAGTTGACTTCCAGCTGTTTCCCAACCACGATATGTTTCTTACACATGATATTGAAGACTATAATACAATATCATATATAAACTTTTACTTTATACAATTTCCAAATGATTACTGAGATCTGCATAATTTTTAAGGTGAAATCTTCCAGATTAAAAAAAAAAACTAAAAGCATGTAATAAAATAACGGTGTAATACTTCATAATTTCTTACTATTTTGTATTAGTTTTTTTGACATTTAAATACACACAAATCAGATATTTGGCTTTTGTTTGAGGTACACTCAGTCAAAAAATCAAAAGGCCAATATTAAAATTCATTGTGATAAAAGCAAGTTTGTCAGTCTTGCATAGGAAATTGTTCATTTGTTCAAACAAGCCAAATTCACTTTGGAAAATACATCTGTATCCTATAGTCTTAAAAATTCTAAGAAAGGTGTCTCAATATTTTCCAATGTTCTTCATTAAAATGATTTTTGATCTGAACTTAAGAAATATTAATATTTATTAAGTTCAAGGCATATTCATGTATTAAAAGATAATTTTTAGAAGAGAATATAGCATGATTTTCATAACATAAAATTAACATGTGTCAAAGCTTTAATTTAATTCACTAATTAATGAATGAACCAGAAAGACATTACAATTGGTTCAAAAGAGAATTCAAAGAATCATATATCTGGGCATTAGGAATGGTGAAATAAATTTGCTTAACAAATGTAAAACTTCAAAACTGCTCAATATCCACAGAGCAATAATCAACTGAATCCCAATGAGATACAATTTGCATTTCTATGGACAAGAATCATTTGCATTACTATAAGTATTATATAACTTACAGCAATGCAAAATAATTCAAAGACAATAAAAGACCGGACAGAAGCAGATAAGCTGGACAATGCCCAATTTCCCATTGAAGACAACCCTAATATCGTGGTATATTTCTAAGTCTTTCACAAGTTTTCCCTACAAATAAAACAAAAAGTACTAATTCCCTGTGCCCCACTGCACAAAATCTGGAGGGGAAAGGAATGAAGAAGAGGGAGATAAACAAAATAATTGAGTAGATTACAAGGCACAGTGGGATACAGTCCAAAAGAACTGGTAGTTTCCCAATAAACACAACATGCACAAGGAAGGAAGATATAACACCTACTCTGATTGGGTGCTGTCTGGTGCTGCATGCATACTGAAGCATACCCAGAAACAAAAGTACCACGACAAACCCTGTGCGGGGAAAGAGCCATATTCCCACAAGGAGCCTTGGCGAAGAGGCAAAATGTTGCAGGTCTGCTGGGGTCCAGCCCCGGTGGATCCAGGGTGATTCGAAGGTGGGGACAGAGTCGGCGTTCTTGGAAATAACTTATTTAGTTACAGATAGAGAGGGATTAGAAAATTAGCAGAGAAAAAGAGGCTGAATAACTTGGTTTACATGGAATACCAATCACCACGTACATAGGCCACAGGCATCTTTCCGTTCTCCCGAAGGAGAGGAGGCACTGAGGCTTCCCCAGTCCGATCTTAGAAGCCCAGGTGAAATTAGCAGGCTTGGTGAGTACCCACATTTCAGATGGAAATTCAGCCAGAAAAACGGAGAGCAAGAAAGAAGTGACATGGGGGAATCAGTCTTTCCGGAAACTGATCCGATTTCTTTATTTTTTAGGTTTGCTTATATACCTTTTGTTACACATAGGGATGAATACAGAGTCACGTGGGGGTCAGAAGTCCTGACCTTTATCAAAATCAGGTGCTTTACATAAAAAAAGATCTTAGGGGTTTACATCATCTTCTGGCCATGAGGCCTGCTGACATTTACGACCCTTTCTTTCTGATAACCAAAAGACTTATTTTTTCCAAGGGTGTTTTTTCTTAAACCAGGCACCACCCTCCAAATAAAGTTGCATTCCTATAGGGTGAGGGTGTAGTGAGTTACAATCAAGAAATGAATTTATTTAACCCAAGGTTAACATGATTAATCTTAAAGGTTAACACTTATTTTTCCTATATGCTTAAAGGTTAATACTTATTTCTCCTATACATTAGTTATATTCATTATAAGAGCAGGGAATATGGAGATTTAGCAGCAAACATCAGCCCAACAAATGAAAACCCTTTCATCAATGTTCCCCTTAAGATCTATTTAGTCTTAAGATAGTGATAAAGTTACATTTTTACATAGCAAGGACACAGTGATTTATAACAAAGTACAGTGATCTATTACAAAAGAGAAAATTCATTAACTCAAAAAGTCTAGTACTGCTAACCTTAAAAACTACTATATTTCCTATTCTATATTCCAAATACATTGATTAATATATTCCCAGGTGCCTAAGGATATGGAGGCCTGTCGGCAATCATTGACTCAACAATGAGAAAAGCCCTATGCTAATTAAGATTCTCAAAATACTCCCAAACTCTCTGTGCTGTTTATGGTTGAGAGGTAGTAAACAAACATGTGCATAGTGGCAGGAGTATGGATAATCCTCTCACACAAGCTAGTTTGCCAGCAGAGAGGTTTGACCTGAGACACCCTTGTCACTCCCAGGGCAGGGAATTAGCAGCAATTATTGGCACAACAAATGAAAAACCCTTCACCAATATAATTCCTAACCAACCCACTACACTAATAATTTTTAACTTCCCAAAAGAATCTGCCTTTAGTAAGCCTAAAACATCTCGTGCCTCTCACGGTCAGGAGGCTGTAAACAATCACATGTGGCTGGACGAACCTATACAGGTGGGCTAGATAACCTTCAGGGGAGTCCATAAACTGAAACACTCTTGTCATACCCAGGAATTTTTATTGACTTGGAGCTGCACGTTTACTCCTTCTCCAAAAGAGGTAATGGGGGTCAGCCCCCTGTAAACTCAGAGGTGTAGGCGAGAGCATGAAACAGTAAAGTAGATAGACTCTGGTTTTGGGGGTAGATGCTTGGGAACAGGGGGTTTTCTGAGGCTTGATCACGCCTTTGCGTATGCCAAGCCTCCTTCCTCATGACCTGTGCCATGGGCGGAGTTCCTCATGCTGGCCCCTGGCACAGGTCTTTACAGGAGAAAGTTCTTCTGATTGTGTTAATCGTTTCACAAAGGATGGTTATATCAAATCACTACTTTGTACCCTATAAACAATTTTATTTGTCAATTACACCTTACTAAGGCTGAAGGTGGGGGAAGAAGAAAGGTTTTAAATAAGTAGCATATGAAGTACAGGAGAAAAAGTATTCAAGCTAAGTGAGTAATATTAAGAAAAAAGCAACGGATATGTAATGTTTTCTGGCTTGTACTTTAGTATGGCTGGATAATATGAGAGCTACAGAAAGTAGTGTAGGTAAAGTAATAGGAGCAGAAGTCAGGTTTCAAGTATTTAAAGAACTAATAAATAATTGAAAAAAGATCAGGCCAGAAGTTTGACAGTTAAGGGAGAAGAGATTGTGTGGTGAATTAAGGAAGTGGCTTTAAATAGGAAGTATTTGCGCTTATACACTGGGTAAACAGTGAAGAGGGAGCAGTTTATTGGTAAAAATAAAGAAGGGAAACTTATGATACCAGATTCTCAAATGAAATTTTACTGATACAATCAAGGACACAGATGAAAGAAGAGAAAAAAATTTCGGAAAAGAAGAGAAAGAATTTCTCAGGTCAGAATGGAAGTATAGTTAATTACACTGTATTGCATATTTGCAAGTTGCTAACAGAGTAGATCTTAAAAGTTCTAATCATGAGAAAAAATATCCTGTAACCATGTATGTATGTTGCTGTTTAGTCACTCAATCAGGTCCAACTCTTTGGTAACCCCATGAACTGTAGCCTGCCAGGCTCTTCTGCTGGGATTTTCTGGGCAAGAATGCTAGAGTAGGTTGCCATTTCCTTCTCCAGGGAATCTTCCCAACCTAGGGATCGAACTCACATCTCCATGTCTCTTATATTGCAGACAGATTCTTTATGTATGTAGGCATGGTGACAAATGTTAACCAGTTATGATTTTGCAGTATATACAGATAGCAAATCACATTGTACGCTAGAAACTCATACAATGCCAAATGTCAATTATACCCAAATTTTAAAATCCCAACAAAATGGACACAGTAGAGCAGGAACAGTTTTTATCAAAATATTCTCACCTCAGAACTGTGTTTCTCCTATGGTGCTGGTCCTTTTCAAACCTGTTTCCTCTCTTCTTTATCCTCATGACCTCCTGTGGTACAACAGGAAATAGATATTTGGTTAAAAAGGAAAAAAAAAATAGAAGGGAAGGAGTAAAGTGTGGTCAGTATTTTTCATTTTGTCTCCTGTTAGATCGTTTCTTTTTTTTTTATATATTATTACCATTGAGATAATCTGCTGAGCATTAGTTAACATTCTGGCAAATAAACATGGAGCCACTAACTAGTTTTTAGCATTATTATATTTAAGAAAGTTCAGTCTGGTTAGAGGAATGGCAGGAAGCTGTAAGATTGAATTTTTGAGCCAGACATGAGAGAGAAAAGTTTAAAGGATAAAAAATTCCAGCAAGGTATCATGCCTTAAGCAAGGCAACAACAAGGGGATGGAGAGAAGGCAACATATTTGAGTTATTTAGAAGGGAGAATGGGAGTCGAGCAAGTGAAGACTGAAAAGTCAACATTATTCTTCCTAGAGCTTGTCGGAGAAGGAACTAGATGGAGCGTTAAACACAAAGAAACACAGTCCATGGATGGGCTTCACTAACAAAACAGAGTTATTAGTAGAAGGGAAATGTCCAGGAGAGAGGAAGAGTTTAAAGAAGACACAGAAAGAGAATGACTGACAAAGGGATAACTGATGGAGTCATCAACACTCCCAAGAAAGGGGGACAGGAAGAGATTCAGAGCAGAGAAGGATTAGCTTTAAACTGGAGAGAAAGATATGCAGATGACACCACCCTTACGGCAGAAAGCGAAGAACTACAGAGCCTCTTGATGAAAGTGAAAGAGGAGAGCGGAAAAGTTGGCTAAAAGCTCAACATTCAGAAAACTAAGATCATGGCATCTGGTCCCATCACTTCATGGCAAATAGATGGGGAAACAATGGAAACTTTGTGAGAGATTTTATTTGGGGGGGGGGGGCTCCAAAATCACTGCAGATGGTGACTGCAGCCATGAAATTAAAAGACGCTTGCTCCTTGAAAGAAAAGTTATGACCAACCTAGACACCATATTCAAAAGCAGAGACATTACTTTGCCAACAAAGGCCCGTCTAGTCAAAGCTATATTTTTTCAAAGAGTCACGTATGGATGTGAGAGCTTGACTATAAAGAAAGCTGAGCACCAAAGAACTGATGCTTTTGAACTGCGGTGTGGAGAAGACTCTTGAGAGTCCCTTGGACTGCAAGGAGATCCAACCAGTCCATCCTAAAGGAAATCAGTCCTGAATATTCACTGAAAGGACTGATGTTGAAGCTGAAACTCTAATACTTTGGCCACTTGATGTGAAGAACTGACTCATCGGAAAGACCCTGATGCTGGGAAAGATTGAATGTGGGAGGAGAAGGGGATGACAGACGATGAGATGGTTGGATGGCATCACTGTCTCAAAGGACATGAGTTTGAGTAAGCTCCAGGAGTTGGTGATGGACAGGGAAGCCTGGCGTGCTGCAATCCATGAGGTCACAAAGAGTTGGGCACAATTGAGTGGCTTAACTGAACTGGAGAGAAGGAAGGGGGGCCACAAGCTATTTACAACATTTCAGAAAGCCTTCTGGAAATTGCAATTAAATAAAATGTCAAGTTTCTTTACTTTTAGCAGGCATTAAATCAACCCTGCAGGCTAACACTGGTTATCACGTGCTGATCAGAAATTCTAATTTGCTGTTGATGACATCATAGAAATTTCCAAGATGTGATTTGGTAGACCATATACTGTTAGCAGAGTTATTTATCTGTTTGTTTGTTTTTTTTTTTGCAATATCTGATTTAATTCTCCCAGCATGTGATCAACCTTGGATCAGAAGAACGACAGCCAAAATTAAGCAACCATTTCCAGGGAACAGTGCCTAGTGTTTGTACACTTATTTAGCTTTATTGCTTATTAGAATTACATCCATGACAGTGACGTATGTGATTTCATTTAAGTGTCAAAAATCTTTTAAGATATGGGGTCCATAGATAAAAACATAATAAAAAGAGTCCTTGGATGAAAAGAATTGGGATGACAAGATCTCTACAGTCCCATCATATCGAACACTTTAAGAGGGACCTATACAAGTTCAGGAATGGCTAAACTGGGAAGTTGCAAAGAACGCCTGAAAACACCCTAACTAACCAGGAACTCACTCAAGCAGAAAAGGAAGCAAAAGTAAATAAGCATTCCCACATGGAAGGCAGCACAGGGGAAGCCAGAAAACTAACGAAATAAATAAAGTGGGGGACTAAGGAGCGTTTAACAAAGGCAAAGGAGTGCTCCCTTTTTTGATAACCACATTAACCAACTTCAGGAGCATGAATGATGGTCCCGAGAACACATTTTGACTTCTGGCCCAACCACCTAGCCAACGCTCATGTAAATACAAAAAAGTGGAGTTCTTTTCTCACCAACACCTACATCAAGCGAGGCTCGTTTTGTACCTTCTACTCTGTTCATTCCAGAAGGGAGTAAATTCCAGTGTTATTGCCTGGTGAATCCCATGGACAGAGGAAGCTGGTGGGCTATAAGTTCCCGGGGTGTCAACGAGTCGGACTTGACTGAAGCGACTGAGCAAGGAAGCACTCTGTACTTTTGATATACTTTCGCTCACTGGACTTGGGTAAAGCCAGGACTACCCCCCCCCCCCCCCCCCCCCCCCAGTTTTCAAGAGAAATGGGCTTCCAAAGAGTGAGTTAAGACTGGTCATCATACAGGTGGGACGGTGCTAAGGCTGTCCGCAGTGTCTACACCTGGCTTGCATCTGGGGGGCATCCAGACTGACCAGAGAGCCTGACGATAAGCCCCGGTGACACTGGGGTGGCCTTCGCATCCTGCTAGACAGGTTTGCTGCTGCTGCTAAGCCGCTTCAGTCGTGTCCGACTCTGTGCGACCCCAAAGACGGCAGCCCACCAGGCTGCCCCATCCCTGGGATTCTCCAGGCAAGAACACTGGAGTGGGTTGCCATTTCCTTCTCCAATGCATGCAAGTGAAAAGTGAAAGTGAAGTTGCTAGACAGGTTTAGGGAGTAGAAAGCTCGTTGAAAGGTGTGTTGCGGAAGGAAGGAGGGGAACGATGTTTGCTTTTCTTCCAGAACGGTACTTCTATTGCCCCAACCTGGGCTCAGGTTGCCGCCAGTAAGCTAATTAAAAGCCCAGGAGTCGCGTTCGGGCTAGGGTGGAAGCCTGGTCCCCTCTCCTCACATCCCCATGTCTCTGCCGCCGCCGCCGCCTGCCGCAGGTGACCCGGTGACCCCTGAGGACAGTCTGGGGTCCGTGACCCCGGGGGACTGGGCAACCGGACCCCCCTCGCAAGCGCAGCCTCTCTTAAGACAGGAGGCTAAAGGGGAGGCGGAGGAAGGGGAGGAGACAGGCGTCCAGGGCGCCTGGGGGAAAGGCACGGCGGAACAGCGGCGGCGGGGCTGGGGGGAGGCCGCCGAGGCGCCCGCGGCCGAGGAGGGTCAGGTGGAGGCCGGGGGCGCCGCGGGGTCAGCCTCCCCGGCGGGAGGCGCGGGTGGCGGCCCCGAGGGCTGGCGGCGGCTCCTCGCCTGGCTGCGGCGGCGGCAGCCCCAGTGCTGCCCCTGTGCGGCGCCCCTTCCCCGCTCCGCCGCGCACTGTTGTCATGGAGGA
The DNA here is from genome assembly GCF_042477335.2 of Ovis canadensis. Lineage (NCBI taxonomy): Eukaryota > Metazoa > Chordata > Mammalia > Artiodactyla > Bovidae > Ovis > Ovis canadensis. The sequence continues at coordinate 26,319,771 of NC_091248.1, forward strand.
ACCAAGATGGCGGCTCTGGCCTACAACCTGGGCAAGCGGGAGATCAACCACTACTTCAGCGTGAGGAGCGCCAAGGTGCTGGCGCTGGTGGCCGTACTGCTGCTCGCGGTGTGCCACCTCGCCTCCCGCCGCTACCGAGGTGAGCGCGCCCTCCCCCTGCCCGGGCCGGCCGGGGCGGGAGGAGGCGACGCGGAGGCTGGAGGCCGCCCCCTCGCCCGACACACGCCCACGCTCACGCGGCCGCCCGCCGGCGCGCCCAGCGGGCGGGGCAGGCGGTCCCCCCACGTGCCCCCAGGGGGCCCGGGCGGCCGGCCAGGCGCCCCCGACCGGCGAGCGGACCCCAGTTCAGGCGGCCGCGGGTCGAGGGCCCGTGGTCCTGGGCACCGCCCCCCCACCCGCACCGCGAGCCGCCGGTGCTGGAGGCGGGGGCGCCCGCCCGGGCCGGGCCCAGCGGGTAGCGGGGGTCCCGGCTCCTGCGCGGGCTGGGCCGGGGGACACGCGGCAGGCCCGGGGCTCGCGTGCAGGAGGCGAGCAGGCGGCCCTCGGGGGCCAGCCCAGGGCGCCTGGAGGCCAAGGCCGCCCGCCACGGGGGCACCTCGGCTCCAGGTGGGGTCGCCCAATTCTGCGCCGTAGGTGCCCGGCTTTTTGGCCTTTGTTTTATCCCGTTTCTGCCCCTGGAACAGCGGGGCCAAGCTGTTGGACAGCGGCAAGGGCTGCCCCATTTTCTTTTGCCGCCGAGTTGACAGCTGGCAGAAGATGCCCTTGGCCAAATGGAGGAGGTGTCACCCAGGCTTTGTGATTCAGAAACGTTTAAAGGGGTCTGGTTGCACACTTTTTACAAAGTGAAGACACTGCTGCCGATATTAGAAAAGAACTTACGGGTTGACAGGAGTTGAGGTGGGCAAGGAAAACAAGTTGAAAGCAGTCTGAGAGGAGGCCTTCGCTGTGGGTTTTGAAATTGGTGCAAAGAGTCAGGAAATATGATCTCATTATTTCAGAACGTGTTATTTTTCGGTAATCAAGGGATATTTACTTGTCCTTCTTGATTTTTTTTCCCCCTTAATTTTCTCTGTGAGAATGTCACTAGGATAGAGGTTGACAGGCTGAGGGAAATTAACAAAGATAGGATCTCTAGTTTGTGGTTCTTGTAGTTTTGAAGCCATTATCTGGACAGCTCTTGGTGATTGTGAGATAACTGGTCAAAAGGTAGTGTGTAATAGGTGCGCATTTAAGGTGTTTTCCGTTTAGCTTCACACCTACTTTGGCAAAATATCCAGTAAAGGGGGCACTGGAATCTGAACTCGCTTCTCATTTTAGGAAATCTTTAAACGTAAAGGATATTTTGATTGGTTGTGCCGCTTTGTTTTCTGCGGTGCTTGAGAATTAAAAATCTTACACTCTAGTACTGTACTGGATGAATAGCCTTTTATATAAATACACGAAATCGATTGAAAAAGATAAATTGCTTATACCCTCTTGGCCTTTTTCCTCCAGCTTCCCATAGATCACATTCACATGACCTGGCAAGACTTCGGTTCATTTGCTGTAAGAGAAGTCCAACACTTTCGTATACAAAATAAAGCTAGCTATTTAATGCATTCATTTATTGTCACTTTAAAGAAAAATTTCTGATCACTGACATATTATGCTATTTTGTTACAAGATGATAGAAATTTAACTCAATTTTATGTATGTGATAGTGGAGGTAACTTTTATAAGTGTGTGCTATGGTCCTCTAATGGCAACCCACTCCAGTGTTCTTGCCTGGAGAATCCCAGGGAAGGGGGAGCCTGGTGGGCTGCCGTCTGTGGGGTCGCACAGAGTCGGACACAACTGAAGCGACTTAACAGCAACAGCAACAGCATGGTCCTCCTATAAGCTAAACATCTGCCCACCCCCCACCTCCCTTTTTTAATTGTGTTTTTGTCTTTTGATAAACGTGGTCCTAATTGCTATATTTAGATTATAAATTTCATCCTTTCAAGATCTGTCCTCCGCAGGGAAAATAGAATGTCAGATGGAACCTTAAGAGTCAGTGTAGCAATCTGGGATTGTTTATAAAGCCTCCTCCAGAAGCTCAGCAGCAGCTTCTGTAGGTGCTTCAGTGTCTTGAGTGTGAAGCAGTACACCTGGTGTGTGTACATGCCCAAGCGGAATGTCAGGACCGTGAGCCAGAGATGGGGGAGAGAAATGATCTTACCAGAAACTTTTTAGCCAGCCTCATGCTTTAGCAGTGTGAAACAGTCAGATGCAATGCTTTTCACACAGGATAATCAAACACTTGAATCACAGCATCATAAATCTTTAGAATAAGAAACGACGTTATGTTACGTATAGAGGTTTAGGCTGTGTATTAAAATCTCCAGTGTGTGAGTATGGGTTTGCCTCAGGCCAGGAGAGTGAATGCAATTGAAATACACAGATTCAGTATCTCTTGTTTTACAAGCTAAAGAAAGTAAAAAATTGCACACTACAGAAGACAAAGCTTGGCAAAACTACATGCTATCATTGAGCACTTATTATATGCCAGGTGCTGTTCTACTAAGGATTTTAAATCTTAATTTGTCTTTGCAACCAGCCTATGGGTAGATACAAATACTTCCCACTTCCTGCCCCCACCATTTTTAATATCCGTAATCAAGATGAGTTTTTAAAACTTTGATTGCATGTCAAAGTTTAATTGATAACATTTTCCCTACTGTTATATAAAATAGTGATGTATTTTATAATCAGTGGTCTTAGATTCAGAGAATTGCAGTATTATTTACATTTTAAAGATGAGGCATGAGAGGTTAAGTTGCCTAAAGACACACCATTAGTCTGACTGAGCTAGGATTTAAAACCCAGTTAGTCGTGTCTCATACCATTATGTTATGTTCTGCCTTTCTGGAGCCTCTTAGACAGTAGTAACGTATAAAAGGAGTGAGAAAGTGTTTTCCGTCAGAACATGGGTTAAATCATTTAGAAATACTAATTCACCCTCACAGTGCCAGCCAAAAATTGTCTTACTCATTTTCCAATAAATGGTGATTTTCTAAAAGTTCAATTCAGTCGCTCAGTTGTGTCCGACTCTTTGCGACCCCATGAATTGCAGCACGCCAGGCCTCCCTGTCCATCACCATCTCCCAGAGTTCACTCAAACTCACGTCCATCGAGTCAGTGATGCCATCCAGCCATCTCATCCTCTGTCATCTCCTTCTCCTCCTGCCCCCAATCCCTCCCAGCATCAAAGACTTTTCCAATGAGTCAGCTCTTCACATGAGGTGGCCAAAGTACTGGAGTTTCAGCTTTAGCATCATTCCTTCCAAAGAACACCCAGGACTGATCTCATTTAGAATGGACTGGTTGATCTCCTTACAGTCCAAGGGACTCTCCAGAGTCTTCTCCAACACCACAGTTCAAAAGCATCAGTTCTTCGGCGCTCAGCTTTCTTCACAGTCCGAGTTACATGTCTAAAACTTCAGAATCTGACCTGTTTACTTGTTCCTTCAAATCCTGGTTCAGATGTCACCAGCATAGAGGTAGAAATTAGGAATTCAGTGTTTCTACAGTAGCTAGTATAGACTTACCATCTTGTATTATAATAATTTGTATCTGACCTCCCCACATAAACTTTGAGCTTCCAAGGGTATTTTATTCATCCTTAAATCATCAGAGCTTAACACATAGTAGGAACTCTGTAACAGTTATTGGATAAACAGACTTTTGAAGTCCTTGTTTCCTTCTCTTTGCCTCCCTGCATTTGGTTCTTTTGGTTTTAATTGAATTTCATGTTCTAAGAGCATGTTCTGATCTTAATTTTAGAAAGTTTTTTTTTAATTATTAATATTATTTCACATAAAAAATGACATTTTAAAAAGTAGTTATTCTTTTAGTTACATTTTTTGTAAATTTTACCATTATGGAATCACAAGATATCCATTAATATTGTGATTATAGACTAAAGGCATCATTTCTGGGATAAGAAGCCAGTATCAGTAGCCTTAAGAATAGTTCCAATCTGGTTAAATTTAGATTTTCTAATTGATAAAGTTAACTTGCTTCAAATGTCTTAGTTTTGTTGACTTCTAATTCATTTCTGTCATAGGCATACTTAATGCAAATATGAAATAATACTGCATGGTTTGGAAAAATGAGTTCAAAGCTTCAGAAATTAAAACAAGAAGCAGCGTTCGGTCTCTCAGGCTTTCCCTTCTTTGGCTGCTAGAAAAATCCTGATCTACATGACACCACTTGTAAAGAGGCACTCCTAGCTTATCTAAAGAAAATTGTAAATGGTGATTTTTCAACACAGACAGAAGTATAACTTGCTAAGTTTGGGACAAATAAAATATTCTGCAGATCAGATTGTAAACTTTATGATCTGGTATTTTCATGGTTGTTAGCAAGAAACATACAGCTTTGTCAAGATGATTCAGTCTAAAGGTGCAGTGTGCCAGAGGTATTCTATTCGATGACAAATATAAGCCTCAGTTTATTTAGCAGGTCAGGTGTTTTCTTTATTTGTTTTGTTTTTCAGATTTGTTTTTTAACTTGTTTACTTACTTTGTCTGCTCTTAGTATCTTTCTATTATAGAAAAATCATGCATAAAAACCTGAGACTTTAGATTGACAATCGAGAATGCTTATGCTTAAGATAACAGAATGAAGGGAAGACAGCCATTCATCTAGAGAATCTTTGTATTAGAGATAGCTGGAGTAGATAATTCTATCCCATTAGTTGCTTTTTTTTTTCTTTTTAAAAATTCTGTTCCTGACTTGACTTATCTGAGCACTTGGCAACTTTCATCTCACTGGTTGTATTAAGGTAGCTATCAAAATTATATGAAGCAATTGAAAATAATGACTGTAGTATTTTGTTTTCTTTTGTTTGGGATTCTTCTGGGTAAATTTTCAAAGGAAAATAATGTGCCAGCATATGTTAACATGTAGCTAGTATACATAAAATAAGTGTGTCACATTAATTGAACATTTAGATTTACATTTAGTGATTTGATTTTAAAACTGTTTCCTTCCCAGGAAAAGAACTAGTTTTAGAGTATAGAATTTTGCGGAATTGTTTTTTTTTTTAAGAACTAGTTAATTTATTTTTAATCAGATATTATAGTATTTACTGGTGCTACTATTTTTATTATTTTGCTGACAAATATGTAAAAGTCTGTGTCCTCATTACCTTTTCAGTTGTCTACTTAGCAATTCTTTTACTTTCCTAACAGTTCTTCATATTACATTCTCTCTATTAAAATAGCTGGTGTAGTTTCTGTTTTGAGTAGACCTTAACTGGCTTCCCTAGTGACTCAGACGGTAAAGAATCCACCTGCAATTCGGGAGACCTGGGTTTGGTCCCTGAGTCAGGAAGATCCCCTAGAGAAGGGAATGGCTACCCACTCCAATATTGTGGCCTGGAAAAGTCCATGGACAAAGGAGCCTGGCAAGCCTCAGTCCATGGGGTCCCAGAGAGTTGGACACACTGAGTGATTTTCACTTTAACTGATGAGTTACAGAGACTGTTTCAGATACAAGGTGTTTTTTTTTTTTTTTTTAATTTGCATATATTATGAAGAGTCACCATTAACTAGCATTTATTCAACTACCTTAATATGGTAGTTGAATATTTTTCCCAGAAAGACCAGCTAGTTTTTAAAATGCAGTGTTCAAAATGTCTTTTGGCTAGTGACAACTTTAAATCTGTCTTGGTATGAGGTTTTTCTAATGTGGGGTCTTGAGATTAGAGCTTTTGTTTTCTACCAGCTGTACTACTGAAAAATAATGTCTGAGCAGTAATATTAAAGAGGGAAAGAAGAATTTGGCATTTTAACACACACATTTTCTGGTGGAGAAAATTGATTATTTTAAGACACTGGTGTGGCACTTCCATCTCCACAGAATCATATCAATAACCTATAGAGATGGTTAAACAAATAGCATAATCGAACACACTGAAAATTGATCCAACTTCTATTAAGAAACAGAAGTCAAGTAACAGCAATAAGAAGAAGGGATGAGGAAAGGAAAACTTTACAGAATGCCAATTGTTTAAAACTTCTTATATAACTTTTTAATAAAATAAATGTGTTACTAACTTTTTGCTTGGTTTAATAGATGTATTTAAAGAGGTAGAAGTGCTGTAAATATGGAATTTTCATCCTAATTTTAAACATTTACTGGATTTTTAATAGGATTTTACTATATGGCCATTATTTAAAAATGCAGCAGCAGTGCTGTTTTTAGGAAATAATTGTGTGTTTCTATAGTCCTTTCTTTATTCCTCCGTGATTGTTTATGTAACTTAATTTTGTTTTTTAGAACTAGCATTAGTTTTTGATAATTGAAAAGAATTAAGAACTGATTATTTATAGTTTCCTTAGAGAGATGTTATTAAAAAACCTTTAAAATACAGAAAAAACTGCTTAGGCTACATCTGTAATTACAAAAATATAATAACTTATCATCTACTTTCCTTATCCAGTTTTCACCAACAGAACGGTGTACTATTTTCACTTTCCTCCCTGTTCTGTTTTAGAGTTTATGACGCTGCGGTATCAACATTTTCATTGTTTATGCTTACTTGCCTTGTGTTTGTATCACCTTTTATCTGTGTGTTGTCCAGACGACTGGATGGAGAAGAGAGATGTGTTCTACTTAAAATATCTTTGGCTGTTTCCTATCTCCACCGTTTTGTTCTGTAGTATTCTTTTTACCAGATTCTCCGTCCTGACCTTAACTATTTGTAAAACAAATAGATTGCTATTGACCGTTAAAGAACTGGAGATCAAATTTAAAAGCACATTAACTGTAACCCCACAGTTAATGTACACATCTCATTTCTCCCTCGTCCATTTGATATACTTGAACTTTTCTGATGCCTCCAACCCCCTTTTTAACCACATACATTGGTCATGTACATTAAGCTAATGTACAGTAACATGGCCAAAAGTAGTAGGGTAACCATCTGTCCCAGTTTACACAGGAGTGAGGGGGTTTGCAGAAATGGGATTTTCTGTTTGAAACTTCTCCCAACCACAGTGGGAGGAGTTTGCTGTCATCCTGACGGTGGAGGCAAGAGAGAGTCGAGAGAAGTAGAGGATGGATATTAATAATAGCATTTATTACTGGTAATTGATCATGTGTATCTTCAGCCATCTTTTGATTAACAGTGTTACAAGTCTTTGTGAGATTGTAAAAGGATGACATTTTATTACGCATTTTAAGAAGTTTTTAATAAGTCTTTCTCTGTTTGCACATTTACAGAGTAGGGATATAGCCCACTTCTTCCAGGGAAGTTGTAAAAATCAGGGCGTCAATTTATAAAATACTTCAATATTTACCAGGTTTCTGATGTACTAATGCACGAAGTACTGTAATAGTTGAATAGGAAGTCATTTCCAGAGTCTTCTCTTCTATCCCTGAAACTTTTGTTTCCCAACTAGAAGTAGAAGTGATAAACAGATACAAAGGCTATTTTGAGGCAAGATGTCCCTGGAGGGAAACTTGCGGTAGAAGGAACTGCCAAAGTGTTGCTGTAGCATTGGGGATGAAGAATATTCTAGGTGATTTATCTGTACTAGTGCCTCTCATTGGCTTCAATATTAATATATTAATAGTTGCTCTGCTTCTTATGGATGAGTCGTATGTACCTAGAGGGTACAGTGAAGTGTGGAAAACTCTGTACTCTCTCAACTCCAAGGGTAAAATGGGATAGACAGCCAGTGTATAAAAATATAACTATTGTTAGCAACATTATTGTGTTTAATTATTACAGGCAGTGATTCATGTGAATACCTTCTCTCAAGCGGCAGATTTCTTGGAGAGAAGGTTTGGCAGCCTCACAGCTGTATGATGCATAAGTACAAAATCAGGTAAAGTTTCTTCATTTATTATGTTTTTTCTTCTTGGCTAAGATGGGTCTTAGTATCTGGTAGAGAAGTGTTAATAGAGCAAAGGAAGTGGCAGATGGTGCTTCTCCATGTGATGGCAGAGAAGTGCTGACAGGGCAGGAGTGGGGGTGAGTCCAGAGGAGTATTCTTGCTCTAAAGCATTAGGGAAAGCTTTGGACCAATCTGCTTTATCTCAGGTGAGAGAAAACCAGGGGCCAAGGGCAATAGCCTGTGAATGAAAGACTTTTGCTTTGGGACTTGGATAGCTACCTCTTGCAGTTTTTCTGAGAGAGTGAGTATTAAGCACTTACTGTGGTTCAAGTACATATGAAACACTTAATGGAATTAATCAATCATGCACGAACTGGTAGGTTGAACAAACCTGCCCACCTGTTTCTAAAATGACAACGTAACTGTATATAATAATCCTGTACTACTTTCTTCACAAATTATGTGCTTTGAAGATGCCTGGGCTGATTTTCTGTATTCTAATTGATGTTTCCTTGTTGATTCCAGTGAAGCAAAGAACTGCCTCGTAGATAAACATATTGCATTTATTGGAGATTCCAGAATTCGTCAGTTATTTTATTCTTTTGTGAAAATAATTAATCCTCAATTCAAAGAAGAAGGAAATAAGGTAAAATCTGTCTATTTGTTTCATTAGGGTATTGTTTTAGCAGTTAGGCAACTGAATAGTTACAGGAGAAGTGTGCCCTTTCACGTGAACAAAAGAAAGTATAAAATTTTTAGTTTGGTTTTGGGAAAGGGAACAGGGAACAATTTGCCATTACGGAGCCATAAGAAAAAGAAGTGGTGGGTAAAGTATTGACAAACCTTTTATTGACTTAAACTTTTTGTTTTCAGAAATATTAAAATTCTTTCCATGGAAAAACTTAAAAAAATTTTTTTAGAAAGAATAAAGAAATATCCCTTATCCTCCTTTTAATATTTTGCTATATTTCTTTTCAGTCTCTTTTTTAAAAGACAAAATTGTAATAGATTAGCATGTACAATTTGATATCTTCTTGGCTACCACTTATCATAATTTACCATATTATTATAAATCAGTGTTAAGTATCTTCATAATGGCAATATACTAGTGAGTGGATATAATGTGATCCTATATAATCTTCCCTTTTCTTAACTTTTTGTAGTTTTCTAATTTTTAATATTTTGTGATTTTAAAAAGGACATTTTTATTACATTTTTGTGTGAGAACTTTGCTTTTTAAATTATTTCCTTAGGATAGATTCTTTACAGTGCAAATATTAGGTTAAAGAATATAGTGCTTTAAAAATTATTGATTATATTATTAAATTCTTTCAGTCTACACTGTAATTAGTAATGTACTTTGGAACCTAATTTTCTGTAACCTTTCTGGCACTGGACATTCATGCTATATAATTAAAATGACAGTGTGACAAATTTCTGCTCTTTTTAATTTCTCATTTTAGAAATGTTATCTTTAAAAAAACTAACAAGGATGAACATCTTTCTAAATGTTAATTTGTTAATTAGTTAATTTTTGTGAACTCTTTCATTGTATCTTTCTGTTTAATACATTTTTAAGTGATCTGAAGTTCTCATTTCTGTCTTTAATTGCATATGGTTGGGAGTGGAGAATAACAAGAAAAAAGTAAAGTACAAGAAAGTTCAGAATTGTAGGGCAGTAGCTCATTAATTTATGATAAAAATCTGCCTGTACACATCACCTTGTCCAGTGGTAGGAAACTGAAAAATCGGAGACTTCACAGCTAACTAAGTAGTCTCATCATGATGTTGGTTCAGTTCAGTTCAGTTCAGTCGCTCAGTCACGTCTGACTCTTTGTGACCCCATGAATCGCAGCACGCCAGGCCTCCCTGTCCATCACCAACTCCCGGAGTTCACTCAGACTCACGTTCATCAGGTCAGTGGTGCCATCCAACCATCTCATCCTCTGTCATCCCCTTCTCCTCCTGCCCCCAGTCCCTCCCAGCATCAGAGTCTTTTCCAGTGAGTCAAGTCTTCGCATGAGGTGGCCAAGGTACTGGAGTTTCAGCTTTAGCATCATTCCTTCCAAAGAAATCCCAGGGCTGATCTCCTTCAGAATGGACTGGTTGGATCTCCTTGCAGCCCAAGGGACTCTCAAGAGTCTTCTCCAACACCACAGTTCAAAAGCATCAATTCTTCGGCACTCAGCCTTCTTCACAGTCCAACTCTCACATCCATACATGACCACAGGAGAAACCATAGCCTTGACTAGACGGACCTTAGTCGGCAAAGTAATATCTCTGCTTTTGAATATGCTATCTAGGTTGGTCATAACTTTTCTTCCCAGGAGTAAGCGTCTTTTAATTTCATGGCTGCAGTCACCATCTGCAGTGATTTTGGAGCCCAAACAAATAAAGTCTGACACTGTTTCCACTGTTTCCCCATCTGTTTTCCATGAAGTGATGGGACTGGATGCCATGATCTTCATTTTCTGAATGCTGAGCTTTAAGCCAACTTTTTCGCTCTCCTCTTTCACTTTCATCAAGAGGCTTTTTAGTTCCTCTTCACTTTCTGCCATAAGGGTGGTGTCATCTGCATATCTGAGGTTATTGCTATTTCTCCCGGCAATCTTGATTCCAGCTTGTGTTTCTTCCAGCCCAGTGTTTCTCATGATGTACTCTGCATAGAAGTTAAATAAGCAGGGTGACAATATACAGCCTTGACATACTCCTTTTCCTATTTGGAACCAGTCTGTTGTTCCATGTCCGGTTCTAACTGTTGCTTCCTGACCTGCATACAGATTTCTCAAGAGGCAGGTCAGGTGGTCTGGTATTCCCATCTCTCTCAGAATTTTCCACAGTTTATTGTGATCCACACAGTCAAAGGCTTTAGGAACTCTTGTAAGAAGAATCCAGTAGCGATTTTCAACTAGGAAAAGCTAGTATAGATGTTAAAGCTGAGTAATAGAAGATAACAAAGTAAACTTTTCATTTTATTTGATATCTATGAATGTATTTTGCATTCGTATTTATACATACAAAACTACACAGAAGATTTGAAACTATTTAATGACGAGATTCTTACAGCTTAAAGTAAAAAAACCTCAGTAAACATTTTAAAAATAGATATCTGAATTTTAAAAAATAGTTTTACTAGTTCCAGGCTTAGAATAGAGGATTTGAAAATTGGAATAATGCATTTGGCAACAGTTAGTTGAAAAAAATCTATAATGGTTTAGTCCATGGCCAGAAGTAGCTACAATATGGTATGTTGTTCCTGAGCACTAGGTTTCCAATTTTTGTTTTCTAGGGGTTCCTAGTTATCCCACAATTATCAAATAAGATGCATTTTATTTTATATACATTTTGCAAAGAAAGTTTTTTATAGTTTTAAAGAGACAGTTATTTAGTTCAAACTACTGGTGGAGCATTTGCTAAATTGTATTTTACTTATTCTCTTCTCTCTGAACACCTTGAGGACAGAGATTGTGTGTTATCATTATTTTTAAATATGTTTCTTACATATTTCACAACATAGCCTGGCATGTTGTGAAATTTGATTAATTTTTTTTTAGCCTTGGTAATGGGATTCTTTAAGTATTGAAGATAATTTTTTTTAATTTCTTTTCTGTACTGAGGAAAATTTTTTAAAAAGAAGCTTTAGAGCAGGATTTTTTTTTTTTTTTTTCAAATTATATTTTGTGGAAGACTAGTTCTGTAAGAAGCTCTGGTCAAATAAGTTTGGGCAGAGGTGATATCATATCCTCCTCTTAGGTAGTTTTAGTTTAGGCTAGGATATTAAAAACTTGAGAAGTCTTGCAATGAAGAAAGCTGTTTGTGTTACTTCCAGCCAGAGGGCAAGCTAGATACTCTGGGGGCCCCTTCCACCTCAAACCAACTAGATCCTAGATTAAAAAATACTTGTTGATGTACTTCTAGACTTTGAAGTTGGGGACACATCCCCCAGAAAAAAGGAACAACCTTGAGGCAAATCCAGTCATGGGAACGATAACAGTCAGTGTGCAAAAGAGATTTGGGTTGCCCTGAAGATAGATGCCTGTAGCCACAATGCCCTGTACGTAGCAAACAAAGCTCTGAGCCAGCATATTTCTCAACAGTCGTATTGATAGCCAGAGGGCAGTAGACTGATAGCTTTAAAGTTCCGATAGAAAGAAACCTTTAACCTAGAATTGTATCCCTAACATACGAATTCCTCTATTCTTGAATTATAGGACATTTTAAAATAAACAACAACTATGAGGGCTTACTGCGGTATAAATTTATACTAAAGAGTTTTCCAAAGAATAAACTTCAAGGAGGGAAATGATTCAGAAAAAAAATGATCCGAATTAATGGTTAAAGAAAATAATAAACGTGTATGAATCTAAACAAACTATGTCAAATAATATCTTTTTACACTTTACAAAAACACAGTACTAAAGAACTGACATAGCATATAAGTCAGAGAGAGATGAACACAAAGTGTTCTGCTGTCCTCTTTACACTTTAAGGTATCATCTTAACTTAGAACTTAAGATGCCCTTTATTCCAAGGGCAAGGACTGGAAGGATAGAATTAGGGTGGGTAATTCCAAACCAGAAGAAGAAAAAATAAATGAAACCAAATTCATCTAATATCAAATATAATACATAAACATACATACATAAGCACACACGTATGTGTGTACTCTGATACACATATGTGAATACATATATATATAAACATTTATATTACATGTTAAAAAATCAGTGTTTAATTTTATGTTTATATAAAATATACATATGTGTGAGGGAGCTAGAAATCAAAAATTAAGATGGAAACCTTTATTATCAAAATAATATAAGTAGTCTAAACTTGTCAGCTAAACACAGATTTTTCAGACTGATTTCAGACTGGCTGTCTACCATAGTGGGAGAATTACTCACTACTCATGTAATTAATGATAGTGCGAGTAAATGAGTAAATATAGGCTGTTAGTATGCTGATTTTATAAACTTATAACTCAGTACTTAAAGAATACGCTAAGATATTGGAGAGTATCTTTCAAAGCACACATGAAATCCTTATTTTGATCACATTTTGGTCCATTAACCAAATCCTAACAGTATCAGGGAATTGGCACCATCTCTCTCTTTTAAGTAAGCTCCTTTATATTCTTATTCTGATAAAAATTCTAAAAGCCTACAATAAATGTTCCAGTGGTAAGTTGGTAGACATATTTCCATTAAACTCAGGATGTTCATTATTGCTGCTTCTGTTCAGTATTGTATTATAGATCCTTAGGGAGACCCAGGCTCAATCCCTGGGTTGGGAAGATCCCCTGGAAGAGGAACTGGCAACCCACTCCAGAATTCTTGCCTGAAGAATCCCATAGATAGAGGAGCCTGGTGGGCTACAGTCCATGGGATAGCAAAGAGCCAGATATGACTGAGCGACTAACTCTTTCTCTCTCAGCCAAAGAAAGGTGGTACTTTGAAGATGTAACGATTGGAAAGAAATAACTTGATATTTTATAATACAGTTATCTACATAGAAAATCCCAAAGAACCTATAGAAAATTTACTAGATATAATAAAAATTTTAACAATATAGCTAATTATAAGATAAATATATGAAAATTGATTGTACTGACTCAATAAAGCTGTTAAAAATTAATTGCATATCTACTTGTCAGGAATAGAGAGTTCAAAAATGTTATTTAAAATATACTCTGTGCAATAATAATAATTTTTAAAAAACAGTACATAGGAATAAGCCTAGTAAATAAGCCTACATCTGTATGTATACAGAAAGCTTACAAAATTTTATTAAAAGACAATTTAGTTTTCTGAGGAACCTCCATACTGTTCTGCATAGTGGCTGTACCAACTTGCATTCCCACAAACAGTGTAGGAGGGCTCTCTTTTCTCCACATCCTCTACGGCATTTGTTATCTGTAGACTTTTTAATGATGGCCATCTGACTGGTGTAGACTGGGACCTCATTGTAGTTTTGATTTGCACTTCTCTAATAATTAATGACGCTGAGCATCTTTTCATGTGCCTACTGGCCATCTGTTTGTCTTCTTTGGAGAGATGTCTATTAAGGTCTTCTGCCCATTTTTAAATTGGATTATTGGTGTTTTGTTGTTGTTATTATGTATGTATTTTGGAGATTAAGCCCTTGTCTGTAGCACCATTTTCTCCCATTCTGTAGCATTGTCTTTTCATGCTGCTTATGGTTTCCTTTACTGTGCAAAAGCTTGTAAGTTTGATTGTGCTGTGCTGTGCTTAGTTGCTCAGTCCTGTCCAATTCTTTGCAACCCCATGGACTATATCTCATCAGGTTTCTCTGTCCATTGGGATTCTCCAGGCAAGAATACTGAAATGGGTGGCCATGCCCTCCTCCAGGGGCTCTTCCCAACCCAGGAATCAAACCCAGGGCTCCTGCATTGCAGATGGATTCTTTCCCAGCTGAGTCACCAGCAAAGCCCAAGAACACTGGAGTGGGTAACCTTTCTCCAGAGGAAGTTCCTGACCCAGGAATTGAAGCAGGGTCCCCTGCATTGCAGGTGGATTCTTTACCCGCTGAGCTACCTGGGAAGCCCCAAGTTTGATTAGGTCCCATTTATTTATTTTTGTTTTTGTTTCTGTTTCCTTGGGAGACTGAGCTAAGGAAATATTGATAGGATTTGTGTCAGAGAATGTTTTGCCTATGTTCTTTTCTAGGAGTTTTATGGTATCATGGAGTTGTATGGTATCATTATGTTTAAGTCTTTAAGCCATTTTGAGTTTATTTTTGTGCAAGGTGTGAAGGCATGTTCTATCAGACAAAAATGTAATTCAAAGAGATACATCATCTGTCATAGCAGCACTGTTCACAATAACCAAAATATGGAAGCAACCTAAATGCCCATCGACAGACAAACGCAGTGCGTAAAGATGTGGCACAGAGGTACAGTGGCATAGCACTTAGCTAGGGGAAGGAGCAAGTAATGCCATCTGCAGCAGCTGGGTGCAACTAGAGTTTACTATATTAAGTGAAGTGAGTCAGAAAGAAAAGTACAAATACTGACAGTAGGGGCTGTGATGACAAAAATTTCATGGTCTAAAGGTATTGAGATCATACAGAGACTGTTCTCTTATCACTGTGAAATGATGTTAGAAGTCAATATCAAAAAAGATATTTGAAGATAAACCACATATTTTCAAGTGCATTGTGACATTTACCAAGAGAGATCTTTGGCTTAGCCATTGAAAGCCTCAATAAAGTCAGAAAACAAAAAACACAGAGGGTGATTGCCGAGAAGAAAGGATTTAAATGAGAGATTAGTATCAAAATAAGAAATTAATACCAAAGGTACTTTTAAAAAGCCCATGTATTTGGAAATTAAGTGACCCCTTTTAAATGATGGGTGTACCTAAGAAGCTGTAACAAGGAAAATTAGAAAATATTTGTATCAGAATAAAAATGAAAAAAGACTGTACCAGAATTTGTTGCATGCAGCTGAAGCTGCTGTTGTGGATTTTGTTTTTTAGGGTCATTTTCTTCTTCCTTCTTTTGTTCTCTTTTGATTTGATGACTGTGTTTAGTGCTGTGCTTGGATTTTTTTTCTCTTTTGTATGTAAATCTTTTACAGTTTTTTGGCTTGTGGTTACCATGAGGTTTTGATATAGCAATCTCTATATACATGCGCGCACACACACACACACACACACACACACACACATATATATATATACGATTGTTTAAGTTGCTGATCTCTTAATTTCAAGTGCATTTCAAATATCCTGAACTTGTGCTTCCCACCTCTCACAGTTACTGGTTTTATATTATATTTGTATGAGGGTAGTTTCCTTTACTATATGTTTGATTTATCCAGTGAGCTTTCCCATTTTGTAATTTTAGTGTTTCTAATTGTTGCCTTCTCTTTTTCATGTAGAGCAGTTTGTTTAGCATTTGATTTGGTGGCGCTGAATTCTTTTAGTTTTTGCTTATCTCTAAAGTTTTGATTTCTCAAACCAATCTGAACAAGGCCTTTGCTGGGTAGGGTATTTTTTCATTGTAGTTTCATCCCTTTCATCACTTTAAATATATCATGCCACTCAATTCTGGCCAGTATAGTTTCTCCTGAAAAATCAGCTGATAGTCTTATGGGGATTCCCTTGTTGGTTATTTGTTGCTTTTCCTTCATTGCTTTTAATGTTTTCACTTTGGTCTTTAATTTTTATTGGTTTTATTACTGTGTTTCTGGGCCTGTACCTCCTTAGGTTAATCCTGTGTGGGACTTTGTGCTCCCTGGACTTTGTTGACTGTTTCTTTTCCCGTGTTAGGGACGTTTTCAGCTATTGTCTCTTCAAATATTTTTTAGGCCCTTTCTCTCCTCCTTCTGGGACCCCTATTATGTTATTGGTGTATTTGACAGAGCCCCAGAAGTCTCTTAAATTGTCCTTTTTTCTTTTCGTTCTGTTTTCTTTATTCTCTTCCATAGCAGTAGTTTCCAGCACTGTCTTCAAGCTTACTTATCCGTTCATCTGCCTCATTTATTTTGCTGTTGAGTCTTTCTCGTGTATTTTCAGTTCAGTTGTTGTATTCTTCATCTCTTTGGTTGTTCTTGGTATTTTCTGACTCTTCTATAAACTTGTACCTTCCTGCTCTGTGCATCCATTACTCTTAACTCTTTCCTCAGATAGATTGCCTGTCTTCATGCCATTAGTTGTCATTTTGGGTGTCTTTCTTTCTCCTTCCTCTGGAACATATTCCTCTGCCACCACATTTTGTCTAAATTTCCATTTGTATTTTTATGTATGTGGAAGTTTTGGAGAAGTTTCCTCCAATAGGGGATGCCCTCTGTGTCCAAGCAGTGCATTTCCCTCTCATTACCCAAGGTCCAGTGACCAGCTGGTGCCAAGGTCGGTTCTGGCCTGAGTTTGCAGACTCAGTTCCATGGGGTGCTGTATGGCAGTTTTCTTGCTTCTGGTGTCTGCCCTCTGGTGGGTGAATCTGGTCTAGAGTCTTGAACAGGCTTTCTGGTGAGAGGCCAGGGTCTGCCCCCTGGTGGGTGAGCCTGTTCTAGAGGCTTGTGAAGGCTTCCTGATAGGAGAGGCTGTTGCTTGCCCACTGGTGAATGGAGCTCGTTCTTGGTTCTCTGGTGGGCAGGGCTGTGTCAAGGGCCATGTCTATAGGTGACCTTGGGCTCAGAAAGTCTTTAGGCAGCCTGTCTGCTAATGAGTGGCCAATACTTTGGCCACCTGATGTGAAGAACTGACTCATTGGAAAAGAGCCTGAAACTGGGAAAGATACTCGATGGACATGAGTTTGAGTAAGCTCTGGGAGTTGGTGATGGACAGGGAAGCCTGGTATGTTGCAGTCCATGGGGTTGCAAAGAGTCGGACACTGAAATTCTTCAAAATTAAAATGGAGTGAAAGCCAACAACATTGAACAGTGTATCATTTAAAGATGCATATATGTGTGACAAAGCTGTATAATAAAATAGAAAGAAAAATAAAATTTAAGATGATTGTTCTTTTTGGGTGAAGAAGGGAATTTAGAAGCCAACATAGCTCATTTCGTGTGTTGGTAACACTGATTTGTGCCATGGATTCATGAGTGCTTATTTATTTTTACTATGACTTGTGACTTACATATATGTGATATGTCATTTTACATATAGTAGATGTTACATTATAATGAAGAGATTGAATTGACTGAATTAACTGTGCCATGCCAAAAGGAGAAATATTTCATGACACACTGTATCTCAGAGGGAGACTTTTTTAAAGGGATAGGAAGAGGAGAACACCTGTGTGATTTTCTCTGACCCGATGTCCCAGACTTATTTGACCAAGGAAACTCTTTTCATATAACATACCTTGAAGTACTGGAAAAGGAAATGGCAACCCACTGCAGTATTCTTGCCTGGAAAAATCCCATGGACAGAGGAGCCTGGTGGGCTGCTGTCCATGACTTAGCAACTAAATCACCACAAGTGCTATTGAATTAATGGTCTCAAGAGTCCTTTTGGGAAAAAAGAATACAAGTGAACTTATTTAAAAAAACAGAAGTAGAGTCGCAAAAGTAGAAAACAAACTTACGGTTACCAGGGAATAAGAGGGAGAAGGGATAAATTGGAATATTGGGATTAGCATATACATACTACTATATATACAACATATTAACTTAAAAAAGAGTGGATAAATGTATATGTATAGCTGATTCACTTTGCTATACACCTGAAACTAACAACACTGTAAGTCAACTCGATTTTTGTTTTTTTAAGCCCTTTTAGGAAAAGTTGCTTAAACAGGACTAACAAGAATTTTAAAATTTAGCCTGTTGATAGAAACAAACTATTTCTTAATATAAATACTATCTGTCTAGTTAATGAAAATGTTTCAACTTTGATTTTAGGAAGACAGTTAGCCTCTTATTAACTACCCCTGTTCCATCCTGAATAATTATGAAATGATTTTTTTTTCTTTTTATGAAACAGTTATAAGAAGTTATAGTCTTTGGATTTTAATTTTTGTCTACAACTAGACTATGTACCATCTTCAGAGTGAAATCTTTAATAACCTAGAGTCCTACGTATCCATTCATGTTTAGGCAGGGCCTTCATTAGTATAGTGGTGAGGATGGACTAGCTGTTGCTACAGCAATAAATCCATATCACAGTCTTAATACTTAGCACTTCTTGTCCTACCACCTGGGACAAAGGGCTTTGTTCCCTGCAGTCATTCAGGGGTCTTTGCTGTTGGAATTTTTACTGTTTTCTAGTTGTTCCATTTGGGACATTCAACCTCCTCTGTCTCTGTATCAGGTTAAACCAGATGAGCAGAATTGCCCTGGGAACTTCAGCCTCTAAGTGACCCACATTACATCAAGTCATAGTACATTGGCCAGAACTAGTCATGTGGTCCTGTCTAACTGGAAGGGATTTGGGAAATACAGGGCAGCAACTGGTCTCTGCCATAGATGATAATACTAGGACTAAATTGGAATCTTGGGAAGCTTGACAAAAAGATAATTTATGTAAGCATGTTCGCCTACCTGCTTATTCATAGTGGGAGTTTTATCTTTACCTCTAAGATGTTGAAGATCACAAATAAAAAGTCTTTTTAAAAATAGTATCACTTATTTTGGGGTAGTCTATACAGATCTTTTCCCCTTGGGGTTGAAGGTAGATAATTGGGATATGGTGTATAAATGAACCAACAAAAGCAGCTTAAGGAGGAATTATTTACATAAAATTAATCTGTACATTAATATTTTTCTGTCATCTCTCCCTCATTATGGTAGCATGAAAACATTCCTTTTGAAGACAAGATTGCATCAGTTAAAGTGGTAAGTTCATATAATAGTAAGCTCAGTGTTATGATGTTGAAACTATTCGCTGGTTAATTTACATGTACATGTAGTGTATTGAGAGACGACCGGTAGAGTAAGATCATGTAATGCACGCACTGTTTTGTGTAATAGAAAATTTGGTCTCTTAGATTTCTATCCAGGAGAAAGTATGTTAATTTGAAATCAGTGTGTATTCGGGATTACTCTTCATAAGAAAACATTATATGAATTTTCTGAATTCCCAGTGCCTTCTAGGTCCTGAGAATACAGATGGGGATCAAGACAGCAGTGTCCTAGATCTATCCAGTGGAGCTTGCAAGTCATTATAGTTTTCTGTGAGCATTTAAACATGGGATTAAGTGTTAAAGTGTTAGTCGCTCAGTTGTGTCTGACTCTTTGCAACCCAATGGACTGTGTAGCTCACCAGGCTCCTCTGTCCATGGAATTCTCTAGGAAAAAATCCTGGGTTTCCATTCCCTTCTCCAGGGGATCTTCCCAACCAAGGGATCGAATCCAGGTCTCCTGCACTGCAGACAGATTCTGTACTGTCTGAGCTACCAGGGAAGCTAAGGATGGCAAAAAGGAAAAAGTAGGACGTTATAAATGTGTAGAACAGGGAATTAAAAGTAGTTTTCCTCCTTGAGGAAGTGATGCTTTACCAGAGGCCTCAAGGGTAAGTAGGAGGTAGGTAGACTGACGGGGAGAGCTTGTGAGCATTATAGGTGGAAGGAACAGGAACAAAGCCGTGGGGAAAAAGGAACATGTAGAGCATTCCAAGAGCCGAAGGAAAACCAAAAGTATGGTTAGAACAGGCGGGAAAGCGGCAGAGAAAAGGCAGACTATCTAGGCAGAGGCCAAGACTGCAACTTCTCAGAATTTTAAGGACTTTGAGACTTATCCTCAGGGCAATTGATTGAAAATTCTTAAATACTTAAGCGGGGATGTGGCAAGATCAGATTTTAAATTTTAAAACATTACTCTGTTGAAAAGGTGTGGAAATATTCTAGAGAATAGCAGAAGTGGACATACAGAGAACTATTGTGAGGCTTGCCCAATTGGGATGAGAGAGGATGATGATGTAGATAAGGTAGTGTTTTCCCTTTACCTACTCTGTAAGAGATGTGTTAAAGTTTGTTTTGAATGGTGGACATAGTATTTTCTTTGACTTCTTTTCTTACATTTCTCTCTTAGGATTTTCTGTGGCATCCAGAGGTTAATGGTTCTATGAAACAGTGTATCAAAGTGTGGACTGAGGTCTGTATTTGAAAATATGGCCTTGCTGGTTTTGAGGAGTCAGATTTTGAAAGCTCATTCTCCTACACTCACCTGCCCTACTCTCCTCTACTTTATACCGGCCTTCTTGACTTTGACCATGCTAGATTAATTGTCAGTGTCTCTGGACATCACCATTCTAACCCTGTGGTGATCAGGCTTACACCACACTTTACTGATTTGACGCTTTCTGTTACTGTTGTGGGTGTTTGCATGCTCAGTCGTGGTCGGCTCTTTGCAACCCTGTGGACTGTAGCCTGCTCGGCTCCACTATCCTTGGAATTTTCCAGGGAAGAAATACTAGAGTAGGTTGCCATAGCTCAGTTAATTCAAACTCAGATAATCTTTCTATCACAATACACATTTTCTTGAGCATTTTTCCACTTTGTTCTTCAAACTTTTATGTCCTGATACTTGTGAAAAAAAAATTTTTTTTTAATATCCTTATTCCCTTTTATTATTATATTTGTGACCTAAAAGTCAAGCCTGGTGTGTTTTGGCTCATAATGTTTGGAGATAAATTAGATAGAAGACAAGAGTGCTGTTAACCTCAGAAAACCCCTAACTTCTTACAAGTCCACTTTAGAATTCCCACAACGTCTCCATACATCTCCTTGTCAGTCCTTTAATTAAACCTGTATCCTTTCCCAGAGGTATTTGCATTGGGGATGGATAAAACAATATTCGACTTTGTTGGCCTTGTTTTGCTTAATTACTTGTGTTGCAATGGTATTTTTTTTTCTTTCTTTTCACAATAAGTGTTTTAATACGGCAACTGTAACACCTTAATAGAATTTTGTAGGATCCAGTGAGAACCTAGTCAACATTTTTAACTTTGATTCTTTGAGAAAATGTTTAACTTTTCAAAAAACAAACATACAGACAACTTTTAGAATTCAACTTTCTGGAAAATTTAGATCTCACGTAATTTTGTTTTGTTTTAATAATATGTTTTTAAATGTCCAGAAATAAGAATAATGTTATGTGTATTTCAGATGATTTAAACATGTGATTTATATTTATGCTGAACCTGAAAGTATATCCATTAAAGTTGTAGAAATTCACAGTTAAACAACATCAGTGTAATATAATTTAGAACTCAAGCAAGATCACAAAAACCTTTGTTACGACTAAGCTGAAGATATATTGCATATTCAGATCTTCTGTTCTTATAATTTGCTAGAACTTGATTTTGGAGCTTTAGGTTCTATTGTAAAACTCCTTTTGATTCTTGGGGGAGAGGAAATATTCAGCTTATTGGATAAATGGTCATGTACTTACCTGAGATTGATTAGTTGACTGGTTTTAATTATTCAGGGAGTATGTTTATATGCATATATTCATGTGTTTTTTACTGTTTCCATAGTAAGCTGCTGAATCCTGAGAATACATATTTTTATTATGTCTGTACTATAACTAGCTTTGTTCTCAGTATTAGGAATGTGGCTAGAAATTAGCCCCAGTCTCAGCCCTCCAGGAGTATGCAATCTAAAAGATAGACTAGACTTGCTTATGAATGATGACATGATAATATGAAGGGTAACAATAGACTTGGCCACACAGAACTATGAAAGCACCATGGACAGAGGCACTTAGGATAAGAGTTGTTTAGAGTATAGGTGAAGATCTAAGAAAGCTTTACAGAGGAGATAAGAACAACATTGGGTTAGAAAGATGTGAACTGAAATAACCTTACAGATACCTAGAGGCATAAAAGCAAAGTTGAATTTAAATAACTACTGTTATCCAACGGATGTTTATAAATCATGTCATATTTTAGGCCTCAGGCTAAACACTGCTGATACTTTGATGAACATAACAGAGTTCCTGTCCTCAAAGAGCTTCTAGATGATTTGGCAGATGTGGGAAATTAAGGAAACCAGCAATTTAGATTTTCTTCTGTAGATAAATGGTAAACATTAGGTCTGAGTTACTGAGACCAGTTTGGGGAGTCTTGGTAGGAAGTGAGGTAATATTTGAAGCTACTTGAATGGAAATAATTCAATAGACAGCAAGTGTAGATTAAAGAAGAGAATGTGGGAATGAAACAGAAAAGATTCTGAGAGAAGGTGATAAAAGAGGTAAAGCAACAAAAGCAGAAGAATAGCTGTAATATAACACACAGGGAAGGAAAGAGTTAAAAGTGAACAGTAGTGTCACTTTAGGAAGTGTATAGGCTAGACTGCAACTACAGGACTTGGCAATTCAGAATTCATTAATGGGCTCTGAGGGAGGTTTTAATGGATTACTAACTCAAAATCAAAACATGATAAGTTGAGGCATAAATGAGAAAGAAGTTAGCACAGTGAAAGCTGAGCGCCCTTCCGAGTAATCTGTTGCTCAAGAGTGAATGGGAAGCATTTGAGAGTGAGACAGAATTGAAGGAACATTTTCTGAGGATAAATTTTCACATTTTGTGGATTGAGAGAAGGACGAAGAGAAGAGGATGAAAGGGATAATTCCAGAGTTTGAGAAGATAACTTACAGACATAGCTCCAGATGTAAAAAGGGAGGAGATACAGACTCAAGAGTAACCGTTTAGCCATTAAGGAGAATAGCGACATATTTGGTCTAACTCTCCATCTATCAGAAGATGATAGACTGTGTGAGTATATGGGAAAAGTTGTGAGAATGGAGCAAGGAAGGCAAGAGCACACAGACCAGATGAGTTCTATTTTTCTCTAAGTTTGAGGATTAGGCTTTATGCCAAAAGTGAGGAGGAGGGCAGGTGGGACCTGTGTAAGAAAAATATTTAGTATGATTTGGGATAGCTGCCGTGAAGAGTGAGAAAGGGAGCCACCTACGGATGAGGAAAAAGTTTCAGTAAATAGCAATATAAAATGGGGCATGCTAGCCTGGAAATAGACTAATTTTGTGATTATGTTTCTCTGCTTTCATAATTCTCTACACTTAGCATGTTTTACCTTCATAATGAGACAGTAACTGTCACTTCTCTTTTTGTATATGGCTTGGATGTTTTCTGATTTCTTTCAATCATTTCTTGTGCACATGATCGTAATATCAGGTCTTCTGTGTTGTGAAAAGTGCATTGAACTCAGTAGTCAGAGACTTAAGTTCTGGGTCTGTCTCTGCCAGGCCTCAGCAATACCTATAAACCTGAGTCTGTAGCCTTTTTTAAAAAACGGTGTATACATATGTATATGTATACCTGTGTAATCTCCCTGCCTGTCTCACAAGTGGCAAGAGTCTATATTAAAATGAGCTAATTTAAGAGAAATACTTAGTAAATTACCAAGCAGTGTGCAATTGGTGTGTGTGTGCTCAGTTGTGTCTCTGTGACCGTATGGACCATAGCCCGCCAGGCTTCTCGGTCCATGGGATTTCCCTAGCAAGAATGCTGGACTGTGTTGTCATTTCCTCCTTCAGAAGATCTTCCCAACCCAGGGATCTCCTTTGGCAGGTGGATTCTTTACCACTGAACCAACTGGGAAGCCTCTATATAATTGGTAGTATCATAAATAATACAGTTTGCATTAGGTGAGGATTTCTACCAAATTTCTCCTTGTTTTTTTCCCACATTATGGTCTATCATAGTCAGTTAACTTTGTTAAATACATACCAGACCCAAAAGCTCTTGTCTCCTTAGAGCCCTACTTTTATTTAACACTGTATCTGTGTACCCTGTAGGCTTCCAAAGATACTTTTTAATTGGCTGACATAATATACTAGAGCTTTACATGATTTACTCAGAATTCAGAATAATATTAGGCCATATTAGACTTTAGTAGTGTTTTTTTTGGTTTGGGTTTTATCTTCAGTTGTTCAGTCGCTTAGTCATGTCCAACTCTTTTCCAATCCCATGGACTGCAGCACACCAGGCCTCCCTGTCCATCACTCCTGTCTACTCCTGGAGCCTACTCAGACTCATGTCCATTGAGTTAGTGATGCCATCCAACCATCTCATCTGTTGTCCCCTTCTCTTCCCGCCTTCAACCTTTCCCAGCATCAAGGTCTTTTCCAGTGAGTCAGTTCTTCTCATCAGGTGGCCAAAGTATTGGAATTGCAGCTTCAGCATAAGTCCTTCCAATAAATATTCATGACTGAATTCCTTTAGGATAGACTGGTTGGATCTCCTTGCAGTCCAAGGGACTCTCAAGAGTCTTCTCCACACCACAGTTCAAAAGCATCAATTCTTCAGTGCTCAGCTTTCTTTAAAGTCCAACTCTCACATCCATACATGACTACTGGAAAAACCAAAGCTTTGACTAGACAGACCTTAATTGGCAAAGTAATGTCTCTGCTTTTTAATATGCTGTCTAGGTTGGTCATAACTTTTCTTCCAAGGAGTATGTGTCTTTTAATTTCATGGCTGCAGTCACCATCTGCACTGATTTTGGAGCCCCCCAAAATAAAATCTCTTGCTGTTTCCATTGTTTCCCCGTTTATTTGCCATGAAGTGATGGGACCAGATACCGTGATCTTAAGTGTTCTGAATGTTGAGTTTTATCTTAAAGAACACCAAAGAATTAGCCATGCAAGCTTCATGCCATCCTGTGTAGTCATACAGCCATGTAAGGTTTTAAGCATAGGATGTCCATCTTGTTGTGACAAGAATCTGAATAGGAACCCTAGAAAATTAAAATGCATTTAAATGGAAGAAGAACATAAGGGGAAAAAGTTAAGTAGTATTACTTGTATTAATCTCCTGAACTAACTATAACACTATTACAAAGATTTTTCTTTCTTCAGGATTCTGTTGCAAAGCCCCATGTGATTGTAGCAGGAGCTGCCACAGTAAGTTATTATCTCTATTCTTACAGAAATGATTTTTGTTTCATATACTTAAGAACATGCTAAGAAAGAATTAACTTATGTTAAATAGAATTCTTGATTATACTTATATTTTAATTCTTATTTCTCTTGTAATTAATTAGACTGATAATTTTAATTAAAAAGATCTGATGAACTTAGGAAATTTTATGGTAAATGTCAATATTATTTTTATATCTAAAATTACATTCTTTTTTCTTGAATGTTATGCATTGAAAGTCTAATTTTTTATCAGCTCTTTGTAACTGCCTTCATGCATTTCATGAAATAATTGACCATATTTTATTCTAATATTGAATAAAAATGGGAATTCTCTTAAAATGAGAACCTTTTTTACAATAGAGGAAATGATATACTTTCATTTTCCTGTGATAAATACTGAATTAATGCTTAATTTTTACTTCCTCTTAGTGGTCTATCAAGATTCACAATGGCAGCAATGAAGCGCTTTCTCAATATAAAATGAATATTACCTCCATAGCACCACTTTTAGAAAAACTGGCAAAGACGAGTGATGTTTATTGGGTCTTACAAGGTAAAAGTAATGAAAAAATGTCATTTGTATCTGTTTTGAGGCTTGAGTTTCTATTATCTATTTCAAGAAGCAAAATTACTACTTTATGAGAATAAATGTTTGCAAAATTAGAGTAAACTTGAGCTATTTGGTTTCCTGTTTTGAACTTAAGGAACAGATAGACTAATAAATATAATAAGTAAAAAATTAATAATAAATAAATTCTCCAAGGAGTCTCAGCAGTTAGAATAGAACCTAACAAAGAGAATAAGTCCTAAAGGCAAATTAGATGCCTTGCCTTTGATTTTATTTCTTATCAAGTTTTCATTGTGATTGGGAAATATAGAAAAAATTATCTGATTCATAATATTAGACTCATCGGAAGTAAACATTCTTTGGAATTGACAGAATATATTTAAATTCAAACCATCTAGTTTGTACTTGGCAATGAAATTCTTTAAGAAAAAGTTGACATTAGATCAACTCACTTAAGTTTATTGAATGTCCATTATTTAATGCCCTGCACAATATGAAACGCCTTGGGTATTTTAGCAATTTAAGTTGTTTGTTCGAAACTCTTATAATTATTTCCAAGTTTAATGTCAAACTGAGAGAAATAACAAGGATGGTAATAATCTCTTCCAAAATCACTATTTCATTTACAGACTCATTAACCTTTCTCTTACTAAAGTGAGAAAAAGTTAAATGATTATGCTAAGTGGTAAAAAGCTTTGATCATTAGTAATATTACCTCCTAATTGTGGGAATAAAGTTTGCAAAAATAAGCAGCAACAGGAGGAAAAAAAAAGATTGACTGCTATTCTTAATTAGGCGATCTTCCATAATCCAGTTTTGAATTCCCGTTACCTGATATAATCCAGCATCCAAAATTTTCAAACTCTTAAGACATGCTAGAACATAAAAATGTTTTCTAAGAGTTGTGTACTTAAGAGAGAAGAGGTATAAAAGTCTTTTAATTTGAAGAGAGGTATAGATTGATTCAAAATTTGACTATAAGCTAGGAAATCTATTACAAAATCTTGGTCAACTGTTTAAAAAAATGAATTATTAGGTGCTTGGAATTCTCAACTTTAATAACAAAATATGAAATGCAGTTAACTAACTTGCATGATTATAATTTCTACCAGTAGGGACTTCTAAGTGTATTTTTAAAAATATGTTTCATGTGCAGATCCTGTTTATGAAGATCTATTAAGTGAAAATAGGAAAATGATCACTAATGAGAAGATAGATGCCTACAATGAAGCTGCAGTCAGTATTTTGAATAGCAGCACCAGAAATTCTAAATCAAATGTTAAGGTGTTCAGTGTTTCCAAATTGATTGCTCAAGAAACCATCATGGAATCTTTGGATGGCTTACATCTTCCTGAATCAAGCAGAGAAACTGTAAGAATTCTTGTATCTGTCAGTAGGGACTGTAATATCTAACCAATAGCTATATATCACTATTCCAGGACTTTGGCCACCTCATGCGAAGAGTTGGCTCATTGGAAAAGACTCTGATGCTGGGAGGGATTGGGGGCAGGAGGAAAAGGGGACGACAGAGGATGAGATGGCTGGATGGCATCACCGACTCGATGGATGTGGGTTTGGGTGAACTCCGGGAGTTGGTGATGGACAGGGAGGCCTGGCGTGCTGCAGTTCATGGGGTTGCAAAGAGTCAGACAAGACTGAGCGACTGAACTGAACTGAATTGCAGTCAGTTATTTTCAGTTTTTCTGTCTAGACATAGATCTAGAAATAATTTGACTTTTCATCACCTCGCTGAATATGTAAGAGTTTTCATATACTCTAAGGAAGAAGGTTATGGAAGGAAGGAAATGCAGCTTCATTTAGTCAGTGCTAGATACTCTTAAAAAGCTTTTAAGTCCTCGTTACATTCATGTTTGGAAACTGCTGCTCCATGTTCTCTTTGCCTTAAACCTTAAAATAAAATTAAGCTTCCACGAAGAGCATATTTTAATATGGAGAACATTTTATTTATTATTTCCTTCTAATTCTGATACCCTAAGCATTAATCATGATACAGAGTAGATACTGAACAACTCCAGATTGATGGGTGGAAAGGGATTGTAGTTTAAATACAAGAGAGAACTGGATAATTATAAATTTTCACACATAGTACAACAGGTAAAGTAGTGGTCCTGAATCTTTTTGAGTATCACATAACCCTTGTATCTGATAAAAAGTAATTGTTCCATTCCTCTCCTGTAGAAAAATGCATATGTGCATACACACGCACCCAACACTTCTCCATACTTTTTCAAGGGCTTTGTGGACTCCCTAGAACTGGTGATGAACCTTGGAATGGAGTTTGTAGACTAGTGTCTGCAAGAGTCCCAGGCTCAGAATCTTCTAAAGTCTTAAAGCTGAGAGAATGAGATTTTCTAAATGGCTGAATACTTTGAATGCTTTAGAGTTCTAAAGGTTTTTAGCACCATGAAGTTTTCATAAAACTAAATTTGACTGAACCTTCAGCTAGAACGGCTCCTGGTAGCTTGCCTAGAATATTTTATTATGATAAAACTATGTTGAAGATTCCACTTCAAGTTAGAAACACTAAAACTGTTGAATCCCAAGTGGTTCATAAACTTGTGAACCGAATGAAGGGCATATTATAAATATTGTTAGCTGAGAGTTAATCATTTTTGGTGGCAGTTACTCTACATTCTTTTTTCATATCTAAGGACTGGAAGTGTACCTTAAGTATCTTGGTATCTTCTGTATTGAACATCTGTTAATTACAGTTCTTTGGTCCTTGACATCTGTCAGTGTTTTTGTAACTAAAAGTCACAGCCCATTAACAGTCATGAAATCTGTATTTTTATCTTTTTTTAAAGAATAGAATGGAAAAAAACTCAGATGCATTCCAAGTAGTAAGGATGGGTATTGTTTCATATATATATATATATATATATATGTATGTATGTATGTGTATATATATATTCTGAGTCACATTATAAAATGAACTTTTCACTATGGATCATAACCCAAGAAGTTTGAAAAACCCTGAACTAGTTATTTACAGATTGAAGGACTATCATTATTTACATGATTGTTTGGGAAATGGTAGTAAAAAGTACAAAAGCATTTTGGTTTCAGTGCTAAAAAGTCAGTTGTATTCACAGGAGAAAACCTAATGAGAAATACATTACTGACAAGATAATAACGAAATCACTTGATTTGTTCACAGAGTGCAATGATTCTTATGAACGTGTATTGCAATAAGATTTTGAAGCCTGTAGATGGTTCCTGTTGTCAACCTCGGCCTCCTCTTACTCTCATACAGAAGCTAGCTGCTTGCTTTTTCACTTTATCTATTATTGGATATTTAATTTTTTATATAATTCATCGTAATGCTCATCGGAAGAATAAGCCTTGTACTGACTTGGAAAGTGGAGAAGAAAAGAAAAATATTATCAATCCCTCTGTGTCTCCATTAGAAGTATTTTTACAGTCTTTCTGCAAACTTGGCCTGATTATGGCTTATTTCTATATGTGTGACCGGGCAAATCTATTTATGAAGGAAAACAAATTTTATACACATTCAACTTTCTTTATTCCAATTATCTACATCTTGGTTTTGGGAGTATTTTACAATGAAAATACCAAGGAGGTAAGAATCATTTTCTTTTTAGTTCATGTTATCCTCCTCATCTCGTTATGAAGTCTGGATTAAAGAATTAATACTATTTATCCTGCCATCGTATACAAACATTCACTCACAGAAGGAGATGGAGGAATATTGCAGTTGTACGCCACTTAGTGGACTCTTAACTGTTGCTTTTTTGGAACAGTTTGGAGAAAGTTCAGTTTCATAAAGATTGTTGAAAAGTTGGAAAATAATGACAGTGAAAAAGATGTTGTGACTTGGTGTTATTTTGCCTGCCTGAGGATGGAAAAAGTAGAGATGCTCCTCACTTTCTGATGGTCCACAAACATGAGATACTATTATCTTTTATAAGTTAAAAGCATATAATTACACTAATAAACACTTTTTCTATTTATATATTTATACACTCAGGCATGCACACACAAATTAGAACTTACATAATAACGTGGGCACCCTTAAAAAGTGTTCTGAATGCCTATTTCAGCTTTGCTGTAATTGCTCAGAATATAAATGTAACTCCTTTATAAGTCATGATTTATTTGAATTAATAAATTCTTTTGTAAGAAATAACTTTCATAGGAGGATGATTAATCAGTTCTTCATCCCCAGTGGGAATATTCTAGAGAAAATAAAGTATGATAATGGAGCTTTTTTCTTCACAGTACAGTGTAAGAGAACTATGAGATTTTTTTCTAACTGAAATTCTAAGATTTTCTTAAAGAAAATTATAAAATGCCATTTTTTGGATTTATAAAGATATCTGTCACAGTTTAAAAAATAATATAAAACCATATGTATCAAATATTTAAAATCTCTTTTATGTTCATTTTAAAATTCATATTATATTTAAATAGTTCATTATCTCTTTTATCAAGAAATTAAATGACTGTCTTAAACTATTTTTCCCCCAAGGTTCTTTTGAAAGAAGGATTAATTTATATCCTATAAGAAAAATTTTAACATGCTTAATATATTCTGTCTAAATAATAACGTCTTGATGAGTTTTAAAACAAATATTGATTATTTTGCACAGACTAAAGTATTAAATAGAGAACAAACAGATGAATGGAAAGGCTGGATGCAACTTGTGATTTTGATTTATCATATCTCTGGAGCAAGTACAGTAAGTATTTCAAATTTAAGTTCAGAAAATATAGGAAATAATGTCACTTTAATGTTTCCTTCAAGACACCAACTCTTTGTGTTTTATTTTCTCCAGCATTTAGAGACCCATCTTATTTCCCTCCCAATCTTTTTGTCTTCCCATTTCTCTCCTACCACCTGATCTAAGAAGGATTACACTTAAAAGCAAAATAATTTTTTAAAAGATAAGGCAATAATTTATTTGTATTTACTTGACATTAATTTTGATGTAGTAGGAACAATCATTCAAGGGTATTGTTTCATGTCATCCTGTTAGAAAACTAATTTATTAGGAGACTTTCTAGATGATACTTAGTTGCAAAGGATTTAGAATAGGCTAGTTACTATTAAAAGAAATCAGATTAGATGATTATATTTTATATTCTACACTTCATTGTATCTTAGCAAGTTTGACCAACCATTTTTATACTTCTAAAGTTTAAAAATGTAGAACTCTCTTGCCTCAGTAGTCAGAATCCTCGGATACTGATGATCTGCTGTTTTGACCATGTATTATGTTCCATAACTCCTAAGTCTTAACCACTTCCATGAGATGGAGGACCCTTCCTTAGCTCACCTGGTACCCTCTGTACCTGGCCAAAATAATTTTTCCCTCAACAGTAGGTGTCTTTTTAAGTCTTTTAGACTTAGGATTTTCATTAACTGGGGACACCAGATTTGGTAGGGGTAGGAAAAAATGTATTCAGAATTGTAATATTAGAGCTACAGTTAAAACAAGCTTTTAAGAGTGAACCTAGGTATCTAATAACCACTTATACTTTTTAAGTGATGGTACAAATTGATTTCTATAAAATTTGTTTTTATAGAAATAAAATTTTGTTTGATTTCTATAAAATATGTTTTAAGAGTTTAACAGATTCATAATTTGGGAACTATTGAACATGAACTGGTTTTTATTTTATTTGCTTATATAAAGCACATGTCTATAAACAGTAATTTAACATAGAATCTATATTATGTTGAGATAACAGGGGAGATTTGCCAGAAAGGAGTGTTTTGAAATTTCCATAGCAGTGGTTAAGATAAATAATACTGGGGTTCATCAGATATCTCTTAACAATTAGAAAATACTCATGTTATTCTTCATTAAGTCTCTTTATTTTCGAAAATTGCCGGTAATTTTATGAATGACTTGCTTAAATGCTAAAGGCAGAGGGAGAAGCACACCTTTTAAACTGGGGCTGTGCAGCTGTGATCTGCGTATTTGTGACAGCAGTGACGCTCCTGTGGCGCTGCAGCTGGAGGGGCCCTAGGAGGTTCAAGCAGCTGTGGGAGAGCCCAGGCAGCAAGAGAGATCCAGAGCAAGAAGATGCGAAGATGCGAAGGGCTCGTTTACAAGCCCGGTTCAGAAGCTGTGATGAATTTAGCAAGTTCTCTAAAAAGCAAGCAAACACGAATATCCAGTCGTAGAAATAGCTCTGACAAGTGAAGAAAGATTAGATTAATTTGGGGTGGGGGTGGGGAAAGATTTGAGAGGATGTGGAAAGGGTTTTAAGAAAATGCCACTTAAAGACATAATTAATTGCTGACATATTAAAGAGTAATAGTACTGTTTAAAAAAAAAAAATGAAAAAAACCCAAATCAGGAAGTATTGATGGCAGATTCAGTTTTTCAATTCAGTGATTCCAGAAAGCATTTGGATCATAAAGGGATGAAAGCAGTTTGGCATTCTATTATAATCATTTGCTAAATTAACATTCTACTACGTCTTAAACTACATCCCAATTTATTCTAAATTACACTCTTAAAATATCTATATTCTGGAAAGATACAAAGATCATTTGTGATGAGTCACATACCCCTGTTCTTTTATATAGAATTTTGTGGTTAAAAATTACCTGAATCTACATTTGGCAAAGCATTATCAGCATGGGTTATAACATATTTTGGGACTTGATTCTTGGATATTTGTGGAATTACCCTCATAAAAAACTTTTTAATTGTCATGATTATTTTAATTACCTTATTAATGTTTTATATTTTGAGTAAAACATGTCAAGCTTTAGTTGTGCTGTGTTTTTATAATAAAATAGAAACTATGTAAAAAATTACAGAGAATTATTAAAATAATCCAGGTGGACTGGCAGATTGCAACTGTTGGTGTAAAAATTCCTTTAAAACATAACTTATATCAGATACAGATAAAATACTGTGAAATATACAGTGTACAGCAAGTTAGGTATATACAGTAGATGACTTTGTGTTCCATTGTGGCTTTTTCTTCTTTGAGAGTTTGTAAGTAACTTCCCTGAAGGGACCTGAATAAAAAGGTCTTAAGGGAAAATTTGTGAGGCTAGAAAAAGAACAGAACCAGAAGTCAGCCTCATTACTAATTCTGATGAAGTTTGATACTAAATACATTTTTAATATTAACATTTTGTTGTAGTATTTGACTCCTGAAAGACAAAAAAGGTAAACAATTCAGATTAAAGGAGGCCAAAGAGGAATAAAAACTAAATGCAGTGTATGATTCTTAAGGTTCCTAAATTTTTTAAAAAAGTTAATAATAAAGGATATTGCTGGGACAATCAAAGAAATTTGTATATGGATTGTATGTGGATGCTGTTATATTCATATTAAATTTCTTGGGTGTTATAATGGTAATACAGTCATGTAAGAAACTGTTCTTTCTTCGGTGATACTGACAGTTGCTGAAGTTTCTAGGGATGGTGTCATGTGGCAGCAACACGCTTTTTAAGTAGTTCAGCATAGTGAACAGGCGTGTGTTGCACTGTTCTCGCATCTTCTGTTGGCTTTATCTTTAAAAAGTCAAAAGTATCGTACAACATTGGCAATAATGCAGCATTGGTAGAGACTGGGCAAATTGTGATAGTGTTTAATTCCATTTAAATGGTTGCATTTCCTGTTTAAATATAACTTAAGTCTCAACATTGTAGGCCCAGACCCATCCTTGAAGGGGCTCAAAAGCATGTTTCATGGAGAGTGGTTTACGTAATTGGGAATGATTAGCCTCAGTTTGACCTCTGTTTATAAATGCTTACAGAGCAATCAGCTGTAAAAGTGATAAAGGGCATGCATGTGGCTCTAGAGCTAAGCTGTCCATTTTGGTGGCCACAGGTGGCCATTGAGCACTTGAAGTGCAGTCAGAATTGAGATGTTCTGAAATGTGAAATATGTATAAGATTAAGTATGACTCATTTTGATAAATGTATACAAAGTTCACAAACCTAGTATGTAAAAATATGAAATGTCTCAGTATATGTTGGCATGATATATTTTGGGTATATTGAGTTAAATAAAGTTTGTTTATTAAAATTAATTTCACCTATTTCTTTTAACTGTTTAAATGTCTGGCAGCCACACGAAAAATTTGCCACCTGGCTCACATTTTACTTCATTGCACAGCACTGTCCTAGAGAGCTTAAATTGGTAGCTTTTACATAGTTTGATTTCAGTTGTTCATGACGAGGAACTTTATAGCAGTTAATGACCATCTGAAAATGGAATGGATTGCCTTAAGAATTTGGATGTTTTCCACTATTAAAAGGTGCTCAAATACTTGAAGGAAATATTTTAAAGTGCAATCAAGAATAAAGTAAAGATACAGGTTTGGATTAGAATAGTTTTAAGTCTCTTTCAATCCTGTGTTCCCACCTTCATCCCCATGATTCTAATATGTTATACTTGCACTGAAAATTAGAAAGAACTAATGATGAAGAGCAATAAATAAAAAATCTGATATGTAGATATTTGTGCTAAAAGACCTCAAAGGAAGAAGAAATGACTTTCATCTGAGAGTAAAAGATTGGGAAATGTCACCAGGGCTCTTGAGAAGAATAGGATATGTATAAATGTGGTTAGGAGAACATTCCAGGGTAGAATGAGCAGGTAAACAAAGAAGAGGCGACAGAAAAACACAAGAAGGGCCAGTTTAGGAGACAGAGAATCTAAGTTTGGCTGAAGTGGAGGCTATATTGAAGGACTTACACTTTATTATAATCGGGGGTTTCCTTCCAGAAAAAAGTTATCCCTCAGAAAAGATAAAAGAAATGTTCAAGGATGCATTCAAGGATACATACAAAAGATGCATATGTTCAAGGCCTTATTAAATCTGTTTAAGGCATCTGCTCAGTTATTTTATCCTGCAAAGTATCACTTGGGGAAGAAACACTTGGCTAAAGTGGCCATAACCAGTGTTAATGCTGGATAATTACAGAAATGATCAGATGAGTCAATCAAATAGAAGCAAAAAAAAAAATGTTTACATAGATTTAGTAATTATTCATAAAAGAATAGCCTTTTATTACGAATGTTGGATGTCACTGAACAAGTCTTTTAAAGATCATTTTAAAAGGCAGCACACTACCTGTATTGCGAAATAGCGAATAGACAACTAAGGGACTAATGCGTCGTGAAGAGGTACAATGACAGTGGTTTAAGGTTAAGAGAATTTGGACTTGTAAATGAAATAATACTTCCAGTGACTCCCATAAAATATAGATGAGAAATGTATTCCATTCAGCTTGGACAGAAGTGAAGATGTGATGCTTTGAAAAATCATAGTAAAGATGAAACGTCAAAGGAGGGAAAAATAAAATTGTTTTATAAAAGATTAGGAGGGAAATAATATTTCTGAATTATGTTTGCATATATTTTTTAAATGTATAATTTTTGCTAAATAATAAGTAATCATGACAATTTTATTTATAAGTCTAAATTCCATATGTTTAAGGGGGCCAAAAATGTAGGATTTTGTTTGGTTTTTTAATCTTCTTATTGAGAAAATGTGAATTCCAGAGCAACCTCATGTTCAGCATATATGATGATTAATAATTGTGGATATCATATATTTAATTCAAATTGAATCAAGTGTGTAAAGCGCTTCACATTTATTGTCATTCATTTCTCACAAAACCCTTTGAGAAAGGAGAAGATACTTTCATTTTGCAGTTTAGAAAACTCTAAAGTCACATAACTGTTAGAACCAGAATTTGAATCTAGGTCTATCAGATTCCAGAGTCTGCTTTTTTTTTTTTAACCTCTGCTATGATGCCTAATTTTTGAGAATAAATCTATTCATTGTGCTAACACCGAATAATAATAATGCTCCATTATCTTGGTTAAATGTACTGGTTGTGATTATTTAGGTATAGTTAACGTCGACATGTATTTGACCTGTTTATTTTTCTCCACAGTTTTTGCCTGTGTACATGCACATTCGGGTTCTGGTTGCTGCGTATCTATTTCAGACAGGGTATG
Organism: Ovis canadensis; assembly: GCF_042477335.2. Classification (NCBI taxonomy): domain Eukaryota; kingdom Metazoa; phylum Chordata; class Mammalia; order Artiodactyla; family Bovidae; genus Ovis; species Ovis canadensis. Next base: position 26,355,540 of record NC_091248.1, read on the forward strand.
GGCATTTCTCATACTTTTGGGTCAAAGGAGACTTTGGAATCCATAGAGTATGTCAGGTAGGAATGCATTGTTATTCTTTTTCTTTCATTTCAACGTGCTTTTGTGCCTGACTGTTGAGAAGATATAAATATGGCCATGAATAATTTGAAGTAATTTGAATTTGTGAAATAGCGCTTTAAAGTTGTATTATTTCCATATTCTATGGTTAATAATTCAAAATAAGTAATTTATTACTGAGGGATGGAAAAACAATTTAGATGAATGTATAATAGATGCACACAGGGGAAAACATTGCTGAATCACTTTCAGTTCAGTTCAGTCACTCAGTCATGTCCGACTCTTTGTGACCCCATGAATCACAGCACGCCAGGCCCTCCTGTTTAGTTTGTAGAAACGTACAGTTACCTGGGATTGTTATAATATGCTGTGTTTTCTCTCTCTAAGAAGAGGATTAAGATTTATTAAGTTTCTACATTGTGTTAGGCACTTTGTAAACGTTATTCTATTTACCCTTCATTACAATCCTGAGTTATGATCTTTATGTTTACAGACAAGGACACTGAGTCTCAGAGAGGTTAAATAATTTGCCTAAGCTTCCCTGATAGCTCAGTTGCTAAAGAATCCGCCTTCAATGCAGGAGACCCTGGTTCAGCTCCTGGGTCAGGAAGATCCGCTGAAGGGATAGGCGACCCACTCCAGTATTCTTGGCCTCCCTTGTGGCTCAGCTGGTAAAGAATCTTCCTGCAATGTGGGATACTTGGGTTTGATCCCTGGGCTCAGAAGATCCCCTGGAGAAGGAATGACTACCCACTCCAGTATTCTAGCCTGGAGAATTCCATGGACTGTACAGTCCCTAGTGTCCCAAAGAGTCAGACATGACTGAGTGACTTTCACTTAAAAAGGTCACGTAGTAAGTGATAAAGCTCTAATATTAATCTGCTCAAATTCTGTGTTCTTTGACATCACACCATCTGAAATGACTGTTACGGAAGTCCCGAAGATACTTTTGTTTTTCAAAGACCCTTTTAAATTTGAGTAATATTATTTTGTATCTGTTAAAACTTTCAACTTAATACCAAATGGGATACATCAACATCAAATGGAGATCAAATGGACATTCTTTCATTGAGATAACCTAATCTTTGTTTATAAACTGTAGCTCTGGGAAGGAGGTTTATGATTCTTTTCCTGCATTTAACAAGCTGACACTTGTAGCCAGAGGACAGCTCAGGTTGGTGCTTTGCTGGGATCCAGTTAATAAAATGATGCATAAATGTTTTATGTTCAACTCTTTACAATAATTTTAGAACAAATATGATTTTTTAAGGATTAGCAAATAGTACTTGTACAGTTATGATTTTAGTCTTAAACATTTATACTCTGTCAGAGAGGATCTGTCTACTTTTCAAAGTGAAAACCATTTTCTTCTCCTTTTTAATAGGTCTTATTTCGTCTCAATTTCCTGGTAGTGGTGTTATGCATAGTAATGGATCGGCCTTATCAATTCTATTACTTTGTCCCCTTGGTCACTGTATGGTTCATGGTCATATACGTTACTTTAGCACTGTGGCCACAGATAATCCAAAAAAAAGCAAACGGTAAATATATTTTCTTACTAATGTTAATAAATATATTCTTCCAGTGCAAGTTTCTTTTTAGTTGCTAACGGCTGTTATTTTTATTGAGATGTATTGACAGTTTAAATTTATATGTAGCATTGATATTTTGAAAATTTGCTCTTAAATTATGTTTCTAGAAAGTTACGTGGTTCAAGTAGTATTAACAGTGAGGAATAATAGTTTGCATTTATATTATGTTTTCTCCTTTTAAACTTTCAAAGCCATTTTACATATCAGCTAGTACAGCCGTTTTCAAACTCTCTTGTATGGAGCCAGAATGGAGCGCACCAGAGGGCCACACATCCTGCTTCAGTCTTGGCATCTCTGGTTTACTTGATCCTGTGTCTGTGTGCGTGTGTGTGTGCGCATGTGCGTGTGTGTGTGTGTGTGTGTGTGTAGATTTTGAGTAGACATTCATTTGCAAAAAGGCTATTTGTGTCAGACAAGCTTAAAAATCACTACTATAGCTTATCTTCTAAACAACCCTTTAAGCAGTTATTATCAACCTGTTTTATGTTTAAGGAAACGTAAGTGCCCACAAGGTGTCATCTTCAAATTTTACATAGATAGGTCTGATGAATGTTCAAAGTAAGGTCACAGTCATTGATCCTAATGCTTTTCTCCATCAAGATCATGTCATTAAAATTAAACCTTGTTTGTTTTTTTGAAACAGAATTTTTTTTATCTTTAATAATGTCTTTTAGGTCTTTCAGTCAAATATTATATATCAAAAAAATATTTTCTGTCGACTTCTATTAATAATACCAAATAATTTTTCAGGAAAGAGTTAAGCTCCAGCCTTCAATGAAGTCCATTTGTGTCTTGGAGAGTCTCTGTAGTTTAATTCCTCAACACAAACCCTGCATATTTATAAAATGATAATCAATATGTATAAACTGTGAACACATAACTTAAAATATGCATACATTAAAGTGCATCTTATAGATTAAACTAATCCACTGGGAAGTTCTTAAGCTCCCTTCTTAAAACTGTAATGTTTCAGCAGTGTTACCAAAGTTATTAAACATGAGTGTTTGTTAGAATTACATTGAACCTGTTCCAAGTTTTGTTGTAACTTCCAATAATGAACAGTATAATTGAATCTGGGATGTATTTTCAAATGCATTTATAGTGGCTAAATATCAAGTATATGGGGTATCAGATCAATGTTGTAGCCTCGTTCCTAGTAAGGACGCTCCACCTTTTCTTCCTTTGTGTCCCACTTGTAATTTTAGATATATTTTGTGTATCCTGTAGGGAGCCTTAAATTATTATAAAGAACTATGCAGGGTATTAATATGTTAAATAGAGAGTATTTAACATGTTTTCTAATGTAAGTTTACATTTCTTAGTAAATTAAATATTTTCTCTCTTAGGAAATTGTTTGTGGCATTTTGGCTTACTGTTGAAACTAGCCTTCTTGCTGTTATGTATATGTTTTTTGGCATATTCTCAGGTTTGTATTGTCCTTTTTGGTTTATATTTTGTTATATTTTATTCTAAAGTTCAAATGTGTTAAAGTATGAGAGAAGAATCAGAGCTTTTCTTAAGCTTCACTTTTTAATGACTGTAATAAAAGTGTCACTCTGTAGTTGACTACTCAGTGTCGTTCTTTTGAGACCTATCTACTTTTGTTACCTCTGTTTTTGTTGGAAGAGCAATTTAAAGCTCTTCCTCTGGCAGTTGTTCGCAATCCATTTTACTTGACTTTGATCAATCAAACTTTTATTGAACGCCTCTCATAAGACACTGCTCAAAGTGAAGATCAAAATTCTCTTGACAGAATCTTCAGCTTGGTCTGTGCGTTATTCATGGCGTCCAAGTGCTACTTGACTTTTCCCATAACTTCATAGAGCAGAATTTCGGCTGTTGATAAAGCCAACTCAGGGGCAGAGTGGCTTGCTTGTATGTAGTATATCTCTAACCTTTTATCACCCTATTTTGATGGTTGAGATTTTCTTAACTCTTTTTGCAAGATGGCAAACTGCTACCTGCTGGTCTGTCTATCAGACAGACTTATTATTTGGGCAGCATGATATTTATAACAATAATTTAATTGCATTTAGTTGTGATATATTCTGTAGTTTACTGCCATCTCCAACACTGTCTTGTATTCAACTCTACCAGATGAAAATGCCATATGAGCATTGTGTGTATGTGTGTGTGTGTGTGTGTGTAAACTCCTATAGAGGGCTTTTGTTGTTTTTTTTTTTCTATAGGCTTTCCTGTTTATTTTCATTCTTAGAAATAAAGTATCTTATATCTGCCTGACTTTTAAGGTTTTTTTGCAGGAAATATGTAAAGTAATAAGTAAACAATAGTCAAATATTAAAGAAATAGCCAGTTAAGTGTCATACAGCTGCTGCTGCTGCTAAGTCGCTTCAGTCGTATCCGAGTCTGTGCGACCCCATAGACGGCAGCCCACCAGGCTCCCCCATCCCTGGGATTCTCCAGGCAAGAACAGTGGAGAGGGTTGCCATTTCCTTCTCTAATGCATAAAAGTGAAAAGTGAAAGTGAAGTCGCTCAGTCGTGTCTGACTCTTCGCGACCCCATGGACTGCAGCCCACCAGGCTTCTCTGTCCATGGGATTTTCTAGGCAAGAGTATTGGAGTGGGTTGCCATTGCCACTTGACAATTATTCATTAAAATTCCCAAGACTCCCTGGTTCATCTGAAGGAGGGAAAGGAAGACAGACCAAGAGTTCATAAAAAGAATTAAGATTTATCTTTGAAACAGTATTGACTACTGGATAAGAAAAAAAAGGAAATTGCCTAGTACAGCCCAGTGTGTTGTGCAAATGGGTGCTCATTAAATACTTGCTTATTGATTACATATAAATTTTGATGAGAAATAAACTTGATACATGATCTGTGGAATCCTGTATGTCTAATACATATCGGTGAAATAGAGAAATGTGATATAATAGGTATACACTTTATACTGCAGGTCTTGGTAATAATCATCCTGAGACATAGACCTTGATAGAACCTATTTTTATAAGTGACTAGCATTTTAAATTCTGTGACTAAATGGAGACTATTGCAATTTATTAAAATAATAAAGTTCTTCTGACCTAAAGATTTGGTATTACCTAAAACATAATACTCTTTTCATGTTTTACTTTGATTTTTTTATTAGCCTTTAAAAAACTGAAGTTACACAATTTTTTTTTAAATGCCATGGCATCATGTGTAATAATGGAGTTTCCATAATAGGGTTTGTTGTCATTCTTTAGTCTGGAAATTGAGTGTTTTGTTCTCTTTTTTGAAAGACTTCATTAATGTACAGAAATGTACCCAAGACTTCTGCCCCTTCATTCCCAGATTTTCCAGACTGTCAGATCAATAAGAAGGTACATTCACTAATGACCAGAGTAAAGTTGTAAGCTTTGTTTCAAAGTCTAATAATGGCATTTGGGTATAGTTGATTGAGGAAGGTGACTAATTCAGAGGATTCTTTTTAATTCATATGGTTCATTATAGATTGATTATTAAGGACATTACATAAAGAAAAACTATAACTTTAACCATCATCCTTTAGGTTATTGATACCATAGTGGCTGAAGTAATTTGTAGTTTTGTGTTTTGATCATTAAATAGTAGCTCTTTTGTACACTAGATTAAATGGAATAACTTTCCAATTACCAACTTGGGGTTTGTTTTGTTTTGTTTTTTGATTTTACAGTCTCAGTAGCCTTTCATGTGCTATGAAAGTAAGTTAACAAAAATGTTTTGTTATCTTTACTACCCATTAGTAAAATAAGTTTCTTTTCAAATGAAATGACATTTTGATATGAAATAAATAGAATTTTAAAATTATGAATGACCTTAATAAAATCTTAACTTCAGAAAATTACAGTTTATAATAGAATTCCAAAAGCCAGTATTGACTTATACCATCTTAATTTTCTGAATTCTTCTTCTCAGGGTGCATTTGAGAAGATCTTTTCTCTTTGGCCATTGTCCAAGTGTTTTGAACTGAAAGGCAATGTATATGAATGGTGGTTCAGATGGAGGTTAGACCGATATGTATGTATTTACCTTGTGCTCTTTTCCCATTTCAAATTATACTTTTAAAATTTACTTGGAAAAATGTAATCTGTTTTTATTTAGTTTTGAAATAAGGAAACATGTTGATTTGGTAAATCAAAGCAATCCAGCCCACCCTTTGGTTTTCTTTTATTTTTTAAATACTCTTTTATTTTTACACAGGTTATCTTAACATTTATTGTTATTGTTTTGATTCATCTGGTCTTTTAAAGATTATTATTTTTTGATTGAAATATACTTGATTTACAGTGTGTCAGTTTTTAAATGAAAATTCTTAAATGTTGGGAAAGGTTTAAAGTCAGGAGTATCATAGCAGTTTGGCAACATGTACCCAGGGCTTCTTGTTGTTCTTTAGTCTCTAAGTCGTGTCCGACTCTTTTGAGACCCCATAGACTGCAGCCCACCAGGCTCCTCTGTCCATGGGGTTTCCCAGGCAAGAATTACTGTGACTGAAAGTGGCACTCTCCATTCTTTTCTATGGCCAAGTAATGTTCCGTTGCATATATGTGCCACCTCTCTGCCCGTTCACCCACTGGTGGGTGTTTAGGTTGCTTCCATGTCCTGGCTGTTGTACATAGTGCTTCAGTGAACGCTGGGGTGCATGCATCTTTTCCAATTATGGTTTCATCCAGATATATAAAATGTCTTTATTTCTTTACTTGCTGCTGAGACTCCTTGAAGTAAGGCACCTTATCTTGTCATTGCAAGAGATGTTTGCTTGTCCATTGCAAATTGTTTCCAGTGATCATTGACTTGACCTCATTTCTTGATGTTTAGGTTCTTCATAGAAACTTTGGATCTTTAAGCTTTTAACCTATATACTTCTATACATATGGTACTCCTTTACCAAGTATATTTGCTATTTATTGAAAAGTAGCTATTTAAAACAGGTTTTCCCCCCTTATTTTTCAGGTAGTCTTTCATGGAATGTTGTTTGCTTTCATTTATCTGGCTTTGCAGAAGCGCCAAATACTTTCTGAAGGAAAGGGTGAACCTCTTTTTTCAAGCAAAATTTCAAATTTTCTATTATTTATTTCAGTAGTTTCTTTCTTGGTAAGTTTCACATGTAATCTTCTAAATTTCCAAAATCCCAAATGGTGCAGAAAATTAAGAGATAGGAATTTAATCATTTATTTTTAATAAATAAAATCTTTTACTTTTGAAATATCTCTTATTTTAAATTGAACATAAATTCTAAAGAGAATATAAACATATATGTGTTAAATATGAAGAATAACTTGAGATCTCAATGAAATAGGAATTTTAAAAGTTGTAATAAGTTTGGGAAAAAATATAAGCTATTTAACAGAAAGAGCCATCACTGCAGTATGATCACTATTTCTGGAAAAACACAGACTTACGCTCCTCTCTCTCTACTTTGTTATATTTGAGCTTGCCAAAATGAGAGAGGAGCAAACCTGTGTACAGTTTTTACTGAACTTTAATAGCACAGTGAAGTATAATGTTGGACTTCCCTGGCAGTGCAGTGGTTAGTACTTGGCCTTCCAATGCAGGAGGTGTGAGTTTGATCCTTGGTCAGGCAGCTAAGATCCCACATGGCTCCTGGCCAAAAAAGTCAAAACATGAGACAAAAGCAATATTGTAACAAATTCAATAAATGCTTTTAAAATGGTCCACATCCAAAAAAAAAAAGAAATATTAAAAAAAATTATGAAGTATGTTATAAAGAAACTTCTTAAAATTGAGTGCTGCCTTGTTAAGGCATAACTATTTTTGTGAAGTGATCCATAAATTTTTTGTTTTAGACCTATTCCATCTGGGCTAGCAGTTGTAAAAACAAAGCAGAGTGCAATGAACTCCACCCATCCGTTTCTGTGGTACAGGTAATTATCTTTATTTAGAGAAATTTTTCTTAATTTTTGATTAGAACAGGAGTCTTTAGAGACAACTTTTAAATTGAAATCTATTAAATGTAGTATATCTTTCTAAGCCCTACCTTCCTCTACTATAGTAGAGATACTAAAATCTGTTTTAAAGGGTGGTTATTAAATGTTATTATTAAATGTATAGAAATGATCGGTGTTTATCACTTGATAAGCACTTGGAAAATGTTCATTCATTTCTCCTGTTTTCTTTTTCATCATTTACTTATTCAGATTTCTTCATTTACTTGTTTCTGGCCTCACTTATTAGTGGCCTTCCGTGTGTTAAGAACCATGCTATAGGTCAGAAGTGCATGTAGTTCTGCCCTCAGAACTTACAGTCCAACAGGAATGTGGTTGAACATTTATTCATTTAACAGTTTCTAAAATTCAGTTAACAAGTCTTTGATACTTCTGTGTGCTAGCTATTATGCTGAGGGACGTAGTGACGACCAAAGCAGATGTGGTCCCTACCCTCACAGAGCCTGTATTCTTCAGCTGCAAATAGTAATCATATAATCACCAAGTAACCATGAACAGAAGTTCATGATGCTACAAGGGAATACGTAAGGGTATATGACCTAGTTGGAGTTGGAGTGAAGGTAGTTAGGGTTCAGAGACGGTTTCCCTGATAAAATTCCCTGGTGGTCCAGCAGTTAAGACTCGGATTCCACTGCAGGGGGTGCAGGTTTGATCTCTGGCCAGGGAAGTTCTGAATGCCGTAAGGTGCAGCCAAAGAGGGGTGGAAAAATTAAGCCAAGATTGGAGGAATGAAGGCAGGCAGTAAGAACTTAGGCCATGTGGGTAGAAAAGAGTTCCCATTCAGGGAACTTGAAGAAAGCCATTGGGGCTGGAGCTCAGAGAGCCAGAGTCTAAAGAAGTATGTGTAGTGACTGGGAGGTGGGCCGAGGCTGCTCAGCAGCCCAAATCAAATTTGCATTTTAGAGAGAGACCTGTGGTTGCAGGTAGGGCCTTGTGATTAGTGTGGTGACGGTTAAGTACAGGGCACTTTAGAACATTTGGGATTTCTTCCTAATCCATCTTGATGTCAGAGCAAGGTTCTTGGACAAAGTTGTGTCTAAGCCAAAGCCTAAAAACTGTATGGGTCAACAGGAAGGAACAGGGAGGATTTCTGGAGGATCTTCTTTTAGGTTTTACGTTCTCTTCAGTGAAGAAACTATCATCCATCTTAAACCTCTATATAGTCAGTAGAACCAAGCATATGACCAACTCTCCAAACACAATTGACAATGCTATGCTAAAAATTGTACTATATTAATATAGCATTTTCAGGACTTCTGCAGAAGTCATGCTTACAAGTAACACTTTGTATTTCGTATCTGATGTCATTTCTGTAGCAACATGAAAGGAAGGGGGCTGTTCCACTAACATGACACCAATTCAGAACAACGTAAGAGTAGCTAAGGGAGAGAGCGACTGCGCTTAGAAGAAGGCTAACATAAACCCTGCTGAGCCGTCGCTTTCACTCCTGGTCACTACATGCCACATACTCATCTTTCCTTAGTTACTTTTTCCCACATTTACGTTGCTGTCAGTAGAAGGAGCCTTGAAGAGAGCAGAAAGATGGGGGTGAGCAGCTCCCAGCAGAGTGAGTACTTTTTAGAAGCAAAATCATATCATGGAATTTTGTTAATTTTGATACATAAATATAGCATTTCTTTCTACACAAAGGTCCTCAAGGTGAGTTTATATTTTTTCTAGTAAAAATATATTTTTTCATATAAAATAAAACTGTCCAGCCATACAAAACCTGCCCTTGTTTGCACTATATAGAGCACATGCTCAGAAATCCAGTTTGAGTAGACTCTAGATCAGAAATAACTTGCAAATACTTCATCTATTGAGGAAAAAAAAAAAGTCTATGTATTAAGTTCAGGAACATAAAGAATAAAATTATCACTTGAAAGAAAGCAAAATTCTTTGAATAAGCAGATTATTAACATTTGCCTGTGTGTTTTTTCTTTAGATTTTAGCCTTCATCCTTATAAGGAATATCCCTGGGTATGCTCGTTCAGTTTACAGTTCATTTTTTGCTTGGTTTGGAAAAATTTCATTAGAGGTTAGTATATTAATATTTTGATCTGTCTTATACTACCCAGTGTTTTATGGAGCTGTGTATATAAATGTATATATAGATGTGTAACTGACTTTTTTTTTAAACCAAAGCTATTTTTATGAAATTATAGGCAAGAAACTTTGAACTTCAACAGCAGTATTGTAGAATGCTTTTAAAGTCTTATTTAAATGGCTAAATACAGATGACTTTCACATATTTATTTTGTCTTTCAAGTACAGCCAAGATGAAGAAATAGGAAGAGAAAAAAAATGAAATAGATACAAATGAAATTTGTAAATAGACATAAATGAAATCAAGCTGAGAGGATTTTGATTTGTTGTTTATTCATAATTAAATATTATATTGCTGGAATTTAGTTTATTGATGCTTATCATAATAAAATTCACTCTTATTGAAAGTTTGGGGCAAATTTTAAAACTCTTTATTTTGTGTGCAGTAACTAATATGAATTTATCCTCAAAATTAGTTTAAAGTAGGTATGAAATACATTCAGTGTATTCTGAGTTTTATTATTGAAATAGAACATTTTAAAATAGAATTCATTTAATCATAAAAGATACATTTTAGAGTTATAATATGTATTAAGTTGTCTTTAAAATGGGAAAGACTTCTGTGTGATTCAGTTACACATTCTTTTTCAGATTCTCTTCCCTCATAAGTTATTATAAGATATTAAGTATACTTCCTGTGCTATTTACTAGGTTCTTGTTGCTATCTGTTTTACATATAATAGTGTGTTAATCCCAACCTGCTAACTTATCACCTCCCCATTTTCCCGTTGGTAACTAACCATAAGTTTGTTTTCTGTATCTGTGAGTCTCTTTCTGTCTTGGAATTAAGTTCATTCGTTTTGTTTTGTTTGTAAGATTCTACGTGTGAGTGGTATCATATGATACTTGTCTTTGTCTGGCTTACTTCACTTAGTATGATAATTTCTGGGTCTGTCTATGTTGCTACAAATGGCATTATTGCATTCTTTCTTATGACTGATGTTCCATACACACATACCACATCTTCTTTATCCTTTCACCTGCCCATGGACATTTAGGTTGCTTCTGTGCCTTGGCGATTGTAAATAGTACTGCAGAGACTAGATATTTTTGAATTATCATTTTCTCCAGCTATATGCCAAAGTGGAATTATTGGATGATATGGAGACTTGAATGTGTATTCTGTTTTTTTTTAGTGTAATGTCCTGAAGGTATCATTTAAGTCGGACTATTCTATTGTATCATTTAGCATTTCTGTTGCCTTATTGATTTTCTCTCTCAGAGATCTGTCCACTAATGTGCCTGGGGTGTTAAAGGCTTCTAATTATTGTGTTCCGTCAGTTTCTCTCTTCATGTTTGTTAGTATCTCCTTGCAGTGGTCCTTGTATCATGATACAATATCCTTCTTTACCTTTCTTTATATCCTTTGTTTTAAAGTCTATCTTGTCTCATATGAGTATTGTGACTCTAGTCGTTTCTGTTTGCATGAAATATCTGTTTACATCCCCTCCCTTTTAATCTTTAAGTGTCCTTTGTCCTCAAGTGGGTCTTCTGAAGGCAGCATATTTTAGGCTTTTGTTTTTTTTAATCCAGTCTGCCACTGTGTGTCTTTTGATTGGAGCATTTAGTCCACTAACATTTAAAGTAATTATTGGTAGATATATTATTTATTGCCATTTTAAACCTTGCCTTCTTGTTGGTTTTATATTTCTTCTTTGTCTCTTTTTGTTTCTCCTTTTGTGGTTTGATGGTTTTCTTTTGTATTATACTCATGCTCTTTTCTTGGTTTCCATGAATCTGTTGTGTTTTGATTTGCTATTGCTCTGTTTTCAAGTATGTTAACTTCTTCCTATATCTGTTTGGTTTAGACTAGTAGTCATATAGGCTCACACACTTTCTAAAAAGTCTATATTTTCTTACTCTCCTCCCCCACATTTTATGATGTCCTCATTTACATCTTCATGTTCAACCTGTTGCTGTACATGTGGTCATCATTGCTTTCACAAAATTTTTAAGTTTTTTTTAAATCTTTCTACTGGCTTATTTAAGAGATGTACTTTTCAATTGTGATATTTTTCTTCCCTATAGATTCCTCTTTTCTATTTAGAGAAGACCTTTCAATATTTCCTTTAGGATAGGTTTAGTGTTGCCGTATTCTTTTAGTTTTTGCTTATCTGAGAAATTCTTTCTCTCTCCTTTTATTCTAAATTATAACCTTGCTAGGTAAAGTATCCTACACTACAGGATTTTGCCTTACAAGACTTTTAATATACCTTGCCACTTCCTTCTAACCTGCAGCATTTCTGTAGAGAAATTACCTGATAACTTTATAGGGGTTCCCTTGTAATTAACTCTCTGCTTTTCTGTTACAAGCCTTTAGAATCTTCTCTTTAACTTTTGCCATTTTAATTATGTCTTGAAATAGGTCTGTTTGGGTTCATCTTGTTTGGGACCGTTTGTACTTCCCGTACCTGAGATAGCTCTGCTTCCTTCTTTAGGTTTGGGCAATTTTTAAGCAATAATTTCTTCAAATACATTTTCAATCCCCTTTCTCTCTCTTCTCCTTCTGGGATCCCTACTTGTGGATCGGCATGCTTTATCTTAACCTATAAGTCTGTTACATTGCTTTCATTTTTTTTTTCCATTTGGCTTTCTCTCCACTATTCTAATTGGGTGATTTCCATTATCCTGTCTTCTAGATCACTTATTCTTTCTTCTGCATTATCCATTCTGCTCTTCATTGCAGTTAGTTCACCTTTTGTGTGTGCAAGTGAATTTTCTAATTTTTCTTGGCTTCTCCTCATAGCTTCTAGTCGCTTTTTACAGTAATTTGCATTTCTGTCCATGGCCTCTCTTCATTCCTTCAGTATTTACACTGTCTCCTCTTTAAACTCAGTATCTGTTAGACTGAAGAGGTCTGTTTTATTGCTTGTTCTTTCAGGGGAATTCTTTTCTTAATTTTAACTGGGAGTGGTTCCTCTGCTTCTTTATTTTGCATATTTCTCTTGCTGTCTGAGGTTAGAAGGAACAGTCATCTGCTATGGTCTTGGAGGTCTATTTTTCTGTAGGTGCGTCCCTATGTAGCCTGGGTGGGTTTAGTGTTTTTTGGTACAAGCGCTCTTTGTAGTACGGAGCCTGCCACTTCTTTGCTCAGTTACACTGGTCATTATCCTTCTGATAGGAGGTGTGACTTGTGACGGCCAGAGCCTGCACTGGAGACTGAACCGGGCCTCCTCCTGGCTCTGTAGTTGTCACTGCCCTATCAGGGGCAGAATCTGCTCCCTAGTTGTTGGCCTAGAGGCCCCCAGATGCTTTTCTGAGCTGCATTTCAGAGCTGCAGTGTGACGTAGGTGGCACTGGAGCTCTCCCGCCGGGACAGGAGCCACTGATTTTCCTTGCAGGAGCTGTGCGCCAGGGAGTGTGCTCTGTCGTGTCACCTTTCGCTTGTCAGGGCTCACAGAATGCAGTGTTGTTGGCACTGTCCTGGGCTCTGCCCCAATAGTGGGAATGTCAGCCATGGCCCTGGTGTCCCTGGAGTGTTGTCTCCACAAGGCCACCAGCGCAGGATCTGGGTCCACTCAGGTCCCAGGACCGCAGTACTCACGCCTCTGAATCCAGGGTGGAAGCTGTGGAGACATCTCATACCCTGGCCTAGCCCAGCCCTCATGCACGTGTACCCACAGAGCCCACAGCTGCTGAGGTCAGAGCCCTCCCAGCGGCAGAAGCACCTCTTGTCTACTTGTGTGTCCCACAGGTGCTGAATTTACAGAGCTGCCAGTGGAGGTGTTCCATCTCTCACACAGCTATGGGGAGAGAATTCAGTCCTGCTTCCTAAGTTGCTTGGCCTCTGGAGCTCAGCTGTGGTTTCAGCCCCGCTTCTGCATGTGGGCAACCCCCTGGCATCTGCTCCTGGGGCCTGCTGAGGTGGTGGTTGACACAGGAGTCTCCTGAAGCAGTGGCAGCTGGGGCACACTCTCCTGGAGGCGGAGGAGGCAAGCCATGGGCCAGCACATGGAGCAGGAGGCTGCTGTGGATGCCCCACCCTTCACACACCAGTTAACAGTGGCCCTTCGTTTCCATGGCAGGCCCATGCTTCTGCAAACACCCACCGTTACAGCCACACCACACTCCAGCTCCTCAGGCTGTCTCCGTGCGTTCAGCACCAGTCTTTTCCCCAGGTCTGCCTCGTAGTAGTTTTGATTTGCATTTTTCTGGTAATTAGCGATGTTCAACACCTTTTCATGTACTTTTTGGCCCTCTGTATGTCTTCTTTGGAGAAGCATCTATTAGAGCTTCTGCCTTTTTTTGACTGAGTTGTTTGTGGGATTTTTTAAAAAATTATATTGGAATATAGTTGATTTACCATGTTGTGGTAGTTTCAGGTATACAGCAAAATGAATCAGGTATACAGTCTTTTAGAGTAGATTCTTTTCCCACATAGGTCATTGTAGAGTGTTGAGTAGAGTTCCACTATATAGTAGTTAATTGCTGTCTGTTTTATATGGAGTAGTGTATATAGGTCAGCCCCAATCTTCCAGTTTATCCCTACACCCTCTTTACCCCCTGGTAACCATACATTTGTTTTCTGCATCTGCAGCTCTGTCTCCATCTTATACATAGGTTTGTTCTATATGGAATCTCTTCGGCCTCTCCTTCGCTCAGTATCAATCCGTCTGTGCCCACCCATGTTGCAGCAGCCGGTGCTGCTCCATCCTTTGATATGGCTGAGTCATGCTCCATTGCGGATATGCACCGCATCTTCTTTGCCCATTCCTCTGCTGGACGTCTAGGCTGCTTCCGTGTCCTGGCTCTTGTAAATAGTGCTGAATATTGGTGTGCATGTATCTTTTCAAATTGTGGTTTTCTCTGGGTCTATGCTCAGGAATGGGATTGCTGGATCATATGGCAACTCTGTTTTTAGTTTTTTAAGAAACCTTCGTACTTCCTCCATAGTGGCTGTACCCAGTTTACAGTGTAGGGGAGTTCACCTTTCTCCATACTCTCTCCAGCACTTATTGTTTACAGATTTTTTTTGATGATGGCCATTCTGACTGTTGTGAGGTGATACCTCATGGTAGTTTTGATTTGCATTTCTCCAATAATTAGTGATGTTGAACATCTTTTCATGTGTTTTTTAGCCAGCTGTATATCTTCTTTGGAGAAATGTCTGTTTAGATCTTCTGCCTGTGTTTTGATTGGTTTGCTTTTTGATACTGAGCTGCATGAGCTGTTTGTATATTTTGGAGATTAATCCCTTGTCAGTTGCTTCATTTGCAAATATTTTCTCCAATTCTGTAGGTTGTCTTTTCATTTTGGGTATGGTTTCCTTTGCTGTACAACAGCTCTTAAGTTTAGTTAGGTCGTATTTGTTTATTTTTGTTTCTATTTTCATTACTATAGGAGGTGGATTGAAAAAGATCTTGCTGTGGTTTATGTCAAAGTGTTTTTGCTGTGTTTTCCTACAAGAATTTTATAGTGTCAGATCTTACGTTTAGGCCTTTAATCTGTTTTGAGTCTATTTTTGTGTTCTAATTTCATCCTTGTACATGGAGCTGTCCAGAGTTCCAGCACCACTTACCGAGGAGGCTCTCTTCTCTCCATCGTGTTTTCTTGCCTCCTCTGTCTTGGATCAGGTGACGGTAGGTGTGGGTTCGCCGCTGGGCTTTCTGGCTTGTTCCGCGGATCCATATTTCTGGTTTTGTGCCACTGTCCTGTTATTTTTGTGCCAGTGTCATGCTGTTTTGATTATTGTAGCTTTGTAGTATAGTCTGGAATCAGGGAGCCTGATTCTCCAGTTCCATTTCTCTTAAGATTACTGTGTCTGTTTGGGGTCTTTTGTGTTTTGATAAAATTTTTAAGATCTTTTTTTGTTCTAGATCTGCAAAAAAAAATTGCATTGGTAACTTGATAGGTATTGCATTGAATCTGTAGTTTAATTTATGGTATAGGCATTTTGACAATAGATTTTCAAGGCCAATAGTGAAATAATTATGCTATCATGTGTTTTAATTAGGAAAATCTATAATATATTTATGGACTTCCTGAAAATACCTAACTCGAAATATTTTTCCTTCCAGCTGTTTATTTGCCAATATCACATATGGCTGGCAGCAGACACAAGGGGTATCTTGGTCCTCATACCTGGAAACCCTATGCTCAACATTATTGTCAGCACTTTCATATTTGTTTGTGTGGCACATGAAATTTCTCAGATCACTAATGATCTTGCACAGATTATTATTCCTAAAGATAACTCATCTCTGTTGAAAAGATTGGCATGTATAGCTGCATTTTTTTGTGGACTCCTCATCTTATCATCCATTCAAGATAAATCAAGACATTAGGATTCTAAGAACTTAAAACTCTTCAGATTAACTTTGAGTCTACCTAGAGGAGAACAGCATCTATCTGGAGATGTATTGTAAATGTATATGTAAATAAAATTTGTCTGGCAAGAAGATAGCTCAGTGACATCTGTTGAACATGTGTGGTTGTATATTTTGGAAATGTACATATACAGTGTGAAATACTGAAGAAAACTGAAGCAGAGTGCATTGTATAGGATTGCATGTGAAAAGTCTTTCCTACTGGATCTGCATTTCCACTTATAAGTGATTTTAAGTTAACATATGAAGGAGGGAAATAATTACCTTTCCAGTAAAAAATACAGATAATTTAATTAGCTTAGTAACACCACTGAGTGTTTTGATATTTACTAAATTTATGGTAATAAAAATTATATGCACCTATATTCATCATTGAACTTCCTACTTCATCGAAAACTTTCTTACTCAAGAAAGATTGCAGTGTTGTTTCCTTATATGTGCAATGATGTGGAATGACAAACTATCTTTTATTGTTCATGTTCTGATATTATGTTTCCTGATATGATTTTTCTTCCTAACTGTGGTTTTCAGGTATATAAGCCTAAAATCTTTGTACACTTTGTCCCAGAGTTGTTCTAGGCTCGATGACAGGGTTTTGTCATTGATGCTATTGTAGCTTTTTATAAAAAGGCCAAATTTTCTTTCCAGTCCAAATAGGCACCTGTTTCCTTTCCTTAAGCTGCACCAGTGTAATGCCAGTTACCCTGTGGATGCACCAGATATGCTTTCCCCCATCTAATTAGTTTTTGTATATTATTTCCAATGTTTGGAAGCTCTTTATAACATTTTGGTATTTCCTATTACTCCCTCCTATTTTTTAAAAAAATATTTATCAATCTAAATGTGTGCAGTGTAGTAAAGATTCAAGATATGTTTGAGATGTATAAGTAGAATTTTAAGTAAACTGGTCACCTTGGGCAATGTTTGTTTTTGGTTCTGTTACAGGCTTAACTGTTAGAGGTATAAATTTATTTATCTGTTGTACAGATTTGATTATAGATTTTAATGTTTTAAAAATTGCACTTGTTTGCTGTTACTGAATATGGGGTAAAATATTTTTTGTTTGTGGTATATGAAAATATGGAATAATTTAAACAGTAAATAAACATTCTGTGGATGCTTATTTTTGTATTGTAAAGTATCAATTAAACTATGTGGTTTTTTTAAAAGCTGGATCCATTAATGATTGGTTCAAATGTCTTATAATTCATTTCCTCAGTTTAAATTTACTTTTTTAACCTCTGAGCATATATGGGTAAGTCACAGTGATAGTTAAAGAATAATTTAGTTATCAGTGCTTTAGAGGATAATCTGCCCTTTCTACTCATGAGTTAAAACATTGTTTTATTAGTAATGTTACTTGAAGATTTAAAAATTGGAGTATTTCTTTAGCACTGGATTTATGTGCTAATGATATATTTCCATTAATTGAGTAGTGTCTCTCAAACAGATGTGTGTTCTTTCTTTTTCTCTCTTCTTCTGCCCTTACTTAGTCTTTTGACATTTCCCAGATAGACAATTGTAATGATTCATTGCTCTGCTCCCTAGACCACAGGCTTATAAGTAGAGAATAGTATAGTTATAAATCAAAAACTTCCAAGTACTGTGATCACATCATTCTTGCTAGTGTGGCTTGCCAGTGGGTAGAGTGCATTTTAATTTAGCTTGTAAGTTTTATCACCTGAGAAAGATTCTTCCTGATGAAACAACTGAAAAAAAATGATGACCAATATTTGTTTTTTAGAAGCATTTATATCTTCTAATAGTGATACCCAAGTGAATATAAGTTTTCTTCCCTATTTGAACTCAAGCCTAAAACTTAACTGGTGAGCCATATTTCGTCACATGTTTTCATTTAATGTATATATAAAATAAAACAGTGACAGATAAAAATTTTTTAAATTACATTTGTAATTGAAATATTCTATTTGTATTTGATTTTTTTAATGAGTCTTTACTGAGAAGAGGCTGTTGTGCTCTGAGCTGCCACAATGTTAGCATCTATGTATGGTATATTTTAATATTTTTTTCTGCATTGACTCACATAATGATTGTATGCGTTACTCAATCATACCATTCTTCAGAGAAAGATGTTTAACAGAATATTTAGATATGCTAAAATTTAGAGAAAATCACAGGTTCTGTGAAACTCAGAATTTCTATAAATTACATCACATTGAAAAATCTGTCCTCTGGCTTCAAAAGGCACTTGCCTTACTCAGTCTACCCCAGTCCTCCCCTGTTGCCTTTGTCAAACCTTCCCATTTGTATGAATAGCCAAAATAGCATTAAAAATTCAGAGCCTTGTGATACACCATATTAACAAATAGAAAGATTAAAACCATGTGATAATCTCAATAGATGCAGAAAAAGCCTTTGACAAAATTCAGCACCCATTTATGATTAAAGCTGTTCAAAACATGGACATAGAAAGACCCTACCTCAACATAGTAAAGACCATATGTGATAAGCCTACAGCAAACATTATTCTCAGTGGTGAAAAACTGAAAGCATTTTCCCTAAGATCAGGAACAAGACAAGGGTGTCCACCTTCCCTACTATTTTTCAACATAGTTCTGGAAGTCTTAGTTACAGCAATCAGAGAACAAAAAGAAAAGAAATCCAGATTGGAAAAGAAGTAAAGCTCTCACTGTTTGCAGATGACATGATACTGTACATAGAAAACCTGAACGACAATATCAGAAAATTACTAGAGCTAATCAGTGAATTTAGCAAAGTTTCAGGATACAAAATCAATACACAGAAACCACCTGCATTTCTATACACTAACAATGAAAAATCAGAAAGAGAAATTAAGGAATCAATCCCATTCACCATTGCAACAAAAAGAAATATCTAGGAATAAACTTGCCTAAGGAGACAAAAGAACTGTACACAGAAAATTATAAGACACTAATGAAAGAAATCAAAGATGACATAAACAGATGGAGAGAGATCCCATGTTCCTGGTTAGGAAGAATCAATATTGTGAAAATGATTATACTACCAAATGCAATCTGCAGGTTCAATGTGATCCCTATCAAATTACCAATGACATTTTTCACAGAACTAGAACAACAAATTTTACAATTCATACAGAAACACAAAAGACCTTGAATAGCCAAAGCTGTCTTCAGAAAGAAGAATGGAACTGGGGGAGTCAACCACCCTGACTTCAAATTATACTACAAAGCTACAGTCGTCAAGACAATATGGTACTGGCACAAAAACAGAAATATAGAACAATGGAACAAGACAAAGCCAAGAAATAAACCCATGCACCTAGGGGTACCTTATTTTTGACAAAGTAGTCAAGAATATACAATGGGGCCGAGACAGCCTCTTCAATAAGTGGTGCTGGGGAAACTGGACAGCTATATGTAAAATAACTTTGAACACTTCATAACACCATACACAAAGATAAACTCAAAATGGGTTAAAGACCTAAATGTAAGACCAGAAACTATAAAACTCTTGGAGGAAAATGTAGGCAGAACACTCAAAGCAAGATCCTCTATGACCCATCTCCTAGAGTAAAAGAAATAAACAAGTGGGACCTGGTTAAACTTAAAAGCTTTTACACAGAAAAGGAAGCTATAAGTGAGGTGAAAAGACAACCCTCAGAATGGGAGACAATGATAGCAAATGGAACAACTGACAAAGGATTAATTTCCAAAATATACAAGCAGCTCATAGAATTCAATCCCAGAAAAACAAACACATTTCTCCAAAGAAGACAGGTGGTTAACAAACACATGAAAAAACACTCAACATCACTCATTAGAGAAATGCAAATCAAAACTACAATGAGATATCACCTCACACCAGTCAGAATGGCCATCATCAAAAAGTCAACAAGCAATAAATGCTGGAGAGGGTGTGGGGAAAAGGGACTGCTCTTGCACTGTTGGTGGGAATATAAATTGATATAGCCACTATTGAAGACGGTATGGAGATTCCTTTAAAAGGTAGGAATAAAACTACCATATGACCCAGCAATCCCACTGTTAGGCATATACCCTGAAGAAACCAAAAATTTAAAAGACACATGTATCCCATTGTTCATCGCAGCACTATTGACAATAGAACATGGAAGCAACCTAGATGTCCATCGACAGTTGAGTGGATAAAGAAGTCCTGGTACATACACACAGTGGAATATTACTCAGCCATAAAAAGGAACACCTTAGAGTCAGTTCTAATGAGGTGGATGAACCTAGAACCTATTATACAGAGTGAAGTAAGTCAGAAAGAAATATCGTATTCTAATGCAAGTATGCAGAATCTAGAAAAACGGTACTGAAGAATTTACTGACAGGGCAGCAGTGGAGAAACACACAGAGAATAGGCTTATGGACATGGGGAGGGGAGGAGAGGGTGAGCTGTATGGAACAAGTAGCATGGAAGCTTACATTACCACATGTAAAATAGACAGCCAACGGGAATTTGCTATGTGGCTCAGGAAACTCAAACAGGGGCTCTGTATCAGCACAGAGGGGTGGGATGAGAGGGAGATGGGAGGGAGGTTCAAAAGGGAGAGGATATATGTATACCTGTGGCTGATTCATGTTAAGGTTTGACAGAAAACAAAATTCGATAAAGCAATTATCATTCAATAAAAAAATAAATTATTAAAAATATTCAGAGCCTTCACATAAAACCATTCACTGTACCTATGAAGTGAATCCTATTACTGTAGGTGCTAGTATAATACAACATTTCTACCCTACCATTCCATTGTAAGACAAGTTGCCAGTTAAAATATTTTAAATGGGTGAATATTATTTCAAATGTTAGGAGGCTTTTAACCATTGTAAAATTAAGTTTAACAATAAGCATATATATGTTTGATTATTATATTTTTTAACTAGATTGTAAAAAATATTCAATATATGTGTGAACTATTAAGCCTATTAAATAACCATAGGACCTAGAGTAGAACCTTCATAAAACAGACTTAATAAAAGACAGTTTGTCAAGGAACATGCAACTTCTAAGAGAATGCCTCTTCCGCTGCAGATGGATACAAATGGGAGGGACAATCTAGTAAGCTTGAGAGCCAAATTGGAATTTTTTTTGTTTAGCAGTATTAAATCATTAGTACACTATCATTTTGACCTACAAAATGGGACTCAACAGCTTCTCTTGATTAAAACAACTTGGATAGTTACCTGCAGAATTGATTTTGACACCAAATTCTAAATACTCACACTCACACTTTAAATCCATTCTGATATTTTAATGAAATCCCTTCTAGTGCCCTATATACTATACATTAGAATGATAAGACTTGCTTAAAAGTTAGATTGATAAGGTAGTATAAGTAAGAGGCTATTTTCTAAGAGTAGAGTTGAATATATTATGAGGTATAAATTATCTAATAGATTAAGAAATAAGATTTAAATTTCTGTGCTTAAAAATACTTCCAAACGAAAGTCCAGGACCAGATGGCTTTACAGGTGAATTGTATGAAACATTTAGAAAAGCATTAACACCCTGACATCAAAACTAAACAAAGATACCACCAAAGAAAGAAAATTACAGGCCAGTATCACTGATCAACATACAGGCAAAAATCCTCAACAAAATCCTAGCAAACCAAATCCACCAACACATTAAAAGGAACATACACCATGAGCAAGTAGGATTTATCCAAGAAATGCAAGGATTCTTCAATATCTGCAAATCAGTCAGTGTGATACACCATATTAACAAATTGAAGAATAAAAACCATACGATCATCTCAATAGATGCAGAAAAAACTTTGACAAAACTCAATACGCATTTATGATAAAAACTCTCCAGAATGTGGGCATAAAGGGAACTTAATATAATAAAGACCATATACAACAAACCCACAGCTAGCATCATTCTCAGTGGTGAAAAGCAGAAAGCATTCCCTCTAAGACTAGGAACAAGACAAGAATGTCTATTCCCTGCCACTTTTTTTCAACATATTTGGAAGTTTTAGCAACAGCAATTCAAGAAGAAAGACAAAATGGATCCAAATTTAAAAGTTAAAACTCAATGTTTTTATACAAAATTTTATGAAAAATTATTTATGAAACACTTTTTAAAATGCCATTCTAAAGTATAAAAATGGAGTAGATCAACATTTTAAAAGGAAAAGCTTGCCTGGAAGTGATTGTCATGTGCAGGCAAAATCTTCATATTTTGAAATTCAGCTGATTGTATTATCATTTACTTCACTAATACCTGGGCTTCCCAGGTGGCACTAGTGGTGAAGTATCCACCTACCAATGCAGGGGGTGCAGGTTCTGTCCCTGGGTCGGGGAGATCCCCTGGAGGAGGCTATGGCAACCCACTCCAGTATTCTTGCCTGGAGAATGCCATGGACAGAGGAGCATGGTGGGCTGCAGTCCGTAGGGTCACAAAGAGTTGGACAAGACTGAAGCGACTTAGCATGCACGCACTAATACCTAGTGGTCCTATTCCATAGAAGATATTTGAGAGAATTGTCTTTTAATTTTATTTCTTGTTGGCTATGCTGGGTCTTCAGCGCTTCCCTGGGGCTTTTATCTAGCTGGGTGAGTGGGGACTACTCTCCCGTGCCGTGTGTGGACTTCTCATTGTGCTGGCTTCTCTCACTATGCCTCCCAGACTCAGTAGTTGGGGCTCACAGGCTTAGTTGCCCCACGGCATGTGAAATCTTCCCAGACCAGGTGTTGAACCCAAGTCCCTTAAATTGGCTCACGGATTCCTAAGCACTGGACCATCAAGGAAGTCCCTTGAGAGAATTTTTTAATAATGAAAATTGCTAAAAAGGATCATAAAAGTATTGTTTTTTTTTAATTCTACAGCTACCACAGATGGATTATTTAATTTTTTAAATCTCCACTGCCAAAATAATAAACCAGAACTTAGCTGATTGTGAAAGTTCTCCATGTTTATCTCTTAATATGAGTTCCAGCCAGACCAGTCTTACTGTTCCCCAAATGTACTATTCCTTAGTCCCCACTCTCTCATCCACCTAAATCCAAATTTTTTAACATAGAATTTAAACTCCACATCCTCTGTGAAACCAACAGTTTATATTCTTTTCAACTATTCTAGCATTAATTACCTGGTTCCATTATATTGTCCTTTTTTTCCCCACTCCTTCAGTAAGATTGCAACTCCAGTGTCAAGATGGATATAGTCATGTGCTATACACAGAGCAGGTCTAGAAATTCTTGGCCATCAGTTAAGGAGTTCTGGTTTTACTTCTGCCATCTTAAAAACAAAATTCCTCTCATCTCTAGCATTCCCAAAGCTCCAGCTTCATTTATCTTCTCCTACAGACCTGAATTGCCTCTTGTCAAGATCAACAGGAGCCTCCATATTGCTAAATCTATTGATCAGTTCTTAGGTTCCACCCTGCTTAACCTATGTTTGACAGAGTCAATTTACTGCCCTCTCCTCCACTATGCTTCCAGGATGTCACCATTTCCTGTTTCCCACTACCTCCACAGCCATTCCTTCACAGTCCTAGATACTAGACCCTCTTCATTCTGTCAGTCTGAACTGCAGTTCCCCAAAGCTCAGTCCTCAGAACCTCAGGTGATATTACTTAAGGATTGAGTGCTGCTGCTGCTAGGTCGCTTCAGTCATGTCCAACTCTGCGACCCCATAGACGGCAGCCCACCAGGCTCCCCCGTCCCCGGGATTCTCCAGGCAAGAACACTGGAGTGGGTTGCCATCTCCTTCTCCAATGCATGAAAGGGAAAAGGGAAAGGGAAGTCGCTCAGTAGTGCCGAACTCTTAGCAACCCCATGAACTGCAGCCCACCAGGCTCCTCTGTCCATGGGATTTCCCAGGCAAGAGCACTGGAGTGGGTTGCCATTGCCTTCTCCAAGGAGTGAGTATAAATAGTCAAATGGCTTTAAACCTTATATTTGGATATATTTTGATGTCTACCAGCCAAATTTATGTCTTTAGTCTGAACTTCTTCCCTGAAATTCAAATCTAGATACCTGAATATCTCTATTTGAATATTCAAAAGACATCTCAGACTTAACAGGTCTAAAACTAAGCTTCTCCACTACTGGCCGCAAACAAAAACACTCATAGTCTTTTGTTTGTTTGTTTTAAGAGGCCTGGCTTTTTTTCCTTTTCTGCTGTGCTGCCTCTTCATGGCTGCACAGGGGCTTTCTCTAGTTGCAGCGAGTGGGGGCTTCTCTAGTTGCGGCGAGTGGGGGCTTCTCATTGTAGTGGCTTCTCTTATTGCAGAGCATAGTCTCTAACTGTATGGGCTTCAGTAGTTGCAGCACACACAGAAACACCCAGTCTTTTTCTCAGTAAATGGCAACTACATTGTTCAATTGTTCAAAAAATTTCAACTCTTAGACTTTTTGTTTTATACTTTAGTAAATCTTGTTATTTTCATCTTCAAAATAGGTCCATAATTCAGTAATTCAACCACGTTTCATCATCTCCAATGTGACCACCCTGTTCCAGAAGTCTGCTGGCTCTTTCTTGGGTTATGGTACTCGTCAGCTTTTCCCTTTGTAGGTCTGCCATACTTCCTCTTTTTACATACCTATGCTTTTCAGCTTCCATCTCGCCCCTCCTTAGAACATAATCTTTCGAGGACAAGGTTTTTATTTTACTCACCTATGGTATCCACAGCTCCTAGAATAATACCTCATAATTACTTGCCAAATGAACTAATTAATAAAAGCTACAGAAATAGTATCAAGTACTAATCCCATACAGGGCAGGTGGGCAGCCCTGCAAAATGATGAAAAGGAAAATTATTTTCCCAGCTGCCTTCTTAGTGATTTGGACAAGAGGCTAAAAATATGCTTTATTTGAGTTTTAGGATATTGATTTGAATACTGTTACAAAAAATTTAACCCACTTACATGGTCAGATAAAAAATGAGTACAAATAGTCACACAGCACATAACCTGTCACTCTGCAGCAAATAAGGGTCTTTGTGTGGCCTCCCAGGTGGCACTAGTGGTAAAGAATCTGCCTGCCAAAGCAGGAGATACAAGAGACCTGGGTTCGATTCCTGCATCAAGAAGATCCCCTGGAGTAGGAGATGGCAACCCACTCCAGTATTCTTGCCTAGAAAATTCCATGTGCAAAAGAACCTGGTGGTCTACTGTCCGTGGGGCTGCAAAGAGTCTGAGAGAACTGAACAGGTGAGCCTAAGGGTTTTTGCGGCCTGGATGGAAGCCACTTGCATTCCTGAGTGCTAGCCATGCTAGGTAGAACAGGCTCTTACTTGCTGTGCATTCTACTATTTTTCATTCTCTTACTTTATGCTGGGAAAAATGTCAATTGCAATTTGTCATTGTACTTATGCTATTATATTTGTTATAGTAGCGGGGATTATTTGGAATCCTATCTCTACCAAAAGTGGAAAATGAAAAGATAAACTAGGAAGGCTATGTATTTTAAAAAGAGAGTGTGCTTTTTGTGGAAGTAAAAAATATTCTTCTGTGTTCAGATAAAATGTGACTGTGTCATAAAACTACTTAAAAATGCCACTTCAAAAACCATTATGAAATCAACTCTACTAAAAATTATTGCCAGTACATAAAAATGTGTATGTGGGTGCCAGTATAAGTAAAACTCAGATTAATGAATTAAATAAAAGCCTGAAATTTCAACCGGACTTTAATGAAAACTTATTAGATAATACATGCTGTGAAATTCAGGTATATATTAAATGAAAAAATTACATCAGAATATGTAACAGATGGTAAGTTTTAAAATCATATCCATTGAATGTACCAGAAATTACATGCCAAAAAATAAGCTTTGAAAATAGAAAGCTAATGAGGAAAACTTATCTCCTTCAGTATATCAAGATATGGCCACCTAATTATATTTGTGCTTACACTGAGAATTCTAATGTAACCAACTCAGAAATATATCAATGTCCTATTCATTATAAGAAAATGATATACTGATTGATTGAGGAGATCCTAAAATTTGATATAGGATGAAAACAGTCACTGATATCATAAACTGGGAGTGTTTGGTGGCTTATCTTATGGACAAGTCAGTGTTTTCTTTGATTAATTAGATGTACCATATGGGAGCCTGCTATATAAAACGGGGTTACATGGCATTGTACTTAGAGTTCTTTAGAACTATCGAAAGAGATTAAAATTTTTTCATAATTCAAGAGAAAATGACCATTAGCCTGGTTTTAAAGACTGAAATAAAGATGGCCTATTTTGATTGGCTATTCAACTCATCTTACCAGTTTGAATATTTCTCTGCAAAGACATTCAAAACTGATTGAATATATGACTCGATTTGTTCATTCTCAGGATAGCTGAGATTTGGAGAAATGTATCTGGCAACATATTTATTCTGGTTCGTTTTCTTACACTAAAAATGGTTTCTACAGAGGGAACAGTTGGCACCTACCTTCGCAAAATTATAGGGTTGAAGACTAAATTCTAGAAAACTTTTTCTTGTTTTAAATTTTATAAAATGTAAAAGCACTATTCATTTTCCTTTTCATATTAATAGTAATAGTACAAGTGAACTATGAGGGGAAAGTGCGAGTTATATGGCTCAATATGGTACCAAATCCTAAATACAACAAAATCCGAATACCTGAATTCTAGGTAACACCAGGAGTAGTTGCTTTAAAATATAACAGTTATACAGGTATCTTATCCATTATGAAGAATTTGGGGAGCTATGAAACAGGATAAAATGAAATGCTTTGTCTTTAAAGGATTCAAAGATAAAATTTTTACTAAACATCATAGTGGAAAAAAAATCTGACATTTTTACATCTTAAGAAAAAATGGTACCAAGATTCTTTTTCCAAATTCGAGGTAAACCAACAAAGAAAAACTTTTGCATTTTTTATTTTCAAATTTAAAATATCTCCAATATTATAAACATATGTTATATTAAAGGCTTACACCATCTTACATTAAAAATGAAAAGGTTATCTGGTAGTTGTGGGTCTTTTTTTCTTTAATTCTTAGCTTTCTTTACTCTCTAATCAAAGTACTTGATTTTTGACTGTAGTTTTTTCATAACTAGGTCAGTATGTTTTGTTTTGTCTCATAAATCATAGGATCAGTGTGAGTCGCTCAGTCATGTCTGACTCTGTGACCCCATGAACTGTGGCCCGCCAGGCTCCTCTGTCCATGGGATTCTCCAGACAAGGTAAATAATACTGAGAGCATCTTCTATGTTCTCCTCACCTCCCCTCAGTAAACAGCAGCCAACAGTTTCTCCTGTGTTTCCTCCTTCAGTGGAAGGTAGCACCATCCTTCTTTCTCCCCAGTGGAAAATCTAGGAATCATTCTCAACTCTTGTATCTTTCTCATACATTCCATGCAGTCCATTTCTTAAATCCTTTTCAGTCCTCATATTTCTCTTCTCTCATTGCTACTGCCTCTTTTCAGGCTCTTATTATTATTTCTCCTCTAGAATCTGGAAATATCTGGTTTTGCTTTTATCATTATCTAGATCATTTTCTTCTTCCTTTCTCTTTCACTGTTGCATATTAAATCAGATTCTGGCCAATGAGGTCAATGAAATTAAAATCTCATAGGGTAGATGAAGATTAGTATTTCTTATATGTTCTGCAGCCACATATTGTAGAATGTGGCTAGGTTGAGACTCAGTGTTGGAGAAATTTCAAATGTTTTTGCCAGTCTTTGTACAAAGTCTTCATTATCTTCAAGACGGTTTGTCGTTCCCTTCTCCGGGGGATCTTCCTGACTCAGAGATTGAACCTGGGTCTCCTGCATTGCAGACGGACTCTTTACCATCTGAGCCAGCAGGGAAGCCCTGATTAACAGGATCCTACTGTACTCTGTGAGACTAGACTAGATAGGTTTGGAGTAGCAAGACGAGTTTTTTCCTAAGTGATTCAGGAGAAAAGTAGTGACAGCCATCTCTGATGTAGAGAGGGTAAACTAGAATTAAGAACCCACCTCACCTCCTTCCATCTCACCCTCACCTCAGGACACTATCAGTAAGAAAATATAATGGAAAAACATTTACTTGAAGACCAAAAGGCCCAGCACTTTCAAAACACATTCACGAACAAGGGAAATAGAGCTGGAGCACTTAGAGATTATGACATTTTAAAGGGAAACTGTAGAAAAGTAATGTATGGGCATGGCTATCCAAAAAAGAATTTACATAGAAATAATGGAAGGAACACACACATACAGTGGAAGGAGTAGGAATTGTATTGAAACAATTGGATGTGTAGACACATTAAGCTCTAGCTATTAATGTGGAATATATAGATTAATAGAATATAAAACAAGTATTTTTATTCAGAAAATATTAGAATAAGGTAATATTTGATTTCACATTGCTAAGGAAAGATAGACATAGTCTTTAAATAGTCCAGAGACAACTGCTTAATTATGGGAGTGTGTACACGCATGGGTAATCACTCAGTCGTGTCTGACTCTTTGCAACCCTATGGACTGTAGCCCACTAGGCTCCTCTATCCATGGGATTCTCCAGGTAGGAATAGTGGAGTGAGTTGCCACTTCCTACTCCTGGGGATCTTACCAAACCCAGGGATTGAACCTGAGTCTGAGTGGGGGCAATAAATTCCCTTTCTTACTCAAGACTGTATATTGTCACTCTGTTTATTTAACTTAGATGCAGAGTATTGAGCTGGGTGCGAAATGTCAGACTGGAAGTGAAATGCTGGGCTGGATGAAGCATAAACTGGAATCAAGATTGCCAGGAGAAATATTAGTAACCTCAAATATGCAGATGACACCACCCCAATAGCAGAAAGCAAAGAGGGACTAAAGAGCCTCTTGATGAAGGTGAAAGGACAGTGAAAAAGCTGGCTTAAAACTCGTTCAAGAAAACTAGGATCATGGGATACAGTCCCATTGCTTCATGGCAAATAGATGAGGAAAAAATGGAAACAGTGATAAACTTTATTTTCTTGGACTCCAAAATCACTGTAGACAGTGACTGCAGCCATGAATATAAAAGATGCTTGTTCCTAGACAGCCTATTAAAAAGCAGAGACCTCACTTTGCCAACAAAGGTCCATATAGTCAAAGCTATGGTTTTTCCAGTAGTCGTGTACAGACGTGAAAGTTGGACCATAAAGAAGGCTGAATGCCAAATAACTGATGCTTTCGAACTGTGCTGCTGGAGAAGACTCTTGAGAGTCCCTTGGATTGCAAGGAGATCAAACCAGTCAATCCTAAAGGAAATCAACCCTGAATATTTGTTGGAAGGACTGTTGCTTAAGCTCCAGTACTTTGGCCACTTGATGCAAAGAGCCAGTTCATTGGAAAAAACCCTGATGCTGAGAAAGATTGAGGGCAGGAGGGGAAGGGAATGACAGGGGATGAAATGGTTGGATGGATCACCAACTCAATGGACATGAGTTTGAGCAAGCTCTGGGAGTTAGTGATAGACAGGGAGGCCTGGGGTGATGGAGGCCATGGGGTTGCAAAGTGTTGGACATGACTGAGTGACTGAATAACAACTCCATATATCAAAAGATATTTAAGGAGATTAAAGGATTTAAAGACATACAAAAGAATAAATAGAAAATGTACATTAAGAAGTCCAAGCGCATACTGCTCACCACCCAACAGGTCAATTAGTTGAGAGATGAGTTGCTAGGGTAAGGAATAGTGACTTTATTTCCAAAGCCAGCAAAGTGAGAAGATGATAAACTGCTCTTCAATGAACCAATGTCACAAAAAAACATCTTCTCTGATTTAGAACTCAGGCTTCTTTGATAGGGGGAAGGGATAGTTAGGGAATTGGGATGGACAGGTACACACTGCTATATTTAAAATGGATAAGCAACAAGCACCTACTCTATAGCACAGGAAACTCTGCTCAATGTTATGTGGCAGCCTGGATGGGAGGGGAGTTTGGGGGAGAATGGATACATGTGTATGCATGGCTGAGTCCCTTCACTGTTCACCTGAAACCATCACAACATTGTTAGTCAACTATACTCCAATATAAAAGTGTTTGTTTTTTTTTTTAAGTTCAGAGAGAGGTGAAAGGAATATTGAGATCATCAGGAAGAGAAGGTATTCACATTGTGAAGAGGGAGGGTGAGTTCCCAGGGTCTCCATGCCTCACTGAAACCTGCATAGTCCATTCCCCTACGAACAATCCTCTGCTCCTTTCTGTAGCCCATTAAAGTTCTGAGAAATGTTTTTTAAAAAAGAATTCAGGCCTCTTTTATATTAAAACAGAGTGGGGGAGGTAAAATCCTAGAAAGGATGTGTTAATTTCTTACTGCCTAAGACTGTTCACAGGTGGGCCTGGTCAGCATGTTTCCTGTGAGCCAGACAAAACTATTTTAAGTCAATGCTTACTTCTTGGGAGGCAGGGTTCCCAGAGATGCACCATTATGTATAATTTAGGCTTATAGGCAATATCCCGTTAGTGGTTAATTTGTAATAGAACACAGAGTTTCTTCCTTATTATAGTTTCCACTGTCAATGATCCATTTCAGAATCCTGTGGGAAAAGGGACAAAGATCTCCCTAATTCCAGCTGCAAAGGGATGACAAAGAGGTGATTACAGAATGCAACTGATCAACCTTGAACAGAAAATATTCCTTAGAATCTTTTGATCAGTTCAGTTCAGTTCAGTCACTCAGTTGTGACCGACTCTTTGCGACCCCATGAATCGCCTCACACCAGGCCTCCCTGTCCATCACCAACTCCCGGAGTTCACTCAAACTCACGTCCATCGAGTCGGTGATGCCATCCAGCCATCTCATTCTGTCGTCCCCTTCTCCTCCTGCCCCCAGTCCCTCCTAGCATCAGAGTCTTTTCCAATGAGTCAACTCTTCGCATGAGGTGGCCAAAGTATTGGAGTTTCAGCTTTAGCATCATTCCCTCCACAGAACACCCAGGACTGATCTCATTTAGAATGGACTGGTTGGATCTCCTTGCAGTCCAAGGGACTCTCAAGAGTCTTCTCCAACACCACAGTTCAAAAGCATCCATTCTTTGGCGCTCAGCTTTCTTCACAGTCCAACTCTCACATCCATACATGACCAGTAGTACCACCCTATTTCCTTTTTCATCTACAACTATCTGAATCTGGTTTAAGCCCTTAGCACTTTATTGTCTAATTTAATCGAACTTTGGGTTTTGGTTCCTGGTCCCAACACATATAAATTCCTATGCCATTTATTTGGACAAAATTAAATATGCTGACCCTTCTCTAGCTACAGTGAAATTATAATGAACACTTGTTTTTTGTTTTTTTTTTTTTGTTTTTTTTTTGAGAGAGAGCGAGCAAGGTAGTCTTCTAAGAGTTCACAAACCCACTGCTTTCCAGGCCTCTCAGAAATAGGGTCATTTTTTGATGATAGTGGTACTGCTTTTTATCGCAGTGTGATGAATCCATGGCTTACTCCAGCCAACTTGACAGACGAATGCATGGTAAACAATAGCATGTGTGGCCCTGTCCACTTTGCAGTCAGCTGATGTGCAGGCCCTTATTCTCTCCGGGTGTTAGGAAGGACTCAGCCTCCAGGCCAGAAAGGGTGTAAAGCAACTTCAGCGGGAAAGGCTACTTCTGGTGGAAGCAAACTCACGAGCAGGGGTTGTTATAGGGTCCAAGGTTTTAGCATAATTGGCAATTTCTGGGTCTTTAGAGCATGTAGAGATTCTCTCACCCAGGCAGACACCTGGAATGGCTGACCATACCATATTCCAAAGGGGCTTAATTTAAGCCCACTTCTAGGAGCCACTCTGATCCATAGCAGGGCCACTGTGGAGGCCTTATGCCAAGTTAAATTAGTCTCCTGACATTTTAGCAATGCTCCTTTTTAACAGATGATTCATTTTCTTGGTTTTCCTCTATTGATTGTGGTCTCTGAGATGAACATAGTTTCTAATTAATTTGCAGCGCTTTAGACACCTGTTTAATTATACTGAAGACAAAATCAGTCCCACTGTCGTTTTGAAGGGCATGAGGCAATCCAAATCGGGGAATAATTTCCCTAAGCAGGACTTTAACCACTTCAGAGCCTTTTTCTGTCTGGATGGGATATGCCTCCACCAGCCTGAAAAAGTACCCAAAACACTGGCAAGTCTATGAAATTTCCTGCAGCTGAAGGCATTAGAGTAAAGTCTACCTGCCAGTCCCCAGTGGGGCAGGTTCCTTTGTGTTGAGTCCTCATCTGGGGAGGTCTGACAGCAGTCTTCAGTTATTTTTAAGCACATTTCATGCAATTCTGAGTAACTTCCTGATGGTCTTCTGTAGGTTGCTGTTTTTCTATCACATTTGATTCTTTGCAACCCTATGGACTATAGCCAGCCAGTTTCCTCTGCCCATGGGATTTCCCAGGCAAGAATACTGGAGTAGGTTGCTATTTCCTTCTCCAGGGCATCTTCCCAACCCCAGGACTGAACCCACATCTCCTGCATTTGCAGGCAGATTCTTTAACTTTGAGCCACCAGGGAAGCCCAGCGGAATATTGCTCAGCCATGAAACAACAATGAAATAATGCCATTTGCAGCAACAAGGATGGGTCTAGAGATTATCACACTAAGTGACCTGTAACAGACAGAGAAAGACAAATATTATAACCTATATATGGAATTTGGGGAAAAAAAAGATACAAATGAACTTGTATACAAAACAGAAATAGACCTGCTCACACAGAAAACAAACACGGTTACCAAAGCAAAACAGGAGGGGGAGGGATAAATTAGGAGGTTAGGATTAACATGTAATCACACTACTTCATATAAAATAGATAACCAACAAGGACCTACTGTATAGCACATGGAACTATACTTATTATTTTGTAATAACCTATAAGGGAAAAGAATCTGAAAAAGAATATATATGCGTGTGTGACTGTGTGTGTGTATAACTGAATCACTGCTACACGCCTGAAACCAACACAACATTGTAAATCAAACTACACCTCGCTTTTAGAAAGGAATGAAAGAAAAAGATGGCATTTAGCTTTGCATCTTCTTTTTGCTGTCATTGTTCCCTGCTGAAGATTTTAAAAGCAACGTCTACCAACTGAGAAAGCTTCACTCCAAATGCACCATTTAACGTTTGCAACTTTCTCCTGATATCTGACACACTTTCTTTTTTTTTTTAATTTTTAGTTTTTTATTTTTTAAATTTTAAAATCTTTAATTCTTACATGCATTCCCAAACATGAACCCCCCTCCCACCTCCCTCCCCAGAACATCTTTCTGGGTCATCCCCATGCACCAGCCCCAAGCATGCTGCATCCTGCGTCTGACACACTTTCCCCGAAAAAGCAGTCAAATTTACCATTCTCGTATTTTCAGGGGTCTCGGGATCTATATCAGGATAGTATCTGTAGCCTGATCAATATTTTTCAAAAATTCAGAGGTGAGGCAGAGCAGCGGAACTGCCTGCAGGTTCGTTCTTGGGCCACGTGGCCCTTTGCAGCACCAACCCACCCAGTGTGCCAGAGTCCCGACACCACGGGAGTGCAGGTGGAGACCCCGTCTTCCTGGAGCCCAGCCCTCCTTCCCCAAAAGCAGCCAGACCTGCATGGTGCATTACATGAGGCACTTGAGGATGGAAAGAAATCTGATTCCTCCCAAGAGAGAAATAAGCCCTTTAAGTTTGTGTTGGTGAGCACAAACTGGGTGCTGAGTGAGCAGGAAGTGATCTGAGGCTGGAATGAAAGGGTTGCTCAGATGTGTTTGGGTCACAGGGCCAAGCCATCTCCCCAGACTATGCCTATGGTTCCGCTGAGCATCCAGGCATCATCCCCCCAAATGGCAACCTGGTCTGTGTGGGAGCTTCTAAACCTGGAATGACCAGAATGGTCTCCTTCCTGGGCTCCCCATTCTTGGATGTGCCATACAAGGATCTGGTTCCTCCAGCTATGCACAGCAAATCTGCAGGTAGCTTCTCCTGATGCTCCACTACTCTCTGTAGAAACATCTTCCCTGGCTGACTCTGTTCTGTCACTGGCTTTGCTCATCTCCTTTCTCCTCACATGGGTGTTGACCTGAACTATGGGCCATAAATCTCGTTACTCGTTTTCGTCTGTTTTCATTTTGAAGATTGAGTTTCAGTCTTTTGGATCTAAGTTTCCAGTTAGGTTTTAGTCAAGTATTAACAGCACAAGTTATGGGTTAACTTTAGAACAGAAATCAGTATATGTGTGTGTATGCGGCTGGGGGGAGGTGATGCAAAAATCTGTATCTTATTTTTTTGGATGAAAGTTTTATTACATTCTAAACACTCTTGTTGCTGTTGCACTGCAAAGTCATAGTAGATTTGAGGTGCTTTTGAGGGCCAAGTTACTCTCCAAGTTTAGAGATGTCTTTGGGTTGAATTAGAAGCCCAACCCAAAACTAAAATGGGAGAGTCTTTGCCTCTACTGTCCCACCCCCACCATCCCCTGTATCTGTCCCCAAGCCAGCAGGGACCTCTGAAGCCTTCTTCATAGCCTGGTTTTTCTAACGGATATTCAGGATTCTTATAATCTCATAATCATCCAGGCACCACTTCTTAAATTTTAAAAACTTTAATTGAAAGTTAAATTGAGGGTGTTGTTGTAGACACTTAATACCCATGAAAGCCCAGCCATCATGACAAATCCTGTTGCCTCAAGAAAATGAGGTTGGTCATCACAGCTTCAGCATCTCTTGGTTTTTATGCTCAGCAACCACTACTGATCTCAGAGTTCCTTGGCTTCTCCTTGCCCCCCACCCTTTTGCTGTCCTGTGTAGTGATTTGGTGAGAGCAATTGCTGTCTACTCCCCCCGTCCCCAGAGGCTTCCCAAGTGGCACCTTGGTAAAGAATCCCCCTGCCACTGCAGGTTCAATCCCTGAGTCGGGAAGATGGCAACCCACTCCAGTATTCTCACCTGGAGAATCCCATGGACAGAGGAGGCTGGCAGGATACAGTCCCTGGGATTGCAGAGTCAGACGTGACTGAGTATGCACGAGTGCACGCGTGCACACACACATTCTCCCCTTCAACACACACACACATGAGTTTCAAGTTTTATTAGAGCAATAAAAGTGGTTTATGTTGGCTTAAAGAAAAAATGAGGCATCTTTGTTTTTTGCCGAATTTCCTGAATTTTGTTCAAACCCTTTTGCTCTGGTACCTCTTTTCAAAGCCCTGCCAAGATGAACTTATGACAGAGCTCTAATAAGGGCATTCCTCACTCACTGGGGTTCCGATTTGGCTTGGTCGAGGGTACTGGCAAGTGCGCTTCCAGTGTGCCATTTGGGTCTATTAGGTGGAGCTGGTACACTTCTTCCCTGGCCTTATCAATGACCTTTCAGCTCCTGTAAGCATATCCTCCCTCTAAGGAGGGCTGCCATCTTTCCCATTAAACAAGTCTGAGAAGGAGAAAGGACCATGGATTCATGGAAACCCGGGTGCCTGCCATTTGTATTAAGACCTCCCGCAGAATATCAGCACAAGGGAAATTGCCCTGCTCCAAAGTGGCTCCTGGTCCAAACTGAGTGCCTGGTGCATTTAAAGGTGGTGCCAGTCTAGGTTTCTGTGCCCCAGGAACTAACACAGGATTTTCTAATTGACTCTATGAGGAGGTGGAGCCAGTCTGACCACTTCCTAATCTCCAATGTAGGGAACTGGGACTAGACAGGATCAGGAGGCAGGGCTTTGTCGGTTGCTCAGTGGTAAAGAGTCTACCTCCCAATGTAGGAGATGCAAGTTCAACACCTAGGTTGGGAAGATCCCCAGGAAAAGGAAGTGAAACCCACTCCAGTATTCTTGCCTGGGAAAACCCATTGATGGGGGAGCCTGACAGGGCTACAGTTAATGGTGTCGCAAACAGCCAGACACAACTGAGCAACTAAACGACAAAACAAAGAACAGGAGGCACTGGCAGGGGTGGGTCTATTGGCATAACAGCTGGGGGAGCTGGGACAGTCAGCTCGGCCGGAGCTTGGCGCAACATATCCTCACCCTCATCCCCCCCCCTTTCTTTTTTCATGTATGACAGATTTTCCCTTGGGGCTTCCTTGGTGGCTCAGATGGTGAAGCATCTGCCTGCAATGCAGGACACCTGGGTTCAGTCCCTGGGTTGGGAAGATCCCCTGGAGAAGGAGATGGCAACCCACTCCAGTAGTCTTGCCTGGAGAATTCCATGGACAGAGGAGCCTTGTAGGCTATAGTTCAAGGGGTCGCAAAGAGTCGGACACGACTGAGTGACTTGACTTCACTTCTTCTTTTACCATAAAGGTGACGACTGTCTGGCTTTTCTGATGTAGTAATACAAATGCCACACATAGAGGATTTCATCATTCTTCTTCCCTGTTTCTTCAAAGAATAGCTATAGAGCCATTCAAAGGCCACTATAAAACCATAAAGAGCAATTGATCATCTCTAACCATTGAAAGAATGCCTTTTTGCCGTGACATTAGCCAACCAGGCTGAATCTGGGATGGGATTTTGAGTGATTTTAGGAACCAAGTGGAAACTTTATCTTCTCCCTGAGAATATCCCGCTTTCGGACAAGAACAGATAGGTTTTTTGTTGTTGCTGTTGTTCCTTTCCTCCATTTGACATTCGTCTGTAAATAAAAAATGGTATCAAGACAAAATGAAAAACCTGAAGACCAAAGAGAAAACCCTAAATAAACCCTCAAATTTGGTCTCCGGGTTTTACATAACGCAAGAAACATTAACCCCAAGGCAACATGACTCCTCGGAGAGCTGCTGGATCCACACCAATGAAACAAGAAGCCACAAATGATGTACTTGACCAGCAAGGGTGACAATACAAGGTGCACAGGATCCCAAGGTAACAATGCCTCAATCCCTTGTTGAGAGCCTGCCAGGTATTGTTGCCACACATTGTTACAACTAAAACCTTTCTCTCAGTCGTGGGTTCATAGCTGTAGTCACTTACCCAAAATGTGCTTCAGAGACCTTGCTCCAGGAATAGTGGAAACATTCCCCATTTTTAAAAGACAGAAATACGACAAACAAAATAAACAGCATGCACATGCTGGCATCTGAAGAAACAAAATACCTGTTCACAAGTCAGGTAGAGTCCAAGAACGGTTTTCCCTTTCCAACAGGATGCTTCCCAGGTGGCAGCAGCAGTAAAGAACACGCCTGCCAATGCAGGAGAAGAAAGAGACACAGGTTCAAAACCTGGGTCAGGTAATACCCTGGAGGAGGGCATGGCAACCCACTCCAGTATTCTTGCCTGGAGAATTCCATGGACAGAGGAGCCTGGTGGGCTACAGTCCATAGGGTTGCAAAGAGTTGGACACGACTGAGGTGACTCAGCACACATGCACCCCACTCAAACAGAAAACGAGTTTGGTTTATTCCAGAAAAGAAAACCCAAAGTGGAAGAGAAAGAACTTCCCGCATTTTCACATATCAGAGTGACCTACCCTACTGTACTGAGTCCATCCGTTCGGGGCCGCCAGTTCCATTTTGGTAATCTTGAAGGGAAGACCCTTAGGGCAAGCAGCCCTGATTAAGGACTTACCTGAAAATCCCCCAACTGAGAATGACTGCCCACCAGCAGCAAGGCTCCCGACTCGCTTTGTCAATTTGTTAACCAAATCCAAGTTCATACTTCCCACCAAAGCCAGGCAAGTAAATCAAGAGTTGTTGAGCACGTAATAGCTTTATTTGGAAACCAGCAGACTAAGAACATGGTGGGCTAGTATCCCAAAAAACCGTCTTCCTGGTGAGAACTCAGCCTTCTTTTATACTGAAGAGGGTGGTGTTAAAGTCCTGGTTCCACCCAAACCCCAGAGGGGATGTGTTAATGTCCCCTTCCTTTACCTGTTCACAGGTGGGCCTGGTCAGGATGTTTCCTGTGAGCCAATCAAAGGTACTTTAGCTAAATTCTCATTACCTGGTAGGCAGGGTTCCCAGAGATGGGCCATTATGTATATTTTAAACTTATAGGCAATATCCTTTTAGTGATTAACTGGTAACAGAAGACAGAGGTTATTCCCTATTGCAAGTAAATATTTCAAGATGAGAAAAGATCTACTAAGATTCTGAAGGAGATCAGCCCTGGGTGTTCTTTGGAAGGAATGATGCTCAAGCTGAAGCTCCAGTACTTTGGCCACCTCATGCGAAGAGTTGACTCATTGGAAAAGACTCTGATGCTGGGAGGGATTGGGGGCAGGAGGAGAAGGGGACGACCGAGGATGAGATGGCTGGATGGCATCACGGACTCGATGGACGTGAGTCTGAGTGAACTCCGGGAGATGGTGATGGACAGGGAGGCCTGGCGTGCTGCGATTCACGGGGTTGCAAAGAGTCGGACACGACTGAGCGACTGAACTGAACTGAACTGAAGATCTAGGCAAAAGATAAAACCAGAATTGTTACAGTCCATTACATAGAAATGTCAAACCAATATGCCGGAAGATATTATATAGGAAAACTACAAGCCAGAAAATTTTAGAACATGAGTACTGGACAAAAATGTAAACTAAGGTATTTTCTGAATTTCAGTTGGCTCCTGATTCATTCTATACAGAAGCCACTTCATTCAGATACCTTGATGTACATTACGAAAATCATTTAACTTGGAAGAACATCAGGAAATCACAGGACTCAAAGCCAGGCTTTCTATGGATGTGTTTCAGGACTTAGGGGAGGAGAGGATTAATTTTAATGGCCACAATGTTTAGTTTGCCTTTCTTACACATTTTCCAGACTAATGTTAATTAAGACTAGGTTATACTGAGCAGAAATTTGGAACCTAAATGGCCCATCTGTCTGAGAGTACATATTCCACTTTTTTTTTTTTTCCCTAAAGAGAATCTTGGCCAAACACTAGAGTACTCCCACAGAAACTCCTGATTATTGAGACTACTGAATTTACCCAAAAGGTGTCACTCCTACACTTACTCAACATTCCATTGTCTTACTACGTCCCTCCTAGATCTCTGAAATAGTAGAACTCCACATGGAAGATATCCAGTTTTGAACCTATCAGCTATGGGTTTACCCTGGGCCAAATGTATAAAGGAACATTAAGCATTTGGTTTTTACTATTTCCTCAGATCCTTTAAAATGTACCTCAGAATTAAAGTCAGGCAGGCATCCAGAAAATTCTTTTTGTACCCTCAGGATTCGTCCTTGGTTTGCATCGTCCTTGGTCAGCATTGCAGGACATTCTGCAAAATGGTTCCATGAAATTTATCATTGTGCCCCTGTAAGAATGTTGTTGATTACATTGCACAATGGCCTCTTTATGTGGACTCTCAAGAGTTATTTCATTCTGCCCTTCGCACTGGATATTTGTGCTTCTCCTGAACAGTTAGTTCACTTGCCACATCCTATGGACATTGTGAGTTGGCTTTTCAAACTTGCTGATAAAAACTAGAGTTAAGTCTGTGCTCCATCCCAGAATACAGGGCACTTCGTTACTTATGCCAGCCTCATTCTTAGCCCCTTTATCCCCCTCTCACCTATTTCAAATGATGTTGAAAGTGAAAGTGTTAGTCACTCAATCATGTCCAACTCTTTGCGACCCCATGGACTGTAGCCTACCGGACTCCTCTGTCCATGGGATTCTCCGGGCAAGAATACTGCAGTGGGTAGCCATTCCCTTGATATTATCTGGCTTCATTTTGCCTAGTGCTGTAAGCCATCTTACAGCCTTTTCTGGAACAAGGCAATGCGGTGGTCATAAAGTGTCTTCAGACCACGCCAGCATCACAACAGAGGCATACCCAGAGTAGCTCATAAAATATCCCACAAACGTGCACAGTCCTCCACTTAACTCTTCATACAAACAAGGCCAAGCGTTCTCTTCCTTTCTCTCTACATTGCTTCTTCCTTCTCAGTCAAAGCTGGTTCCTTTTTTTCTTTCTTTACCAAAAATTCCAGTAGTATCTGTGCTGGTTCCTTTTCTAATTCCCAGTTTTGTTTCCCTTTGGAGGTTACTGCTCTGAGGACCAGGTGCCACCCCGCCACGTCAAGATGTTGGTACTCATTTGCCCTCCAGAAAGGGCAGTGACCTCTTCTGTGGACACGTACTTCTCATGGCAACGTCGTTATGCTGCTGCTTTGACCACATCTGGCCCCAGCCAAGTGGCTTCATTTTAAAACACGCTCTCCCCACTAGAATGCAGTCTCAACTGCCCCCTTTTTCCTGTATCCCAGAGGATGCTGGAGGAGTCAGGAAAATTCTTCTGTTTCTCACAGCTTTGATTTTCCTGGCCCTTTAGAAAAACTTGAGACACCGTAACAACTCAGTGGCTCAGACAGTAAAAAATCTGCCTGCAGTGCAGGAGACCCGGGTTCGATCCCTGGGTCGGGGAGATCCCCTGGAAGAGGAAATGGCAACCCACTCCAATGTTCTTGCCTGGAGAATCCCAGGGATGGGGAAACCTGGTAGGCTGCTGTCTATGGGGTCGCACAGAGTCGGACATGACTGAAGTGACTTAGCAGCAGCAGCAGCAGCTTCCACTCAAAGGTCAGAAAGGGCGCTCTGAGAAGATCATATTTAGACTCTGGGAAACTCATACATGGGCTTCCCATGTGGCGCTATTGGTAAAGAACCCACCTACCAATGCAGGAGACATAAGAGACACAGGTTCAATCCCTGGGTTGGGAAGATGCCCTGGAGGAGGAAATGGCAACCCACGCTAGCATTCTTGCCTGGGAAATCCCATGGACAGAGGAGCCTGACAGGCTACAGTTCATAGAGTCACAAAGAGCTGGATACAACTGAAAGGACTTAGCACACAAATTCATACATAGCTAAAGAATTCAAGAGAAGGAGTTTTTTGCCTTTAAGTCACAATTATTTATTTTCATTTTTCAATTTTTTTCTTAATAAAATGCTTACTCATTTCCTTTATCCATATGGGACTAAAAGTTTGCCTTTCAGTAATCTAATTTATACCATTTTTATTACTCTCTTTCCCTCAAATAATGATGTATTTGTGATATTTGTGAAAGGAAAGGGGAAGGGATATAAATTTGAGTAAGAGTAGTGTTAGCGTGTATGAAACACTAAGAAAGTCTCAACCGGGCTGTTTTGAGGAGCCCTGGGTCAAAAATCCCCCATTCAGAGGAATTCTGCCTAAGTGGGGAATAGCTTGGCCAATGGACCCCCATCATGCTCACTATTGGCTTGGGGCCACCCAGGGAAATGAAGACCTCAGCCTGAACAATAAGGCAGGTACATCGGTGCTGTATTTGCAGACCATCCACCACGACTTCCTTCACATCGGGTTCTCTTGAAGGGAGATGTGAACAGGGAGCCTCCACAGCCACCACAGTTCACCACTGGTGGTGGACACGAATCCTCCACACCCACACATTTGTCCTACATAATTTCGATGTGCCACTTTTTCTGATGACGAATTTTCAGAACAGAAGCGAACAGGACACATTACAGTCCTTGTGACTGCAGTTAGCCTTTGGGCCACAGCTTATGCTCACGTCTCCCCTCTCCACCACCAATTCTAAATCTCTTTTGCCCTTAGCCATGCAGTTCTCGGTGGCTTACCTGGAGCTGTGATCCAGACTCCCCTTCTGGCAGGGTCTGAGTTCTCGGCAATCATACCCTTATTAGTGCATCGCTGCTGACGCACGTGTTCGTTTGCAGCTCCAGTAGGACAAGCGAGGAATGAGAGGGACCCTGGTGGGTCACCTTGGCGTCACACACGCCCTTTCCATCTGCCATCATGGAGAAGGAGCCCCACCTCCTACTGTTGATCAGGCTTTTTTGCCCCTTCCAAAATGGCAACTCCTCTTCTTGTATACTGGTTTATCCCATATATGTTTTGAGGGGGCACTTGAACAGCATACCTCCAGGGCAACACAGCAAATAATGAGGGAAGTATTTGAAGTCAACAGGAATGAAGAAACCCAGACGATTACAATTCAATTCATGTGCTACATGGAAGAGAGTGGAAGAAAAAGTTGGAAATCGAGTCTTATACGGGATAATTCTTAATATAGTCAACATAGAATTTTACATAAGCAAGGGAAGGAGGGGAAAAAAATGCAACTTAGTTTTAATGTAATCTCTAATACAGAAAGAATAGCTTAAACATACAGCCAAAAGAAGAACGCGAAATGCAAAGGATTAGGATCATTGATGTTGTTTAGTCACTAAATTATGTCTGACTCTTTTTCCACCCCATGGACTGTAGCCCACCAGGCTCCTCTGCCCATGGGATTTCCCAGGCACAATAATGGAGTGGATTGCCATT
The DNA here is from genome assembly GCF_042477335.2 of Ovis canadensis. Classification (NCBI taxonomy): domain Eukaryota; kingdom Metazoa; phylum Chordata; class Mammalia; order Artiodactyla; family Bovidae; genus Ovis; species Ovis canadensis. Next base: position 26,397,725 of record NC_091248.1, read on the forward strand.
TCCTTCTCCAGGGGATCTTCCCAACCCAGGGATCAAACCTGAGTCTCCTGCATTGGCAAGCAGGCCCTTTACCCCTGAGACACCTTGGAATCCCACGACTGAGACTGTTGTTGTTCAGTCACCAAGTCGTGTCCAACTCTTTGAGACTCCACAGACCGCAGCACACCAGGCTTCCCTGTCCCTCACCATCTCCCGGAGTTTGCCCAAGTGCATGTCCATTGAATCAGTGATGCCATCCAACCATCTCATTCTCTGTAACCCTCTTCTCCTTCTGCCCTCAATCTTTCCCAGCATCGAAGTATCCCATCACAATTAGGATACTAATTTATTTTTTTAAAAAAGAAGAGGATTTCTCTTTTCAAAAGAAACGCCATACATAACTTAAAAGGCAAATTTAAAAGTATTTTAGAAATAAATAGACCTGCTTTTCATACTCTTGCCTGGAAAATCCCATGGATGGAGGAGCCTGGTAGGCTGCAGTGCATGGGGTTGCTAAGTCAGACATGACTGAGTGGCTTCACTTTCACCTTTCGCTTTCATGCATTGGAGAAGGAAATGGCAACCCACTCCAGTGTTCTTGCCTGGAGAATCCCAGGGACGGGGCAGCCTGGTGGGCTGCCGTCTATGGGGCTGCACAGAGTCAGACACGACTGAAGTGACTTAGCAATATAAAAAACTCTTACAGTTGACTTTTTAAAGCAAGATTTTCTCCCACTTATAACTGGTGTGTAGTTTGCGATTCCAAATCACTTCATTCCATTTCTTTGGCTACATTACATAAACAGTTTACGTTGGAGGGTACATAGGGAAACAACAGTGCTCAATGCTGGTCATTCTATGGGAGCTTTATTGAGTTTTTCCTTTTTCTTTTTTTCCCCAATGTGCCACAGTGTGCTTTTGGTTACACCTTCTTTAAACATTTTACAGAATAAAACTATTGAGTCTGTACTATATAGAGCAGAAACTTGGGTCCTCAATGGCCCATCTTTTGTGATTAAGAGCAAATTCCAAGTTTGTTCCTGAGGGGCATCTTGGCATGGTCTTTACTCCCCCAAGCCACTCCTGGCACACCAGAATGATGGTTCTTTTGGTTTTCAAGACACAGAGAAAATGTTTCCTTAACCCTGGTCCCCTGCAAGGTACTGTTTAAATTTGCACTCTGAATCAACCAAACAGAACAGCTGGAGGCCAGATATTGCCAGAGGGGTTTTACACTTTCCTAATTATACTGCCAGGAGGAGCAACCTCACGTCCAAGGAGCGGTGGCTGCGCGGGCGCAGGAGGGCCTACAGGAGCTATTCCACGTTCAAGGTCAGGAGGGGCGACAGTGAGGAGATACCCCTTGTCCAAGGTAAGGAGCAGCGGCGGCGCTTTGCTGGAGCAGCTGTGAAGAGATACCCCACGTCCAAGGTAAGAAAAACCCAAGTAAGATGGTAGGTGTTGCAAGAGGGCATCAGAGGGCAGACACACTGAAAACATAATCACAGAAAACTAGTCAATATACTCACACTAGGACCACAGTTTAGTTCAGTTCAGTCACTCAGTCATGTCCGACTTTTTGCAACCCCATGAATCGAAGCACGCCAGGCCTCCCTGTCCATCACCAACTCCCGGAGTTCACTCAAACTCACGTCCATTGAGTCAGTGATGCCATCCAGCCATCTCATCCTCTGTCGTCCCCTTTTCTGCCTGCCCCCAATCCCTCCCATCATCAGAGTCTTTTCCAGTGAGTCAACTCTTCCAATGAGGTGGCCAAAGTACTGGAGTTTCAGCTTTAGCATCATTTTTTCCAAAGAACACCCAGGGCTGATCTCCTTCAGAATAGACTGGTTGGATCTCCTTGCAGTCCAAGGGACTCTCAAGAGTCTTCTCCAACACCACAGTTCAAAAGCATCAATTCTTCAGTGCTCAGCCTTCTATACAGTCCAACTCTCACATCCATACGTGACTACTGGGAAAACTATAGCCTTAACTAGACAGACCTTACTCGGCAAAGTAATGTCTCTGCTTTTCAATATGCTGTCTAGGTTGGTCATAACTTTCCTTCCAAGGAGTAAGCGTCTTTTATTTTCATGGCTGCAGTCACCATCTGCAGTGGTTTTGGAGCCCCAAAAAATAAAGTCTGACACTGTTTCCACTGTTTCCCCATCTATTTGCCATGAAGTGATGGGACCAGATGCCATGATCTTCGTTTCCTGAATGTTGAGCTTTAAGCTAACTTTTTCACTCTCCTCTTTCACTTTCATCAAGAGGCTTTTTAGTTCCTCTTCACTTTCTGCCATAAGGGTGGTGTCATCTGCATATCTGAGGTTATTGATATTTCTTCCGGCAATCTTGATTCCAGCTTGTGTTTCTTCCAGTCCAGCATTTCTCATGATGTACTCTGCGGATAAGTTAAATAAGCAGGGTGACAATATACAGCCTTGACACACTCCTTTTCCTATTTGGAACCAGTCTGTTATTCCATGTCCAGTTCTAACTGTTGCTTCCTGACCTGCATATAGATTTCTCAAGAGGCAGGTCAGGTGCTCTGGTATTCTCATCTCTTTCAGAATTTTCCACAGACCATTCAGGAATGACCTAAATCAAATCCCTTATGATTATACAGTGGAAGTGAGAACTAGGTTTAAGGGCCTAGATCTGATAGATAGAGTGCCTGATGAACTATGGAATGAGGTTCATGACATTGTACAGGAGACAGGGATCAAGACCATCCCCATGGAAAAGAAATGCAAAAAAGCAAAATGGCTGTCTGGGGAGGCCTTACAAATAGCTGTGAAAAGAAGAGAAGCAAAAAGCCAAGGAGAAAAGGAAAGATATAAGCATCTGAATGCAGAGTTCCAAAGAATAGCAAGAAGAGATAAGAAAGCCTTCTTCAGTGATCAATGCAAAGAAATAGAGGAAAAGAACAGAATGGGAAAGACTAGAGATCTCTTCAAGAAAATTAGAGATACCAAGGGAACATTTCATGCAAAGATGGGCTCGATAAAGGACAGAAATGGTATGGACCTAACAGAAGCAGAAGATATTAAGAAGAGGTGGCAAGAATACACAGAAGAACTGTACAAAAAAAGATCTTCAAGACCAAGATAATCATGATGGTGTGATCACTCACCTAGAGCCAGACATCCTGGAATGTGAAGTCAAGTGGGCCTTAGAAAGCATCACTACGAACAAAGCTAGTGGAGGTGATGGAATTCCAGTTGAGCTATTTCAAATCCTGAAAGATGATGCTGTGAAAGGGCAGCACTCAATATGCCAGCAAATTTGGAAAACTCAGCAGTGTCCACAGGACTGGAAAAGGTCAGTTTTCATTCCAATCCCTATGAAAGGCAATGCCAAAGAATGCTCAAACTACTGCACAATTGCACTCATCTCACACGCTAGTCAAGTAATACTCAAAATTCTCCAAGCCAGGCTTCAGCAATACATGAACCGTGAACTTCCTGATGTTCAAACTGGTTTTAGAAAAGGCAGAGGAACCAGAGATCAAATTGCCAACATCCGCTGGATCATGGAAAAAGCAAGAGCGTTCCAGAAAAACATCAATTTCTGCTTTATTGACTATGCCAAAGCCTTTGATTGTGTGGATCACAATAAACTGTGGAAAATTCTGAAAGAGATGAGAATACCAGAGCACCTGACCTGCCTCTTGAGAAATCTGTATGCAGGTCAGGAAGCAACAGTTAGAACTGGACATGGAATAACAGACTGGTTCCAAATAGGAAAAGGAGTGTGTCAAGGCTGTATATTGTCACCCTGCTTATTTAACTTATCCGCAGAGTACATCATGAGAAACGCTGTTGGCTTAAAGCTCAACATTCAGAAAACGAAGATCATGGCATCTGGTCCCATCACTTCATGGCAAATAGATGGGGAAACAGTGTCAGACTTTTTTTGGGGCTCCAAAACCACTGCAGATGGTGACTGCAGCCATGAAAATAAAAGATGCTTACTCCTTGGAAGAAAAGTTATGACCAACCTAGACAGCGTATTGAAAGCAGAGACATTACTTTGCCAACTAAGTTCCATCTAGTCAAGGCTATGGTTTTTCCAGTGGTCATTTATGGGTGTGGGAGTTGGACAGTGAAGAAAGCTGAGCGCCGAAGAATTGATGCTTTTGAACTGTGGTGTTGGAGAAGACTCTTGAGAGTCCCTTGGACTGCAAGGAGATCCAACCAGTCCATTCTGAAGGAGATGAGCCCTGGGATTTCTTTGGAAGGAATGATGCTAAAGCTGAAATTCCAGTACTTTGGACACCTCATGCGAAGAGTTGACTCATTGGAAAAGACTCTGATGCTGGGAGGGGTTGAGGGCAGGAGGAGAAGGGGACGACCGAGGATGAGATGGCTGGATGGCATCACGGACTCGATGGACGCGAGTCTGAGTGAACTCCAGGAGTTGGTGATGGACAGGGAGGCCTGGCATACTGTTAGTCATGGGGTCGCAAAGAGTCGGACACGACTGAGCTACTGAACTGAACTGGACTGAGCTGATTTATACTGCTAACTGTAAATTTTTAGTCTTATTACCTCCATCCTGTTTTATATTATTTGACTACTTTCTATTGCTGTGATTTATTTTCCTCTAACCAATTACCGTTGTCCAAATTTTTTTCTTTTCTACAGATTTAAACCTTTGATATCCCCTTTTTACCAGACCAGAGGTTATCTTTAATTCTTTTCTCAGAGTTCTAATTTTATCTGAGTGGAGACATGTAAAAGGAACAGGGATATTATTGGAACAAAAATTAAAATTGCCCATCACTTCCCCCATGAAACATGTGTACACTTCATCTTTGGCAAGGCGCTCTCTTTGAAAATACCAATGGAGTTATAAGGGGATATCGGAAAGAAGACACCAGAGGATTGGTAAGCCTCTCTCTAAGCATTCTGCTCGTCTTTAAAATACCAGGGGAGATATGTGTTGATAACCAAAATAGGAATGCATACTGGCGCCAACCATGTCCCTAGCATTTTCCCTCAAGGTCAACGTCCTGCATTATTTATTTTGATTTATTTATTTTTGGATAAAGAATATATTTAGATGGCTCAAAAATAAAAATATATATATATATTAAAAGAGGTTTTCTAGGGTTGGTTGAAAAGTTCGCTCAGGGTTTTTGGTAAGATGGCACAAAAACCCAAACAAACTTTTTGGCCAACCCAATGTTTTTAACTCCACTCTTCCTCATCTAATTCTCCCCCACTACATGTAGCCACTTTCACTAGCTTTTCATGTGTTCTTTCAAAGTCCCTTTATATAGCACAAGGAAATACATATTTCCATTTCTTTAACATAAAATATACTATCCAGGTTTCTGTAGTTTTTTTTTTCCACTTAGCAATATTCCTTGCAGATCCTTCCCTATTCATGTATAGTTTTCCCACTATTTGTAACCCCCCAGTAAGGCTATATGGCAACAGCAACCTACCATTGCTTTACCAACTCCCACCATTCTCTTATTAATTAGTTCCAACAAATTGCTATTACAAATAATACTTATAGTGAATAGACTAATTTATATGTCATATTCTACTCATGGAAAAGACCCTGATGCAGGGAAAGATTGAAGGCAGGAGGAGAAGGGGATGACAGAGGATGAGATGGTTGGAATGCATCACCAACTAAATGGACATGAGTTTGAGCAAACTCCAGGAGATGGTGATGGACAGGGAAGCTTGGCATGGTACAGACCATGGGGTTGCAAAGAGTTGGACACGACTGAGTGACTGAACTGAGCTGATTCTACCAATAGGAATCTATGTATAAAAGTTAAGTTCACAGATGTGGGAATGACTGGGTCACAGGATATATGCATTTCCAATTTTGATATTTATACCAAGATTGCTTTCCTTAGGGACCCTCACAATTTATACTTACAAACAACAACACATCAACGCTTGTCTCCCACAGCCTACACCCCAGATACAGTGTGAAAAAAACGTGAAAAATGTTAGTCACTTAAGTCGTGTCCAACTCTTTGCAACCCCAGGACAGTTGCCCTCCAGGCTCCTCTGTCCATGGAATTCTCCAGGCAAGAATACTGGAGTGGGTAGCCATTCCCTTATCCAGAGGATGTTCCCAACTCAGGGATTGAACCTGGGTCTCCTGCTTTGCAGACAGATTCTTCACAGTCTGAGCCACCAGGGAAGTCCCATCTAGTCATATATTTGAAAGCAATTACTAATTAAATTGCTGTGACTACTTTGATTATACTGTTTGCTCATTAATGTATTGTAGGTCTTTTTCTTATCAACTTCAAGGAATTCTTCACATGTTCCTATGATGTAAAATACAGATAATTTTCTCAGTCTGTCTTTTGCTTTGCTTATGGTGTTTTTGTTTTGTAGACGTTTTATAAGCATATAAAGTGTTGTCAGTCTTTTCTTTTGTGACTTTTGGATTTTGAATAAAGAAGATTTATCCACTCCAAACTAATAAAGGAAATCTCTTGTATTTTTTTCCTACTACTTATGACATGAAAAGGGGCTCCAACTTAATTTTGTTTCAAATGACTACCTACTTGCTAGTACTATTTATTGAATAGTCCACTTTCTCCATCATTGACTTTATATATTACCTATCAGTTCAGTTCAGTCGCTCAGTTGTGTCCGACTCAGTGTGTCCGCAGCACACCAGGCCTCCCTGTCCATCACCAGCTCCCGGAGTTTACCCAAATTAATGTCCATCAAGTCGGTGATACCATCCAGCCATCTCATCCTCTGTTGTCCCCTTCTCTTCCTGTCCCCAATCCCTCCCAGCTTCAGCATCTTTTCCAGCGAGTCAACTCTTCGCATGGGGTGGTCAAAGTATTGGAGTTTCAGCTTCAGCATCAGTCCCTCCAATGAACACCCAGGACTGATCTCTTTTAGGATGGACTGGTTAGATCTCCTTGCAGTCCAAGGGAATCTCAAGAGTCTTCTCCACACCACAGTTCAAAAGCATCAATTCTTTGGCACTCAGCTTTCTTCACAATCCAACTCTCACATCCATATATGACCACTGAAAAAACCATAGCCTTCACTAGACAGACCTTTGTTGGCAAGGTCTGTTGTTTTTAACATGCTGTCTAGGTTGGTCATAACTTTTCTTCCAAGGAGTAAGTGTCTTTTAATTTCATGGCTGCAGTCACAATCTGCAGTGGTTTTGGAGCCCCTCAAAAAATAAAGTCTGACACTGTTTCTACTGTTTCCCCATCTATTTCCCATGAAGTGATGGGACCAGATGCCATGATCTCAGTTTTCTGAATGTTATCTATAATGTATAGCAAATTCATTCATGTGTAGGTAATAATTTATGTACTTTTTACTCTGTATCACTAGCTACTTATGCAACAGCCCTATGTAGTTTTAATTATAGAGGCTCTAATATATGTTATATTATGTCATTATATGTTATAAAATAATATAGTGATAAATCTAATGAAAGTATACTTCTTGTTACAGGTCTTTGATTCATTTTTAAGTAATTTTTGTATGTGGTATAAAGAAAGAGTTCAACTTCATGCTTTTGCATGTGAACATCCAGTTTTCCCAGCACAACTTATTGCAAAGACTGTCCTTTTCCCCTTTAAATATTCTTGGCACCCAGACTGCAAATCAATTGATAACTTTCAACCTATGTGTGTCATTAGATCTGAAGTGAGTTTTTTGTATACAGTATAGAGTTGAATAATATTTTTCATTCTGCCAATCTCTGACTTTTGATTGAAGAGTTTAATCCATTTAACTTTTAAAATAGTTACTTATAAAAGGACTTACTTCTGACATTTTGTTCACTGTTTTAGATATTGTTGTTGTTCAGTCGCCCAGTAGTGTCCAACTCTTTGCGGCCCCATGGACTGCAGCATGCCAAGCTTCCCTGTCCATCATCAACTCCCATAGCGTGCTGAAACTCATGTGCATTGAGTCAGTGATGTCATCCAACCATCTCATCCTCTGTCGTCTCCTTCTCCCCCTGCCTTCAATCTTTCCCAGCGACAAGGTCTTTTCTAATGAGTCAGCTCTTTGCATCAGGTGGCCAAAGTATTGGAGGTTCAGCTACAGCATCAGTCCTTCCAATGAATATCCAGGATTGATTTCCTTTAGGATGGACTATTTTAAACATATCATGTACCTTTTATCTCCTCATTCTTCTATCACTGCCTTCTTCAGTGCTTAGTTAATTTTTTGAAGTGAAATTCTTCAATTCCCTTCTCATTTACTTTGTGTACATTGTATAAATATTTCCTGTGGTTACCATAGGACTCATGTCTTTCCTAGTGCCTCAGACACTAAAGAATCTGACTACAATGCAGGAGACCTGGATTTGATCCCTGGTTTGGGTAGATCCCCTGGAGAAGGGCATGGCAACCCCCTTCAGTATACTTGCCTGAAAAATTCCATGGACAGAGAAGTATGGCATGGGGTTGCAAAGAGTCAGATAGGACTAAACTCCTAACACACACAAGCACACACACACTCATACACACATACACCCCCCAGAGAACTCACACTAAACATTTAAATTTGAATTGACACCACCTTCAGTAGCATACAAAAATTCTGCTACTATATAGCAGTACCCCCCCTTTATGTTACTGACGAGACAAACTATGGTTTATCTATTATGTCACATAACAGATTTATATAATTATTTTTATGGATTTGTCTTTAGATCATGTAAAAAATAAAAAGTGTAGTTATGTTACAAACCAAAATTACAGTAACACTGGCTTTTAAATTTGCCCATGTATTTGCCTCTATTGGAGATCTTTATTTCTTTGTATGGTTTCAAGTTACTGTTGAATGTCCTTTCATTACACCCCAAAGGATTCCTTTCAGCATTCTTATGTGCGTGCATGTTCACTTGCTAAGTTGTGACCTAATGGACTGTGGCCCGCTAGGCTCCTCTGTCCATGGGATTTCCCAGGCAAGTGGTTGCCACTTCCTTCTCCAGGGGATCTTCCTGACCCAGGGATGGAACCCTGGTCTCCTGTATTGGCAGCAGTGTTCTTCACCACTGAGCCACCAGGGAGGCATATTTAATGGCTAAGAAAACAAGGCCTCCCCCAGCTATTGTTCATCTGGAAATATTCAATTACATCCTCATTTTTTAAAACCTGGGTATAGAACTCTAAAGTTTTTTCTAGGCAGAAAGAATTATGAGGAACATGATAGGAAAAGACTCAATTTCCTAGAACTGATTTTTAGCAGAAATCTGGATTTACAAAACTGCCATTTACAGCTACTGTAAATCTGGATTTACAGAGAGCTCAAAGAAATAATAAGGAATCGATTATTTGAAATTATAGGAAGATATATTCTTGTTGTGCAATGTCAGAAAGCTTAGAAAAATTGGGTCCTGCACTAATGTGGAAAACGGAACTCACAAGCAACAAATTTGCATATAGAGATAAGGAGATTTTCAAGAAAAATTGTTGGAGATACTCCTGATTTGCCTACAGTTAAATATGACAGCAAGGAGAAATTGAGGGAAGAAATATTATATACAATATATACTAAAGTTAACTTTTGAAATTCTAGCCTCTCTAGGTGACAAATAAGGCCTAGAGGCAGAAATGGCTACCAAAAGTGTGGCAGAAGGAAAAAGGTGGATGAGCCAAATGGTCAAACGTCTCTGATTCACACAATTGGTCCTCTAAAGTCATATTACTGGCATATCCTCTTGTCCCTTCAAGTAAGAAAACTGAGGCCACAGGACTTCCCTGGTAGTTCAGTGGTTGAGAATCCACCTGCCAATGCAGGGGACACAGGTCCCTGGTCAGGAAGGTTCCACCCACCACGGGGCACCTAAGCCTGGACCCCATAACCATGCACCCTAGGGCCCATGCTCCAAACAGTAGAAGCCAGCTCATCTAGAGAGCAGCCCCCACTCACCACATAGAGAACGCTTATGCACAGCAATAAGACTCAGCTCAGCCAACTTTAAAAAAAAAATTTTTTTTTTCTTTTAAAGATGGCAAAGGAAAAAAAAAAAGGAAACTGAGGTCCCATGGCTAATAGGTGGCTGAGCTGGGATTTGAACTCAGGGAACCAGTTCCTAAACTCTTTACCACCACATGACAAGCATCCTCTCCCCACCCCAGAGGATGTTCATCCTGCCCTTTTTACGGCTAAGGGAACAGATACCCCTATTTCACAGAACCTCACACAGCTAGCGAGGAGAGTAAAAACAGAGTTAAACTCATGTGTCTACTTCCAAGTCTTGCACTCTCCTATACTGTACACCACGCTTTGCTTTCCTAAAAAAGAAAAAATTTTAAAAATTTAAATGTATTCAGTCACATAAATGACCACTGCAAGAGACTAAGGGTGTGCCTCCCAGATCTTTCCAATCAAACCACAGGGCCTCAAAGAAACATAAAAGCGCTGTCCCTTCGCCATCTCAGCAGGAAATGAGATAGGCTATCTTTATCAAAGACAGAGAAGGGATTAGCTCAAAAAAGTCTAGGGATCTGGCATTTGTCTACTGAAGCTGATCTCCATGAGATCCACGGAAATCCATTAAGTTCTTGAGAAAAGGTAAAGATAAAATTTAAAGGAAATTGTTTAATACCTCCCTGCTGCTGCTGCTGCTAAGTCACTTCAGTCGTGTCCGACTCTGTGCGACCCCATAGATGGCAGCCCACCAGTCTCCCCAGTCCCTGGAATTCTCCAGGCAAGAACACTGGAGTGGGTTGCCATTTCCTTCTCCAATGCATGGAAGTGGAAAATGAAAGTGAAGTCGCTCAGTCGTGTCCGACTTCTAGCGACCCCGTGGACTGAAGCCTACCAGGCTCCTCTGTCCATGGGATTTTCCAGGCAAGAATACTGGAGTGGGGTACCATCGCCTTCTCCCAAATTCTACTGGCAAGAAGCAGGCTATTAATACATGCTGCTGCTGCTAAGTCGCTTCAATCATGCCCGACTCTGTGTGACCCCATAGACAGCAGCGCACCAGGCTCCCCCATCCCTGGGATTCTCCAGGCAAGAATACCAAAGTGGGTTGCCATTTCCTTCTCCAATGCATGAAAGTGAAAAGTGAAAGTGAAGTTGCTCAGTCGACTCCTAGAGACTTCATGGACTGCAGCCTACCAGGCTCCTCCATCCACGGAACTTTCCAGGCAAGAGTACTGGAGTAGGTTGCCATTGCCTTCTCCAGATAATACATGCTACCTTTCACGACATTAGAATAAGTGATTCAAATATCTTTCATGAAATTAGAATGAGTGACTCAAATGAGTGTCTTTAGATGGAAGCAAGAGTCACATACGATTTTTCCCAAGCCTTGAGACCTAATATAAGAAAAAACATTTGTCCAACTGGATTTCGGGACTGTTAATGGACCAATGTTTCCTTTTAATCTACTATTTTCTCGCCCTTTTGAGCCAGAATGTTGATAACTGTTATCCTACACTTTGTTCATCATTGTAGCCAAGGTGCGTTGGGGGAAAATAACTTGTTTCTTTGGTTTCACAGGGTCATAGGTTAAGAGAAATCAGACTTCAAGAACTTCACTTAATAGATGATATCCAGGAAACTTATTTGCATCTTTTAAAAATAATGTTTGATAATGAATTTTGGACTTGGAGCTGATAATATCATGAAATTCAAATTTAGATGATGAGATTTTTTTCTTTTTTTTTTTTTACTTTAAACAGATTCTATAATAGGATGATATTCCTGGGAATATTGCCCCTAGGAAAGAAGCAAATGTTTGGAAAGGACATGAATCTTTGGGAACTAGTGGAAGGACTGTAATAGGTAGAATTTCCCATTATTCATACTTGGTATAATTATATCCTGTATAATCGCCTCTCATTGAGTATAGAGGGGACTAAGGAAAAGGTGTGATTTGATGACTAACCAGTTGACTTTGAGTTCATTGAAAAAGTGACTGTCCTCAAGTCTGACCTGATTAAATGAGCCCTTAAAATAATGTCTGAGCCATTTCTAAAGAGAGAGATTCAAAATGAGAGAGGTTCTCCGGCTGACCTTGAAAAAGGAAATACCACATTGTGAATAACTACATAAGGGACAAGGAACTGGGAGTAAAACTGAGGAAGTGAGGGGGTCTCCAACCTATACCCACCAAGAGAGCAGGGTTTCAGTACTGTAACCACAAGGGACTGAATTCTTCCAGCAATCCATGAGCTGTAAAACTAAGGAAGTGAGGGGGTCTCCAACCTATACCCACCAAGAGAGCAGGGTTTCAGTACTGTAACCACAAGGGACTGAATTCTTCCAGCAATCCATGAGCTTGGAAGAGCACCCCGAGTCTCCAATGAGATCATAGCCAGGCCAGTACCCTGAGTTCAGCCTGGTGAGACCCTCGGCAGAGGCCTCACCTAATCCATACCCAGACTCTTGACTCATGGAGACTGTGAGATCATTATGTTATTCTAAGCTGTTGAGTGTATAATTTCTATATAGCGATTGAAAACAAACCATTGATTATTATATATCTCCAATGCTTCCCTCTTTTAAAAAGAAGTACCCACTGTATTTATCAAGTCTCTATCTCATCATACTATGAGAAACTATGGAAATTAGACTGATCACTCAGTTTAGTATATCTTCATATCAAGAGGGGCCACACCCAAGGAGAAGCATCTACATCTGATGTAGATCATAAAATCTTGTACTTTAAGTCTGCTGCTGTATATTAGGATGAGAATTTGGAGCCTGGAAAGGGGTTTAGTATAGTTTGCATGTGAAAGGAACATAAACATTCAGGGCCAGTGTGTAGGCTATGGTAGCTTGATTATATTAATGGCCCCAGTTACTAACTGTACCATATTTAGTATGCCTGTAAGCTTATGGGGGGTAATCATTTTCTTCTCCTACTCTGATTTAGGGCTCAGTTTACTTGCTTTGACAAATGACATATTAGAAACTGTGTCACAAAGTGTGGCTTGAAAGAAGTAGATTTTCTGCTAACTTTGTTGTGTTTCTGCCATGCTATCAGAAAATGCCCATGAATAAAAGTGCCCAATTAAATGAAATAAACTTGGAGGAAACCAAGCTTTCCCACCATACCAGTTGAGGCCATCCTAGATTAGTAGTCAGTCAGCACCACAACACATGAGGAAATTTAACTGAGACTAGAAGAAACTTCTAATAAAACCCAGCCTAAATGGTTGACTTAAAGTGAGCCCCAAAATGCTTATCATTTTGAGGGTAATTTGTTACACAGCAGAACTATAGCAGTAGATAAAAGACACCAAGAAATCAGATACTTAGCATAATGCAGTTGAAGCAGACATCTTCCAACTCATTGAAAAAAATTGAGGCACTTGTCATTTCTCACAAAATAGGCTTGTGAGTCACCCTGATGCAGAATTTGTCATCATGATAGATCCAAGCTCCTTTAAGAAACACCTCATATGTATATCTAATCCATGATTATCCGATAGCTGTATCACCAATGGCACTGGTATGTCTCACCAGAAATTCCATGTCCAGTCAATAAATAATTCATTGAGATGACCCTAACTACCTAGCTTGGCCTGTGATTCATGATCTCAATGTGCAGATCCCTGAACACAAAGAGGAATCCATTTTAATTATTCACTTCAATTTGTCAATAATTTTCACAGATGAGGAATCCCTACAGATAAATTAAGCCATAACTATTTACTTTTGAAATGTGTTTGTTCTTCCTTAGGTTTGTCTAAGATAGCCCCGTGTTACACATTCACCTGAAACAGGACCCCTGGACTTCATTATCTATATCCAAAACAGAACCTTTGAACACTTTGCACTGAAATAGACATTACCACACTTTAGTATACATGTCCAGTTAACGTTTTACTATCTGTGATAGCCAATAGAATTTGTTTCAGAGGCTTACCACCAACTTATATACACAAAAATTTGGCAAATGGCATAGAAAATTCCTGAGACAGCATGTCTAACCTTGCTCTTTGCACTGGTAAGAGCTGTCTGTCCTTCGTAATTAGGAAAAAAACATTCAAAACAAAACTCCTGGTTTTATCCTTGACATATATTCTTTGCTCAACCTTTTCAAACTCAGTAAATAAAAAATATACCCAAGAACTAGGACAAAGCTCCGGAAATTATTTTTGTTCCTCCTTTCCCCACATTTTCAAGTCATCAACAAATCCCATCAGTTCTTTATACAAAATATTTCTCAAAGACAAATAGTTCTGTTTTTTCTTCCTCATCTGCGTTCTCAAAAGTTGCTCCTCTTTCCTCTACATTTAACCCCTTGCTCTTTTATCCGTTCTTAACATTTTAGTTAGTGCTATCTTTAAGAATTTTTGAGATAATTTCAGATTTGCAAAGCATTTTAAATACAGTATAACTTTACCACATACTCAAATTTATGAAACATTAATATTTTATCACACTTGAATTTTTATTTCTATCTATATATCTATCTCTCTAGCTATAAAATTTATTTTCTAAAAGAGCTGAGAATTACAGCTCAAGACACACATTGCATTTGGTTGTAATGTCTCTTTAGTCTCTTTTAATCTCGAGTTCTTCAGATATATATATCAATAAGCTTGATGCTTTTGAACAATAAGGCCAGGTATTTCATAGAACATCCCTCATTTCGGTGTTATCAGATGTTTCTTCTTGTCTAAATTTAGGATAGGCATTTTTGGCAAGAATATCACAGAAATGGTGGTTCTTTTGTTGCAGTCTTTCAGGAAGCATGTGGTATCAACTTGCCCCATTAATTACTGGTGATGGGTAACTTTAATAGCTTGGTTCAAATACTGTCTTTCGGACTTTTTTTTTACAGTAAAGTTACTGCTTTTTGCCAAGGTTATTGTTAAGATATATTGATCAAAGCAGGATATTGAAGAGATACTTACACATCCATAGTCACTTATTCACTCCTCTATTATTTTCAATAGCCAAGGGGTAGAAGCAAATCAAATGTCTATCAGCAGATGAAAGGATAAAGAAAATGTGATACAGATATACAATGAAATATTAGGCTGCCTTAAAAAAAGAAGGAAATCCTGTCATATGCTACACCAAGAACGAACTTCAAGGACATTAGGCTACCTGAAATGAGCCAGTCATAAAAGGACAGATGTTATATTATTCCATTCACATGAAACAGTCAAAAAATCATAATAGAAAGTAGAAAGGTAGTTGCCAAGACTGAGACAAGGGGAGGAGAAATGAGTGTTTCATGATTATAGAGTTTCAATTTTAGAAGATGACAAAGTTCCAGAAATCTGTTGCACTACAACGTGAATACAGTTAACATGATTCAACTGTACAGTTAGAAAGAGTTAAGACTGCAAATTTAAAGAACAAGATGGCCAGAACACTATGTAAAAAATGTTCACCTTTAATGGTAATCAAGAAAATATTAATTAAGAAACAAACTTACAGGTTGCTGGGGGGAAGGACGGGTGGAAGGAATTGTCAGATGACCTGGAATCAACATGTACGCACTAGCATATTTAAAATGGATAACCAACAGGACCCACTGTATAGCACAGGAACTCTGCTCAGTGTTATGTGGCAGCCTGGATGGGAGGGGAGTTTGGGGGAGAATGGATACATGCGTATGTATGGCTGAGTCCCTTTGCTGTCCACCTGAAAATATCACAATGTTGATAATCTGCTATACTCCAATCAAAATTAAAAAGAAGTTTTTAAGAAGATTGCTTTGTCAGTCTACATTCTGGTTGTAGGAAAGTACCACAATTTATTTATTCAATCTCTCAATTGTGGTATTAAAAATACTTTCAAAATTTTGCTGCAATAAACAATCTTATGTGTAAAAATTATATATTAATTAGAACCAATAGTAGCAATGAATATTATCATTATTGTCATCTTTGCCAACCAGCCTTTGCATGGATTAGGGTGTAAATTGATATTATAATCTTTTTCTTTCTTACTGGAGTATAGCTTGGTATTGGGCTGTGTTTCCCTGGTGGCTCAGCGGCAAAGAATCTGCCTGTCAATGCAGGAAACACAGGTTTGATCCCTGGGTCAGAAAGATCTCCTGGAGAAGGAAATGGCAACCCATTCCAGTATTCTTGCCTGAGAAATCCCAAGGACAGAGGAGTGTGGTGAGCTACAACTCATGGAGTTGCAGAGAGTTGGACACGACTTAGCAACTAAACAACAACAAACATAGTTTGGTCTTACCTTCTTGAAAGCATTTGAACAATTAACACATTAAATGTGGGGAAATAAAAAGGTACGGTGAAGTCCTAACTCCCAGCACCTCAGAAGTGAATTTATTTGGAAATAAGGTTGTTGCAGATGTAATAGTTCAGAAGTCACACTGAAACAGAGTCAGCCCTTAATCCGATTTGGTGTCTTTATGAGAAGAATAGAAAAGACACAGACTCAGAAGGAGAGAATGCCATGTGACGACAGAGACTGAAGGGATGTAGCTGCAAGGAAGGAATGCCAAGAGGGCCAGCAAACCACCAGAAACCAGAAAGCGGCAGGAAAGGATTCTCCCCTAAGGTCATGGGAGGAGCATGGCCCTGCTGGCATGTAGATTTCAGCTGCTAGCCTGCAGAAAATTCTGTTTTCTTAAGCCACCCAGATTTTGATACTATATTAGAGCACCTCCAGGAAACTAATATAATACTTAATCATTACATTATAGGGAGATATTTTGAGACTATGTAAACATCCTATTTTACTGTAAGGATAGAGATGTGTGTGGGTACCTATATACATCTACATATTTTCTAGCTGTGTTCACTGGGAGGACTCAGAAGCAATGATACCCCAGAATATCTAGTATCCAGATCCTAGTTCGGAGAAGGCGATGGCACCCCACTCCGGTACTCTTGCCTGGAAAATCCCATGGACGGAGGGGCCTGGTGGGCTGCAGTCCATGGGGTGGCAAAGAGTCAGATGCAACTGAGTGACTTCACTTTCACTTTTCCCTTTCATGCATTGGAGAAGGAAATGGCAACCCACTCCAGTGTTCTTACCTGGAGAATCCCAGGGATGGGGGAGCCTGGTGGGCTGCCCTCTGTGGGGTTGCACAGAGTCGGACACGACTGAAGTGACTTAGCAGCAGCAGCAGCAGATCTTAGTTTCTACTTAATTATCTGTGATTCCTGTGTTAAACCATTACCTCTGTGGTGGTTCCACAATGATGACTTGCTAATGCCGTCATTATCTTCTACATTAGTTGGTATTCTACTGTAACGAGGCATTTATCCATTCATGCATGCATGCATTCACTCATTTTTTATCAGTATAGATTCAGGGACTCTGATCTACAGTTTTATTACTATACTAATTTTGTTACCCAAATGGTCCTATATATGGCCAGTGTGAGCCCCTTCTAGCTGGCTCCTGATTTCTCTTCGGTAAACCTCCATTATTCTTTGGACATTTAAAAATTTTCTGGCGTAAGAAGGTGTCCTGGGTCCATTTTCATGCTATTTCATCTGATACAAATGCTAAGCATGACTGGCATGTCATCTTTCCAATTTTATCTTAAATGTTTTCGCTTAAGATAGACCTATTTTCATCATTTAATCTAAGCATCTCCCTTCTTCATTCCCTATTGCAACACTCCTTTAACCTTCATAGCCTTTACTTATTAACATTAGATTAATTCCCTCAACAAACATTTATTTAACACCAACTAGCGCCAGACAGTGTACTAGGCTTTGTTTACTGTCTTTTGTAACACACTGTGTCCGTTTTATTTACCAAGCATAAGTCCATGCCCAGAACATAACAGATCCTAGATAAATATTCCCTGAATGAATGAATGAAATGACCTGATACTAAATCCAATAAGAAATTTTGAGATGGTTTGAGGGGGAAAAAAGGAACAGGAAAATATATTATTCTGTTAGACAAATTTATCTCAATCTTGCCTTATTGTTTTAGTACTTAATTTGCTTTAGACACATACATGGACCCCCAAATATAGGCAATAAAAACAAGCCTGTCATACAAAAGTCAGTAAATATATTATTTATAAAATTACTGATGTAAGTCCACAATACATTACTGAAAACTCTTGAGAAGAGGTATATTTTAATATTAAGATTCTTTAAGTACAATTAATATAAGGTATGTTCCTTATATTATGTCACACACTCAATAGGGTAAGGGCAATACCCTATAACAAATGTTAAACTTCCTACAGCAAAGACTCATACCAAGTAGGATTAAGAAGGGTAAGCATTCCTACTTTTGTTCAGGTCAAGTTCTATCCTTAAATTGATTTTCTATGAAGCTATTTAAAAAAGATATCTTTGGATTTGGAAAAAGCAGATAAGGACTGTGAACTTAAAATCACGTTTTTCTACAATAATTCAATGCAGTATTTCTCCAAAATGTGTTTTTTTTTTTAAGCTTGATTTTTATACCTAGGCAGTTTCTTTCTTGTTTTTAATCCCACTGAATTAAAAATGCTATTTGACAAATTAGGTCACCGGGATGACAGAACCACTTCCCTGCATGTGTCCTTCATTTTCACATGTAGCTGTTAGTCCATAAGCACTGATCACATGCTGTGTCCAGTCCACATCTGTGGGATAGCGCTTGTGTTTACCACATCAGCTTTTCTTCCTGGGTAAACAGAAGACTATTTCCCCGTGTCCATGGCGATTATGTCTGGGTAATAAGATATTAGCAGCCAGCAGAATACAGATAAGAGGGATAGAAGCCATTTCGAAGCCCATCTCTTACAATCCACGAGACCTTTCGGCTTTAATTTCCTAGTCTGTAGAAGTCCTGGATATCACATGTTCCAAATCATACATGCATGGAAGAAGGCTGACATAGGGGTGGTGGGCTCTGATGTGACTGAACGGTAAACTTTCACAGTGTTAAGACACTGATTTCAGGGATATGTTTGTTACATCAACACAATTCACAACGTAATCTCTTCTCTACATGAAAATCAATCCTACATGAAAATCGAGGCATGAGACCTCAAAGATAGAGCAAAACCTGATCAGGCAATTCTCCCTTACATATGACTCTCATGTATCAGTTCAGTTCAGTCGCTCAGTCCTGTCCGACTCTTTGCGACCCCATGAATCGCAGCACGCCAGGCCTCCCTGTCCATCACCAACTCCCAGAGTTCACTCAGACTCACGTCCATTGAGTCAGTGATGCCATCCAGCCATCTCATCCTCGGTCGTCCCCTTCTCACTCTCATGTATACCACAAGTTAATTGGCATGTCGTACAAGACTGTGGACTGAAGTGTCAGCTAATAAGTACTAGTGATAATAGCTGCCTTTAAACCCTGACTGTCAACAATCCTTGATCAAGACATTTTGCTAAAAGCTCATTCAGCTTTCTGAGTTTCTCACCTCCAGTGTCCATAGCATCTCTGAGCTGCTCTGCCCCAGGTTTTTCTCCAGAGCACCAGCATCTCACCCAGCCAGAGCCCACCAGTGCAGGGGAGTTAATGCCCCTCCCGAGCAACTCAACTACAAGATGGTGATTCAGTGAATGAAAAGTCTAAACCTTCTGTCATGTGGCGGGAAAATTCCGAGGTTCACACTACACAGTTCACTAGAGGATCCCAGTAGGACTGAGTTATGCTTTCCAGGAGAATAGCCAGATTCAATGACATACCCTTGATTGTCTTCCTAATCTCACCCTTTCTGCTTCTATACTCTGGCTTCCTGGGATTACCTCCTAAAATGAATGGTCTGTTCTGGGGAGAACCAAGCTAATTCACTACTTCTGTGTTGAATTTATCTATAAATTCAATCAGTTTCATTCCCAATTGGTTTATTAAAAAGGGATTATGTATTATTTGAAAAAGATGCAAAAATAGACATTAGTCAAAACAGACCACAAACTAGTTATTGAGGTACTAGGGAACAGATTTCTGACCCAATAAAATCCACTTTTAAGGCTGGCACTTTTCTGTTTGGGCTTCTTTGATGTAAAATCCACACCAAAAATCATGTATTCCAGTATTTAGAGACTTATAGCCTATATTTTCAATGGGAGCCCTAATCATTTCTTACGTTCACGGCATTGTTTTGAATTATAGTGTGTGTATATTGGCATAAGGTGCTTGTTTTTTTATCACTTTTTTTCTTCAGTGAGCCATTTTTGAACCGTTGATCCACATTTGTGATTGGGAATGTAAAGAAGTATTATAATGATCAGTTGGAGCCTCTGGAAAGTAGATGTTGAAACAGAATTCCAAGTTCAAATGTTTATTAGGACCAAAGCTGTGACAGTTAAGAGGGGATGGAAGCAGAACTGGGCAAGGAAAATCTTCAGCCTCAGGGAAAATCTTCAACCCAATGATGGGAATCTGACAGCTCTCAAAGGAAAGGGAGTGGAGAGGAAGCAGGATTAGGAAGGAGCGCATCTGACAACACACATCTGACCGCTAATCCAACAGCAAGCTCCAAAATAAAGATTCCCGCTCCAGCTTTCTTGCCTGGAGAATCCCATGGACAGAGGAGCCCGGCAGGCAACAGTCTATGGGGTCACAAAGAGTCAGACATGACTGAGCGTGCACACACACACACACACACACACATACACAAACACACACACCAGGCCCTAGGACTCAGACCATGCTCAGTCATTGCTGGAGGGCAGCTGCCCAGGAAGGCTCTGCCTTTTTTCAAAGGCCAAAAGCGGATCCTGAAGGTGCTAACAACTGGAAGCTCTCAGCTAACCATTCTCCTAGCAGCTGAATGGCAAACTCTTTCCTGAAAGAAGATCCAAGCAGCACGCCACCATCGCTGCCACGATATTAACAAATATAAACATCAATACGAAAACTACGTGATAAATTACCTACGATGAACTGCAGCCTATTAATGGAACGTAAAGTGAGATGATCTAACCAGGGAAATCCTTGTTGCCCATGTACAACCTTTTAAGACATGAGATTTATTAATAACGTGGTAAGGTTTCAATAAAACATAAGTAACATTTTAATTCTGTGAAATGTGAATAAGATACCATTCCTGCCTTTTTCTGTCCATTAGATTGTGGAGAACACTCAACCTTATGTACCTTACCCTTTCGCCAGCCACTGGAGGGATAACTAACACAAGCTGTAGCTGACTCATGAGTGTTCAGGGCTTCCCAGGTGGTGCTAGCAGTAAAGAATCCACTTGCCAATGAAGGGGACAGAGGAGATGCAGGTTCAGTCCCTGGGTAGGAAAAATCTCCTGGAGAAGGAAATGGCAATCCACTCCAGCATTCTTGCCTGGAAAATCCCATGGGCAGAGTAGCCTGGCAGGCTATAGTCCATATAGAGTTCTAAGAGTCAGACATGATTCGTGACTAAACCACCACCACCACATTCTCTGTTAAGTCCCAGGAAGGAGTGCTTGGGAGGAGAACCTTCAATGTCAAGGACATGATAGAGTATGTCCCCCTAAGTGGAAGACAAGTCGTTGCACACAACACTGACAGGGAATCTTTTTGGATTCTGGAATCAGATTTACACAGCATTTGTGTACTCTGAGCAATTAATTAATAGGTAATACAGAAATCTGCCCAGAGCAGATTAAGAGAAGATTTTCCAGATGGTCTAGACCACAAGGTTTCCCAGACAGCCTCTGAGCTTGTCTGATGGACACACTGGTCTGAATAGTGTCCACAATGCATGAAGCAGGCCAATATGTTATAAAGACACTCTGCTAAGCCTTTAGTGTTACCACAGGAGATCCTGGAGTTTTGGAGCTAATTCATGTCATCAGCAGCAGCAGGCAACTGTTCTCTTTTTGAGCAACTCTTGGCATGCTTCTAAAACCAAATAGGTGATTATAGAGTCAGGGTAAATATGCAGTCTGGGCAGCCCTTCATGAACTGTAGATCTGAACTGTCAGATCCAAAGAACCACATTTACCCTAAACACTCCAAGAAGCAGTATATAAAAGAATAAGCTTTACAGGCCACAATGCTATTTAAGTAAATGTGTTACTCACTTGGAACACAAGAGCATATATTTATATATTACAGGAAGTGCTTAATAAAAATCTCATTAAATAAAGAATAAATAGGTGAACCTGTTCCTAGCAATAAAAGATTCCTACCACACAGGAGGCAATCAAATAGTTTCTGAAGTAAATTTTGCCACACATCAGACTTCATTAATAATATTTATTTTAAAGATCACTTTTTATCGTAACAAATATAAAGTCATCAATGTTTTACAAATTGTCAAAAATGCCTTAAGTACAAAAAAAATTAGTAAAATGAATGTTATACTGTATATTATTTGGTATATACTTAATACTGTCAACATGCATACCATATGTCAGAAAAGCTCATGCATTATTGGAAGAGAGAAAAAAAATAAAAGTGCTATATTAAGACTTCCCAGGTGGCTTAAGTGGTAAAGAATCCACTTGCAATGCAGGAGATACGGGTTCAGTTCCTGGGTCAGGAAGATTTCCTAGAGGAGGGTATAGTAACCCACTCCAGCAATCTTGCCTGGAAAACCCCATGGACAGAGGAACCTGGTGGGCTACATTCCATGGGGTCCCAAAGAGTTGGACACAACTGAGTGACTGGGCACTCACACACGCAAAAGTGCTATATCGTCTGATTATAAATTCATTGCTTCGGTTAGTTTTCTTTCTTCAGGAATACCATTTACCTGCAATACGTAAGAATGAATATGAGTGTGAGTTAGACATGGACAACTTTTAGACTTTGAGCAAAACAAATTATGGCAAGGCGTAATTTTCTATCTTCTTAACATAATTATGTTGCGTTATTTCTTTGCATTTGGTTTTCAACAACAACAACAAAAAAGAGCAAAGTCTAAATTAGTCCTCTCCTTCTTGGAGAAGGAAAAGGCTCCCCCCACTCTTGTATTCTATCCTAGAGAATTCCATGGACTGTATAGTCCATGGGGTCGCAGAGTCAGACACTACTGAACGACTTTCACTCTTGGGTCAAAGTTATAATGTTTTATATTTCTCAAAAGGCATGGTCTGAAAATTCCTCCCACAATAAACAAAAAGAATGAGTTCTGACTATGAGATGTATGACTGCATCGTTTAATCGCGTCTCTTTAGAAAAAATCATGTGGGTAGAAAGGACAGAGAAAATGAGAGAATCTGAAGGGACATCAGAACTGATGGCTTGGGCTGGTCTAAATGGTAGTACTACTCACTGTCAGCTCTTAACTGCTCTATTATCTGAGCTAGCGCTTAAGTGCAGGATTACAACCCCAGCAGTCAGTTCATTTCTTAAAGTTCTGATGATCTTTTAAGAGAAAACAACTAACTAAAGAAAACAAACTTCAAAATACACTCTCCATTGGCAAATTCCATAGAGGAAGCTCAAATAAAATATCTTGGTATCCAAGAGACAAACACTGTGCTTAAATTACCTTCATAAAGAAAACTGTGATACCAACATAATGCTTTGAGGTACTTGCAAAAAGCAAATTATGTAAACCCTGCACAAATGTTGTTGCCTCCTTGTGATACTAAGATAACCAGAATGCGGACGGACAGGAAAGCTGTGCCATGAGAATTTTGACACATCCATAGCACTGAATCTATGCATGTGCACACAGAATGGAATAAAATTGGGGAACAAACTTTGTTTTTTCATCCAAATGAACAGAAAGGGAGTAAGGAGTGTAACATGCCCATTTAGCTCTTCTCTCCAGGAGTCACAAGTCTATTTGGTGTTATATTTATCCGAGGAAGAAACACAACAATCTATCATAATTATAAAAGATGCTAGGGTGGTTTCTCTCCCTTTAGTATTTAGGTACTTTGGGGACTCACTGAAAATGAGAACAAGTCAAAAATAACCAAGAAGAGATGGTGCAATAATATACCCCAAATTACAGAAAAATGTAAGAAAACAAGAAGGTAATAGGCTACCGTGT
The DNA here is from genome assembly GCF_042477335.2 of Ovis canadensis. Taxonomy (NCBI): domain Eukaryota; kingdom Metazoa; phylum Chordata; class Mammalia; order Artiodactyla; family Bovidae; genus Ovis; species Ovis canadensis. The sequence continues at coordinate 26,421,541 of NC_091248.1, forward strand.
TAACTAAAAAGGAGATGAAAGCTTTCCTGACTCAAGCAAAATGCTTGTTTCCCAAAACCTGTTTTAGAAAAATAACTTAGAAAATTAGGCTGAACAACCTAAAATCCCCCTAGGGAAATTCACTGGCTCTTATAACACTTGCTCAGGCATAAACTGTCTTTTTATTTGGAAATGGTGCCTATTACTAAAACATAGCAAGCTAATAAGTCTACTTGCTAAAAATGTATATAACTATTAAACAAATCTCTCTAACATCACATACTTAGGTTTCCTTATTTCCCCCAATGGGAGGGGAGAGAAGTAAAATCTAGATTTTTTTATATATTCAAAAGAACTATTGACTATTTTTCTAGATATTGTCTTCCTTCATTCCTTGTCTGAAATAATTAAGAAATAGCAGAAGAACATCTTAGGAGAGATTGAAGCCTATGAGGAAGAAGTTCTAGCATTTTCATGGTAGAAATACCCTTTTAAAATTTTATCTCTCCGAAAAAAAGTCATGAACTTAGTGGTAGTATGGAGTCATTTATTTCTTTGCTCTTTAGACATTTATACCAGTTTGTTCCTTCATCAATCACCTGAATGCTCACACAAGAATCACTGCATCAATATATTGAACAGTCTTGTTGAAACATGTTAACATTTAATTAAAACACAGCAATCAAAACTGTGGGGAAAATTCGTATAAACGTTATCTCATACTTAAAATCTGATGAACAACTTCATTATACTTGCCTCAAATCTTTGAAAAGTTGTCAAATGAAAATCTCCTTAAATTCCCGAAAGCATTAACAGAGAAGATAATTTTTTGAATGGAAATATGCACAGATTTTCTATATGTGCCTAAAGTTCTAACGAGACTTACTTAATAGCTTCCCCACCACAATACCACCATTCATACTCAGAATTCCACATCCAACTTACAGTTTTAAAACTTCTCTTGCTTTTCCAAAAGAGCTACAAAGGCATTACTGGTTGCTTGGCAATCAGAACTAGGAATCAACCGCTAATTAGAAGACAATCATGAATAAGTTATCTACTTGGTACAGAGATGAATGAAATAATTGGCTGTGGAAAATTTTTAGGGACACTTGAAAGAAATAAACTTAAAGAAAGCAAGTCTTAGGGAAACAGGGAGGATTGTCCGCCATCTTGTTATTGGTCATGTTATAACAGCTTTTTAAAGCTGCATTAAAACCAGGCCAACCATTTCTCCTTTATCCCCCTGAAGCCTCACTGATTAGTCACAATGGTTTTCTTTTGTAAGAGTCAGTTTCAAGCTGCTCACTTACTGAGACAAATCCTGGAAGCATCCAAGCTAAGAATCTTTCATACCAAGGGGAAGAATAGGGAGCTTCGCTGAAGGAAGGGGATCTTATTCAGTCTTCCTTAATTAGACAGGACCTCCATGGATGCTTTTGCTTTAAGACCATTTACTCTGTGTTTATCACTCTGATGCCGATCTATGCAATAATCTAAGCTATTATCCTGAGGTTCTAACTCTGATTTAAGAATGACACAACTGTTTTGTCTTACTTGGTAAAGCTAAAGCTTCATAAATTATCTACTACTAAAACAATCTTTTAATCTATTAGCTTCATTCATAAACATCAGCTTACTATTTTTAGTACTCACCTGTAGTCTGCTGTTGGGGAATTTGAGTCTGATGTGGCAAGTTCCTAGAAATGATTAACATTTTTTAGTAAAACTGTTTTTATTCACACACATGTAAACAGAGAGCAGACACATTAGAATGAAAAACTTTATAGCTAGAAAGGACCCCAGAAATCATTTAATCCAGCACAAACATGGTCCCCCAACCCTCACAAGTTTATGGATGAGGAAACCGAGGTCTGAGAAAGAGGAATAATAACAATATTTGATAAGACTCAAGGAGTTTCTATTACCTGTTAAACTCTATCTCATAAGAACACAAGGAGGTAGGTATCAATATTATTTTTCCCAATTTACAGATGAGGAAGGAGGCTGAGGTCCAAGGCTACACAGCTAGGAAGTGGTAGATAAAGACATGAACACAGGGACTCCTGGCCATGTGCCTATAACCTGTACATGTTCAGATCCAGGTCTAGATCACATGTACACACTCACAGAACAACATGTATCACCACCTTCAATCACTGTGCCAAATCCGTGCTCCTCCATCCAACTCCCAGGAAATGACACTGGCTATCCACCAACTGGACAAGTCAAAAGCACAGAAATCTTCACTGACTCTCCCCCTCATTCAGCCCCAAATCCAATCACTTAGGAACCCTTCATGAGTCTCCTCAGTCCCCTGTGAGTCTGTTCACATCTTCCCCATCTCTAGCCTTGATGGAAGCCATCACCATTTCTCATTTGGATTTTTGCACTGGTCTGCATCGTTTCCTCATTCCCATTCTTGCCTCCTTATCATTTACTGTGCACGCTGCAGCCAGACAATCTTCCAAGGCACAAATCTGACTATGCCATTCAAATGAACGCATCTCGTCATTTCCTTATTCCTACCTGTGAATTAAGTTTCAGGTTTCTTAGTGTGGTACACAAGTCCAACCCAATATATCTAGCTCCTATATGGAGCCCCCCCTGCACTGCTTGAAATGAAACCACCACCACCACGGCCTCTGTTACCTCTTGCCACCAACTAGCCTGCATTTATCCTTGCAAACTCAACCCAAAATTTGTTACAGTGGCCTCTTGTTACTCCCATAATTTAAAGTATCCCACGAGGAATGTTAATTAAAATATTTAACTTATTAGTTTTAATTTATAAAGTAACATCTCAAGTACCCGCTCTTCTATGCCTCCTTCCTCTCCAAGCATTTCTTCCCCAATTAGGTTACCATTCAGCACGCTTTCATCCTGATGTTGTCATTGTATTTCTCCCCACTTAATATTTAATTGCCCCAAAGTGCCTTAACAGTGAGAATGTTCCTATTTTGTATAGCACCCCTAGCAGGAAGCATACAATGTTTGAATGAACACATACAAAAATGAAGATACTTAAAAAGATTCATAGGACGTACATGTTCACGGACACACATTCACCCACTCATTTTCATATTTTGATATGAGAAGTAGTTTACAAAAATGTACAATTTAGATTCTGTGTAGAAGAAATTCTCGCACTCAATCTTGCAAGAGAATAGGGCCTGATCTAAGCCAGGGATTTTCAAGGTTTTTTGTTTCTCTTCAGGAATGGAATTCCTTTTAATTGAAATCCTAAGCAGAACTCTTGATGTACAAAAGAGATAAATGTGAGGTTGCCTGGGTTGAAACAAGGGAGCCAGGAATGCCGCCTCCTTTGTTTCCTTTGCCTCTCATGCTGGCCCCTAAGGCATTTTAAAGAAACCTCCAAGAAACAGAGTTTGAAAACCATTGATCTGAATCATTTCAGCCAGGCAAATATTATGCTCCAAATATAAGGACCTAAACTGGAAAACAGTACATGCTAGTTAAACATTGTTTAAACTCTTAAACTAATCCATAGGAATGTTAATGACTTCCAGTGATTTTTTTTTAAAAATTTCAATTCTATTTAAAAGAGATGGTTAAGGAAATAAAATCAAATTGAATTCAGTTTGAAGTAGTTAGTTTATAATTCATCTCAATAATCACATTCTTTTTTTTTTTTTTTTTGCTATTACCTATCAGCCCTATTAATCCTTGGGAGGTCTCAGGGAGTGTTTTCCTTTGCCTATTCTTTCAGTACTTCTCAAAATGTATTTGTAGTGCCTTTGATCACAAAAGCAAAAAGATGAATTTACAAATCCCGGAAAGGACATTAAGTTATAGATTTAAGGATGGAAAAACAAACACCTTTACTACCAAAGTCAAAAATGGAATTTCACTGGCATTTGGGAAGGGGATATTTGCCCCTTCAAGGGGAAACAAGAGTTTTGTTTTAACATCTCAGGTACAACTAACTTTGGGTCTATTCTATATTAGAAACAAATACAATATACCTTATACACACACACACTCTCTCGTCCTCATTTCCTATCATCTTTAGCTCTATTTAGCCTATTGATGGATTAAATCAATACATTTTGACAAAACAGAGACACCAAATAGGACAAAGAAAGTCTCTCAAAAACCCTAGATAAAGATAACCAAACTCAAAAATCAAGCTGTGAATGACGTGGCTGCCCCCCACTCCCACCCCACTCACTGGTCAGCCCTCTCACCCTTCTGTGGAACACAGTTTTCAAGCCATAGATCAGAGTCAGTCTATGCCCTGTAATGTCTTCTCTAGCCATCATTTTTTCCCCCTCTTCTGCTACAACTTTCTAAACAGCTATGGGCTTGGTTAGGTTCGAAGAGAAGTGCCACGCACAAATAAGCACAGCATTCAGAGAAGCATGAGCGATTGTGTGTGCTACGCTGGTTTAGAGATTTAAAAGTGTTTGCAGTGTGTGTCCCAGCTGGTTAGCGATGTACATATGCTCCTTGCAACTTCAACGGAAACTTACATGAGTTGCATATATATAAGCACGGTGTGTACAAAAAGGTGCTCAACCAAAAATTTGTGGAGATTCAACATCCTCTGTCTCCAAGGTGTACACACATAACTGATTTTGCGGTTGTCCAAACCTGTGGCTACATGTGAGCCTGTGAGTGTTAATATACCTATGATGGGCATATCTGAAGTACGTATTTCATTTAAAGGCTGAAGGGAGGTACCTCATAAGAGGGCTGCTTAAGGCATACTAAAAAAAATGCCCACTCCTGACTTTGCTATAGCTGAGCAGAGACTGCAGTAAGAAAATGGAAACGTTTTCATCTTTGGTAAAAGCAGGTTGCTAAAGGCAATTAGACAGGAGAGTGGGGTCTGACTTCAAATAGAAGTCTTATAATCCTTCAAAGAAAGGACCTTTTAAAGTCATAAGACTATTTAGAATAATTAAGTTATTAAAGGACTAACAGAAAGATTATTATGGGTAAACTGAATTATGTAGAGAAAAGATTTACAAAAACTGTAATTCTCTGAATTATTAGCATTAATTATTTTCTATTTTTACCATTAATTACAGGCATTTAAATAGAAAATTATGTAAATTAGCTATTGCACAAACTCTATCCTTTAAGATAGCAAAGGTAATAACTTGCAAATTAACAAATAAGTGATTTAGGGGGAGTCCACAATCATTTATTATTTGTATAACCATTTTAAGATAATTTGATGTTCTTGGATACCCCATTGAGTTATTCTATGAGTAAGGTTGATGATTATCAACTCATTATATTCCCACGTGCTTGAAGACCCAGAGCAAAGAAAGGTTAAGTGATTTCTATAAAAGCCACAGAATCTGTGCCAGAGTTGAAAACAAATGACAGCAGTTTAGTTATGGGGAACATAAAACAGTTCTCTTGTGAATTAGTATGGATTCATTTAACAATAAGAAATAATAACATCTTGGGCATTTCTCAATTATCAACAAAAAGTGGTATTATCAAACCTTAAATTTTCTACAAATTCTTTTCTACAGAAATGCTGATTTGGGTCCTATGACTACTTTTACTAAGGAATCAAGTCATTATTTGGCTCAAAGAAGGAAGGACACAAAGAAATTGGAAACATCACCACAATTTTAAATTTCAAGATCTAATTTTAGTTAAAATCAATGTAGAATAAACATGCAATATAAAGAAGGAGATATTTGTTTATTGTAGGTTTTTCCCTCCTACTTTTATAAAGCCAAAAGCAAGTCTACCACAAGTTTAGAATGGAGTCAAAATCACTAGAACCAAAATCCATCAGAGAGATATACTTATTGCTTTTAGTGTTTCCTTGCTGAATTTTTTAAAAAGTCAATGGCTCTGACATATCCTTGGCTGCTTGACACTTCTTGTCAACAAGAAATTACCTTCATCTCCAGAAAGTCTCTCCAACTGATAATAACTTTTATTGAAACCTAATTTTTTATTTATGGAATTTTACCATGAAGTTGGTTCTCACTATTATCCAAGGGAAGACAAATGGAAAAATACTTTAAGCAAAATGATTAGTTACTAAATATCTATAATTAGAAGACTTAATTCTACTTTTATACTGTTAATTTGTAAAAGATTAAACACAACCTACTTCCTGTTTTGAGGGAGACCCAATCACCCTGGATTAAGTGTTATGTTTAGCATAATGAATAAGGAAGATTTTGGTATAGCCAAGTAAAATCTTCCTGGAAAATGTTTGGGTTACCTTCCCTTATCATTCCTTACATAAACTCCTCATTGAATATGCCTCCCATGCAGGAAAAATCAACTGATATTGATGTCGGTATAAGAAAAAAATAATGAGGAGTCAGATCTACCCCAAAAAAGACCGCATTATACATTATAAATTTAAGAATAAATCATTTTTTAGAAAATTGAAAATTGGGGAGCCTCTGGTCAATGCTGTCCATAAAAATGGAAAGTGAGTACAATTTCCTGGGTGGTTTTTATCCTTTACAGGTTTACCATTTCTCTGTCCCATTAAGACATCATTTTCTAGTCATCACTCACCTCTCACTTCTCCACACCATCCCCTTCTACAATTTAAGGGAGTGTGAAAGCAGAGAGGCTGATGGGCATAATAAACTCATGAAGCCCAACAGTCTAGACTGCCACATTTTCTTTGGAACAGACCCCTCAAGGGGAAGTAGGAAAAACTGTTCCCCCTCCCACCACCCTCAGCAGAAATACCAGAAAACCTGAATCCTGCTCTTTAAATATTTTAAAGCTGGGATTCTCAATTTTATTTTTCCTGCTCCACCATAATACATACACCCTAGAAAGCAGGGTCCTGGGATCTGTATTGTTAAAGCCTCACAGGGGAGCGTGGCCTGAAACTTGCTTTGGGAATAACCAGGCTAGATTATCTCTCAATAGTCCTTTTAGGACCTAAAATCCTATGCCTTGGAATTTGACTTTCTTAATGTAAATTACTGTGTGTTAGTCGCTCAGTCATGTCTGACTCTTTGTGATCCCCATGGACCGCAGCCTGCCAGGCTCTTCTGTCCAGGGATTTCCCAGGCAAGAATACTGGAGTGGGTTGCCATTCCCTTCTGCAGGGGATCTTCCTGACCTAGGGATTGAAACCGGGTCTCTTGCATTTCAGGCAGATTCTTTATCATCTGAGTCACCAGGGAAGCTCATAATTTAAATTAATATAAAAGCTTATCTTTGAGATACATAGTGTGTGTTAAGTCACGTCAGTTGTGTCTGACTCTTGGCAACTCTATGGACCGCATGTAGCCCGCCAGGCTCCCCTGTCCATGGAATTCTCCAGACAAGAATGCTGGAGTGGGTTGCCATGCCCTCCTCCAGGGGATCTTCCTGACCCAGGGATTGAACCTGCGTCTCTTACGTCTCCTGCATTGGCAGGCAGGTTCTTCACACAGCAGTTAAAACTATATTATATTTTTGATATTATGTCTTTGGTAAGAAACATAACATCTAATCACAACAATGATTCTTTGGGCAAAGATAATTTACTCTTATTTTTAAGTTTTTTTTTTTTTAATGTGCACAGTTTTTAAAGTCTTTATTGAATTTGCCACAACATTGCTTCTGTTTTATGCTTTGGTTGTCTAGCCAAGAGGCATGTGGGATCTCAGCTTCCCAACCAGGGATCAAACCTGCACCCCTTGCACGGGAAGGGGGGATCTTAACCATGGACCACCAGGGAAGTGCCTAAAGCAAACTGACTTGTAAGAATTACTTGAGAGTGTGCTTTCTAGTAATAAATTATAATAAGTCAGGGAACTGCTTTCAGTGGAAAAAATTCTTCCTATTAACGGTCACATATTCACTAAGCTACAAAGACAAGCAATTAAGCACAGATGTAAGAAGTCTGACTATACTTCAGGATGGGGGACATTTTACAGAAGACCTGGCCAGTGCTCCTCAAGACTGTCAAAGTCAGGAGAAACAAGGAGGGTCTACACTGTCTAGAGCTGCTGCTGCTGCTAAGTCGCTTCAGTTGTGTCTGACTCTGTGCGGCCCTATGGACTGCAGCCCACCAGGCTCCCCCGCCTCTGGGACTCTCCAGGCAAGAACACTGGAGTGGGTTGCCGTTTCCTTCTCCAATGCATGAAAGTGAAAAGCAAAGGTGAAGTGGCTCAGTCGTGTCCGACTCCTAGCGACCCCATGGACTGCAGCCCACCAGGCTCCTCCGCCCATGGGATTTGCCAGGTAAAAGTACTGGAGTGGGCTGCCTACACCAGAAGAGACTAAAGAGATATGCCGATTATTGTGTCCTAGATGGAATCTTGGAGAAGAAAAAGCTCATTGAGGGAAAAACTAGTGAAATCTGGAGGGGAAACAGTCTGAAGTCTGGTTAATAGTAAAGCAGAAATGTTGGTTTCTTGGGCTTCCCAGTTGGTGCTAGTGGTAAAGAATCTGACTGCCGATGCAGGATACATAGGAGATGCAGGTTGAATCCCAGGGTCAGGAAGATGCCCTGGAGGAGGGCATGACAATCCACTCCAGTATTCTTGCCTGGAGAATTCTATGGACAGAGGAGCCTGTGGGCTACAAAGAGGTGCAAAGAGGTGGACATGACTGAAGCAACACAGCATGCATGCATTATTGGTCTCTGGGGCAGTAAGATGTTAACAATGGGAGAACTGTGGTGGGGTACCTCTGTGAACTCTGTATTATCTTTGCAACTTTTCTGTACCTTTTAAATCATCCCAGAATTAAAGTTTATTAAACAATAAAGACATTGGGGCTTCCTAGGTGGTACAAGTGGTTAAAAAAAAGTCTGCCTGCCAATGCAGGAGACACAAGAGATGTGGGTTTGATCCCTGGGTCCGGAAGATCCCCTGGAGAAGAAAATGGCAAACCACTCCAGTATTTTTTGCCTGGAAAATTCCATGAACAGAGGAGTATGGTGGGCTACAGCCCACGGGGTGGCAAAAGAGTCAGACACAGCTAAGCACACACACAAACAATAAAGACATTAGCAAATATCAAATAAATACACTTTATATTTCTACATGTAATAATTTTAAGACTGTCTGTCTGCGCTGTCTCTCTAATCTGAAAAGGAGAAGGAACAGAAAATAACTTCCTTTCTAGCAAGTCCCCTGTCTCTGGACCTGCTCCAGTTACCCTTTCTACTATCTGTTCAATCACCTTGCCTGTAGCCTGAATCAGAAATCCTAGAGGTCAATGATCACAGTATCTATTGCTAACTTGATATCAAGACTGGTTTTGACCTAATTTAAAATCTCATGAAATTAAAAGACGCTTAGTCCTTAGAAGAAAAGTTATGACCAACCTAGATAGCGTATTGAAAAGCAGAGACATTACTTTGCCAACAAATAGTCAAGGTTATGGTTTTTCCAGTGATCATGTATGGATGTGAGAGTTGGACTGTGAAGAAAGCTGAGCGCCAAAGAATTGATGCTTTTGAACTGTGGTGTTGGAGAAGACTCTTGAGAGTTCCTTGGACTGCAAGGAGATCCAACCAGTCCACCCTAAAGGAGATCAGTCCTGGGTGTTCATTGGAAGGACTGATGTTGAAGCTGAAACTCCAATACTTTGGCCACCTGATGCAGAGTCGACTCATTGGGAAAGACTCTGATGCTGGGAGGGATTGGGGGCAGGAGGAGAAGGGGACAACCCAGGATGAGATGGCTGGATGGCATCACTGACTCGATGGACGTGAGTCTGAGTGAACTCCAGGAGTTGGTGATGGACAGGGAGGCCTGGCGTGCTGCAATTCATGGGGTCGCAAAGAGTCGGACACGACTGAGCAACTGAACTGAACTCAAAGTCTCTTATCCATGTCTCAATTTTATTATCTGCAAATGATTAAACATTTTTTACTATCTAATTTAAGGGGCCAGTCTGGAGTCATATGAAGCATTCTACCAAAAAGAAGGTTGTATAATTAATAAATAACAGTGGTAGCCTCCCATTACACAGCGTTCTCTAGACTGTTACAAGGTTCGTTACACATCAGATTGACTTCTTTAAAAGACCCAAACAGGTTTCTGTGCAGCTCTGAAGAAAAGCTTTGAATGTTCTTGAGCCTTGCTTAGAAGTCAAGATAAACTTGCAACCCTATCTTATGCCTAAATATTTCTGATGTCAAATCTGAAGAATAAATACAAAATGATGTAGCTATCCACATTATGAACAATAAATTCAGTACAGTTAGTACGCCTATGTGAAGATGAAACTCACACCCTTTTAGAAAGAGTTTAATAAATACCAGGCAGCTCCATCCAAGGATATACCTGGTTATCAAGTTCTGTAATGCCTTATCAAATATAATATCTCATTTTAACACTGAGAATTCAGTTTGATCCAAATGACCAAAATATTTATATATGTGTGTACCTGAGCTGAAACAAACCTTCAAAAACAGGTTAGGAGCAAAAACTGAATTCACATAAAGGACAATTGTGATGAACCTGATACAATAAATTCCCTATTTTCTGGCATGGTTGGAAAATGAGGTTAATCACATATTCTGGCTTATAGAGAGTTACCATAGAGACCATGCACATATTATCCATTTCCAAGAATAAAAGGAAGATAATACACACTCAACACCGAAACTGCATCAAATGTGATTTAATTTTCCTCTGATGAGTCAGACGCGCTTGATGATCTTGCAGTGCCTCAGAATCATCATCGTGAACATCAGCAATTATCTATGTACCCTATTTGTATAGAAGTGCTAGTTAATGGACTTTTTCCATTAGCAGAAATCTGAATAATATAAAGGTTTTCTGGACTTAAAAACACATGTATGGTCCAACTGTTGCAAGTTCAATAAAATAATCTATTGCACTTGCAAACAGAGAGATCTGATCAAGACAATGACAGTCTTGATGGGGTTATGGAAGGACCAGGAAGATGCATTTAGTTATAAACTAGATAAGAAATTTTATTTTCCTTGGGTATTAGGAGCAACATTGTCAAATCCTAGTCACAGAGAATCAAAATAAAGCTTAAGGAGTTATCCTTATTCTCAACATAAATAGTTAGAAAGCACATCTAAAAAAATGACCCAGCCTTTTATCCTCCCTTAAAGTTTTACTGACTTATTGTAAAATCACATTCAATTTCCCCTATTCATTATAATGAATATTCTTCTCTTCTAACATTTGACAGCATTGTTATTTTGTCAGTAGAAGATTCCCAAACTTCGTTCTTCTGACCTTTTCCCATGGATTCACAGGGCATATCAACACCCTGAAGGCTCTGAGAACTCCCCCAGTTTAAATCAAAAAACAAAAAGTCCCGTTTCTCAAATTTATTTGACTGCTTCTTTTTTGAAGATATCTATCAACCTTTGAAGAACAGGTATTGACATTTCCTAGCATTCTTAGGGAAAGAATGTGAGAAATGGAAACTTTAAAGAATTCTTCAATTCTTTTCAGTTTGAAAAATGAACGATAAAGCTGTTCATAATTTTCATCCAAGAAAGACAGGAGAGACTGCAAAACTGTGAACTATTACAATATTCTTGAATACGGTAATATTCAACATTCTTGAATTTCCTGATTTTTCTCAACGGCTTCTAATAACCCTGACAAAGAGGTTTCACAGTGACCCCACTAACCATTCGAGGACATAAAAATCCATCAGTCCCATTTAGTACAATTCGATTTTGTGAAACTTTAATATTTATATAAATGACAGAATATTGTTTCCAAAACTCAAACTTTTAAATATATGCCATTTTCCCTACTGCTAATAGACTGAATCAGTTACTCACAGACACATATGTACAGACACACATGTACACACAAATATATACCTTGGCCTGTTCAACAGTAAGTGCATAGTGTTAGAGGACCCGAGGAAAATATTCATAATACTTTTAAGGGTTTCATGCTCTACTGACTGAGCTAGCTAGGCATGCTTTCATAACGCTTTGAGACTGTCAAAGTCTTTTGACAAATTTATAGTCTGTCTATACTACTCATATTAATCACTATTTTAATTACTGTTTAATCTTCAAATTACCACATGTCATTTACATGGCTGTAAAACAAGCATTTGCAGAGTAAAAATGTACCCAATACGCTGTCCAAATAAATCTCTAACCAGCAAGAGGTTACTTTTATATCCTATCCTAATATCTATGTGTGAGTGTCTCTGTATGTATGTATGTCTGTGTGTTGGGGGTGGGAGGGATAGATATACTCATTCTATTTACAAAAGTCAACTGAAAAAGAGAAGACTCTCAAAAGCAAACTGGGACTTCCTTAGGGAAACTGAATTTAACCCATTTTAACATATGTTTAAAAGAGTAAGAGTCATGTTCTTCGAAATAAATGACACTTTCACTTACAATTTCTTTACACTAAAACAGAGTTTCTAGATATATAACGGGTTCTCAGGAACAACCGGCAGTCTCCTCAACTAATTTCCTCTACACCTACCCCTTACAAAGGCGTCCTCCAAGCTTTCTGACCACAGTCCTTCTAGCACAACAGAGAAGGTTTGTACTAATAAAGTGTCTTTACAGCCAAAATCGGAACGACTCATTTTGATATATAAGCAAATCATTAAAAAAAAAAAAACCCAAACCTTAAAAACCCTGAGGCAAAAAATTTAGATTAAATAGCTCTCTGGTAATAACATTAAAAAACAGGTTAACAGAACCAAATAATTCTAATAATAGCTTTAAAAAATAATCAATTTGCTATGCTTTAAAATATGCCTTTCTTTTCACAATTAACTCATCTTTGAGCAAGCATATGTGAGTTCATTCAGTGTGCTAACATTAAGGTGAATGTCATCTTGTTTCGATTAGTGAAGGAAAAAAAAAAATTTCCTCAAAGTAATTTTATGTATTTGCCATGCGGTTAGGATCTACACTATCAGTGTTCTCTGGGTACTTCTCTCCTCCAGTTATAAACAAACAAATGCAACCATAATGAGGAGCTCTGGGCTTGAAAGACAGTAAGCAGATACATTCATGCATTAATAATGACAGTTCTAAGTGGACACTTACTGCTGTGTTTGCATCAACGGCATATTGGTGCTCTCATAATTGTCTGTGTGTAGAGGGGGTAGGATTTCTCCAGTCACAGGGTGAAATACAGGAAGTGTGGACAGGGGCCATGCTATCTCTCTATTCTTGGACATGTCACGAAGTTCTTTGGTAGATTTCTGAATAGCACTATGATGGACCAGTTGGATGCTAGGTCAAAAAGAAATAAAACAACACAGATTTAAAATCACATATTAGCTCCACAGATTATCAGTTTGAAAAAGTTACAAAATATTTTTTTTTTAATAAAAAAACATTATTGCAGTTTGGGCATTCTACAAGTTATTTCAGAAAAAGATAAGTTTGACATACTTTTAACATAACAAAACTGAAAATTAGAAACTAACTTTTAAATAAATGTTATTTCTCGTTAAACTAAGCTATAAAGCACTGTGTTAATATTACAGCCCTAGGTAGCAAACTACTATTCTATTTAATCTCTATGATTAAGATAAAACTACCATAGCTTTTATACTGTTGCTTCTGATGGGGCATTTATACATACTCACATAAGTTTCATTTTATGGTAGGTTATTACTGTAGATTCAGGAATACGTGTATGAAAGGTCTTTTCATCTGTTCTCTGGTTTATAGAAATGCAGATTGGGAAATCACATAATATAAATGGCAAGTTAATATTCTGAATCTGAAATATTTTAGGTTTAATTTTTACCTATATGAGCTTAGTTTTCATATCTTTGTTTATTCTCTACCCCTCCTAAATTTCTCTATTTAGAAAGCAGCTTTCACATTTATGAAATAAACTATGAAAGATGATGAGTGGAAAAAAAGCATGGCACACAAGGATGGTGCATGACGAGCAGCTGAGACATGGGAAAGAAATGACAAAGAAAATAACAGGAAAGAAGACACTTACTCTGGTGTTTGCATGTTTCTCTTTTCCCTAGAAACAAAACAAAATTTATGAATTAAATACTAGCATTGAAATTTGGAACATTAAGACTATATGCTCACAGGTCTCGCATGAGGTGGAAATGCTGACATTGTCACTATTAAATGCAACCAGGCAGCATTTGCCAGCAGGTTGATGACATTACTTGGATGAGTGCACACACAGAAATGGAATACTGATGAGAAACACAGGAGAAAATGGGAAAAAATGGAGATCAAGCATCAAGCTCTTGGAAATAAATTCTATGACATAATGAAATCAGGCTACATGAAAAAATGGAAGAATGTGCTACTTGCTGCTTTATTAATATTTTATCATTTGCTTTGTCACCCTGACTTCCAGATCATCTCGGGAGATTATTTTAATTGACACAGATGTCCTGAAAGCACTAACTATTCATGAAGTGAAGACTCATTGCTCAAATTATCATTTTATTTTCATTAATTTACTCCTAGGTTTATATATATCTGCATATGTACTTTTAAACATTTAGGTTGTACTGCCCTGGATTTTTTGACATCCAGAAAAATCGCAAGAAGAAATCTGACCATCATTTCTGATCAAACTGAGACTGAGACAATTTTTTTAAAGTGCAATTACCATGTCAATAGGTTCCACAGTCTCTGCTTACACAGGACGGCTTATATAACCAAAATACCTAGCCTCAATTATCCTTGGGACTGTTCTGGCAGTATGAGTTTACATCTAGCCTTAATCATTTTTGAATATAATAATTACAACCTCTAGTTTACTAGACTCAAAACTATTTTAATTCATTTGAAAGGAATAAAGTACTGTAGTTTGACTTGAACATAATTTCATTTACAAGGTGTTTTATGAACTAAATGAAACTTGGGTTTTAATGGAATCTTATATATTATCTTAGAAGTTCTATAATTTTTTATTAGTGTTTTAAAGTACTCACACTCCTTCCCGTCGGCAGCACATGATATAAGCAAGTATTAGAAAAAGGACCAATGCTACTGCCGAGGGCACAGCCAATGTAATTAGGAAATCCGTGTAATAGTCTCTGCTTTTCAAAGAATCGGAAGGGGGTTTGTACTCTCCACCATCAGGCAAAATCCCTTCTCCACGAATCACTTCCTGATAGGTGGACACTTGCTTTGTTTTATCAACCTGATACAAAAGAAGATAATTACACATGAAATTAATAGTTGCAAACAGTATGACAGCTTAAGATCTAGACATACCAAGACAGACTAATTTCTAAAAAGCAACCTTTCCTGATTACTTTATCACCTTGAACTTGCAATTATTTATGGAAACTAGGAAGAAGTAATAAATGAAAGTTAACAAGTTAAAGTTTATACTGGCCTTTCTACGTCCTTCCTACAACATATATACATACATACATACGAACACAAAAAATGTGTGCGATTGTTCTTTTTCACTTTACTTCCCCCAAAGCAAAAAGACACGTGACTATGCATACTTCCTGTTTCCTAGTGACAAATCTCTAGTTGCAGATGTCAACAAACCGTCAACTGACTGATTACCAGTGTGCAGGTATGGTTTCTAAGGTTAGTGAAAGGGAGTGACAAAAGAGAGGGAGAGAGACAGTTTCTAAATGCCTACAACTTTGATCCTCTGCCATCCAGCAGACAGAAGTCATTTTTAGGAAAAATAAACTATTTTCCTTAAAAATAGTTTAAGGAACATTAAATGCTAGCGCTTCATTAAATTCTATCCCAGGCACAAAAAATGTAGAACACTTGTACTATATTAATTTACCTCCACATTAACTGAATTGCTTTCACTGAGCTGCATTTAATTATGCTAAATGTTTTTATTGAAGGACACAATAAAATAGCCATGTGAAATTTGTTACTACATTTGTTCCTGCCTTAAAAAATGTTGGGGAGAATTATCTGCAGCATTTTTCAGTATCCTCACCCTTAAACACCACTTGAAGAATTTTGCTACCGATAGAGTGCTAGTAAAAACTTTCTCTTTTGCCAAGGAATTGATGCTCTGCCTCCTTTAAGAGTGAGAACTAAATAACAAATTAACTTCCTCATTTTACCAGGGACATTAGGAGGCTTACTGTCAAACTTGACCTTAGGCTTTATGTTTTGGTAAAGTGCAGGCCCTGATTTCCCAGTTCTTTTATATTTGCGCTATTATGCTTATTATCTGACTCTTAGTTAAGCATCTTGAAATCTTCTGTGGTAAGATGTAACCAATACATACATACATGCAAAAGGAAAAAACAAAAATTCCCAACCTTTCTTTTTATGCAGTCTCACCACAGAAAATGCAGGCTTCAGAGCATGTCATTTTTAAACCTTTAGAAATTAGATAATTTTCCTAAACATGAACAGTGTACAGCTCAAGCACAGGCAAAATGGCATCGCCGGGGCTCCCTGTCCACTGCTCTGGCGATAGGCATCTGTTTAAGTTACGCCTGCAGCTACGGCATCTTTTGAGCCCTTTTATGATCAGCACATGGCCAAAACACTGAGCTTTGTAAATTCAACATCCATTGAATAGAACACGTAAACCACACAGCATCTGAACACTTTTACTGAATTTGAGAAAACAGAGAAAGAAAGAGCATTGTTTTCCTAAGGCACATGTGACATGGAAAGAGGACTCTGGGGCATAGGGCCACGGGTGCTAAGTGCTTCAGTGTGAGCAGGGAGTTCTCCCGTCCCGGATCTGGGAAAGGCGCCTGCAGCTGGTTTTCTAAGACATCAAGTGACAGTTGTGTTTATGTGTCAATCACTTTGTTCAAATGTCAACTTTAAACTTAGACCTAACTCACCACCAATCATTAAGAGTGGATTGAAGTTAAATCTAAAGGTCACTAAAGAAGTAAACCAACATTCCTAATTTCCAGAAAGGAGGATCAAAAATATAATAGAAATTATATGTATAATATCATATGTATTTGACATACATATGAAATCTTACTCATATGTTCCTAAGTCTTTGAGCATGCTAATTAAAAAGTGATTTGGAAAAAAATTAATATTTAAGGGGTCCTGGGTAAGATTCTAACTTTCCTCTTCTTTTCCTTTTATTCCTTGATCTTTCCTGACAATGAGTTTCCAGGACACCGAATCATAGCACAGTTTTGCTTTAGTTTCAGATTTACCATTGCACTCCAGTCTCGCCTTCCAAAGTGGGGCAAGGCAGCATATTTGAGGCTTTCTGCCCATGTTACACAGACTCCAAAACTTGACTTAGTAGCCACCTGGATGTCCAGGGGATCATTCAGACCACCTGCCAGGCTAATCCGGCCCCAACAACTAATCAAGAGCAGACTGAATACAAAAGTGGAGGCACAATTTCTTAAATGGATGCACTGTCAACGGTCTCACCAAATCCTTAAAAGTCAAGGGAAGTCAATTGCAGTTAACAAAGTAAACCCAGGATTTGTTCCTCAAAGCAATTCCGATTTTAGTCAAATGCTCTTTGGCCACATCACTTCAAATTACAGTTGCAAAAACAAACTAAAAACTCACCAATGAAATTTTGCACCAGTCAATGTAAAATTGAGTACGGAATTTTTTGTCACATGTTATTACAGGCTCCATTTCTTGACTGCATCTCAATTGATTCTGTGGATTTTCAACTTCTCGTAAACAAGAAGAAAATGGGACGTCGGCACCAACCATGACATAAACACTGCAAAAATGTGAAATTCTCAGGTTATCCTTTAAGAAAATTGGAAACACTGAAATAAATCTACCCTGAAAGCAGGATTTATCCTTTTGAATTGAAGGATTATCTGGAATCATCCCTAAGGTAGAAGCCTGGGCTTTTAAAGCAGTGATTCATGTAGGGGCTTCTTTTCATTCTTTCCTTTATTCAACCAATATTTACTGAGTGTTTTGGTATACAGACACTCTCTTGACTCTGTTACTTCCTAAAAATTTTTTCACCCTATATCATATTTTGATTAGATTTGATAGACTCCATTCAAAATATTCTTAAATTGTTTAAATAATATTATCACTAAGATAATTATCAGTAATAATTCATCTGATTTCATTTTAATAAGATTATGATATTACATCCTGAGGTGTGGAACTGCAGGCAGATCTATTCTTTCTAACAGTTCTATCTTTTAGGCTTTTCCACTGCACAGAGTCCCTACTGTTAGGTTCCTCAATACAAGGTCTCTAAATCTTTATCTAAGAAGCTAACGTAAGAGAAAAACTACTGTTTGGTAAACACGAATTAGGCAAACAAAATTTATTTTCTTGATATGTATCTTGGCAACTAGGGAAACTCAATTTAATTGACCAATAAGAGTTTCACAATAAAAGAGAAGACAGAGATGATAGTGTTTAAGTAATCTTGCTTGAGCAGCTAGGAATTTCAAAGGTCTTTTCAAAAGAAAAGGGAAAACCAGAAAATTACTCTAAATAAATATTATTTCTTTTTTTAATGACAGTGCCATAATTACTTATAAAATGGAATAAACCCAACAAAATTTCTGCCATCTTTTTTTACAGAAATTGACAAACTGATCCTAAAATTCATATGAAAATTCAAGTGACCCCCACACACACACATAAAATTCTAGTTGGAAGACTCACAATTACCAATTTCAAAACTTACTACAACGCAATAGGAATAAAGAGAATGTGGTACTATCATAAGGCTTGGCATGTAGATCAATGGACCAGAATAGAGTCCAAAAATAAAATCTTTAGCAAATTGATTTTGTCATGGGTGCCAAGACAATTCAATGAGAGAAAAAACAGTCTTCATGGTACTTTAGAACAATTGGCTATCCACATGCAAAAGCAAGAAACTGGACCCCTACCTCACACCATATAAAAATCTGACTCAAAAAAAAAAAAAAATCAAAAGCTTAATGGAAGGGCTTATATACTTTAAAGAGGTGAATTGTATAATATGTAAAATATATCTCAATAAAGCTGTTTTTTAATGAAATGAAATAAAAGCATGGCACAAAAATTCAAAGTTATGTGACTATAAAGCCACACCCTTAATTAACAGCTGTGTCCTAGAGCACACTTACACAGATTCAGCTGGTTGTGTTTTATGTCAAGTTAAAAGTTTATCAGTTCAGAAAAAGTAGAAGTAAGAAACCGCTGGTAAAGAACTGACATGACTAGTGAGTAGAAATACATTCCATTTACAGGAATATTGCTCATCCATAAAAAAGAACAAAGTAATGCCATCTGCAGCAAAATGGGTGGGCCTAGAGACTGTCAAACTTGAATGAAGTCAGACAAAGGCAAACATCACATGGTATCACTTATACACAGAATCTAAAAAACAGTACAAATGGACTTACTAAGAAAACAGAAATAAAGTTACAGATGGAGAACACAAACTTATAGTTACTGGTGGGAAAGTGAAGGGTGGAGGGTGGGAGAAGGCATAAACTGCGAGATTGGAATTGACATATACATTCTACTACATAAAAAATAGACAACTAATAAGGATCTACTGCATAGAACAGGACGCTCTACTCTACTCTGTAATGACCTATGTGGAACAAGAATCTGAAAAACAGCCGATATACGTATATGTATTACTGATTCACTTTGCTACACACCTGAAACTAATACAACATTGTAAGTCAACTACTCTGTAACAAAAATTTTAAAAGAGAAATATAGTCCATTTAGAACAACTTGTTACTCTTAAGCTTCATAGAAAGTCAATTTCTATTCCCTTATTAACTGCCTTGCAAAGACCATATTTTTCCTTGAAAACTGTGAAATATATTTGTAAAATACAGAAATTAAATATTTCAAAAATTGTTAAAAGTCCTCTTGCTTTTACATAACATTGATTTGCATTTATAATTAAGATTTTAAATTAATTCACTTCAAGATAATATAAGTAGGCATAAGCATGTTTTGGGTGCTCTGAAATGTTTTTTTCCCTCAAATTATAAAAGCAATATAAAAAAATTACATAAAACTTGGGATATAAAAACAATTAATTTCTATTACCAAGATCATGATTTTCATTTTCCAATGTACCTTGCAGAATACTTTTCAAGTGCATATATTTTAACCTAATTGCAATCATCTCCAAACTATAATTTTGTATCCTACTTTTTCACTTAATGCATCATAAGCATTTTCCTCATAAGCATTTTTCCATATTTTATAATCTTTGTAATTACACTTTTATAGGAATATAATTTTTAAGTGCACATGATTTATCCATAATTATTTCAGAGCTGGCCACATAAGTTGCTTCTAATGTTTTGATGTTATAAATAATCCTGTAAAGACGATCTCTGTGCATATTCTTTACCATTACTATCTTAAAAGAGATGCCTAGAAGTGGAAACATTTTTATGACAGTTGACACATACTGCCAAATTACTTTCATCTCCACTTGGATGATCCAGCAGCTTCACAAACTTAGTATGTTCCAAACTGAGCTCATCATCACCCCATCCCACCTCCACCTGTCACCCCTTCCATCTTCTTCTCGCTCAGTGATTGGCAAGGGCAGATGCTCAAGCCCCAGCATCCTTGACTCCTGTCCTTTTCCCTATCATCTGTCTCTGACATTTGCCCTGAAAGAACTCTCGCACACACCTGTCCACTCTGTCCCTTCCCACAGCGAGCATCCCAGTGCTAGTCACAGGGAGTGAAGCCACAGCACCTTGACTGTTCGCCTGGAACTGTCTCCCTCCCTGTCCTCAGGGAGTCTGTTTGCAGCATGAACGATACCGGTTTAGAAACAGAAGCATTCGCATATTTGAAAGTTGCTAAGAAAGTGGTTCTCACAAGTTCTCATCACAAGAAAATAAAAACTGTGAGGTAATGGATATTATCTGAAGTTATTGTGGTGATCACTTCATAACATATATTTCTATCGAATCTTCATGCTGTGCACCTTAAACTTATCCAATGTTATATCATCAATTGTAACAAAACTAGAAAAATAAACAAGTTAATTTAAAAATTGCAAACAGACTACTCAAGAGAAGTAGATATTGGATTAGGCTTGTAGGTTAAAAAATAGGTATTTATTTTATTTTTTTGTACAGCCAGTAAGTTTTAACATCTTAGCTTTTTAAAAGATAAATCTGTATGAGGCCATGTATAATAATTATAACTTCATGCTATATATGCTAAAATATATTTTTTATAATCTTCTCTTTTCCTAGATCTTTGCTATGCAGTTTTTGGTTTACAGCTATTTTGACAGGCTAGCTTTTTGGTAGGCAGAAATTCAAAAATTTTATGAAGAGAAATGAGGATGGTCTTTACATTTATGATCTTAGCCATGCTTTCAAACTTTCAAACATATGTAAACAGATGGCATGGCAGTGTATTATCAAGTATAAGGCTCTCAAGAAAATGTTAACAAAACATGATGACTCACAATCTTAGGAACTGAATACTCGAAATAAAGCTTGCTCCTGTGAAGAATTTTTTTCTTCCAATTTGAACAACTCAATTTCCCTTGAAGTAAAACCCATTTACTATGGTCTTTACACATACAAAGTGCAGAACCATGCTACAGGTGAAAAAAATTATGTCAAAACTCTCCAGCAAAAGTCAGATACACAGATCCAATGATTATATGTTTTACCTAGTTGTCCAAATGATGAATGTATTTCATTCGTGATTTTATGTACATAAGAAGACAGAGGACAGTTTAGAGAAGAGAGTGTCCAGGTACGTTACATGCTGCCTGGGAACTCCTGAGCTCTTAAAAATGCATTTTGATTCTTGCCTCTGTTCACTTCTCTGTTCTGTGCATATCAGTCAATTAAAAAATAAGATGAAAAACAAAGAAGACATAAAACTAAATAAAGCATCTAATTCAGAATGAAAAATAAAGAAATGCATTTTGATTCTTGCCTCTGTTCACTTCTCTGTTCTGTGCATATCAGTCAATTAAAAAATAAGATGAAAAACAAAGGAGACATAAAACTAAATAAAGCATCTAATTCAGAATGAAAAATAAAGAATAAAGGTCATTTCTAGACTCTACTTCTACTACTGTTTGTTGCTCCCCTTTACTGAAGAAGGGAAGAATGAGCTTATCAACTGGCGCCCAAGACTCAGACCTTTCTGGGGGATTTTGTGGGAGGATTTTCCTGCTTCTGGGTTCGATCTACTCTTTTAGCTCGTGCCATGCAGTGGGGCTCAGCAGGCCTACTTGCTAAAATGAAAATGTTAACACACACGATTGTTTGCAAGGTCCCTAGTGCGACACAAGATAAAACCCAAACAGTTCTTCCTGGAGTACGAGGTCTTAACATGGTCTGGTCTCTGCCTCTTTGGTCATTATTATTTGTGGGTCCCTGCCCCCAATTTGCGCACACAAAGCCGCTTTCCAAACCCACCGGGCTCCTTCCTACCTAATGGCTCCTGCTCAAGCTGCTCCCTCTGCCCAAACTCTCCCTTCATCATTCTTTGAACCGGCTGATTTGTTCATTTCAGTTCAGCTCAGTCGCTCAGTCGTGTCTGACTCTTGGCGACCGCGTGGACTGCAGCACACCAGGCCTCCCTGTCCATCACCAACTCCAGGAGTTCACTCAAACTCATGTCCATTGAGTCGGTGATGCCATCCAGCCGTCTCATCCTCTGTCGTCCCCTTCTCCTCCCGCCTTCAATCTTTCCCAGCATCAGGGTCTTTTCAAATCAGTCAGTTCTTCACAACAGGTGGCCAAAGTATTAGAGTTTCAGCTTCAGCAGTCCTTCCAATGAACATTCAGGACTGGTTTCCTTTAGGATGGCTAATTTGTACTCATATTTGAAATCTCATCTCCTCTATGAACCCTCTGACATGGACCAGAAGTCGGGAAGGAGTCATCTCCACGAATATCTTTAACTATGATATATAAAACACTGTTTTCTAACTATCTGATTACTTTCTGGTCCCCAAGAGATGTGAGCATAGACTATACTCTTTATCTTTTAATTTAATTTTTAATTGGAAGATAATTACTTTATAATCTTGTGATGGTTTCTGCTATACATCAACATGAATCAGCCATAGGTATACATATGTCCCCTCCCTCCCCAGCCCAACCCTCTAGGCTGTTACAGAGTACTGGTTTTGAGTTCCCTGCTTCAGACAGCAAATTCCCACTGGCTACCTATTTTACATATGGTAAAGTATATGTTTCAACTGTACTTTAAATCACTGTACCCAACAGAGTAATATATTATTCCCCCATAAAAAACATTTACTAAATGCTAAACAATGGAAGAAAAAGAATCGTCTATGCCTAGAACTTAGAAGAATAGAAACTAAAGACATACAGTTATAGACATATAGATATAGAGTTGCATGGATTTTTTTTAATTAACTTATTTTTATATTTATAAAAATGGGCTTATATTGGCTTCCAATTTTGTTATTAAAGGCTCAAAAAAGTCCAATCTCATATCATCATTCCCTAAAAGAAAGAATAGTTGCATCAAAAATACAGGAGGCACATTATTTAAGAATAAAGGGCTATCTTATAAATCACCAACGATGGGGACTGACTGAGCAGAGCGCTACAGACCGCCCAGGACCACGGCCTTGCATCAGATGAGTCTTTGGCAGCCTCTGACTTACATTTTCTTCTCCCAGTGTAACCTCTCTGTGAGCCCTTTACAGGGCACAAAGCAGACATTAATTAGAGGGCACACTCTGTGAGATTGTCTAGAGAATAAACTAGGATTCTCTGTTGCTGATTGAGGCTAGATCCACAGGCTTTGGTAACCAGAGGAAACAGTGGTAGGTTTGACAATCTCTTATGAAAAGTGAGTATATTCTTTAATCCTCACACCCCATCATTCCCTTCATAACCACCATTTACACCACATCACTCACCCTGAGTTGGCAGCTACGCCATGCCCAGACTGAAATATGAACCTGCTCCTCTTTCCACCAGCTTTATCCCAGGCTAAATGCATCCATGAGTCCTTAGTCTCTGGCTCAAAGTCAAGAGCAAAAGCAGCCCTGAGACCACACCCAGAGACAGAGCACGGTTGCCTTGGGGTTATGGGTCTGGAAAGTGAAAGGGAACCTTTTCAGGAGGTTCGGCTTTCCTTTGCAGGAGCTTATTCGCTCTGAAGGAAATCTTTACCATTGGTTTCTGTTAGATTTAGAAGTTTAAAAGCTGTCAGTGAGGTCTGCAGAAATGGGGGGGGGGGGCGGAAATGCACATCAAGAAGGACGAGGAGCTTGGGCGCTATAGCAGGGACTCCTGGTGACTGACATTAATGCACTGTGGGCTGTGGAAGGGCTGGAGGCTTACTCCGAGGGTCTACTACTGAGAGCTCCTCTTGGCCATCTGCTGTGAGTTTGACTAATGTGGAAAAATTTTCAGTTAGTAAATTGTGGCTGCCATGCATCATAATAGGAAATAATTTAAGGAGATTTTTTAAAATCACGGACTGAAACTCACTCAAAGTATAAAGCAGAACACAGTTAGTAGGTGTTTAATACTTCTGGAGTATATTTTTAAATAAAATTTTAGAAAATAAAGTGACGCAATTCCTTTGCATCTCTGACCATATCCTTGATCTTTCCAGTATTTCATTTTTAATGACATTTGTAGGCCATGTTACTTTCAAAAGAAAGTACAGAGGCAAAAAGTTTAATAAGTGGATTAGGAATCATGATGTTGTTCAGTCGCTAAGTCACATCCGATTCTTTTATGACCCCATGGACTGCAGCCCACCAGGCACCTCTGTCCACGGGATTTCTCAGGCAAGAATACCAGAGTACATTGCCATTTCCTTCTCCAGAGAATTGTCCTGACCAGGAATTGAACCCATATCTCCTGTTGCTGCTGCTGCTGCTAAGTCACTTTAGTCGTGTCCGACTCTGTGCAACCCCACAGACGACAGCTGCAGGTGAATTCTTTACTGCTGAGCCACCAGGGAAGCACCACCCCCCCAAAAGTTCAACAAGTGAATTAAGAATCATGATATTCACCATTAAAAAGGAAGAAAGGCACAAGAGGTGAGTTAAGCACTGAATTTATTCTAAATTTAAGGCAAACAGGGTAAAAAAAAAAAAAACACCAAAAACCTATTTTTGTTACCTTGACATTACATAACAACCAAAGAAAATATGCAAAATTATTTCCAGGGACAAATTTTTCTTATGCAATTACACTCAAGTAGGACCCTACTCCATCGGTGCTCATATAGGTACACTGGAGTAATAAAGTTGGCGTTGGGTACAATTTATAGAAATTCTATTTTAAATGACTTACCATATGAATACTTTGTAAAGGTTGCAGCTTAACATTAAATTAAAACTCATGGAAAGCATTTCTAGTTGGGAAGGGATATGAGACAACAGGGTCCAAATAAATGCCATTGGACTGACAACACATGCCTCCTGCTAGCAGGTGCTGGGGGTCATCAGCTAATGACTAGATTCTCCAACCAGTACTTGTAGGACAAGAAATTCTGTTCTTAATTTAGACTCACATGCTCAGGCCCAGCCCTAGACTCAAAAGATCCAGAATCTCCAGGGGAGATCAGAGGCCAGGAACCTACGTATATTTTTAATAAACTCTACTGGCAATTCTCAAGCTAGACACATTTGAACAGTACCGTTTTAAGTCGGAGTTTGGTTTAGAGAGGTGTTAGCTCAATTTAGTCTCTGCGCTGTGCTTAGTCACTCAGTTACGTGCAACTCTTTGTGACCGCATGGACTGGAGCCCACCAGACTCCCCTGTCCAAGGAGATTTTCCAGGCAAGAATGCTGGAGTGGGCTGCCATGCCCTCCTCCAGGGGATCTTCCTGACCCAGGGAGCGAACCCAGGTCTCCCGCATTGCAGGCAGATTCTTTACCATCTGAGCCACCAGGAAAGCCCTTAATTTAGTCTAGTGGTGGCTAAACATGCCTCTAGGGAAGGGGTGAGTCCAGAAGAAAGCACACCTACGGCGAACTCTACCAATGTCTGGCTTTCCTGTTGCTTCCTCCAGCATCTTTTGGTCATTGTTTTAACAATCACTGTGGAACACATTACTTTAAGAAACTGTTGAAAAGACTCCAGGGACTTCCCTGGCAGTTCACTGGTTAAGAATTTACCTTGCCATGCAGGGGACGTGGGTTCGATCCCTGGTGGGTGAACTAAGATTCTATACACCATGGAGAAGCTAAGTCCATGCCCTGCAACTGCTGAGCCCGGCACCACAACCAGTCTGTGCACAACAACCTCAGATCCTGCATGCCGCAGCTAAGACTCAAGGCAGCCGAATCAACAAACATTTCCTTAACAGACTCCACTTCTGGAAAATGTCTTCAGGGGAGATACTCCTGTTCATCTCCTCCTACAGTTCTACTTTCATTACTCCCTGGGAAAAAGATCCAGGTTGTAACCTCTGAAGTAAAATGTTAAGCCCAGAATTCTGTTTTCACAGAGAAAGCCAACCAGCAGACAGGCAAGAAATAAAGCAACTATTTTTCTCCGAACGCGTGCAGGTATGCTTGACTGACTTCAAGGATCCATTATTGTACCGTACAAGATACAACTTAATTCTGAAATTTGTTACGTTGGACTTTACAGGTCATTGCTTATGATTCCATCCCCTTTCTGACTACTCGCCCTATCTTATCTGTGTCTGTTTGGGATTTCTTCCCTTATTTCCCACAAAGTTCTCCTTTGAAGTTGCCCTTAAATTTGATTCTTATTAATCCAGACATTCTGGTTAATTCAAGATGTCCTCTGTATAAATGTTACCAAGAATATGGATAAAGGAGGCGCCGGAAAAGGATGTTACGCACAATGTGATTTATTCTGTATCTCGTACTTTTATATAGGAGTTAGTTTTTTTAAAAAAAGCAGATTTGCTTCAACTTGCAGATTAGAAATTAAACAGGAAAATTCCAACAATGTGGGCATTCAATCTGTCATTGTGCTCGGGTATAAGTGTTTTATAACCCCTACAAGGGTATAAGTCATATTCTATATCTGTAAAACTTGAGAACAGACAAGTCCCTTTCAAATGCATTCTCTCTTTGATCCTTGCAACAACCCCAAGGTTGTGTCCACTGGAGCAGACGAGGAAGCTGAAGCCCAGAGGGGTGCAGCAGTTTGCTCAATGTCACCCAGCTTGTGAGTGACAAGGCCAGGCTTTAGGAATAGGTTTCAAATCCACCCCAGCCATCAATCATTGCCACATGGTGGAAAGAATGTTAAAGGCGAAGAAATAGTTTCCTAGAATAAAGTTACAGCAATCTGTATGTCCTTCTGCAGCTGATAACTGGGGCATCAATTTCCTTTGAAACTCAGGGCCCTAAATAATCGGCTTCTCTACAGAAGGTACAAAAAAGACTTAGCACTGTAATTTATGATGCAAGTCCTGATCTACAATTAGCTTTCAAAGGACCTGGAACATCAGATACAAAGGACCATTAACGTAACCTCTTTGTCAATACAGAAAATTGCTATTTTTTTTCACATCTCTGCAATACCTATTGCTTATTAAAGAGAAAAATGCCACAGGCCCTCTTCCATCTACACTAAGTTTGGTAATATCGCCACATTTAAAATCCACACTTAGGCGATGAAGTCCGCTTACCCCTCCTTCATGTCGTTGATGGGCAGGGGGACCCGGCCGCCCCGGTCGAGGGCCGACGTGATGTTTATGGCGTTCAGGCGCTCAGGTTGCCACACGTTTTTCACGGCCCCCAGGAAGTCTCCAAGAACCTCGCTGGCCAGCATTTCTTCTACGTTCATATTTTTAATGAAGAATTCTGCTTGATAGGGTAACGGGAAGTCTAATTTTGGTGGGAAAAGGGTATGCACACCTTTAATGAGGGAGTCTTTTGAAAGGGAAACAAAACAACTTGAGATCTGTTGACGTGTCACAGTCCTCGCTTCGGGGAACAATATTATTCCTGACTTCAAAGGCTTTCCGTGTAACAGAGGCTGTATCTAAAAACACCACATACATTTGACCCAGAATTTTATCTATGATGTAATCAAATCCAAGGGACAGCAGGGCAGATAGCGATCATAGGGAAAAACAACAAAGAAAGAAAGGAAAAATGCTAAATCTCTTATCTGTCTCTAACTTGCCAGCGGCCTGCCAGCCTTCTCACCCGGCCGACGTGCCCAGGTAGAAGCAGCCCTTCCAGAACTGAGAAAAATATTTAGTGTTTGTAGTGTTTTCAAGTTGACAGATCTGTTTCACGTTGTTTAATTTAATCATTACAATCCCAGGCAGTGCTTTTTCTATTTGAACAGAGGAGGAAGCTGAGACACAGAACAGTGTCCTTCATATAGAGACGATTTGACAGAATACCTGGGCTTGTTTGTGGGCTGCTTATATAGGATATGGAAAACCGTACTTTTAATTTGTGGTTATTACTGATCTTTTTAGAGCATGTTAAAACATTACATTTAACTAAAATAAATATTGACGGCATTTTCAATAAGTACTTTGAAATCATAACTATTTCATTCTTCGGATCACTCCATAAGTAGGTACTCTACAGAAATCATATTTAAAATTTCTCTTGAAATTCCACGTCTCACATTGTTAGAGATTTACTTAGCTCTTTTCCTCCTCAATGTCTCATCAATAATTTCCCTCTAAAGATGCCAAAGAGAACATTTTAAGCCAACCCAAGGTCCAATTCAAACTCTCAATATAAGAAACCTGAAATAAATATAATTGATTTCAGCTTCTCACATGTTAGTCTCGAATCACAAACTGTCATTTCCTATATTCTGGCTGTTCTATTAAGACAAAGAATAGCTTTCTTCTTGTTTAGTAATATTTCTGTAATAATAAAAGCTACTTTCAGTACTCTGAGGTAGGCCAAGCTAAGGGAAACAGGTGAATTACCATTTTTAATACTCACAATCAGAAAGTGAGTAGGGACTTGTATTTTTCTGCATACTTTCAGAAGAGGAAGCTGATTTTTAGATCATATGAACTTACCTGACATGATTTTTACCTGAGCTAAAAGAGACTGTGTATATAAAGTGCTCCCCAGAGCTCCCAATATACAGTAAGAACTTAGAAAATATTAAACTTTAGCAATTATTATAATAATATGCGCAGGTTACTTATTTGGATTTTGCCATGAAAATTTCTGGACTATCCACAGATTTCAAGTCCCCAATAATAATTATATAACGTATTGTTGTTGTTCAGTGGCTCAGCCGTGTCCAATTCTGCGACCCCATGAACTGCAGCATGCCAGGCTTCCCTGTCCATCACCAACTCCCAGAGTTTACTCAAACTCATGTCCATTGAGTCAGTGATGCCATCCAACCATCTCATCCTCTGTTGCCCCCTTCTCTTGCCCTCAATCTTTCCCAGCATCAGGGTCTTTTCCCCTCTGACTTACTAGAACTCATGTACTATCTGTCCATTCTTATAAACAAAAAATTAAAATTTTACAATAAATAACTGAAACCTTGATGACCTCATTTATTATGAAACCTCTTTAATATTAAAGGACATTTGATGCCAGAGCTGAAGTCAGGAGATATTTTGGCTCTCAAGTTTTCAGGAGAGTTTCCTGGAGTGTAGTATCTCTAAAGATTAAGTTTTTCAAAGCCCTAATCACAGAAGGCTCTCCACTCTTCTCCTACACTGTAATTTATTCTGCTTATGATTTTGTTAGATTTGTTTGATGTATAGCCCATCTATAATCTTCTAAAATATGCTGTTTATTCTCTTTGATGTCGATGTTTCCTGTTTTATACAGATATGTTTCCTGTTTTATATAGATAAACAGTAGCTTAATCATGTTACATTTCCCACCCCATACTGAGAAACAGTCATGCAGAAAAATGTCAGGAAGAACAGTGTCTTGGCAATAAATAATATTTATAAATAATACCAAGTATAGTTTGTTGAGTAGGCTAGAATTCTATCATCTATTCACTTTATTTGGTGTTTTTATATCCACTTGTCAAAAAAAGCAGGCAAAACTTTTCCCTGTTTACTATCAAGGCTCCTCCTTGGAGAGCTGCTCCCTGGCCTTCCCTAATGCCTGTGACCTTCCATGGCTCCTAAGGAGGCTGGCAGCTGCCACGCCTCTCCGCGGCTCCAGGCAGTGTGAGCTGCCCGCCGTCTACCCAGCCAAGTGCTCTTGCCAAGTCTCCTAGAGATGAGTCACCCGAGCTTTCTAACTTTGGGGAAATCCCGCGCCTGCTATATTTGGCCATCACGGAGGCCAAGGGAACAGGAAGCCGACAGAGTGGTGGCACTAAAACCTGACTTGGAGAGTCACTCTAGTACTCTCCTCGAGCTTCACGTTGCGATTCTACAAGACGCATTTCCCATTAGACCTCCCAGGGCAGGAGACAGAGCTGAGCATGGCTGTCCTGACGCTCAGCTCCTGTTACTGCTGTTCCTCACCTTATCTGGGGGCAACAGCCCACGTACAGGTCATGCCCACGGACGCTCACCCTACTGACCACATGCACTCCAGCAGAAAGAGCAAGGGAAAATGCCTGCCTGGTGGTGCACTGGTTTTCAGAGTTTCGGCCACTGCTGTCGCTCACTCACTCAGTTGTGTCCAGCTCTTTGTGGCCCCATGAGTGGCAGGCACATCACGCTCCTCTGTGTTCCTCTATCTCCCGGAGTTTCCTCAAACTCATGTCCATTGAGCCTGTGAGACCATCCAACCATCTCACTCTCTGTCCCCCCTTCTCCTCCCCTCACTCTTGCTATCTAATGCAATCTGATAATCTATAAAAGGAGGCTTTCTAAACCCAGATATTCGTCCTCTCCCAACCCTAACTTAGATAAACAGCCCCTCAGGCCAACTGTCAATCCTATAGTTGACTAGCAGCCTTCCATTAATATCTGCTTGAATATGGTTCCCACACGTCAGCATCACCTGTTAGGATATATTCTGTGTCGACTGGACTGAGACCAGACTTGAAAAGAGCGCAGTTCAAACCACAGGCCAGGTTATTTTTCAATTTGTTGTTCAGTTGCTAAGTCGTGTCCAACTTTTTGCTTGTATGGATTCCCATACCTTGCAAAAGATTTCTGAGTCCCTCTGAGAACATACTAGTGAGGTTAGTGGTCCAAGTCCACTGTAAATAAGTATATGACTAAACTGATGGATTCCCAAGGAAAGGGAACATCACAACCATTCTGCTCATTAAGGATATTCCAATTTTACGTGGACAGCTTGGACTGGATGTAAGTACCCAATTACAACTGGAATAAAGAGTAAAAATCTCCTTAATCCAAAAATGTGGACCTTACAAAAGCCCTTGGGAAGTGGAAAAGTGGACGGAGAATCTTCTGTCCTGACCAAAGGAATGGGCACTTGAACCTTCTTCTCATATATGAAAGGAACAGTGAAAGTTACACGGTTGTGTCCAACTCTTCACAGTCCCGAGGACTCTAACCTACCTGGCTCCTCTGTGCATGGGATTCTCCAGGCAAGAGTACTGGAGTGGGTTGCCATTTCCTTCTCTAGGGGATCTTCCCAACCCAGGGATCGAACCCAGATCTATCGCATTGCAGGCAGATTCTTTACCAACTGAGCAGCTAGGAACAGTCATTTTAAATTTTAAACTAGCACATTTGTTGTCTGCAATTAATGCAGCTAAAACGCCAAAAGGAAAAATTCATGTTAAGGGATTCCAAATCATCAAGGATTCTCAATTATGTATTGTATTACATTTTCATTTCTATTGCAATTACTTTCTTTCAGAGAGTGTAAAGATAATTTTAAACAGAGCCTTTACTGAATTACTATGAATTCCCTGATAAAATGTGTTGTACTAGTAAACAGAAGTAAGAATTTTCCTATCGAGGATACACAACTGTTTTTCTGTGCTGGGTTGGGGGGTGGAATATTGCATCAGTTCTTCTCCCATCACCCTCATAAATGATATCTGGTATAGCAGCCCATGATTTATAAATTTTAACCACAAAATTTTTAGGAGTATGTCTTTCCCAACTGAATGCCAAAACAGCATCAGAATATGCTAAATGTCGGAGTAACTCTTATGTCCCTAAACTTCTAAATTCTAAGGTATCACTTCACAATTTGAGCATATGCAATTGATGGGAATACCAGACTACCTGACCTGCCTCTTGAGAAATGTGTAGGCAGGTCAGGAAGCAACAGTTAGAACTGGACATGGAACAACAGACTGGTTCCAAATAGGAAAAAGAGTGTGTCTAGGAAAAGGAGTGTGTCAAGGCTGTATATTGTCACCCTGCTTATTTAACTTCTATGCAGAGTACATCATGAGAAACGCTGGGCTGGAAGAAGCACAAGCTGGAATCAAGATTGCCAGGAGAAATATTAATAACCTCAGATATGCAGATGACACCACCCTTATAGAAGAAAGTGAAGAAGAACTAAAGAGCCTCTTGATGAAAGTGGAAAATAAAAAAGTTGGCTTAAAGCTCAACATTCAGAAAAATAAGATCATGGCATCTGGTCCCATCACTTCATGGGAAATAGATGGGGAAACAGTGGAAACAGTGTCAGACTTCATTTTTTGGGGCTCCAAAATCACTGCAGATGGTGATTGCAGGCATGAAATTAAAAGACACTCCTTGGAAGAAAAGTTATGACCAACCTAGATAGCATATTGAAAACCAGAGACATTACTTTGCCAACAAAGGTCCATCTGGTCAAGGCTATGGTTTTTCCAGTGGTCATGTATGGATGTGTAAGTTGGACTGTGAAGAAGGCTGAGCACTGAAGAATTGATGCTTTTGAACTGTGGTGTTGGAGAAGACTCTTGAGAGTCCCTTGGACTGCAAGGAGATCCAACCAGTCCATTCTGAAGGAGATCAGCCCTGGGATTTTTTTGGAAGGACTGATGCTAAAGCTGAAACTCCAGTACTTTGGCCACCTCATTGGAAGAGTTGACTCATTGGAAAAGACTCTGATGCTGGGATTGATTGGGGGCAGGAGGAGAAGGGGACGACCAAGGATGAGATGGCTGGATGGCATCACTGACTCGATGGACGTAAGTCTGAGTAAACTCCGGGAGTTGGTGATGGACAGGGAGGCCTGGCATGCTGGGATTCATGGGGTCGCAGAGTCGGACACGACTGAGTGACTGAACTGAACTGAATTCTAAATTGCTGATGGACTCCAACAATTACTCCAGCTAAATGATTAGCTATTTGGAAAGGAGACTGTGACCCAAATGATGGTTTATTTCCATTGACATTTCTTTACCATCACATACAACTAGACTACGAGCTATGATAGGTTTTAAAATAAAAATCCTACCAATGATGAATTCTATGACCAGCCCTACATCAAGCACACTTTGAGCCTTAAATGATCACTTCTTTACCTCAGAGTTACAAGAGGAATGGTATTAGTCCCACTGAACAGATGATGTAACCAAGGCCTGGAGAAATAAGTGGCCTCTGTATTTGGCTCCCTGTCCTGAGGTTTTCAGCACCAAAACAGGTCATGATATTTTGTCATTAATTTTATTCCTTAGTTTTCTTTTCTACATTTTACTATTTCATTAGGTATGGTAGGTATGTAGGGCTTTCCTGGTGGCTGAGAGGTTAAAGCGTCTGCCTGCAATGCGGGAGACCTGGGTTCGATCCCTGGGTCAGGAAGATCCCCTGGAAAAGGGAATGGCAACCCACTCCAGTACTCTTGCCTGGAGAATCCCATGGACAGAGGAGCCTGGTGGGCTACAGTCCACGGGGTCGCAAAGAGTTGGACACGACTGAGCGACTTCACTTATGGTAGGTCTGTGGAGCTTTAAAATCCTGAACGAGATTTTATATACCTATAAAATATAAGTGAAATACTTCTTGCAAATAAGGAAACAATCAATAACATATTTTCCCATACCTACCTTCTGCTGACATTATATTAATTATCAAATTGTGCCTTGCGGTCTCAAAGGTACGCCTATTATAGGCCGTTATCTATTAGAAAAAGAAAGTCATATTAAAGAAGTGAAATGTTATTTGAAAAATGAAATTCATTAAGGGCTAAACGAAAACAAATTGTCGTTCTTTCCATTTTCATTATTTGTCTATATACTTACAAAATATTCCTTCTCTGAACAACAAGAATCAGAGCTTTTAGCAATATTATGGGAAATAGATAATTAGTCAGATCTATTAAACATGCTAAAACAAGAAGTTAAAATCAGAAAAACCCTTTTATAGAAGACTGTTAAGTGCCAGTAGCAAAGCAGATGCATCATTAGTAAATGGATTAACTATTATGAATTACTTACCAGAGCCATTCTAAACTTGGAAAAAAAAACATACAAAATCTATTTCTGTGCTTTTGAATGGAACTTAAGGATCATACCAGAAAGCACACTTTAAAACAAGCACATCTCTGTGTTGTCCACATCTAGTACTAAACTGCACACCAACCAGTGAGGACATGTCAGCACCCCTTTGGAAATCATATCTCACAACGGAGCACAGCAGTAGGGATCACAGTCTCATGGCACAGGCTCAAAGCCACAAATCAATTCCTTCACAAAAAAATATTGGTAAATGTTTGTGGAGTCAATGAACTTACATCAAAGTCAACTCAGAAACAGCCACTGCAAACAACAAACAAAGCAAAGGCCAACAGCAGGATGTGGCTTCAAAAATCTAAGAATAATTAACTTTATAACAGATATGAAATCACTCAGACAGGCCTTCGGTACCTCAAAAAAATACACAAAAAGCAAATGATTGTCTTAGCATCCCAGCACTGTCCTGGCAGTAACTGC
The DNA here is from genome assembly GCF_042477335.2 of Ovis canadensis. Classification (NCBI taxonomy): domain Eukaryota; kingdom Metazoa; phylum Chordata; class Mammalia; order Artiodactyla; family Bovidae; genus Ovis; species Ovis canadensis. Next base: position 26,456,110 of record NC_091248.1, read on the forward strand.
AGCCACAGTTGACACTGAGATAAAAAAGTAAGACAACAGAAATATCTTGCACACTCAGAACCAGTATCAAAGATTTTAAGCATCATATAGGAGCTTTAAATACATCACCCTCATCAGAAATATCATTTGAGACAACAGCGAAAATCAGAATTTGGGAATTAAAAATTCTAAAACTAACAATATTTAAAAGCACATATTCTGAAAAGTGTATTATTCCACAAAGATAAAAGAACTCTCCCCACAATCTGTCAGATTTCTTCTGGATTCAGTAACTTCTTTGCTGCTCTCTGCTGGGACACATGATCAATGAGGTTCACAACCAAACACTAAAATTAAGACTAGTCATTAAATAAATGGGGCATTACTGTGTGCAAAGAAGCAAAAGACATTTGGGAATGCTAATGAGTTTAAAAGTTTACAAAATTTTAATCATGTTCTCAATGGAAAAAAATACTAAATATTATTTGTTATAACATCTTAAAGCGAATGCTCAGGGAGAAAAAGTTAAACATTTTCAAATTAATTATAATATTCTTCTGGCTAGGCTTTCCATAATTATCAGAAAGTTCATTATTGTAAATTTCATAATTTTAATAAGTTTTTAAAAATCATAGGTGACATAAGAGTAAAGAACCTTTTCATAAATCAGGAGGAAGGATTTTATTATCCAGATTTATATTTAATGCTTAATTTTAAAAGCTACAACAGAATGCAATTCTTCTATCATTTCTAATGAGATATTTAAATACTACAATATCATCTATCAAAGTCTACTTATCATGATGTAAAGCCCTTCATAGCAAAGAGATATGCACATGTGTACATTTCTGGATCCCTTATTTCTACAACTGATTTATTTTAGATGTTCATAAATATCTACTGAATAAATTGTCAATATAAGTGACTAAGTAAGATATGCAAAATCTTTTTACTATATTATTAACAGAATATTTTAAAATGCTGAAAATGTTTTTATAGATGGATACAAAATGAGTTATTTACAGATAAAACATTATTTGTGTTAGATGAAAGATATGCTGTTTCCATCATTTTTAAAGATATTATTTGATATTTATTCATAACCTTATATGTTGGTAGTAAGGTATAATGCACCCCTGTGAATCATGGCCCAACACATGTGTTTCTCTTCTGTCCTAGCTTCTTGCCTCTCTCCTACCAGAGAAACCATTTTGGATTTTGTGTTTATCATCCCCTTCGTTTTAAATATAGTTTTATCATACATGCATGTATGTTTAAAATACATTGTTCACTTTGATGGCTTTTGAACTCTACAAAAATCATAAACTAGTCTTCAGAGGTTTGGGGTTTTTTCCAACATTATGTTTAAAGCATTTATTCATGTTGCCAGGCAAGTCAAACTTCATTCTTGCTGTAAGTGTTCACTGTGTGAAATAATAATTCCAGGAATTATTTATCTACTCTCTTGTTGATGGACTTCTGGTCTCAGTTGGTTTGTGGGTTTCCAATGTTTTCCTAGGCAAACATTGCTCAAGGAACATGACTGTGCATGCTTTTGGGTGCTGGACATTTGCAAATGTTCCTGTTTTTTTATATTTTGGTCACACCACGTGGCTTGCAGGATCCTAGTTCCTCGACCAGTGATTAAACCCCAGGTCACAGCAGTGAAAGCACTGAGTCCTCTGAGTCAACATGGAGGTTCATATCCACAGTCCATGGCTGATTAAAACTTTGGAGAAAAACGCAAAGCATGTAGCCTCCTGAGAATTTGTAAAATTACTACAAATTTCTGGTGGTAGAAAACATGCCTCCCATGACCTGTGCAAACCCCAGGCAATTCCACAAGCAGTCTTGATGCTGGTGCCCTGGTCACTACCAGTAAGTCTTTACAGAATTGGAGAGTTAAGTTCAAGAGGGAGGGAACATAGGTATACCTATGGCTCACTCACGCTGATATCTAGAGGAAACCAATACAATACTCTAAAGCAATTATCCTTCAATTAAAAATAATAATTTTTTTTAAAACTCCAATTTAAGATCTTAGAGGCACTGAGGCCTAAAACTGTAGTAGAACTCTCTTGCCATTAATTGCCAGTGTAATTCTGATTTTGTTAGGTATAGTAAAGAGTGAAAGTAATTCTGATTTTGTTAGATATAGTAAAGAGTGAAACACATTTATATCCATTCATTAAAAAAATTATTTCCCACTAAAGGTTTGATGTCATCATTGTTTTTATTGTCTTAATTTTTTTTTTTTTTTTTGGCCATGCCACGTGGCCTGTGGAATCTTGGTTCCCTGACCAAGGATCGAACCCATGTCCCCTGCAGAGAAAATGTGGAGCCTTAACTACTGGATTTAACCACTGGACTGCCAAGGAAGTCCTTATTGTCTTAATTTCTAATATCTTCCAGGTATGATGTCAGGTAATGATAAAAATCTGATTAATTATAGCACCACCATAACTCCCAAAGTCAAGGTCAAACATATCTGCATGGCTTACAGAGCCCTCCACGATCTGCCCGTATCAGCATCAACACCTCTGTTCCCATCATTTGTCCTCTGGAGTGCATGCTGTCCTCTAACCCCCGCTAAAGTTCTCTAAGACCATGTGGTTTTGCTTATGCCTCCAAGATTTTGATGTGCTGTATCTTCTTCCTAAAATAGCCTTCCTTCTACTTAGTGAATTTCTATCTACCCCTCTTACAACTCTGCATCAGACAGCACCTTCTTACTATAACAGTTCTGTCAGTGTTGGCTAAGTCTGAGTTTCCATTCCAGTGCTTCAACCTCAGAACTGTAAGACATGGCAGGGGATGGCTGCTACTATTCATTTTTCTACCATCAACACCTATCATAACACTCAGTACATGGTAGGGGCTCAAAAGACATCTGTTTAAATGCTTGTATTTGAATGAAGATGAAATCTCAAATTAAAATTTGGAGGAAATAAGTGTATTCATCTTCTTAAATAGAATTCATAGGAATCTATTTATCTTAAATCTTTTAATTTTTTCACTAATTTAGACTGCCCTTTTTATATAAAAGCTGAAACAGAAAACTGTAGATGAACAGAAAGAAATGGTATATTTCCAAATGTTATCTCATGTGTTTCCATGCATAAAATACTGAAAACCACTGCCAAATAATTTTAATTACATTTGAGACTCAAATTACAAATAAACAAGAATATAATTTTGCTCTAAGTAAATTACCTCAATGACTGTTGGTTTCCCCACATTTTCGGCTGTTGGAGACCCATAAAGGACTCCATCACTATATGGTGTCCTTTGGATATATCGAAGCCATCCAGGACGGTCTGGGTAACCCATTAAATTTGTGTTAAATGTTATGGGATCATTACTAATCTCACCTAGGTAAGAAACACAAAAGTAAGATATAAAAGTTATTTTCACGTGCTGCTTTGATAGTTTCAACACAAATATGTCTGACTAAAAAGTTTTTTCTTAACATTTGTTGCAAATTAAATAAAACCAAAAGAAATCCATCTGAGAATTTACATTAGGACCTCACATAAAGAAAAAAATCATTTTGGTGGTTTAGTTTGTCTAGAAATCTGATGCAACAAAGAGCATATTCATGCAATTTTTTTCAAACTATCTTTTCCTTTCTTAATTTTTTTTGGGGGGGCGTGGAGTCACATAGCAGTGGAGAAGTTCTATCAATGAGACAACTAACTTTCAGGAAAATCATGTTGATATGCTCATTCTTTTGAGAAATCTCTCTTTCATTAAACTCTGAACACTATCAACCTAATCCTAAGGGATATCTCAAAATTATAAAAGTATCATGAAAACAAAAATACTGTAATTCCAAAACACTGGAGGATGAGTTGAAAAATTCAAATCTAAAAGAGCTTCAATAATATGACATTTATTAATAATAAACAATAATAACAGCATCATTTTATTAGCATGTACCAAGCCCCATTCCTGTGTCTGGCCTCTACAGGCACTATTATTTCATCTGATTCCAAACATACCAATAAAAGTAGTACTATTATAGCCATAATTTTACTGATGAAATATGTAATTTTCCATGTTAACTCCTCATAGTCAAATTAAGTGGGGAAATAAGAATTTAATCTTGGTTGACCCCAGAAACTATGCTCTTAACTATATGAAACTATATGTTTTCTTCTGCTGCTTAAAAGGTTTAGCTATACAGTTTTGCAAAAGTACAATGCCTCATGAGAAAACATTTTATAGATAATTGATAAAAAGATTGCCTCTTTTTCTTGAATACTAGCGAAAACATGCTTAACTATATAAGTATTTTCAGGTATGCTATTCACCATATAATCTACAAAAATAATATTTATGCCATACTTTCCAGAAAATTCATTTCTATTACTTAAGTAAGAGTCATAATAAGAATATATTTTCTCTTGCTATTCTTTCTATATCTTCATTAACTAGATGGTATTTATGACAATCGAACAAAACATAATTTAAACAAATAGATGATTAAATAAGGCTTTGTAACTGGTATTACTTTGAAGAAAAATTAATCTCCATTATATTATCATGAAGTCATATAAAATTATTTCATATTGTAAAAGTTTTTTGAGAATTTTCTTAATATCATATTTCGTTCTCTTCTATGATAATGTGTATACTTTTCCAAAAGTCAATGTCCTAGGTAAGACTCTAAGTCTTAATGTGGAAAACCATAATTTTACAGCTATAATTATTTCTATGAGAATACAGGTAGATGATTTGTCAGAGGTACAAAACTCAAGACTAGATAATCAGAAATGTGCTTTCTTCAAAATTCAAAAATGAATTGTTTTCTTCTGTAATTAAATGTTGGATCTTACAATGGGAAATATCTTGTAACAATCAATTTATCATATATCCTGACCATGTCAAATCATGTCAGAAATATCTGATTACACATTATCTGGATTAGGCACACTGAATAAAAAGAAAAATTTAATAAATCAACCTCTTTTTTTTTTCTCCCACCAAGAACATACCAGGTTTGGGGTAAGGTGGAAATTCCCCCTTAAAATACTCTCTTTCCAAAACATGGACAAAGAGGACGCCTGCGGAGGGGTAGACATTCCGGTCAGAGTGCACCTTGGAGAAAATAGTGTACACTGCAAATAAAAAGGGAAGAGAAGAGATAGAAAGACAAACAATGAGGTCTGCTTCTGCAGATTCACTTACACTGTCAAACCGGGTTTCACTATAGACATTTCTGAGAAAACTGAAGCAACGTGCAAGATAGTTAAAGTTTGTTTTAGGACAAACATGGAACAACTCTCAACTTGGTGTGTTTACAGACTTTTCAAGCACTGTGTAAGCAGAATTAGGCACAATTAATTTTTTAAACTGTTATTAAATAATGAAGACAACCATAACATCTCTTTGGTAATTTTTATGGAGATTATTACCAATGAAATACATCATGAGACGTGATCAACTATATAACTGCTACAGTATCTTTTTCATTTTACCTTTTTTCAAAGAAAAGTATAAAGAGCAACTTTTAAATGGTAAGAATCTCCACTGTATTAACTGTTTGCCAGACAAAGCATAAATACCATTAATAAATATAAGGTGACTTTCAGAAATACTTATAAAAAGGCACTGGGTACTCTTTGAGTGTTAGTTCTCATATCTCTCCTAGAAATGATTTATTCCACTTTACCTGATCTTGACATTAAATAATTCATACGTATAAGCTAGTCTATTATGCTATCTCCTAAATAAGCAATAACAATTACATAATAAAATTCAGGGCAAATCACTTCTTTAAGTGAAATGGGGCAGATTTTATTATTTACTGGTTCCTGAAGACACATGATGTGAGCACATTAAAGTGACCAAATTGGTTTGATTAGTTTCAGCTTATCATTTTTTTCCCTCTGATATCATCATCTTCACCAACACGTTATACCATTACCCTTGCCACCTCTCCAATCTCTTGGTTTTCTATCTTCTGGTTTGGCTAGTGGCTGCAATTTTTAAACAGATAAACTCTATCAGGCAAGTTCTTTCTCTTAGTCACTGATGGATTTGTAAATGTAGTAATTAACCTTAAGAACCCAAGGCTGCTCACTCCAGGCTCACAACTAACTAATAGCTCTGAATAGTAAAATCACTGACAGTAATTTTTCAGCATAAAAATAGGAACTCACAAAAAACACTGCTGTATCTGTGAAAACTTGCCCCTGCAGTTCCATGGATGGCTGCCAAAAATGAGGAACTGAACTAAAACATTTGGCTGGTAGCTTCACGTATCCATAGCTTTACTACGGAAAACACAACTTCAGAAGCTAAAGCGACAGGAGGGAAGCAGCAAGTAGGTGTAAACCAGGTATGTAGGGAGACTTGCTTCCGGACCTGTTTCGTACCAGCACTAGGAAGCATTCCCATGGTTTTAAGTACCCAGTCTTTACCCAAGAGCAATTAACTCACCTGTGAATATGGTCTCATTCCAGAAAAAAAAAAAAATGAATGAACAAATAAATCGTAGAAATATAGTGGGGATGAGAACTGGAGATTTTTCACCAATCAAGACTCCAGTGTCCCTGGAGTGCTAGGTGCTATGGAGACTGTGAAGGTGAAGGAAACCCAATCCCTGTCTTCTGTGAGTTCCCCTTCCAGTTTGGGACAACACCACCCACCTAACTAGGTATGACTCACAGAGAGACAGACTGCTCTGGCAAGACCCGGAAGGATGGTGAGGAGCAATGGAAGCTGGAAAGATCTGGTGAAGGGTTACGGAAAAAGTAGAACTCAATATGGCTTTTTAAGTACCAGCAAGATTCTGAAACTCAGAGACGGACAATTTTGGTGGTGAAACATGCAAGATACAATCGTGGGAGACTGTGGGGCCCTTTTGAGAAAGGGCGTTAAGCCACTGATGCTAGATTCTGGTAGGGAGAGGAAAACTGGGAAGAAGAACCAACTTACAGAGAGCTGTAAACTCCTGCTGAGAAGTCACTTCATGCTATACAGAAGGGTGTTTAAATTCCAGATCACAATCTTACATCCAAAGCACAGGAATGCTTTACGTAATTTAAAGAATCTCTTCAGAGTTTATCCAGTTCATTCTTTCTAGAGATTAAAAACATGTTGAAGTCCAGCACTGAACTTTATTTACCTTTGTTGTTTTTCTGGGCACCTAGGAGGTATCTGGCATATGTGAATAATTTTATAAATGCCTACTGACTGGATTAATACACATAGCAAAAGGTACAGGGAAACAGTTCTTATGTGTGAGTACTAAATACATATAATGCTTAACTTCAATTTCAGTTTTGTAACTTATATTAATTCCTATATGTGTCATCAGTTTATGGGCTACCATTCTTCACTTACATTATAAAGTACTAACAGTCTTCCTTAGTCTCGGCTGCCATAAGGTAGCAAATGCTAGCTTCTAAATAAAAAAGAAAGGTTGTCCATAGTAAATAATATTGAAATGATGCTTTTTTCTATATGGCTTGTGGCCGGGCCTGGAAGGGAACCATGCAAGCAGCCTGTCGCTGCTTATCATCTCACTTCAAGGACTAGTATAGAACATCTCACTTTCTGCTTTCACAAAAAGAATTTCTTTTCTATGATCTACAGAGCCAAACCACAATCTACCATGGCCCTCCTGGGTTTTAAGATGACATGTACATTTCTTTATTCATGTGTACTCAACTGCCTTTCTGCAATCTGCTGAACTGCATACTTGCTGGTCAGTTACCTTGGTGACTCTGCTTTGCTCTAAGTATAGTAAGCCATTCACTTTGAGAAAAACATGATACAGATGTACAACACATTCATCATCTAGAAATGGAAAATCACTAAGCCACTATGTTTTGTTTGTGAAAATAATACTTCCTTTCTGTAGCATCAGTTTAAATTATGGGCACCCACACAACATTTTAGAGAAGTGCCCTTTACCTTACCTTTCCCATTTGTTACTTGCAAAACAAACAGCTATTCAATAGAGGCTATTGGGGCAGTATTTACACCTAGCTTCCTTTCAAAAACAACAAATGACACAGAGAATTCAAAGTGATGAGCTCCTATTCTAAACATGAGCTATACAAACAATACTGAGCAAGTCTGCACTAATACCAACAAAGGCTGTTCCTTAACAGTGAACACATGTTGCGCTCACAGATGTCTAGGTAGTCCTCACAAACAGTAAGTTTGGAGCATACTGTTTTCTCTCAAAGCAAGCTTTGAAAATCAAATTTAAACACTTGAAGAATCTCTGAAAGACATGTCTCTGAAATATGCTGAACAGTTTCCGAAATACACGAGCATACTGCGCTGTGCTAATCAAGCTGAGGTCACAGGGTCTGTGTACCGCAGGGCTCTGCAATCGTCTCCGGCTGCAAATCCATCACCTCTGCAAGCACATGCCATTGGATACAAATGAAACAGGAAACCAGTCTGTTGCTAAAACCATGCAAATCCATCACCATTAATGGTCAAAACAATTAAACCAAAAGTCCAACTCACAGGGGGTCAAAAAGATCATCTTCAAACCACAAGGGTAGCTAGACGTGCAAAGATTAAAAATTGAAAACAGGTAGTCATAAGTTAACAGAATTTTTTAAACGAAAAATTACATATCTGAGTTAAGAAGAGCAAAAGAATATGTGGGTGCAAGTGGTTGGGGTAATATTTCACCGTCCTGATGTAGCTTCAAAATCCCTTGTTAACATGCAGGCAAAATCTTTCCATAAAACTATATTCTCTGTATGCTTTCGTCATAAGGCATAGAAACTACAGACCATTTTCAACAATGTATATTATGTGAACACAGAGAGTCAAGAACCAAATAACAGACAGTGATGGCAGTAGCAATAAAGTGGGCCTCATGCTAGCTAAACAGCATCCTGTCTGTCTTTATTAATAGTCCATTTGAAATTTTCTCCCCATGGGAGCAACACTGAGATGAAAATAGGAGGGAGCACATTTGTGTGCTTATTTACAATTACTTAAAAACAAACGCAAATCTGCATGTGTTAACCAAACATCAAATCTGAAAGGAGTGAGGTGATACGTTGCCAACAAATCTAGAGCATGACACTTCACAATTATCAAAATGAGTTTTTAATGGCATATACATGTGCACAGACATATCTAAAGTCCACTCTCCACAAAAAAGTCCAGAGAACATTTACAAGCCCTTTGTCTGCATCAAGGAGGAGGAGATGACTATAAACTGGCTGCTGAGTGTGGGACCAAGTCTCAGCTAGATTGAAAGCTTAAAGCCTCCTTTCCTCTGAAATCTTTAAGAAGCCATAAAGGATTGTGAGTATTCACATCGAGGTGACCTTTATTAGGCAGCTATTATGTTGATCTCTCTCTCATAGAATGCTTATCAACAAATTAATCACTTTCAAAGGTTCACTTACATTATCTTCTAATTTTTTTTTGCGGTTTAAGAGAATATGGTAAATTCTCAGTTTACCAGGAACCCCAAGGAAGGGAAACATTTTAGAGAGCTGAGTTTTCTAAAGTACTTGGCGGTCAATCCTTTTTCATTATGGGTATAAGATCATCATTTAGCACGTCAATTATTGCACTCCGCTCTATTATACAATGACGCCCTTACGGACTGTTTGGTTGCCTTGCCATTTACCGATCACGCTAGTGCTTAGCAGGTAGCTGTCTGCTAATGCGTTTTGAGGTGGTGCATTTTATAGATTTTCTGTTTTCTCATCTGTAGACAAGCTGTCAGCTGTCATTTCTCATTGCTGTCAGTAATGTTTCCTCTAACTGCTTCTCTGGGCCTTCTAATTTGCGGCTATTAATCCACTGCAGGTTTAGAAACCAGACTACTAAATGAGGTGGGATTGCGTGTTAAAGTAGAAACAAATTTGTACTGTCGTAGCACTCACAAGGCTCTGCTAGAGCTGAAAAAAAGAAGCCTGCATCTGCCACGTCTCTTTTAGCAACCCAGAGACCCTTTTGTGGTTCCCGATTCTTCGTTGACACAGTATATTCTGAAAAGATGATCTTAGTATAATTGGGAGCCAGCCATGATTTGAGGAGATGGCAGCATAAACTCTACATATTAAATGTATTCAGAAAAAAAAAAAGTGTACCATAGAAAGCCTTTATTTAATCTATATGTTACATAAACAAACTGTCAAATCAAAATGAATGGATTTAATGTGCTCTATAAAATAATTTCTTACATATTTGCTGGGTGGGAAATACACTGCACAATTTAAACAAAGAGAACTATTGATTAAGTGATCTATTACCCTTAGCAATAGCTAAATCAGTCTAAGATTATAACCCACTAAAATAAGTAATTTATTAATAAGAAATTGAAGCCTGTTTACAAGAGCATTTCAATTTTGTTAATTTGCCTATCTTGTAAGCTACTCATTGGGAAGCATGACAAGGGTGCCTTAACCGAGTGCAAATTAGTTAAATAAGACTGAATGTTTTTCAGATGTTCACGGTACTGCTTTAATAGTAAATATTATTTGAAAAAAATTTTGGATAAAAATGATGAAGACAACTTTTAAATATGTTTAAGATACAAAGATAATACTGAATAGCCACTTACCTGGTACAGCTTCTCAAATAAACTTTTGCCTAAGCAACTAAATTTCCCAATTCCTCAAAATCCTATTTATAGAAGAGACACTTCTCTGCTAAAGTGAAGAATTGGATTATTATTTAAAAAGAAAGTTACACAAAAAATACAATCACTGAAAAGCTATTTTACTGTATGAGCTTTGCTGATAATTGAGAACTATAAGTGCTGATAGAAAAAATAACCCTAGTCTTCTCTTTACCCACTCCAGAGTTCTTGCCTGGGGAATCCCAGGGACGGGGGAGCCTGGTGGGCTGCCATCTATGGGGTGGCACAGAGTCGGATATGATGAAGTGACTTAGCAGCAGCAGCAGCCTTCTTTTATAGTTTTAATATCTAAAAGCTCTTTATGAGGCTCAGAGCCCTGTATACACAGCACTCCAAGAAGCTTCTACCGATTAATCAGAATTGATTGTAAGAGATGAATTCCATTTTGCTATCTCTGCATCAAGAGAACTCATTTTAGGGTTTTCAGAGCCTGATAGATCTATGGTTTTCTCCCTAACTTATTTTTCAATGTGTTATCTCTATAGTTTAATTGAAATTTAATTATTAAACCAGATAATGTCTATAGAAAAATATTTTGAAAGGCATCAATATCCAGCTGGTATACAACCTGTTTTGCTTTTTTTTTTTTCCCCCTCTTTAAAAGTTACTGTGTGTTTTATCAGTCCAGCTTTATAAATCTCGGCTTAGAATCAAAAGCTTTTCTCGGCAGTCTGCCCTTCACCCCTTGAGTTTACTCAACATCAAAGTCCTGAAGATCATCCATTCAGCAGTGGTCAGCTATTGTTTTTATTTCAGTCCCAGATAGTCCACACTTGGGCTACAGAATTCATGAATGGGAAGGCATTAAATTGCCTTTTCAAACGTCATTCCTCTAAGAGATAGGACCACTTTTCTTTACATGAGGTAGAAAAGAAACCACTACCTGGATCTTTTTTCTACAAAAAATGGAAAGGTTTTTCCTGAGATTTTTCCTCCCCAACCAAAGCCACTTACTAAAACCATTTTTCTACATGGAGTTAAATATCTTGATTTTTCCATCGAAAGATTACGTGTTTGTTTGTTCTGTTGTTATTTTTTTCATAAATGTCAGCTGGAAAGTGATTGCAAACCATTTTTAATTGGTAATCAATAAACTTGGTCACATAGAACACTGCAATTGAAAAGGGCTTTATATATCATCCTGTCGGGATGTGCCAAACACCTTTCTCTAGTAAGGGACAGATCATTGTGCTACTTCCTATTTGGATATGGCCTCAGCATTCTACTCAACCCAGAATTCCTGCTAGTTAATACCAACCAGAGTTAGCATCCATAAAAACAAGCTCAGTCCTCCAGTTTTACAGTCAACAACATTGAACCCAGAGAGACTGAGTGACAGGTTCAAGCCTACAGGACTAGAAAGAGGAAGAGCCAGAACTTGAACTGGTGGTAGTTACGCATTTTGTTGATTTTGATAACATAAGGTAATACACTTGGTGGCTGTCCATTATTATAACCCACACTACAGTAAACCCAGTGCTTGCTGCATATAGATATTTTAATAATGCAGAACTATAATAACAGGATTTAAATCAGAGGAGGAGAACAGGAAGGGAGAAAAAGCTAAAGAGTGAGTTCAAGAGAAACTGGGGAAATAAGAGAACATGGAAAACGGAATCGGTAGATTCAAGATGTATTGATCATTTCTATTTTGAGAACTATAGTTCTGGCTCAGGTTCCAAGGAGAAAATCATTGTGAGGGCCAGTGGGAGCATGAAGCTTGAAGTAGGAAGAGATAAGGATCTCTTGGAGATTCTAAAAAAAATGTGACGGTAAAAGCCTTGGAATCGTATATTTCACTAAGAATACGACTATAGTGGAGGATTCAACTGAGCTTAACAGCAAGTGAGAGAGTTATCCATAGAAAATCAAACAGGAATGGAGTGACATGCTGAAAAGAGGACAGAGAGTCTAGACATCCAAGTTAAAAAGAAGAAACCAAAGAAACGGGAAAAGAAGGCTGCAGGTGTGCAAAATAGTGTGAAGTCCAGAGGCAGGGTTTTGGTGATTTCATGTGAAGCAGCAGGAATCAGGGCAGATCCCAAATCCTTGGGAGGTGACAGAATAGAAATATGATGCCAAATCTGGGGCATCGTATAGTTATAAGTTCTGAATACTAGTTATAAGTTCTCTTATAACTAGAAAGATTAGAAAACAGGAAGAGTGGATGTGTGGAAGAAGCTGAAGACCCTCAGCTTGATTAAGCAACAACCAGATAAGGTGGTGCTCGTGGTAAAGAACCTGCCTGCCAATGCAGGATATGTAAGAGATGCGGGTTTGATCCCTGGGTCAGGAAGATCCCCTGGAGGACAGCATGCTAATCCACTCTAGTATTCTTGCCTGGAGAATCCCAAGGACAGAGGAACATGGCGGGCTGCAGTCCACTGGGTTGCAAAGAGTCAGACACGACTGAAGCGACTTAGCCAACACACATGCAGATCAAGTATTCAGAAATGAATCCCTTGAAGGAAATAGAGAAAATCCCTTGAGAATATCTAAGGGGGGTGTGGGGAAATGGCTATAGGACAAATCGCTTAGATCCTAGAACAAGTGCATCTACTGCTTTTTAAAACAAATTTTTGCCAACTCTCCATGAGAAGTTACTGTCACAAAACTCTGTTTTCTTTTAGATATTAGAGATGAAAATTCCTTAAACACACAAAGGTGTTCATGGGTTTGTTTCAAAGACAAAAGAGCAGAAGAGATCCTGGGAGCCTTGATCCTACTGTGAAACCGATCTGGGAGTAGAAGACTTCAGCTGAGGAATAATTTGATGCTATCTGGAAAAAACTTAGTGACCCCCAACTCAGAAATGTAAGAAGAAAATGAGTAAGCCAGGAATCACTCCTATAAATACCAAGAAAGTCTTATATGGCAGTAAGTTCATTTTATCACAAAAAAATCCTGTTCTTTTCAAAGTATTTTTATTTATTTTTATGTTTTTTTCAAAGTATTTTTAAATTGCTGTTTTTTAATAGATAGTTTGATTTCCCCAAAGTCATAGAAACCAACCTACTGTTCTGCTACTGTTCCTGACCACATAGAGTAGAAATTTGGGGGTGGGGGGTGAGGGGATGGGAGGAATGTGGTTAAGAGGGATTGTAAAGACAAATAATCCAGAAATATTAAGTGAAAGCTCATGATGATATTTTTAAAACAACTAATCTTTCCATTGTTAAGTAAGTCTTTTTCTCCCTAATGAAATGCATTATTTCAAAGGTCCTGACATATTGCTAATGGACACATTAAAGATAGGGAAGAAAAATTTAGAAGGACAATCAATCATTCCAGGGTCAGGACATCTTTTCAATAGAAAACAAATGCCATCTAATTATTTAATAGCAAAACATACAAATTTCGTTTTGCAATAAAAATCATTCAAAAAATCATTGATAATTAGCCAAAATATTTTATGACTTTATGACCGTTTTTCTAAGGTTATGCAAATACTGTTTTTTGAGTGATTTATATTAAACATATTTCTTAATGGTTTTCAATGTTACAAATAAATTGTTACAATAGCTGCATTGCAATAAATTGTATAAGTGGCAAGCTAGTGACTGGATAGGTTAAAACAAGGTATTATTTTTAGTTTAAAAAAAGGCAGAACTACAGCAAAGGAAAAAAAAACTGGAGAGTAATGGATTAAGAACACAGACAATCATAAGTTTTGGATTAGGAAAATAAATTTTTTTCAGATTGACTTATCAAAAAAAAAAAAATCCACACATGTCTAAAAAGCAAAAGGACTACTGGAAGCGGACATTTACCAGCTCCCCGAAAGGGCTTCAGATTACAACCTAAACTCACCATCTTTCTTCCCAGCAGTCATTTTTCTGCTGATAATAAAACTGTTGGCCTGTTTGGTCTTCCATTTAACTGTTCCATTTATGCCATCAGCACAGCTTAATAAAAAAGCTTTTCAGAATGAAACAAATGCACAAAAAATGAAATTAATTTCAAAATAAAATGACTATCACAGATTACCTATTACTTATTAACTGGGATCAGATTCCTTCCAGCCCAGCAAGCTACTGAATTCCATTCAATACATATTTGTTGCATGTCAATACAGGGAATATGTGGGGATACAAGGTCAAGACGCAGTTCCTGCCCTCCAAGGAGCTTACAGTCTATAGGGACTGACACTTCATGTATAGAAATACATATGTCATATACAGAAACACATCTATTAAAATATATAGTAATGTACAGAAGTATATATATATTATATAACCTCTTCCCAAGTTGTACAGTGGTAGAGAATCCACGTGCAATGCAGGAGGCATGAGAGATGCAGTTTCAGTACTTGCGTCAGGATGACCCCTGGGGAGTAGGAAATGATAACCCACTCTAGTATTCTTGCCTGGAAAATTCCATAGGCAGAGAAGTCTGACAGGCTACAGTTCATGAGGCCACCAAGAGTCGGACATGACTGGCCGAGCGCACAAGAGAGATGTAATATAAATATATATATATATGCATGTACAGAAATATATAGTATACTGTATATGTATAGCAGTTACACATATACACATAGTGGTGGAAACCGTTAACTGCTACTGGAGGGAAAACAATTTTCCCTGGTGAGGAACGTCACGATAACTTTAACGTGTCTTTTAAATCTATAGTTGAGTTTGGGAAACATTACACCAGCAGCAATGAACAGAGAATCGGAGTAGGGGACACTAAATAGGGGCTATCTCTGGAATGTAAAGTAGCAATTAGCATAAACTAGGGGTTGAAGAAAGGAAGAGTAAGGGTGGGGCCAGTTATGAGACATCATGGGAGATGATGTCTCCCAAATTGCTGGACATGGGTGAAAAAAAGACTCAATATGGCTTTGAATGTTTGACCCAGAATGACAGAACAGTACTATATTGACTGAGTGAGTGCAGGTCTCTTCGTTTCCGACACTTTTGTGACCCCATGGGCTGTACCCTGCCAGGCTCCTCTGTCCATGGGATTCTCCAGGCAAGAACACTGGAGTGGGTTGCCATTCCCTTCTCCAGGGGATCTCCCCAATCCAGGGATAGAACCCAGGTCTCCTGCATTGGAGGCAGATTCTTTACCATCTGAGCCACCAGGGCAGCCCCAAAAGGAGTTCATTTCTGGAGAGAGATGATAACTTTAATTTGGGATATGTCAAATTTGGGGTACCAATTGGATATCTAGGTGAAACCAGCTAAGAGGAAGATGGAAACAGAGCTCTGGTTCATAAGAGAACCTAATGCAGGCTTCAGATACAGATTTGAAGTTCATCACCAGAGAAATGATTGCTGAAGCCAAAGCCCCAGTGTAATTCCTTAAAGAGATCATGCCCTCAGGTAACATGTGTTAGACTGTCAGGTACAAAATGATCTGGAGAAGATACACATTAACGTTCTTGGCTTACTGGCCTATCCTGTTCCCAATTATCCAAACTGCCAACCTTACTGCTTACTCTCCCATCCTTCATCCTTATCTTCCAGACTTGATATTTGGGTACCATTTCCCTAAATACAACATTGGGTCACCATCTCATTCTTTTTTTCCTCTAGGCATCTCAGATACATTCCCTCTGGGTTCAGCTCGGTCCCCAAATCCCCCTGGGTGTACCCCGTACCTCTGCCCTAGCTTCTGGAGCTGAAATACAGAGCAAGAAGGGATCCACAAAAAGTGAACGGGACAAAAAAGGCGGAGGAACATGTTAACAAATACATTCACGTAGCAAAAACACAAGACGATTCAGCAAAGAAATAAGAGACAAAGCGGTCAACCGAGCCTGAAGTGAAATATGTATGTTAACGGAAGAGACGCCAAAAAGGAATGTGATCAACATCCTCACTTACTATGAAAAGGTCAAAAAGGATGAGAGCTTAGAAAATTCTGCTAGACATGAAAAGGGAGAAGTTAGCGGTGACTCCTTAAAGTGGAGTTCCAATAAAGTGAGGCAACAGAAGCAGAAGGCCAAGATGCAGATACAACAGGTGCAGTGAATCTTTTAGGAATACTGGCCTGAAGAGGGAAGTGAAGAAATAACAGGATACGGCAGACTGAGGAGCAGCAAGGTGGAGAGAAAGGCCGGTCCTTTCAGTGTGCGGAGACAGACTGTGTTTACACGCTGAGGAGGAGACACAGGGAGGAGAGAGAGGCTAGGTGTAAGGAAAAGGAGCATAAATGATGAGATCCCGTCCCCAAAAAATTAGAACAGGTGGGACCAAGCACATATAAGCAAAGAAAATACTTTATGAACCAGAGAGTAAGGACAAGTGAAGACAGAGGTATTTGCTGGGTGTACAGAACACCTCATGGTAAAAGGGCTCCTCGTGCTACTGAATCAGAGATGAAATGTTTCTTTTCTTTTCAACTGAATTTTGAGTAAAATTCTGAACTTTAAATTACAAGACATACCGAGTCCCCTTCCAAAATGAAAAGAGAATACAATTCAAAACCCAAGTTATTAAAAATACACAACTGAACAAAACCCCAGGTGATCATCTCAGTGATACTCGGGAGTGGAAAGCAAAGGCCTTAGCATCCAAGTGAATAAATGACTTGGTTGGTATTGAATGTTTAAATCATGCAAACGTAAGGACGCTAATTTTCTATCTTCTAAAAGATCAATCTCACGGCTGATTCGCCTAATAAATGGTTTTTTCACCTAAGAACTGAAGTTATGTCCTTTTAAATCTAGATGAAGAATACCGTAGTCATTTCCCAAGTAATTTAACAAGAAATAGGGTCAGAAGTGTTCATGGTCTCTTGTGGCAAAATACCCAACCCCCCAATTTTTCCTAATTGCTGGGTTCCAAAGGCCAACCTGCTGGTTACATAAGAATCATCTGGGCAGCTCTCTAAAAATACATATTCTCACACACCCTATCAAATGCATAACAAAAAATTTTAAAACACATATTCATGATTCCAGCATGGAGAGCCCAGCTGAGGCGGGTTACACAATTTCATCAGGTGACTCTCACACACAAATACGAACTCTAGAAGACCAAAAGAAGCCTTACAGAACCCAAGAGTATATAAGATATTCGACCAAGGTGTGTCAAAGTTGCCAGATGTAGGGGTAGCCTTATTACTGAAACCTTCACTCTGTCTTAACTCCAGCTGGCCCATGGATGTAGCCAATTTGCAAGAACACGTAAGTCACCGTCGGGCAGTGAGAAATCTCAACCTAGACAGACGGGAAGCAGGTGGCCAAATTCTCCTCCACAACTCTTCAAAGAACAGGGTATCTATGTGGACCTGACAAACACCACCTACATTTATATCTATTGCATCCCTTAGTCCTGAGTTAGGTGCTTTCATGTAGATTGCCTAGTTCAGTCCTTACAAAACCAAGTGAATGTGTTAGCATGTCTGAAGGTTACAGACACTTGATCCTACAGCAGAATGGAGTAAATCCTGCAAGCAAGCAGGCACTGTCAGAGTTCCAGACTTCTTCATTGAATGGGAAGTTACCATAAAAAAAGAATGGGGTGGGTGTCCACACAGTACCCCTTGTGTTCCTTTCTTTATTCTAGTCCAGTGGTTCTCAGACCATGCTCTGCTAAGAGTAATTGTTCAGTTATATACACAAAACTACACATATGTACTTTATAGTAGCTTAAAGGATTTAATAGGGTAATTTAAGTTTACGGAATTTTTTTGGTCTTACACTCTGGCTTTCAGAACCTCACTAAACCCATAAGATTTAATGCCATTGTACACCCTAGGGTGTTCTTTGGAAGGAATGATGCTAAAGCTGAAACTCCGGTATTTTGATCACCTCATGCGAAGAGTTGACTCATCGGAAAAGACTCTGATGCTGGGAGGGATTGGGGGCAGGAGGAGAAGGGGATGACAGAGGATGAGATGGCTGGATGGCATCACCCACTCGATTGACATGAGTTTGAGTGAACTCCAGGAGTTGGTGATGGACAGGGAGGCCTGGCGTGCTGTGATTCATGGGGTCGCAGAGAGTCGGACACGACTGAGCACCTGAACTGAGCTGAACTGTACACCCTTGCTGGGTGAAGCAACATGCCATGACTCATACTTTCCAGGTCCTGTATAAGTACAGTCTACTTGACTTTTACAGACAAATTTCAAAATTCAGATCTGATTGGTGCTTCAATTGTTAAAAATTAGAGGCAGGGTGAAATATTTTAAAGGGCTTCCCAGGTGGCTCAATGGTAAAGAACCCTCCAGCCAATTCTGGAGATGCAGGACTCACCGGTTCAACCTCTGGGTAGGGAAGCTCCCTTGGAGGAGGAAATGGCAACCCACTTCAGTATTCTTGCCTGGAGAATCCCACGGACTGGAGAGCCTGGCAGGCTATGCTCCACGGGGTTGCAAGGAGTCAGACATGACTGAGCGACTGAGCACAGCACAAAATAGTTCAAACACATCTTACAAATAAGGCTCTATTTTAAGGCTGGCATTGCTTTGTGCATGTTCATTTTTTAAAAGTTTACATTGATCCACCTAAAGTCCTACTTTGACCACATAAGACCACAGTCCAATAAATCTCAATAAAAAGACAACTTCTTACACCTCTGCTCACCAGACAGTATCAATAAAGGCAAGACACAACACCATGGATAACATGTCTGCTTAAAGGTTCAAGTCCCACACCTTGAGGGAGAAATCTCAGTAATACTGAAATATCTATTTTTCATTATGCATTCAAGATCATGGATCAACCCAACTAACTTCTTGTGTAGAAAATTATTATAATCTCTATAATGGTGACTATTGTCTTCTTCCTTAGATCTTGAATTTCCCCTTTAGTTCATTTATGCTTAATAAAAAAAACTTTTTGAAATTCATTCTTTATTGACTAAAAGATTATTTAAATTAAAAAAAGAAAATTATTACAATCTGTACATTAAGAAATGGAGGATATTTACTGGTCGAAAAAAGCTAGTATTTTAATAACTTTGATTTTCATTGAAAAAGATCACCCTATTTTTTTCTATAAGAACAAATTTCTTTAGTTAGGATGGGAAAATATGGCTCAAATTTTTAAAATATTTATTCTCTACATTACATTTCAAGGTTAAATCCAGTGTTTAAAAAGAAAAATGCCAGCCTGTATAGACTGGTTCTTGGACTCTTTCCAAAGATAATGGCCCATCCTCAAAAATCCTGAAAGGAATTCCACTGTGCTCATTGGGTTCATGAGCTACAGTTGTACCTGGATGTGAGTTTCACTCTAATTCATAAACACAAAGCAAAGAATAAAATGAATCTTGTGTTTACAAAGCCCAAACTAAGACAGTCACACAATTAGCTAACATAGCATGGTATACAATTTAACCAGTTCTTCAATGCTCCCTCTCAAAAATCCTCAAAGCCTGAATTAACGCAATGGTGGCTGGCAGAACCTTGAATTCCCTAGAAACCATTCAATACTTAAAGTTTGTCTTAAGATTTCATGATTCATCTGGAGTCTTGTGGCAGCATGAGTACAGCTCATCTGGCCGGGGGCAAACACTCTCTGAAGAAACATTACTCTTTCCCAAACCTGAATAATTTGCTGACTTAGGGAGGTGGGGTTTGCTATTTAATAAAAGCCATTGAAGGGTTGTGAATAGTGACTGATTGCTGATGATCTAATCAAAATGTCAAGGGATAGAAATAATAAATAATAACTTAGTCCAACATCACTGTTCAAGTAAATAGCAGGATACGCCAAATGAAATGTAATCTCATTAACATACTTACCTTAGAACCAATCTGCCAAGTCTTTCTCTGCCCACTGTTTCATCTGTCTCTTTTCCTATTTCACTCAAAGGGGGCACAGACGGGATACACAGCTCATGCCCCCCTCATCTCTTCCCCTCTCTCACCGTCCCCCATGTCATTATGTCTCTCCTTTGCCTTCTATGTTTTCCCTTCCCTTTTTCATGCAACTATCCTTAATATTTTGTAGACTGTCTCTTATACTGAAATCTTGTTTTTATATTTTTCTTTCTAAAGAACGTTAGCTGACATTATCCCTGGCTACCAAGTTTTGTGTGCTAAGTGCAAGGTACTAAAAGTTTTCTATATAACTATTTTAATCCCTACATCATCAACTATGTAAAATAGGTATTATTAGTTCCATTTTAAAATAAGAATAAGAACTCCTAGGGAATTATATGACTTAATCCCAGATCATATGTTTAGTAAGAGGCTGAGATGGATTTTGAACCCCTTTCTTGGCTGAGTGCAAAGACTCCATCATCTACTCATCAATACTATCCCCAAATGGTTAAATGAGGATGCAGTCTGTGAACTATATATTTTATGTAATTTGAGATAGTATTATTATTACCAGTAGGTCCTCTTCAACTTATTTTTATTTCTAGAACAAAATACGTTTTCCCAGGCTGCTGGATTAGAAATAGCTAGCAACGAGGAAATGCCCATGGAAATTAATCCTGTATGTTAGGTACAGACACAAACAATTCATTAAAAGAAGAAAGTTAAAAGGTTAGCTGGAGCCTACGGAGAGAAAAATGGCTTTGCTGAGAACTGTCCCCCCCAACCTCCAAGGGAGTCTAGGAAAAATATTCCTAAGAGAAGTATAACTCCAAGAATTTAAACCGAGAATGCCAGAAGAAGCAGCCTCTAAACTTTGTTAAAACAGCAGAGCCTGGCAGGGCAGAACATAAATAATTATTTAATGTAAAGTTATTAGAATTTCATAATTTTAGCATAAACTTGGTAAGATGTTAGGCTTCAGAGTGAAATAAAAATTAAGAACACAGAAAGGCTGGTGTTTAGTGTTTAAAATCAGCATCTCTGGAGACAGAGCACCTGGGTTCCAAATCCCAGTTTCTGTCCATTGGGCAAGTTATTCAAGGTCTCTGAACCTCAGTTTCCTCATCTGGTGAGAACAAAACAGTGCTCGCCTCATAGAGACATCGTGAATATACGTAAAACCCTGAGAAGCATGCCTAGCGCCTGATGACATTCTCAAAAAATGAGTTATTATTACACTTAAACTTCACTTAATATGAAGGAAACTTTAGATTTCTTTACATGTGTTTTGTTTTTTAAAAAAACAGACATTCAAATGAAAAAACCATTGTCACTACAGTTGGCATTACAGAATACAGAATTCTTTTTTTTTTTTCTCCTTCACAGTCAGGAGACATGAAAAAATGGTATTTGTATGGTGGAGTGGAATAAACGCTGGAGGCTGCTCTCCAGCCGAGACAAACGCCCAGGGGTTCCAATCATTCCAAACTCCACAGGGCTGAGAAGATGGCATGTTAGCAAGTCTTCATTCCCAGTATCTGCTAAGGCAAACTGGTGGAGAGCTGCAGTTTAACCCTTCTGGGGAAAGCCAGGTGTAATGAGAAGTAAGTTACACTGACATCTGTACTGTCTGACTGTCATAAACTCTTGGGTATTTATTCTGAGAAAATAATGCAACAAAGGCAAAAACCGCATGGGCACAAGATTCAACTTTGCATCACACATATCAAAACTGGAGAAAAACTGAAACCTCCAACCAAAGAAAAAGCGCTGGTCTGATAGAATGGTCTGTGGAGAGGGAGGGTTATCCACTTCTCTTTGTGGTTTTCCTCTGTTGCTCAAAGAGCCCAACCAAGACACACACTGGGTTTTCACTGACGGGATACAGTACTACCTATATTCTATCTCAAAAATACTAGATGAAGAAGGAGCAGCACTGAGAGCCTTGAAAATGGGATACATAAAACATGCAATGGTTATACGCATAACAATTTAATGTCCCCATCTGCAAAATGATGGGCTGTTTCGAAATTATTAAAATTAGTGAAAGGTAGAATACAAAACACCACACAAACTGAAATCTAGCCTAACAGTGCAATCTAGTGGGAAAGGATTAAAAGGCAAAGCAGTAAGAGCGACTGGGCTCAGGAAGTAAAACTGTAGGCAAAAATTCTGTCCAAAATAAAAAGACATAGTAATACAGTAATAAAGAGTGTTCATTTGAAACAGTCATTATTTTTCTTTATTATAGAAGCCACACACTTTCACTGTAATACATCCAAAGAGATAACCAACAGGGTATGAAATACAAAAGCTCCTTCCTACATATCTATTGCTGTCCCTCCAACGCCACTGCTGAGGGTATCCCCTCTCAACAGTCCTCACATCATTCCATATTCTATGCATATATAAATGTATGTTTGTACACAAACACATGTAAACACACACATACCATGCTTTTCTTTCCATGATGTGATCACACTTTTTTTCCCTAGCATATATCTTGACACGTTTACATATCATCACATTTTAAGACTGTGTAGCTTGCAGCTCAATCGTAATTTATTTATCATCACCTCAAGCTCCTGATCTTTCCCTTAAAGTCTGGTCTTCTTCCGGCATTCCTTATCCTGAGAATGGCATCACCATTCATTCTCATGAATACAACAGAAATCTAGAAACCATCCTTGATTTTTTTTTCCTAGCGAAATCATCTCTGGTAACTCTCCGCCCAAAATTCACCCCCTGGCCCACTCCTGTCGCTGTCTACCCCTCAACATGCTTCATCTGCCCACCTCCACTCTAGCAAGGGAGATGTCTATTCCTCTCTGCTCCGGATTACTAATGTAGACTTGGAACTACTGCTTCTATCCTGACCCCCCCAATCCTTTCATCACAATGCAAAGTGCTCTTTTTGAAACACAAATTTGATCAAGTCCTGCTTAAAGCCCTCCAAAGAGGTAGGTTTTAGATTGTAGGATGAAGATTACACTCTTTAAGGTAGTCTAACAGGTCCAGCAAAATTTGCTCCCTGACCCTCACATCCAGCCTCCTCATACTGTGCTTCCCCTCCTACCCGGGCACCAATCTCACAGGCCTTTCTAGAGCACCTCCTGTTTGCTAGGGCACCCTGCTACAGAGCCTCTACAGAGCTCTTCCTTTGACCTCCAGTACACCTCTCCTCTTCACCTCACTCCCATCTACTCATCCTTCAGGTCTGAGTACCTTCTCAGATAAGCCTTCCTTAAATGTCCCTGACTGGCCAAATCCCCTGCTTAGAAATTCTATTAGTATTTGTAACACTTAGCATAGTTGATAGGTGCGATTGATTAATCTTTGTCAACACCCTAGTATAAAAGTTCCCTAATCTAGGACCGTGTATTCCACAGCATTTAACACAGTCTCAAAACCAGTCAACACTCAAAAAATAAATGAATAAAAGGAGTACTAGTACGAGGAGCCACTATTTTTTCTAATTTTTCATTGACTACTATCAATATAAACATCCTTATACTTTTATTTTTCATCACCTAAAGGAGTATCTTTGTAAGCTAAACTCCTAGAATTTCAATGGCTAGACAAAAATAACATATATCTCAAATCTTGATAAGCACATGTAGCAGCCTGTTCTGTTTCTCCTTCGGCAGTACTGGCCTTTGATTAGAATCAGCTCTGTAACTACAGAAGATGAAAGATGTTAAAGCACTACATCGATTAACTCTTTCAGAGGAGAGAAAAGCCACTGTCATTTTACTGCACAGTGAGGAACACCAATTTGCTAAGAAGAAAATAAAAATGAAAAACCTTGGGGCTAATTTTTCTCTCCCTCTGCATTCCAAGGTAAAAAAAAAAGAAATCAACTTTTACTTCTGTGCCTATTTGCTGCAGAAATCCCAGAGAACTAAAATATTTCACTTTAACTGCTATAGCAAAATTAACTGTGATCTCTTCTTTCAAATTGACAGTGAACTCCAAATCTCCATAAGAATCAAAGTGGTGACCACGTGAATGAGTGGAAAGCTAAAGAATGGGAAAGAATTTACACTGGAGCTGCCTAACTCCTAAACATTTTTGAAATGAGAGGTTTCATTTGTCAGAAAAGAGAAATGTCTGCCTTCTGTGTCACAACATAAGCCGGGGCAATATCCTTGGTACAGAATGCCAAAGAGCTAGTCTAAAAAACCTGATTAGTCCAAGGCAATTAACTAGAAAATGAGACATGCTAAAGATGGGTGCTTTTAAAGTGATGAAACACATTTAAAACACTATTGCATAGACACTGCATAGGAATTCTCAGATGAAGACATAAAACATAAGATTTTTACCAAAGCGACCCAAGAAGAAAACAGCACTTTTCTAACATTGAGTTTGGCAAGAATATAACATCAACAAGTATACCAGCAGTACATGTTTTGCAGCAACCTGCTTATTTCCTAAGGTAACTTCCTGAAGTTTTAAAATTTAAACACCGGGGATTATTTACTTCCCAAACCCAGCAGCAGGAGCAAGTACTGCATTCAAGGAATTGCAAGTAGCCGCCTGCAGATCAGGTGCACGAGCGTTGGCAAGGCAAGCACTCAAGCTTTGAGCATTTCTCTCGCTCGGAAACATGAGCTCAGCTCAGGAATGCCTGTGGCATCTTCAACAACTGGGAGCCGGGCCATCGGCCATCGAAAGCTGCCCAGTATATTACTACAATCCCACAGAAGTGCATTACATTTTTATATAAGATAGAGAAAACAAGAAGAGAATGTGTTTACCATTAAAAATACACTTCACATATTCAGGGTTCAAGACCATATCTCTGACCTCACAATCGGAGTGGAGGAGAAAGTTCTGGGTGTGGGGAGAAGGGACAGGAGTAAAAGAAGCGTGACAACGTTGATTTTAAAAGATGCCTGAAGAATGGTGTCTTCTTTCTTCACATTTGTCATCAGAATCCCCTTAAGTTTTCAAGGGTCACTCACAGGCATAAAAATCGTCACCATGGAGTGAGACGTGTTGGGCTTATCACTTCTTAGAATGGAGGTCCTGTGTGCCTACTCCACTAAGGAACTTTGAGCAATCACATTTCCACAGTTGGAGATAGTAATCAAAATAAACAACCCATAGGCAGGTGGAAAGAAAATCTGCCCCAAGACATGTTTGAGACACGAAGCCGGTGCTCCTAGGGCAGTGATGACTCAGGCTCACTTCAAAGGGAGTTAAAAGAGCACAAGGTCAGCGGCCTACTTTTGATTGAAAGGTTTTCTTTTGGAGTGAAAAGCTAAAAATTGTAACTGTTATGTATTACAAGGACATAGAAGAGGGGACTGCAGAAGGAAGAAGGATGGCCTCACGTTTCCCCTGGGTAAGAGGCTCTAGCAGCGTAGGGCTCAGCTGTCCTGTATCAGCGGCTGGCAGCAGCCTGCTCCCCTTTAACCCAGGGCGCCCCCCGGGCACCCGCAGCGAGAAACACCAGGGAAGGAACAACTTCAGGAAGCAACTGAAAGCCACTTTAGTTCTCAGATTTTCACATTTGAAATGAAATGAGAAGGGAGGAACGGATGCGTTAAAATGTCCAGTTGCAGCTGTTTTCAAGTTGTAAGAAGTCAACCTGCATCACACAGGACTACTCTCTTTTAGACAGTTGATCAGAAAAAATAACATGTTTACACCATGATATCAGTGTATCTTTGCTGTCCTGCACTAAAATGTTATCATGGCCTCAAATTAAATATTTATTGCAAGAAAGATAAATATTTCTGACACTTGAAAATAAGAGACCAAGTAGAGGTGCTAAGCTGATTCCCTTCTCGAGCTTCACTGTTAGAAAGGTCTCAAGTTGAAACCCATCTCTCGCTTTCACCCACTACAGCTGCTTCTGCTTTCTGAAGCAAACAGAAGAGAGTTCATGTCTACTTTTAGTCTTTAAGTTAAACGTTTCCAGACCCTTTGAGGATACCTCCTATGACAAGATTGCCAGATCCCTCACCGTCCCCACGGATTGTTCTGGAAGTTGTCTGATTTGTCAATGTCTCTCTTTAAACGTGACAGCCAGAAATGGACACAGTACTACAGATGTGGTTAATTAGAGCAGGCTACTATTAATTTCTGTGACATATGGACACTATACTGTTACTGGAACCTAAATTTGATTTTTTTTTTTTAAATTTTGCAGCCACACCATGCCACTGGTTCATATTCAGTGTCCTTCTTCTCAAAAACTGCTACCATATAAAGTCATCTCCTTCCTTTACACAAGCCAAAGAATTATGAGGCATTTACTGCTACAAAATATATTTCTGAATAGCACTGCAGCCTACTTAAGCCATATTAACTCAATTCTGTTATCTGTTTGTAACAGACTTTTTTGAAGTCAACGATGGATTTTAATGCAAGCGTCTTAGAACTTCATCAAAGTTATCCATAAAAATGTTGAAAAAGAGAAGACCAAGGGCAAAGGCTTGTGATCCTTCACCTAGGACCACTCCCAGACCCAAACCCAGTAATCAACACGGATTGCCCCAGGCTCACAGAGCAATCCTGCTTGTCTACACAGCATCTTACATACGAGAGCCTCCGGAAAGCCTTGACAAATGCTTAGCTGAAAGTAAGATTCGCTTATCTTTCAAAGCAAAGTGTAAAAAATCTACACACATGAAAATTAAGAGTCAAGTGAAAATACATATGCACATGGAACAAAGACTAGAAGGGAAGGCACATCAATGCAAATGTTTGTTCTCCTGTCAGACTGCGGAGACTATTTTTTATTCAATACCGTCTTTATTATAGTTACATTGTTTGAAAACCTGAAGTCCCCGGAATTTTGCTTAGACAGAAATGTGCATGGAAGCTGTTCAGAAGCCATCCACGTGAAACAACTTTAAGAGCATTGAGCCTCTATCTGATTCTACCATCCTGAAAACCCCAATCAGGAAAACCAGTCACTTGAAAAGACTTGTTGATCTTTAGAAACACTAGTTTTCGTTTTTCAATTCTGCAGTGCTGCTTGTGGCTTAATATTTCTAGAAATCAGGGAGGCAGCAAACTGAAAAAGTGCATCCTAAAGTTTAGAAAAAGCCTCGATGTCTTGCATGTGTGTGTGCCCATATGTCCATCTGTCCATGTCTCTCTGTCTGCCTGCCTGCATGCCCACGTCTGCCGGTCTTTCTGTCACGTCTCTGTTAGAGAAACTGGAAAGGACAGAAAGAAACAAAAAGCATCACAATAATATTTCCGTGAAGCTCTGGACTTCACAGAGCTCCAGCCCAAGGATCTGTAGCGGACGTGATCTGTAGCGGACGTGATCTGTAGCGGACGTGTAAACACATGTTATCTATTCACATAGAGTCCTTTTTTACATCAAGAGTGGGTAATAAGATCAACAACAGAATCTACCCTTGGGTGTTTAGAACTGACGCAACAGTAAGTTAAAAGAAAAGGGACCAGACAGAGCAAGCATGGACGCTTAGTAAAAAAGAATTAAAAACAAAGTGCCTGGTTATTTTAGAGAAAATGTGATCCATAAATACTGCACTTCCTAAAACCCCGACCCATCTGAATAACTGACGGAGAATTTTTTTAACATGTCAAGGTCTCTTCACTGCTTTAACATTGTTATTTCAAGCCTGGTTTTCATCAGTTAAAACCAGTGCTAGAAACTGGATATGCGTTATCTTTCTCATCAGTTTTCTCTGGTGCTGTCCCTTGCTAATTTTCAAATCCGAGAGACAAGCGAAAATTCCACTTTGCTTAGAAAAACAATTTGCCTACCACACTAGAATTTAAAGTAAATAGATGAGGTCGATCAAGTTTTTAGACTTATGGCAAACTCTTTATAATAAATGGATGAAATGATCAAGTATTAAGTCTAATTAATATTTGACAACTGAAAATTTTACTTTGCTGAGAAATAAATTTTTCCTGCCACACTAAAAGTTAAGTCAAATGCATGTAGTAAATCAGCAGATTCATAGATCCCAAGCAAACTGTCATCCGAAACAGATCAGATGTCTAACTAGAAAGTCCAGTTATTGCTTGGCAAGTGAAAATTCCACTTTTTATGAAATACATTTTTCCTACGCTAGACGTTAAGCTAAATGTAAGGGGTAAATCAACAGCTTCACAGATACATGGCAAATTGTCTTAAATAAGTAAAATATCCAATTAGAAAGCTATTATTTGAAGTTGGGTTTGAAATACAATTTTCCTACTACACTTGAAGTTAAACACAGGTAGTTAACAGCTTCATAGATCCACAGGAAATCTCATTAAAATATATTAAAATGTTCCCATACAATGCCCAGTATTATTTGATAAATGCATATTAGCATCTCTTTTTGCTATGCGTGTATCTTGTGCAAGACGGGTTAGAAACAGATAACACTGGGAACAACTATCTGAGAAAATCCAAAATTCACTTATGACATCAAATATCAAAAGAGTGTCTTAAATTCTTATGTATTTATGTGAGGGGTGATTTTTTAATGTTGTTTTGTGCTTTAGGTAACATGAAAATGTCATCTCAAGTATTTACCTATTAACAACACTGTATTTTTGTTTTTATGTTTAATATTGTTTTGCTGCTTTAGATTAAATTTTTTTCTCAAAGCTACTTATCTATTGTTGTTTTTTTCCTTAGAAAAATCTATTTCTAAGCAAAGTAAAAATGTTTTCATATATATAGAATAAAAAACACAAGGATATATACCAGATTACTGCGTGTGTGTTAGAACAGTGAGATCAGAGGAAACTCTCAGTTCTTCAGTTTTAAATATTTTTGTACTAATGTTCATCTAAATTTCAATTAGAAAAAGTAATCACTATTTCCATTTTTAAAAAGATTCTGAAAATTTAATGTTATTTAGGCTCCTTGAAGAGAAAAAATGGAGGAAATTAACTTGATCCCATTTTTAATTTTTAGAAATTATACACGTGCAACTCTATGAAAAATATACATTATTTAGGCATGTGTATATGCATAGAGAAAGTAGAGTCCATAATGTTTACTGGGGTTGTCACAGGATAAAGAGGTTACAGGTGATCCTGATTTTCTTTTTGAGTCTTTTTTTTTTTTCCAGTTTTCTGGAGTTTTTCCCCCTAAATTTTGTACAATGAATAGGAATTACTTTTATTATGATAAACACTAAAGCTGGGTTTTTTCCTCCACCCCACCCCCCCAAAAAAAGTCCTGGCTAACATTCTGAAATAAAAATTCAAATAGGTTCAAACTTGTTCAAACTTTTTTGATTTTTAAACCTGAGTTTTTTCTATCACCTATCCTGTCTTTTAATCTCATGTTTTTAGAAAAAGAATGTCTATTAATTATCAAACAACTAGATGAAGTAACTTTCCTGGATTTAAAAAAGTGTAAGAATTTGAAGGTCTGGCAGTCACCAAAACGGTATTCTAGAAAACACAAGAAATCCTGAAAGCATTCAACATTGCAGGGAAGAGTGAACATCCTAAGCATGGAAAGACACTAAGGCACTTCTAAACACTATAATTATATTCCCCCAACTTCCTAGGAAAATATCTTTCAGTGTTGGAAATCTGCACTTGATTTATTCATATATCTGATGGTCAATATTTTATTTCTGATTAAAAAGTAGAGTTTCAATAAATGTGCTAGAGTTTTGTTTACTCTTAGAAAGGCTGGCTTTAACTGAGATCTCTACCATTCTGTCATCTACAACGGGTCAAATTCTTATCTATCCTCTATGTACAAATTAATATGTAGCAATGTTACTCAAATCTGCTATTTTAGCCTTTAAATACAAATTTCATCTGTGTCTCGGGAACCGCAGTTGTAGACAATTGGTTTTTTCATTTTAACTTAAAGTTCTTTTACTAAGATTATCAGCAGATTTTCCCTTTTCTTAGTGCCTAACACTTTCCTAAATTGAAATCCACGTTAAGGCTTTTTTATTTCAGCTCCTCCCTCATCAGTATTTTAGTCTCGTAACTCATTGCAATTTTCTCTAATGTAAAATATATACATTTATAAACATAACACAAATATTTGTGGCCAAATCTTGGCAACGCGCTTCAAAGGATTAAACTTGCGGTTAGCGTGACTAAAGGTATTCATTTACCCTACAAGATTTAGAAAAACGTAACATTGCAGGGAGATCCATGTCTCTGCGTAAACCTCGTAATCATCACCAAAAGGCCATAGCTGGGAGTCTTCGAAGCCTGCCAAATACACTGGAGGCATCCACAGCTGTTTTTAATTGTTTTCGCTTTCTCAAAATAGTGTACTTGGTGGGGGCAAACCGTTGTGTTTGCAGCGTCTCTGGCCCCCAGCCGAGGTTAACCCTGACCTCAATGCCCTGTTTAGCTCCTAGCATTTCACGAGTCCGTTTCCCTGCTCCGCAAAACCTAAGAAAAATGAGATTTCCGTTGCCGAGAAATTCGCTTAGGCAGAAAGGAGAATTAGGCGTGTCCGATGCATATTTTTATGTTCCCTCCAGATCGTATTCAAGAAAAGGGGGGAAAAAAGATGTGGTGTGTTGGCAGAGCTGGGCACAGCTCGACACCCATTTCCTATGGCTCGTCTCTGGGCCACAGAGCCCCATTCGCACGGTAAGCCCCCAACCCCCAGATGGTCGACGACCCCCAGCCTCTGAGGCAGGGATCCAGAGAGGTTCATCACCCGGACTGCTGGGGATGGGTGGGGGGCAATGGGAATGGAAACTGGAGATGGAATTTCGGCGCTGCTGGGCAGGGAGGGGCCCGCCGGGGGCGCAGAGAAAAAAGGCCAGGGGTCAAGCCTGGCAAGGGAAACACAGGGCTCCAGAAGTGGGGTGCGGGGCATCTCGGAGGAAGCGTGCACTGGGGATTCCACAGCACGAGGGGCTCATGCCCAGAAAATGCACCCAGTTACCCCAAACCCGGGAAGGGGGGATGGGGAAGCAGCGGCCTGTGGCCCCAGGACCTCCCGTCGCGCGCGGGCCACTAACCTGTCAGCAAGAAGGCGCCAGTGGTCGCGGGGCTCATCCTGCGTGTCCCCCGACCCTGTCCCGTCCAAGCACAAGGGTCTCCCAGCTCCCACCACCGGGGCAATTGCATTCTTGGCCTGGCTAGGCCGGCCGTCCTCGATTCTCCCCTCCCCTCCCTTTCTTCTTTCCTCCCAGCTCGGCCAGTTCAGCATCAGCATCCTGCACCCCCCTCCTTAATCCCGAACTCCCTCTAGCGGCGGGCCAGCGAAGCGGGGCCATCGCCCCCACCCCCATCTCTCCCATCCCCCCAGCCCCTCCGCCCCCGCTCCCCCTCCACCCCGCCTAACCCGCGGAGCACGCTGGGATTTGGCGCCCCCCTCCTCGGTTCAGCCTATATAAGGCTCCCGGTCGGCGCTCTCGGTACACGCGCTTCAACTTCGGTTGGTGTGTGTCGAAGAAACCTGACTACGACCTGAGGAGACCAGCGGAGACCGACCACCGAACCTCGAGGAAGGTCCGCTGAGCGGGCTCGCGTCCGGAGCCACTCCGGGCTGCCGAGCACCCAGCGGCCCCCACGCCTGGCACAGGTGTGGGACCCGTCTTTCCAGCCTTCGCAGGGAGTCCTCGCGTGGTGAGTATGCGGTGAGGATGTTTCTTTTTCTTTAAGATCACGTTCATTCCCCGTTCTTATCGAGAGCTGCGGGAGATGGAATAGCGCCCGAATGTCTCCACGCACACCTTGTCACGCCTTCACTGGCTGCACCCCAAAACTGTGTGAAGAATCCAAGCCCTCAGGGCTTTGATTTCTAGTACCTAAGTCTAGATACGGGTGGTAGACAGATATGAGCTGCAGACAAACATGAGCTGCAGACGGACATGAGCTACAGACCAATTTGCAGATGTGCTGCAAAGTGATATCCGCTACAAACTAACTGGCGCTTCAGATGCGCTACAAACTGATGAGCGCTTCAAATGCGCTACAAACTGATAAGCGCTTCAAATGCGCCACAGACCCGATAGGCGCTTCAATGCGCTACAGACTGATGGGCGCATCAATGCGCTACAAAGCGATGGGCGCGTCAATGCGCTAAAAACTGATGGGCGCTTCTTTTGCACTGAAACCAGTATGAACTGCAGCGATTTATGAATTGCCGCAATTTATGAACCACAGACTGATGACTGATTTGCGCTTTTAATGCGCTACAAAATGTGAGCTGTAGAAGATTAGCGCTACAAAAATGATACGGTAGCACTACAACAGCGCCTCGTTGCGCTACGAGACTCAGGAACCACAGAGGTACATGAGCTGTGGAACGATTTATACCTAAAATGCGCTACAGAGTAACAACAGCTGCAGAAATAGACAAGCTGTACTGTTTTGCGCTACAAAGAAACCAGTTGAAGCGGACAGGAGCTGAAGAGTAAGATCACTCTGTTCTTAGAGGAACCCCACCCTTTGTCTCTAACACACCTTTGGAATGGCTCCCACTATGTTTTTCTCCAGGACGGTTCTCTGTATGATGGTGCTGTTAGACAAAATGGAGCCCTGGGCAAAAATTAGTGTTTAACATTCGGCCCACACCATTCCTGCTATGGCAGTGGAGTGGAGGGGCTCTGACTGTAGCGTAAAAGGGAATCTTTTGGTGGTGGCAGGGCTGCCTTGCTTAGTTGCGCTTGATTGAAGTGGTGGTGTAGTTGTAGTGGTGGCGCGAATTGGCATCCAGCAACAGTTTGTGGAAACTGTTGGTTTGCTTCGTATTGGGAGGTGTGGGGTGGGGGGGGGGATGGATCTGGGGGTGATTGCTCTTGTTGCATGAAATGAATCTGGCTGGTGGAAGCTGGTGGGAGGGGTTTCGGGAGGGGGGATCCTGGGAGAGGCATGCAGCCCATCTTAGACCTGCCCCGCCCATCCTAGCGCGCCTTCTCTGCAGTATCTGCTAAGAGCAGGCTTAGCGCCGCCCAGCGCCTGCTCCGAGCGCGCCTCCTCTGTGGCGCGCCTTCCCAGAGCGCGCCTTCTAGATCCCGCCTCCCCCGAGCCCGCCTCGTGGGAGGCGGCTTCCCTAAACCCCACCTTCCCCTGAACCCCACCTTCCCCTGAACCCCGCCTCCCTTAGGTGGCACCTCCAGACCCCGCCTCTCTCTGAGCCTGCCTCCTCCGAGGTAGCTCCTCCAGGCCCCGCCTTTCAAAACTTGGCCCCGCCCTGAGCCTGCCTCTTCTGAGCTGGTCTATGGCCCCGCCTCTCCAGAGGGTGCCTGCGCCTGCGCAGTGCAAGCCCCCAGCCTCATCGGTTCCCCCCCCCCCCCGGCTCTTTTGCGCCTGCGCACCTTCGCTGCCTGAGCCTGGCTGCACAGCCCCGCCCTCCTGCGGTTTTTCTGCTGTGGTTTCTCTTCTGCGCAGGTTTTGACTTTTATCCACTGGTGTCTAATAAATATAAGAATAATATATAAGGACAATTGACAACAATAACAATTATACATGGCATTAAAAAGCCACTTTGTATATATTAAATAACATAAACCCACAATTTAAATTCCTGATAGTGGGTTATGAAGGGTGCTTCCAAGCTGACATGGCTGGTGCCTCTAAAGGCAGTCTAGCTAAATGTTTTTACTACAAATGAAAAATAAAATATTTAACATTTTTAAGTTTTAAGGTTTTTTTAAATCTTAATAAAAATTTAACTTTTTTAAAGTAAAAAACTTTTTAAAGTGTTTCGGACACACTAGTGGACCTTTGTGGTGGGACCCAATGGAATCAGATGGTTTGGTGAATTCAAAATAAAGAACAACTTGAACTTTGTTTCACAGGAGTTTTAAGTAACTTTGTTGGTGCTGCTGGCTTGGCCTCTAAAGGAGGATGACGTGTATTTCTGGATTTTTTTTCTTGGAATCTCTAGGGCATCAGCCCTGGCTAACTTGCCTACATATTATTAATTGGGTCTGGCATATTGTAGGCATTCATTAAATGATCAGAGTAAAATGGTTTAATCAGTGTCTTCCTTCGTGTGTGCAGGTGTTTTCTGGTTTTTTGTTCCTGGCTCTTTCCTGTGGTGTTTTGCTGTGCTAGGTTGTCCAAGATGCTGCTTGTTTTATCTTGCTCACATTTAACAGGATCTTAAAAAAAAAAATTGCATTTTTAAGTTTGAATAATGTAAGCTGTAATTATAATTCAAAACAGCTAAATTAATTCAAAACACTAAAAATAATTAGCTTTTTTATAAACTAAAAAGCAAAGCTAATTATTTAAATTTGGGGCAAGTGGATTAGTTAATGGTACATAATTGTCATATTTAAAATTTGTGTAATGTAACAAAGTGGTTACATTACAAAATATAGATTGACAGTTTTAGCTGGCATTTTAAGATATCTATATAAAACAAATTTATAGTGTACTGCCAGTTAGATATTTATGTTTCTAATTAAATGAAGACATTTTAAAACCTGGTTCCATATGTTGTAAACCATGAACCAGGACTGTTACAGGGGCATTTGGAAGCATTGGCTCCCCAAATTTGTCACTCCCCACCAATCACCCCCCCCCCACACACACACACACACACACTACCTCCAATAAGTATATAGTCTGTGGATACATGGATAACATATCATAATTACAGCTTCAAGTCCCCAGGTTCCATTTACGAACCTTGCTGCCCTAACCCCTCTTCTCTTTGGAAATTCTGTGTCTGCATTATAAAGAGGTTCAAAACAATGGTTTTTAAAATGTGCATATTATTAGAATTTGCATTTCATTAACTGTACAGTTCTCAGAAAGAAATGTGGACATTTGCAAATGTAAAGCAATTAAGCATTGCTTGGTGAATATCATTTACTAGTGTGATGGTTAACATGTGATGGTTTTTTGCTACTGTCGAGCTTTGGTGTCTTTGGTGGGGGCATTGAGGGAGGGTGGGGGGGGATAGAAAGTTTCAAAAATCATTGTGAAGAGTAAAGATTAATCAAATGTATTTAATTCTTAAACAGAGTGATACTGTTTTTCATGTGTAAAGGTGGCGTCTGTCCCAGGTGGCTTAGCTATATGCTGTGTGTTCTTTGAGGTTTTATTTTAGGAATGGAGCCTCTTGACCCCGCCTCTGCAATCCAGTCCCTACTAAGGAGGCATTTAAGGAGCCAGAGTCTTGTCATTCAAATCAAGTCACAGTGCTCCAGTTGCTGTTTAAACATTTGTAAACTTTACTTCTGCTCTTAACTTGCTTGCCCACTACCCTATCAGTTTTAATGGATAAACAACTCTGTTCTGGGCAGTTGACCCTTTTAGGACTTAAGAGTCCCACCCCAAAATTACAAACCCTGGGGGTGGGAGCCTTAAGCCTGATACTGGTAAAAGTTAGGGACCTCAAACTAGTTATCTCATAGGTCAAATAAGGCCCTGAATTTGTTTGACTGACACTGGATTTAAAAATCATACAAGAGTTAAAAGAGTTTGTGGGGGTTGGGGGAGGTGTTCATCCCCAAGTGAAATAGCTGTAGTCCCCCCCTATTGTCCAGTCTCTTTTCACATTTCTATTACCTTTGTGTCCCCAAAAGCATTTGAATTTTAAGGTCTTACTGATCTTCTGTTTCCATAAACAATTCAGTGATTGTTTACTGATTTCCTAATGTATTGTTATTTTTGTCCTGTCCTTGTGTTTTGCAGATGTGAAAACCATCAGACCTGGGCCTCAATAAAGCCCACCCCAGTGACTGTGATTGACATATAGGTGGTTAACCTTTCTGACCTGCTGCAGGCCATGCTGTGAAATGCCTTTTCCAAAGTCTTGTCTCTAACTTTTGAAAGTATTAGTGTTTTGATGACAAAAGTGGCACCTCAGTCATCATGACATGACACAATGACCTGTGCTTATTAGTTGTTTTATAATGGGACATTAAAACACTTCATTTAATTAATAAAAATGGCATTATTTTGTGACCTCATATTCTGATAGTCACCAATGTAATCGTCTGTAAGCAACTGGACATGAAATAATGTCACAGGCTATGATA
The DNA here is from genome assembly GCF_042477335.2 of Ovis canadensis. NCBI lineage: Eukaryota > Metazoa > Chordata > Mammalia > Artiodactyla > Bovidae > Ovis > Ovis canadensis. The sequence goes on from NC_091248.1 coordinate 26,492,374, forward strand.
TGTTAATTACATCTCATTTTCTAAACTTGAATGTCTTATCTTCAATGTCAACTGTTAATTGTTTCCGTAGTCTAAGTTATTAAAGTAATTAAGTAATAGTTTAAAAATATTAAAATGGCACAGTAATTCTGTCCCTTAAGGACTCTGTGTGCTGAATAGTCTCCTTGAAGAGGCTGAACCAACAGCCCAGGGCATAAGGGGAAATGGTTGTGGTTGGTGGGGCTAGGGCAGGGGAGGGGCCTAAAGAACTTGGAGGGGTCTCAAAAAGAGGAGGAGGAAGGGGTATTTCTCTGTAGCCAGGTACAATGTTTAATTACCATCACCTTGCTGCCCCCACCCATACCCAATTGATGAAATATTAGCAATTTTTCACCTAACTTCTCTGAATAGCATGTTTACTTTTGTGGCTTTATTTTACATAATTAATTTGGTGTCTGTTTTTGCCTTGGTGGGTCAGAAAGGTGGCCAGGACTGCCAAGTTAAAATGGAACAAATAGGTAGTCTACGGGCTTTATATAGTCTATTTAAGTTTTGAGCACTTTCCTAGTTTTCCAAATATGAACACTTAATGCCCATTTAAAAAATCATTGATGTGTTAAAATAATTACTCTAAATTTAACCTTATTTCCAGGAAGTACACATGCCCGTGTGTGCTGACTTAGTATATGTGTAATTTATTGTCACCCTACCCATAATTAGGGCGTTAAGTTCCCTCATCATTTCCCACTCACACAGTCATTCACCCCTGTGGACACAGTCTTTTTAAAAAAAAAAATCCTGAGTATCATTAGGTGGGATGTGGGACCCAGGTTGCCATAGTTGCAGCCCCTCCCTGTTTTAATCTCAGCCTCATTATATAGAAAGTTAAAGTTTCTGTTTTTATTAATAACTTTATTAATATCAGCTAACAGTTGGTGAATATGCACTATGTGCTTTACTTGCATTATCTAATTAAACCCTCATTGTAAGTTTGAGGGCCACTATTACTGGGCTTCTTTGAATGTTCTATTTTGTAGCCTAGCTACTCCTAAGAGGCATCAATCAGTAACTGTTGGTTGACTGCATAATAAGGAGAGAAACCAGTATATACAGGTTGCTGCTCAGGACCATTTCTGTCCCAAAGGGGAAATCTAATTCGGGTTTGAAAAGGAACTTAGACAGTTTTCTGTTGGCTTTGTGGCAGTTGTTTGTTTTGATAACCATTCATAGTTACCTTCTCTATAAAGGTGGATCAGGGTAGGGACAGTGGGCCAAAGTGCCACCCCCCCGATGGGTTGATGAGCACAGTCATTGTGATCTTTAACACACACCCCCCACACACACCTTTCTTTTTCTTGGTTCTCTATTGGCTGGGATAGTAGCTGTATTTCAGGTAACAAGTAGTTATCATTTTGGCTTTATTTTACATAATTTTTTGGTATCAATCTTTGCCTTGAAGGTTTCTTGCTCTGCTTAGAAAGGTTCTTATTTGGAGTATCTCTACATTATTCATTAGTCAGTAAAGGTAACCATGCTGCTTATAAGAGTTGCGTATTGTTAAATTATGATGAACAGGTGATTCTTGAGGAGGAAAGGATCATTTGGACATCAAAGAGGATTCTTTTCATTGTCCACAGTCCTAATTGATTAACATCTTTTTTGTGGGGCTTTGGTCTGTTTATTAACTATTGATGTAAACAAGGGGAATAAAGAGATACTTTAAATACTCATGTATTTAAAGTACTTTAGCAGATACTTCCTATTGTGGTGCTTTGAATGTATGTGTTGAATTTATGCTTTTATCTTCACTTACAGAAACAGAAAGCTTCTGAAAACCAGAAGGCGAAAAGGTGGACGCGGAGGCCAGGACACAGGCCTCCATTCCCACAGGAGTGAAGCTACTACGCCTGGGAGGTCTCCTCCCACCCCAACCATCACCCTGGGGCCCGACTGCCCACCACCTCCGCCTCCTCCTCCCCCCAACGATCCTTCCTCCCCCTCCCATTCCCCCTGCAGCAGCCAGAGGGGCCAGTACAACCCCAACCTGGGGGAACGCCGGCGGGAGGATCTCTCGGAAGAGATCAACAACCTCAGAGAGAGGGTCATGAAGCAGTCCGAGGAGAACAACAACCTGCACAACCAGGTGCAGAAACTCACCGAGGAGAACACCACCCTCCGCGAGCAAGTGGAGCCCGCCCCCGAGGAGGAAGAGGACGACATTGAGCTGTGCGGTGCAGCCGCTGCCGCCGCCCCAGCCACCCCTATAGAAGAGGAGTGCCCAGAAGACCTTCCTGAGAAGTTTGACGGCAACCCAGACATGCTGGTTCCCTTCATGTCCCAGTGCCAGCTCTTTATGGAGAAGAGCACCCGCGATTTCTCTGTCGATCGCGTGCGTGTCTGCTTCGTGACCAGCATGATGACGGGCCGCGCCGCCCGCTGGGCCTCGGCCAAACTGGAGCGTTCTCACTACCTGATGCACAACTACCCAGCCTTCATGACCGAAATGAAGCACGTCTTCGAAGACCCCCAGCGGCGCGAGGCCGCCAAACGCAAGATCAGACGTCTGCGCCAGGGAATGGGGTCGGTGGTCGACTACTCTAATGCTTTCCAGATGATCGCGCAGGACCTGGATTGGAACGAGCCCGCCCTGATCGACCAGTACCACGAGGGCCTCAGCGACCACATCCAGGCGGAGCTGGCGCACCTCGAAGTGGCCAAGACGCTGTCGGCGCTGATCAGCCAGTGCATCCACATTGAGAGAAGGCTGGCCCGGGCGGCCGCTGCCCGCAAGCCGCGATCCCCGCCACGTGCGCTGGTGGCCTCGCAAGTCAACAATCACCACCACCACCAGGCAGACCCGACCGAGCCCGTGGGGGGCGCCCGCATGCGCCTGACGCAGGAAGAGAAAGAGCGACGTCGCAAGCTGAACCTGTGCCTCTACTGTGGGAATGGAGGCCACTACGCTGACAACTGTCCTGCCAAGGCCTCGAAGGCTTCGCCGGCGGGAAACTCCCCGGCCCCGCTGTAGAGGGACCTTCAGCGACCGGGCCGGAATTAATAAGGTCCCCCCAAGATGATGCTGCGTCATCTCCACACTTGCAAGTGATGCTCCAGATTCATCTCCCGGGCCGACACAGCCTGTTCGTCCGAGCCATGATCGATTCTGGCGCTTCTGGCAATTTCATTGATCACGAGTACGTGGCCCAGAACGGCATTCCTCTGAGAATCAAGGACTGGCCCATACTTGTAGAAGCAATTGATGGACGTCCCATAGCATCGGGCCCAGTGGTCCACGAAACTCATGACCTGATCGTCGACTTGGGAGATCACCGCGAGGTGCTGTCGTTCGATGTGACTCAGTCCCCGTTCTTCCCCATCGTCCTGGGGGTGCGCTGGCTGAGCACACACGATCCCAACATCACGTGGAGCACCCGATCGATCGTCTTCGATTCCGAATACTGCAGATACCACTGCCGGATGTACTCTCCAATACCACCACTTCTCCCGCCACCAGCGCAACCCGTGTTCTACTACCCAGTAGAGGGGTACAGAGTTTACCAGCCTGTGAGATACTACTACGTGCAGAATGTGTACACCCCAGTGGATGAGAACGTCTACCCAGACAACCGTCTGGTGGACCCTAACATAGAGATGATCCCCGGAGCACACAGCATTCCCAGCGGGCACGTGTACTCACTGTCGGAGTCTGAAATGGCAGCCTTGCGAGATTTCGTTGCCAGACACGTGAAGGATGGGCTGATCACTCCCACCATCGCGCCGAACGGAGCCCAAGTTCTCCAAGTGAAGAGAGGGTGGAAGCTGCAAGTTTCTTACGACTGCCGGGGTCCCAACGGCGTCACCATCCAGAATCAGTATCCTCGACTCACGATTCCAAATTTAGATGACCAAGCTCACCTGGCAACGTACACTGAATTCGTACCTCAAATTCCAGGATATCCGACCTATCCCGCCTATGCCGCGTACCCTACCTACCCGGTAGGATTCGCCTGGTACCCCGTGGGGCGAGATGGACACGGGCGATCCCTCTATGTCCCCGTGGTGATCACCTGGAATCCCCATTGGTACCGCCAGCCGCCAGGGCCCCAGTACCCGCCGCCTCAGCCGCCGCCGCCGCCACCCCCGCCGCCGCCGCCGCCTCCTTCTTACAGCACCCTGTGAATAGGCATCCTGCCCTTCAGGATCTCCACCCTCAAAATGAACTCCTGTTCAGCTTCTCATCAGTGACTGTGTGCTACATTGGGCCACTGCACCTTCAGACCAACCTGAGCACAGGCTTTCCTCTGAAATGGTTACAGAAGGTCAGGGCCACCCTGGACTGACACCCATCTCAAAGCACCCACTGACCTCCACTGTTTGGTGGGAGCAACAAAATATTTACCAACAAATTATCTCTGATTTTCCACCTTAACTGCCAACCTAATTAAAATTCGTAACAAGTTTACTTCCCAGCAAACCCTGGAAACCTGGGTTTTACCTGCTGAAACCTCTCTCACCATCTGAATTATGGGCTGTCAGATTCCTCATTTAACAGTGACTGAGAAGCTGATGCAAACACAGGAAATGCTGTTTTCTTTACTGAGGGGGAGGCGAGGAGGAGGACAGGACTTTCCTTGTAGCTGAGGTCCCTTACAGCCTTGGAGGAGCGAGGCCTTATGAAGGAAGCCACAGTTACTGGTGCAGTGCCAGCGGCTTCCGTGATCTTCTGGCTGCACCCTTTGAAACTTCACCATCTTCAAACTCCACTTTCATGACTCAAGGAGCGGCAACTCAACCGGTTCTCCGGGGAGCAGGCAAAACCCCTTCAACAGAACACCTCAGGCCTCAGGAGGAAGTGCTCTCAGAGGGACTTGTGCATGTTTGAGTGTGCCTTCACATCCTGGTGCAAATCATACGTACCCAATAACTCTGACTTTGTCACAACACCTTACCATCACCATGCCAGCAATGGCTTCCACACAAAACAAAAAGCCTGGTAACCAGAGACTGCTGGTGACTCCAGGTGGTTAGACATTTGTGAAGTGTGATCATCTCTCAGCCATGTATGAGGGCTAATGAGTAGCTAATAAGGACTCCTAAATTCCTGTACCCAGCTCTTAAAGGAGAGACTCACAGTTAATGGTACCACCTTGACCTGGAACTTCAGAAGGAATGTTCACGAGCATTGTTCACTGGCTGGCAGTGTGTCAGCTGAAGTCTTGGGCGCATCTGTCCCTGTCTCTGCCTCCATATGCACCTGGGCATTTCATTATCAGTCCCCTCACTAGACTATAGCACTGGGATGCTAAGGGAGGGGGAGTGTATTTTACCATCCTCTAGGGGATGGAGCCAATAAGCTGCCAATGAATGAAAGGCCTCAGAAAGCAACAGACAACAGAAGAGTTATCTTCGGTCCAGTGACATCAGCTGGTGTCTCCTGGATGCTTTGTGCTAACCTGGGACTGCCTGACTTCCTTTAGCCTGGTCCCTTGCTACTACCTTGAACTGATTATCTAACCTCTCTCTCTGTTTACTACTGCCACTTACCCTGCTGCAGGATTTGACATCCTTCCTGCCTGGTTGCTGAGACTCCAATTTGCTGCCATGGCATGGAGAAGAAAGAGGCAGGCTTCTGGGAGCATGTGTTTCAACACAGTCTCCAACCATTTGAGCAGTAGCAAACGATATGGTGTATTTTTTCAAATAGCCTGTCATGAAGAGGAGTCCAATGGTGAAGTTTCACTTTTCATCAGCATCACCCTTCACACGTTCATTATCCCTCACCCTCACCCTTGCATGTTTAAATACTTAAAAGTTTAAGCTGTAGGTTGATAGTGTCCTTTAACTGTTTTAAAGTAGTGACTCTGCTTTCAAAGTTATTTCCATTGATTACTATCCGTCTCTTCTTAAATCAGTTAAAATTGATATGTAAGGTAGTATAAAATAGTTCTTTGCTGTGAACTTCTCTTACAACACTGTGAATCAGAGGCTCCTCAGACTGGAGTACTTGTATAATAGTTCATCCTGTTCATCTTCAAACTTCTATTTTAACATCATCTATAGTTTAATTTTTTTTTGATTGGGCCTTTAAAAATCAAACAAAATGAGACATAAATTCAAAGCAAATACCTAATTGCCTAATTGGCTGTTTAATCCAAAACAACTTTTCCTTTTTCTTTTTCTTTTTTTCCAAATGGAATCTGAAAGCTTGTTAGTCGCTCATGTGTTTTGGGTTAACTTCTTTTTAAATGGTGCATTTGTGCTTCTGGACTTTTTGAAGCATCACGTCAGTTTACCTCAATCAATCCATCCTCCATACATTTGAATTCAGCTTGCTTTGTGTCAAATTTACAGTTGTCAGTTGATCTTCAAGCTGCAGAGGGCCTAGAAATGGGCTACTGTCTGCAGCCCCAGCACGTGCACACGGACATTGCCATCGCTGCAAGCGGGAGTCTGGAGGTGTGACGGCAGCAAGCCTGAGGGAGCATGGTGGTGGGGGTTAACTCCCGGAGGAAATCCCTGACACACCTTTGGCTGTTTTGTAGAGCTTGTGAAAATCTGTTTGGCAGTGTGTACGATGCCCTATAGCTATATATACTATCTATATGCGTAGGTGTTCAAGATAAGTAATCTCAAACTTATTCTGTAGACTCGGAATTTTATTAAGTTTCCTTTAGCTCATGTGTTTTCATCAACTTTGTTTTAATTGAATACTTTAAAAATTTTTGGGCATTTTCCAACAAAATGCCTTTATTGGTAAGAAAGGAGAAAGCAAATTAATCTCTAAAGAATGTGGAAAGGGAGCAAAATAAAGACAAAGATGATAAAGAAGACATCAAAATTATTAGCAAAGCCAGCAGTCTGCCTTTTGAAACAATGACAAAATTGACTTTTGGCCCAAATTTTCAGTGTTGGTTACAAAATGAAGAAGATATAAGCTCCCATTGTTAGGCAGACCTGGAGAGAACTAGCTAAGGTCACCATGCTAGGTTGTTGAAGTGGAGGAAGTTTATGTACATTGCTGAAGGGTCAATTTAGTTTGAGCAGTGAGGTACTTGTATTAGATGCTGGAAGATGGAGAGTTAGTTGGGATAAATCATGTGAGTTAGCACAGTGAACTTCAGGTGGACAAAATAAGAGGGGCACACCTGCAAAGTGCAGTCAGGATTTCTGTTTAAGTTTGCAGGTACCTCTTGGACTCCTGAATTGATCCAGTCATCATCCACCACAGACATCTAACATCAGAATTCCAAGACTGGCAACAGAGAACACTCTGCGGGAAAGACCTGGGCAGAAATGATGAGAACCACCTGCAGAGATGAAGAGCCTGATGGGAGCCATGCCACGCTTTCATCTTAAAGAAAGAAGGCACATCGGTTAGGATGGAGAGTTCTTTGTTGTTTCAGATTGTAGAAAGCTATCAAAGTGGTCTGTGGAAAGTTTCCTTGTTTTTATTTCTTTGTGTAACGATTTAATTGGGGACATATATAATCATACGTATTTTAGCGGGGGGGGGGGGGGGGCTATTAAGTAATCTTAAGTGGGTGGGGTCAGTTAAAAAGCATGATTCTCTGCATTAGATACCTTTATAAGTAAACATGTATCTCCTTGTGATTCTTTACTCTGATTGCTACCCCTAAAGATTTCAGATAAACTTGAAGGGAACTGCAGGGAGATCAACCTTTTGGGGGCTATTGGATACAGATAGAAACCAGCAGGAGAAAGTTCAGGGATGACTGGATAAATAGTCTTAATAGAGGCTCTTTGCCCTGAGTATTAACTCCGGGGATTGAGATTGTAAGCAGTCTTTAGAGAGTTAAGATAGATAGATGCCCTTTGAGAAATCGTTGCTGGAGTGATATTGATAACGATAGATGGTAAAGATTCATGGAAGTTACAGGAAAGTGATGAATAAGAAGCGTTGCTTATGCCCCTGTCAGTGGCCCTTCTTCTTACCCCTGCCCCTTTTTCCTAACTGCACTTCCCACCTGCCCCTGCGCAACATCCCTACCCTTGCCCATTTATTGCTATTTACTCTGTATTTCTCTCTATTTGCTGATATATCGATTGATGTTATAATAAAAATTCAATAAAGATTTAGTGGTTAAGTGCAAACTGTGTCGTGATCATTTCAGCGTACACTGGACATCAAGTGGACGGGGTTGAGGAGGATGGGGGAGGGGGAGGAAGAGGAAAGGAGGGGTGGAGAGAGAACAGAAGAGTTGGTGAAGGAAGAAGGCAGAGTGAGGAGGGTAGGGGAGTCTAGAGGATGGGGCTGGGGGTGGGAAGACAGCGGGGTGGGAAGGGTGGGGGTGCTATATATCAATCGAGCAACACCGTGTCCCATTATTTACCCAGAATATGAAGAAGAAATTGAAGTCATTCCCAATGCAAACCTTTATAAAAATAAAGCCCCATGATTAATAGCTACTCTATGGACATGATATAAAAAACTTTCTAAGCTGAAAAACTTTAAGGCCACACAATTAATAAAGATTCTGTTGACATGTATAACTTTTTATATGAATTTACCATGGGGTCACAGAGTCAGACACGACTTGGTGACTGAAGGACAACAAAAAACTTGGAATACCTGAGATTTATTAATAGAAAATATTAAAAACTTAAGGATAAAAGAGAAGACATACCAAATGTACTCAGGTATGACATGAAGGGAAATTAGCAGACAGATGTTTTTAACACCAAATAACACTAAAACAACAGAGTTAGCATGAAAATCATCTAAAGTGACAAATGAGGTTGAGTGACTCCTATCGAATTTTATAACGGTTGTAGGATAATATAGAAAACCTAAGCTAAAGGTATGATGATAATAATTTCACAAAATAAATGTTGTCAAACTATTAAAGCTGCTCACCTTATATATGTCAATTGATCTCAATAAAACTGGAAGAAAGAATAACATTGCCAGCTTCCGCCATTCCTTGGAAACCCTGAAAAAAAGGACTCAGTGATGGGCAAGTTTTGAAGGATTACTGGGTTCATTGATGGGGTAATGACGTAAATGCAGTCATTTATTGGGAGTTACACATGGGAGACAATGACTAAATGGAATGATTTGAGGTAAGAAAGGACACACACAACCTGAAAACTTTCACCTTAGAAGCACACCATCCTGAATGGTTATTCATCTAGCCCAGAGTTCATGGGCTTCGACAGCGCGCTGAGTGGTGGGTGGGATTTGAAACATTGGTGGTGGGACACAATCAAAATGCTTGGCGGTGGGCTTTACAAACAATGCTGTTCACCAAACCACTTTGAAAAGAAATGGGAGTATCCATACATTTCTGTTTTGTTGCACCTAGACTCCTCCCCTTCCTGACCCCCACCTCATTCCTAAACCACATGATTAAACAAAACTTAAGGGAAAATACACAAATTGTGAGTGAGTGAGTGAGTGAAGTCACTCAGTCGTGTCCGACTCTTCGCGACCCCATGGACTGTAGCCCACCAGGCTCCTCTGTCCATGGGATTCTCCAGGCAAGAATACTGGAGTGGGGTGCCATTGCCTTCTCCAGGGGATCTTCCCAATCCAGGGATCGAACCCAGGTCTCCCACATTGCAGGCAGATGCTTTCACCTCAGCCCAACACAAATTATAAAAACATATAAAAGCAATTAAGTATTAATGTGGAAAACTTTTTGATCCATGCCTCAAAAAAATACACTCGTGAACTCCAGATAGATCAAGAACTACAGAAAGGAAGAAGTGCATAATGGCAGAAGAGGGTAAACAAAATTATTCATGGAATTAAAGTAGCAATCGCAACTAAGACCAGTGGTTTTGAATTCACAAAGAACTGTTCAACATAATGAAAAAATACATGGCATACGCCTATAAACTATGTGATAACTAGCTTATTTACCAAGCAACTAATATTTTCCTAGAGACATTAAATACCTAGCCCCCACCCTTTACTCATTTTGGGGCTTTAAAAATATATAAAGAAGAGAGATGGGTAAATAAATAATAAGTTAATAAATGTGTGTATGTGTGTGTGTGCGTGTGTGTTCTGGCTTCCTTGAATATATACAGAGAAAAATCTATATGGATAAAAAAATAAATACATGTGTATGTGTATGTGTTTTTGCTTCCTTTCTGAATATATGTAGAGAAAAATCTACCCGGATAAAAAATATGTGTGGGGGGTGTGTGTGTATTCTGGCTTCCTTGAATATATATAGAGAAAAATCTTCATGGATAAATAACTAAATACGTGTGTGTGTGCGCGTGATCTGGCTTCCTTGAATATGCATAGAGAAAAGCCTACATGCATAAATAACAATAAGAACACATATTTATTGTTTAATTAACAATAAATATGTGTGTGTTCTGACTTCCTTGAAAATATGTGGAGAAGAATCTTGTTGGATAAGTAATAAATAACTGTGTGTGTTTCATATGTGTTCTGGCTTCTTTGAGTATATATAAAGAATCTAGGTGGATGAATAATGAACATTTAAATCAATAAATAAAGGTGTGGTCAATAAGTATGAATTTGTCTTCATGTGCCAGACACGAAGCTGACCTTGGGGGACATGATGCTGGGCACAGACCTTGCACTAAGATGCCCACTGCACTTGAAGGATGAGCACCCAAGGATTCTCTAGCCAGGGTACCCCAACTTTTTAGGCATCATAGTTACCCAAGTTATTTTTGACCAGGCACAATTTAACCATCATTTACTGCAAGTTCAGTTCAGTTCAGTTCAGTCGCTCAGTCGTGTCCGACTCTGCGACCCCATGAATCGCAGCAAGAATCTTGCTTAATTTGTGGCATTGTATATTTTTTCTAGAATACACTAAATTTCTCAAGTATTTGTTTTTATTAGTGTTTAAATGAGAATTAGAATCAACAAGAGAAAGAGAGCCTAGATGGCTCTTTTCCTCCCAAATTAAGAAACCTTTTCAGCACACAGTAAACCTCTTCCCCAATTCTATTCCCAGATAATCACTGGAGATGGATGATACACATACATCAGAAATCTTGGTTCCTGGAACTCAAGGTAATTTACAGAATAACATTTTGATCTAAGACAATAGCTATTATTAATTATTAATTACTCTGAAAGATCATTGATTACTATTTTTTTGTCTTATTACTATTGTTTTATAGTCCAACATAAGACAGCAGCTGGATTAAAATGATCAGTTATGTAACTTTGTATCATTGACTAGTTCTTTTCAAGCAGTCCATGTCACAAAGCAAGAATGAAACAGGTGCAAGTTTTACCTAGAGACAGACACTCATGAAAGTTTATAATGGATAAAATTCTTTTCCAAAATAACAAATCTTTTCTATTCTAAGAGGTTTCAACATTATTGAAGGAACCTAATGTTAGAATAATTCTAATAAAAAACACAGCATCTTACCTTCTAAGCCTAACAAAACTTTGAGACTATGTATTGTTCATTTTTATAACTTTGACTCACCTGAGCACTGCCACCTCAATTTTCATCACTGCCTGCAGTTCTTAAGACTAATCACAAATAGGGTAAAGGCATTTCACTACTTTTAGGACCACAAAATCTGTATGTCGAATTACCAATTTTGTGTCAATACAACACTGAAATAATGCCCAATTCTGACAACTAGGTTTAAGCTTTGTTCAGTTCAGTTCAGTCGCTCAGTCATGTCAGACTCTTTGTGACCCCATGAATCGCAGCACGCCAGGCCTCCCTGTCTATCACCATACGTCCATTGAGTCAGTGATGCCATCCAGCCATCTCATCCTCTGTTGTCCCCTTCTCCTCCTGCCCCCAATCCCTCCCAGCATCAAAGTCTTTTCCAATGAATCAACTCTTGACATGAGGTGGCCAGAGTACTGGAGCTTCAGCCTTAGCATCATTCCTTCCAAAGAAATCCCAGGGTTGATCTCCTTCAGAATGGACTGGTTGGATCTCCTTGCAGTCCAACGGACTCTCAAGAGTCTTCTCCAACACCACAGTTCAAAAGCATCGATTCTTCGGCGCTCAGCCTTCTTCACAGTCCAACTCTCACATCCATACATGACCACAGGAAAAACCATAGCCTTGACTAGACAGACCTTAGTCGGCAAAGTAATGTCTCTGCTTTTGAATATGCTATCTAGGTTGGTCATAACTTTTCTTCTAAGGAGTGAGCGTCTTTTAATTTCATGGCTGCAGTCACCATCTGCAGTGATTTTGGAGCTCAAAAAAATAAAGTCTGACACTGTTTCCTCATCTATTTCCCATGAAGTGATGGGACCGGATGTCATGATCTTCGTTTTCTGAATGTTGAGCTTTAAGCCAACTTTTTCACTCTCTTCTTTCACTTTCATCAGGAGGCTTTTTAGCTTCTCTTCACTTTCTGCCATAACGGTGGTGTCATCTGCATATCTGAGGTTATTGATATTTCTCCCGGCAATCTTGATTCCACCTTGTGTTTCTTCCAGTCCAGCTTTTCTCATGATGTACTCTGCATAGAAGTTAAATAAGAAGGGTGACAATATACAGCCTTGATGTACTCCTTTTCCTATTTGGAACCAGTCTGTTGTTCCATGTCCAGTTCTAACTGTTGCTTCCTGACCTGCATACAGATTACTCAAGAGGCAGGTCAGGTGGTCTGGTATTCCCATCTCTCTCAGAATTTTCCACAGTTTATTGTGATGCACACCGTCAAAGGCTTTGGCATAGTCAATAAAGCAGAAATAGATGTTTTTCTGGAATGCTCTTGCTTTTTCCATGATCCAGCGGATGTTGGCAATTTGATCTCTGGTTCCTCTGCCTTTTCTAAAACCAGCTTGAACATTAGGAAGTTCACAGTTCACGTATTGCTGAAGCCTGGCTTTGAGAATTTTGAGCATTACTTGACTAGCATATGAGATGAGTGCAATTGTGTGGTAGTTTGAGCATTCTTTGGCATTGCCTTTCTTTGGGACTGTAATGAAAACTGACCTTTTCCAGTCCTGTGGACACTGTTGAGTTTTCCAAATTTGCTGGCATATTGAGTGCAGCACTTTCACAGCATCATCTTTCAGGATTTGAAATAGCTCTGCTGGAATGCTATCACCTCCACTAGCTTTGTTCATAGTGATGCTTTCTAAGGCCCACTTGACTTCATATTCCAGGATGTCTGGCTCTAGGTGAGTGTGAGTGATCACAGCATCATGATTATCTTGGTCTTGAAGATCTTTTTTGTACAGTTCTTCTGTGTATTCTTGCCACCTCTTCTTAATATCTTCTGCTTCTGTTAGGTCCATACCATTTCTGTCCCTTATCGAGCCCATCTTTGCATGAAATGTTCCTTTGGTATCTCTAATTTTCTTGAAGAGATCTTGTCTTTCCCATTCTATTGTTTTCCTCTAGTTCTTTGCACTCATCACTGAAGAAGGCTTTCTTATCTCTCCCTGCTATTCTTTGGAACTCTGCATTCAAATGGGTATATCTTTCCTTTTCTCCTTTGCTTTTCACTTCTCTTCTTTTCACGGCTATTTGTAAGGCCTCCTCAGACAGCCATTTTGCCTTTTTGCATTTCTTTTTCTTGGGGATGGTCTTGATCCCTGTCTCCTCTACAATGTCACATCCATAGTTCATCAGGCACTCTGTCTATCAGACTAGTCCCTTAAATCTATTTCTCACTTCCACTGTATAATCATAATGGATTTGATTTAGGTCATACCTGAATAGTCTAGTAGTTTTCCCCACTTTCTTCAGTTTAAGTCTGAATTTGGCAATAAGGAGTTCATGTATCTAAGCCACAGTCAGCTGCTGGTCTTATTTTTGCTGACTGTATAGAGCTTCTCCATCTTTGGCTGCAAAGAATATAATCAATCTGATTTCGGTGTTGACCATCTGGTGATGCCCATGTGGATTACCGTGATATTGAATGGTTTGCCTTGGAAACAAACGTATAGTGAGATCAAATAATGCTTGTTTTTCTCCGTCTGACTTATTTCTCTTAGCATAATGCCTTCAAGGTTCGTCCAGCTTATCTTAAAGGGCAAGATTTCATATTTTTCTGATTGAATAATATTCCATTGTATAGGTGTGTGTATATATGTATATATGTTTTTTCTTTTATCCATTCAGCCATCAATGCACGCTAAGAGTGTTTCTTGGCTATGGTAAATAACACTGCAATAAACATGGGGTTGCAGATATCTTTTTGAATTAGTGTTATCATTTACTTTGCATAAATGTGCAGAAGTAGATCATGTGGTAATTCTGTTTTAATTTGTTGAAGAACCTCCATACTGTTTCCACAGTTACTGCAACCAATTTACCTTCCCTTTTCCACACATCCTTTCCAACTCTCATTTCTTGCCTTTTGGATGATAGCCATTCCAAAAGGTGTAAGGTGGTATCTCATTGTGGTTTTGTTTTGCATTTCCCTGATGATGACTGATTTTGAGTATATTTTCATGTACCTGTATGTCTTATGTGGAAAAAGTCTACTCAGATCTCTCACATTTTTATTTCAGGTTGCTTTTCTGCTGTTGAGTTGTAGGAGTTCTTCATATATTTTAGATACTAACCCCTCATCAGATATATGATTTGCAAATATTTTCTCACATTTGGTGGGCATATTCAGTTTCTTCATGGTTTCCTTTGCTGTGCAGAAGTGTTTTAGTTTGATGCAGTCCCATTTATTTATTTTCATCTTTGTTGCCTTTGCTTTTAGTGTCAAATTGAAAAAAATCATTGCTAAGACTGAGATCTAGGAACTTATCACCTTTTTTCTTCTAGGAGTTAAATGGTTTTGGGTCTGACATTCAAGTCTTCAGTCCATTTAAGTTGATTTTTGTGTATGGTGTAAGATAGTGATTCAGTTTATTCTTTTGCATGTAACTTTCCTGTTTTCTTTTTCAATAACATTTATTGAAGAAACTATCCTTTCCTCATTCTTTGTTCTAGGTTCATTTTATGTATATTAATTGACCATATATTTGTGGATTTATTTCTTTGCTATCTGTTCTATTTGATTGATCTGTTTGTCTGTCTTCACGTCTATACCATATTGTTTTGATTACTATAGCTCTTTTGAAATATAGTTTAAAATCAGGAAGCAAGACACATCTAGCTTTGTTTTTCTCTCTCAAGGTTGCTTTGACCATTCATGATCTTTTGTGATTCCATACAAATTTCAGGATTGTTTATTCTGTCTGTGAAAAGTGCCATTGGAATTTTGATAGAGACTGCACTGAATCTATAGATTGCTTTGGGCAGTATGAAGATTTTTTTTTTAAAACAACAGTAATTCTTCCAATCCATGAGCCTGGAATATATTTCCATTTGTTTATATGATCCATTTCTCTCATCAGTATCTTAGCTTTCAGTTGACAGATCTTTGGCTTCTAGGTTAAAATATTCCTAGGTCTGTTATTCTTCTTGATGCAATTGTAAATGTGATTGCTTTCTTAATTTCTCTTTCTGATAGTTTGTTATTAGTGTACAGAAATACAACTGATATTTGTTTATTGATTATGTACCCTGAGGCTTGGCTGAATGTATTTAAAACAGTTTTTGTGTACAGTATTTAGGGTTTTCTATATATAATATTATGTCATCTTCAAGTAGAGACAGATTTACTGCTTCTTTTCCTATTTGAATGACCTTTTTTTTTCCTTGACTAACTGCTCAAGCTAAAACTTCCAAAACTATGTTGATTAAAAGTGATGAGAGTGGAGGCATCCTTGTCTTGTTCCTGATTTTCAGATTTGAGTATGATGTCAGCTGAGAGCTTGTTGCATATGGCATTTATTATGTTGAGGTACATTCCACAAATAACAAATATTGGCAAGGGTGTAGAGAAAAGGGAACCCTTGAACACTCTTGTGCAAAGGTAAACTGATGTAGCCACTGTGGAAAATAGTATAGAATTTTCTAAAACAAACTCAAAATAGAGCTACCAAAGACTCAGCAATTCTACATCTGAAAAACACAGAAACACTTATTTGTAGATACATGCACCTCAATGTTCATAGCAGCATTATTTACAGTTGCCAAGATTTGGAAATAGCCCATGCGTCTGCCAACAGATAATGGATAAAGAAGAAGTGGTGTACATATATATATATTACTCAGTTATTAAATAAAATAAAAATTTTCCATTTGCAATGACATGGATTGATTTGCACAGTATTATGCTGAGTGAAGTCAGTCAAAGAAAAGACAAATACTGAATGATGTCACTTATATGTGGATTCTAAAACGTAAAACAAACTAATGAATATAACAAAAACAGAAAAAGACTCAAAGACATAAAGAATGAACGCGTGGTTACTGGCGGGGAGAGGGAAAGGGGAAAGTTCAAGATAGGAGCTGGGGATTAACAGCTTAGTGACCAGAGATGTATGTCTTTTGTTACCTGAATGTTAATGACTGGACACATTTCAATATTCACTTTAATAACAAATGGCCAGCCACAGGCATTAGTTTCTGCAAAAATCCCCCAACCAGTAATGTTTTAGGAGCTGCAAACTACTATGTATAAAATAAATAAGCAACAGGGATATACTGCATAGCAGAGTTCTCCTACTGAGAACTTCTCTACCGCCCACACGCCCCCTCCCCTCACCACCCCCCCCCCCGCCCCTAATCCGGGCAAAAACAGAGCATTAATTTCTGCAAATGTGATGGGAAAAAGCTTAAAAAGCGCTTGTCAGGGAATAACGGGTATCCTTCCTGAAGGACCCAGAGATAAAAGGGAGACAATCTGCTGACCTTCCTGAAATGGTGAAATAAGGAAAGGTTCACTGTGGTCCAGTTAATTTAAACCTGAAGTTACACGTTCTTTGTTCTTTTCTCCATGTCCATTCGTGTCCATCTGGGGATCAGATTTTACATTGGTGACTTACTCCAGCCCAGGAGGTCATGGTGGATTTTCATTTTCCATGAAGTAGCATTTGCACATTATTTAACTTTTCTAACTGGGGTTAGCTGTAGGCTAGAGAACATTCAAGTTGGGACTGTCCCAACTATTGCACAATTCTTTAATGAATTGGCTTCCCAACTGGCCTATGGCCAGCTCCCATTAGCAACCCTGTTGACTCAACACTTTGCATTGCTTTGCGCTTTCTAGCACTCATCCTGCTAGCTACTTTATATTTTTAAGAAATCCCTCAAATTTTCAGTATCATTAGAACATCCTGCTTTGTTTCCAGTGCTGCAATAGATTTGTTGGTTTTTGTGCATCATTCCTATTTTTCAAGGTGATCTTATAGACGAAGGAAAATAATGTCTGTTCTCTTGGTGTGAAGGGCACATTTTTTTTTTTCCACTTCACAATGGGTAAATAAAACCATGGGTAAAATCAGAATGAACAGGCTAACTTAGACTAAATAGGCATTGGTCTGATTGAAAATTCAGCCATTTATCAGTATTTTTGGAATTTGCGCTTGTGCCAAGAATAATGGACATGAACATCTTTATCACTTTTAAAATGCAAAGCATTATTTGATAATTATACAGTTTGATGTTGGTACAGTCATTTCAGTACCCCAGGGAAATTTTTTTCTTAGTTCTTTTCTGAATCACATCTATGTCCATTAACATAAAAAACAATAACATAAATAGATTTTTATATGAGGAATAACCATTTATTATGGTTATTTTGGAAGGTGAAATTTTGACTGACATTATTTTCGTTTCTAAACGTATTTTCTACAACAAACACACATGTAATTAAAAGGAGGATGTTTGTTTTCTTTCATTTTGCTAGACAAATGTTATACCATATCCACCACCACATAAAAAAAGTAATTACATTTTTGAGCAATAAATTTAAGGTATGGAAAATCTAAGGCATGAACAGTCTTACACATTCTGGTTGCACAGAGATCTTTTTGTGAAGTTTAAAACTTCATGCGTTATTTCTTTTCTACTTTTTCCTGCCAGCTGCTGACTTTCAAAGTAACATTATTATTGAGATGACTCCTGAGAGTCAGTGTGAAATAGAACATTTTGCTGCTGGAAGTTCTTAGATTGCTTAGTACTATTTGGCAGTATTGTATAAAGGAAGAACAAAGTTATAAAAACTAAGAAATTAGCTCTGTCAGCACACCTTAAAAGAACTATAATTTTGTTAGGAATGTGTAACAAAAGAGTCAGTGTGAACTATTCATTTAACAATAACATTTATTATGCAGAAGAAATAATGTGTTAGTTGCATTAGAAGATGAAATCTCTTCTAAGGTCTAACCTGGCAAATACATCTTTTTTAAAAAAAATATTTATTTATTTATTTGACTTTGCTGGATCTTAGTTGTGGCTTGCGGGATTTTTAGTTGTGGCATGCTAACTCCTAGTTGTGGCATTTGGGATCTAGTTCCCTGGACTGGGGATTGAACCCAGGCTCCCTGCATCAGGATGGAGTCTTAGCCAATGGACCACCAGGAAAGTCCCAAGATAACATCTTTTAAAATAAAAAATGTTTTCTATATTCCTTAACTGTTTATCGAGTTGTATTATATGATTATTATTAATCAGAAATAATTTCCTCCTTGTTATCATTTAAGTAGCTTGTAAAGAGTCTTTTTTACATTAATGTAGAAATATACAACGTGGATCAATGTCCATTCCTTACAAAAATTTGGTGGCATCTATATTATTAGTAGGTAACAAAGAATACATATTTTTGCACCTAAAAATAATAATAGAACATGGAAGCTAGGAGTTTATGTGTTTTTCCAGAAGTTAAGTAAATAGCTGAGCTATTATATAGTGATCAGTTCAACTCCCAATTTATCACTACTTTCCTGTGGGTCCTGGGAAATCCCTAAGTATTTTAGTTCTTTTGTATCACTGTCGGCAATACAATGACAAGTACAGTAACATTTGTAGCTATGTGATATATTAATTTTGAGAAGCTATAGGTAACATTTATAAATTGGATGGTCTAGTGAAAAAAAAAGTAGTATTAAACTTGTAGTATCTTCAAAACCACCATGAGATAGTATTTCACACGTGTTAAAACAAGTACTATTTTTTAAAAAAAGAAAACAGAAAATAACAAATGTTGGCAAAATTGGAACCCTGATGCACTGTTGGTGAAAATGCAAAATGCTGTATATGCTATGGAAAACAGTGGCCTCAAAGTATTGAAGACAGAATTAGCGAGCCTGCTGCTGGGTATATACCCAAAAGAATGGAAAGCAGAATCTTGAAGAAATATTTATACACCCATGTTTATAGTAGCATTATTGACAATAGTCGAGAGTTGGAAGCGATCCAAAAGTATGTGATATACATAGAAAGGAATATGATTCAGTTTTGAAAAGGAAGGAGAGTATGTCACAGGCTACAACATACATGAATCTTGAGGACATCATGCTAAGTGAAATCAGCCAGTCACAAAAAGTCAAGCACTGTATTATTACACTTATTCAGTTCAGTTCAGTCACTCAGGCTGTCTGATTCTTTGCGACCCCATGGACTGCAGCATGCCAGGCCTCCCTGTCCATCACCAACTCCCAGAGTTTACTCAGACTCATGTCCATCAGGCTGGTGATGCCATCCAACCATCTCATCCTCTGTCATCCCCTTCTCCTCCTGCCTTCAATCTTTCCCAGCATCAGGGTCTTTTCCAATGAGTCAGTTCTTCACATCAGGTGGCCCAAGTACTGGCATTTCAGCTTTAGTATCAGTCCTTCCAATGAATATTCAGGACTGATTTCCTTTTAGGATTGACTTATATGCGTTATATGATTACACTTATAAATGTGTTATCTATAGTAGCCAAACTTATTGAACAGTAGAAGAGTCGTTACCAGGAGCTGGAATGGAGGGAGAAATGGGGAGTTGTTACTTAATGGATACAGGATTTCAGTTTTACACCATGAAAATGTTCTCTAGAGGCATTTCACAACAATGTGAATATATTTAACCTTAGTGAACTGTACAGTTAAAAAGCTAATATGGCAAATATTATGTTTTCTTACCACAAATAAACATAGAAAAACGTATATCAATCTGTCTGGATAGGATTAACTTTATGACTTTATAAGAAGGCAGCTATAGGAACAGAGAACTCACTAAAGGATTCTCTTCTCTCTAATCTCTTTTTATGCTTTAAATGCCTCCCTTAGAGCATCATTCACTGGGTTATAGCATCTTCCTTATTGTGAGTAAATAGCTAACATAATGACCCATAGTCAAGTATTTACATTTTAAGAACATTTATATCAGATTGTTAAGAGTAAGCTTTGATAGAATAGGGCTTCCCTTGTGGCTCAGCTGGTAAAGAATCCGCCTGCAACGTGGGAGACCTGGGTTCGATCCCTAGGTTGGGAAGGTCCCCTCAAGAAGGGAAAGGCTACCCACTCCGGTATTCTGGCCTAGAGAATTCAGTCCATGGGATAGCAAAGGGTAAGACACAACAGAGTGACTTTCACTTGATAGGATAAGGGAGGAGAAAGAGCTGAAGGGAAGGTGTCCTTGGTGAAGGAGGCGTCACAGCCTGGTGAAGACTAGCTGTTTACTAAAATTCATCTATTAACTCCATCTCAGACCTGCAGAAAAATTTTCCCTTCCTATTTCCTGTTGCCCCGGGGAAAGATTCTGTTACCATAGCAAAGGGATTCTCTATGTGTAACCTACACATGCCTTTCTAGGGGCACACAAAAGAAACATTGTAAGGGAGTGACTTTCACAGCTCTTCCCCTAACTCCATCAGGGTGCTCCCTTTTAAGCAGCATTTTCCCTGGTTTTGAAATTAAATCCCGTATGGATTGTTTCTCCTCATTTTCACATCTTCCTTTAGTTCAGCTGTAGAACAATACATTATGATCCTTCCAAGGGGACCAGAAGTGGCCATTCATTCTAAGATCCATTCCAACACAGATCACTCACCTCCCAGCCTTGTGCTGTGGGACTCTCTTCTGGAAGAAACTCCATTTTTCATTTTGCAATTTTTACATATATGAATACTACTCCCCGGCCACCACCACCAAAAAAAAAAGGTTACCATGGAAACCGGGGAGTTAGTAACTTGGAAACTTTAAAAGAAGCCTTTAGCTGCTGTGGCCAAAGCTGGGATAATAAACATGCATTTACCGGGGGAATACAGAACTTTCTGTCATAAAGTTGGCTACTTTTTCTGCCAGGTGCTCCATAACTCTTCTACAAGTGTATTCCCAATACAGGAACAATATTTTCTGTATTACTGATGTAGGAAAATGTTTATTATTTTGACATAGCAGTATGGTGGTTAGTGAAAAACAATTAATTAAAACTTGATTTATATTACCTTATGTGTATACATCTTTCCCTTCTCTTCAGCCTAAAGCTTCAAATGGGCATCCTTGAGGGTTTTATAGGTTTAAGTTTCCTTTATTTTTAGTTAAGAATTGAAGTGATTTATTACACAAAATTTGGATAGCAAAGTAAGTTACAAAGGTGAACAAAACCCATAAACTCATTCTCCTAACTCACTCTAGTAAGTAACTGATCTATGCTCTTCTAGTATTTTTTCTTAAGCATGTTTTTTACATAGTTGAGATTATTGAAGGCTTTCATTGCAATAAATTTTGTTTATCACCTAGATCTTATACCATCAGATATTCAAATTGTTGATAATCCATTTAGCTGTTTCCTATTTCTTAGGCTTGATAATAGGAAAGGGTTTGACTGTTGGTAATAGGGGATGGAGAGGGGGCCATTTTCAATATGTAGAACTTCTTTTTCTAGTCTGAATATTAAATGCTTTAAGCTCTTCTTCCTCTAAAAAATGCTCCTAAAAATACTCTTTATCCAAAATTGTTCTGTGGTCATTCTTGTTGTTCTTGAAATATTTCTTCTGGTTGGTGCCCACATCAATCTCCATTCTTTCCTATTCTTGTGGCAACATAAACAGCATAAACTGTGGCCCAGAATTCACACATGGAGTCTGAATATACTAATTTAAGGCTGAAAAAATATGCTATGTAAGTCTTTGATCCTCAGTATGACACTCAAAGACACTATTGGGAATTTAGAAATCACATGTAGGGGCAGGTAGATAAAGAGCTTTCCTCACAAATAAATTCTGAAGCTGGAGAGATGCTGAACAATTTGCTAAGATGAGGGTACCGAAAGTATTCTCAAAACAACCCTGTTTTTCCTGCAGTTTCTTTGCACACACAAAACGATAAAAATAATACTCTTTCAAAGGCCCAGAAGCCATCCCAGCTCTTGCCTACAAGTCTCAAAGAATAGGAGGCTTTAACATCCCTGAAAGTCCCAAGCATAGTGAATTTGCCATTAGCAAAATGTTTGAACTTCTGAGGACCAGAGGCTGGAGACAAAAGAAAGGTAATTTATCCTTAAGCTGAAACTACAAAGGCTATATATATATTTTATTTTCAGCTGCCAAACTGCTACTAAGTAAACATTGCTTACAATGCTTCTTTAATCTAGATGCTCTATAAAATGAATAAGATGTCAAAATACTCTTCTAAAACAAAGAATTCTAAAGTTCAGTAAAACTTAAAAACTGACCAGTGTTGGCCTACACCCTGCACAGTGCTGCAAAAAAAAATAATAATAAAATAAAGCTAGAAGTCATTAGCTGGGACCTGGGGCAAGTACATAGGAAGGTCAGTAATGTGACATGGTATAGGGGAATTAATCTTTGACAAAGGAGGCAAGAATAAACAACGGGGGAAAGTCAGTTTCTTCAGCAAGTGGTATTGGGAAAGCTGAATAGCCACATGTAAATCAAAGAAGTTAGCACACATTCTTACACCACATACAAAAATAAACAGAAAATATCTTGAAGACTTAAATACAGGGCTTGAAACCATAAAACTCCTAAAGAGCACATAGGCAAAACATTCTTTGACATAAATCATACTGATGTTTTCTTAGGTCAGTCTCCCAAGGCAATAAAAGTAAAAGCAAAAATAGACAAAT
The DNA here is from genome assembly GCF_042477335.2 of Ovis canadensis. Lineage (NCBI taxonomy): Eukaryota > Metazoa > Chordata > Mammalia > Artiodactyla > Bovidae > Ovis > Ovis canadensis. The sequence goes on from NC_091248.1 coordinate 26,515,221, forward strand.
GGAATCTAATCAAACTTATATTTTGCACAGCAAAGGAAACCATAAATAAAATGAAAAGATAACCTATGGACTGGGAGAAAATACTTGCAAATAATGTGAAGGACAAGGGATTAATTTCCAAAAATATACAAACAGCTGATATATCTCAATAACAAACAAACGAAACAAAAAAATGGGCAGAATACCTAGACATTTCTCCAAAGAAGACATACAGATGGCCAATAGGCACGTGAAAAGATGCTCAACATTGCTAACTATTAGAGAAATGCAAATCAAAACTACAATGAGGTGCCACCTCACATTAGTCTGAATGGCATAATAAATGCTGGAGAGGGTGTGGAGAGAAGGGAAACCCTCCTCTGTACTGTTGGTAGGAATGTGAATTGGTGCAGCCACTAGCAAGAACAATATGGAAGTTTCTTAAAAAACTGAAAGGAGTTGCTGTATGATCCAGTAATCCTACTCCTGGGCATATACCCAGACAAAATTATAATTGGGAAATACATGCACCCCTATGTTCACAGAAGAACTATTTACAATAGGCAAGACTTGGAAACAACCTAAATGTTCATCAATGGATAAAGAAGATGTGGTGTGTGTGTGTGCGCACGTATATACATACACACACAGTGGAATACTACTCAGCCACAAAAAGAATGAAATAATGCCATTTGCAGCAACACAGATAAATCTAGATATCCTCTTACCAAGTGAAGTAAATCAGAAAGAGAAAGACAGATGCTGTATGACATCACTCACATGTGGAATCTAAAATACAACACACATGGCCTTACCCATGAAACAGAAACAAACTCACAGACACAGATAAAAGGCTTTCGGTCGCCAAGGTGGAGGGAGGCCCAGGGATGGGAGACGGGAGTCTGGGATGAACAGAAGAAAACCGTCAGAATGGATAAACGACAAGACCCTACTGTATAGCATAGGAAACTACATTCAATATCCTGTAATAAATCATAAAAGAATATGAAAAAGAATATATATGCATAATTGAATCACTTTGCTCTATAGTGATTTAGAGCAAAAAGCAATTTAGATCTAAAGCAAAAATTAACACAGCATTGTAAATTAGCTATACTCAATAAAATAAAATTTTAAAAATAGTCACTGAAAGGCACAACCTTTCCGTTGTAAGACTAAGTCTGGGCATCCCATGTATAACACAGCAATTATAGTTAATAATACTGCTTCATATACTTAATGTTTCTAAGAGAATAGATCTTAAATGTATACACCATGAAAATGAATTGTTAATAATGTAACACGATGAAGAGTCAGCTAAGATGGTAATCATTTTCGATATATAAACATATCCAATCAACAAGTTCACCTTAATTGTATACAATGTTATATGTCAATTATATCTCAATTAAGTTGGAAAAACATCAACAACAAACCCTTAGTCTCTGGCAAAAAGCCAGAAGCAAGTAATTGTGAACTATTTGCTTTACTAACAGGAAAATGTATGCTTTAGCTTTCCTTTCCTAAGAAGGTAAAAGTAGGTAAACTTAGACCAGCCCAGCAATTAATGTTCCTTTATTTATCCAATTTGAAACGACTATCCAGATAGTCAACAAATTCTCTTCAATTTAGTGTAGTTAGGAAAGACCCTGAAGCTGGGAAAGATTGAAAGAAAAAGGAGAAGTGGGCAGCAGAGAATGAGACGGTTAGATAGCATCACTGACTCAATGGACATGAATCTGAGCAAACTCCAGGAGACAGTGAAGGACAGAGGAGCCTAGCGTGCTGCAGTCCATGCGGTCACAAGGAGTCAGACATGACTTGGTGACTAAACAACAACAGTTGCAAGTTACCAAAACCTGAAGACTGCTTTAGACAGACATTCCCAAAGCATAGTTATTTCTAAACCGTTTTGAAAGGTCTCCTTTTTCCCTCTTCACTCTTAGAGATCACATAGGAGTAAAGTTTCTGAGAGCCCAAGTAGATGATTTATATCTCAAAAGCACAAGAACAGAAATCCCAATTCCTTCTAGAACACTAACTTCCTCTAATGGTATATGCAAAGTCCAGCTTTAAAATGATAAAACAATTCCCACCTTGGCCATTTTCGGAGATCTTTTTTTTTTTCTAGGTTCTAAATAAGTTGAAAGAAATAGCAATACAATATATCATTCACTCACATTCATACACCTCACTTTCAGAGGAACAGGAATCAGCATGCAAGTTAACCAATACCTCGACTATTAACTCCAATCTGTGGCCTTTCTTAAATAGAAAGCAGTTGCTAGCCTGCAGCTGTGGCCACCACCTATTGTCTCTTTCTTTCCCGTAAAAATGGCAGCCAAACATCCCCACAGTAACCTTAGGAGGGTCTATGATTTCTCGGTACTATCTTGGTGGCCCCCATTCATCAAGGACCGTCACCAAAGGGCCCTACATACCAGCGGGTGGCCACGCCAGGGTTACAACCTGCAACGTTCAGGCCCCACCTGCTAGGTCCCTGCAACTTCCCATCCCCCATCTCTATTTCCCAACATCTGGTGGCTCTTGGGAGTTTCCTGGGTCTCCTGGCTGATTCTCTACTTCTTGTGCCGCACCCCGAGGCCTCCAAAGCCTTGCCCAACTCAGAACCAAAGAATGAGCCTGAAGGCAGTCACAAGGACATCAGTGGTTTAACGGACAGGGGGATCTTCATCTGAAGCAAGGTTCTGGAGCGAAATCCTGCCATGTGCAGACAGCAGGACTTGGCAGCAGTGTTTGCTGCTGGGGGCAGGGGGAGGTTATCTACCAGGGGAGGAAGTGGCATCAGATGGGCTCATAGGTTATCAGGGAAATAAGCCTTTGACAAGCATAGTGAAGAGTTCCAATCTAAAGCTAGAAATCATTAGCCAGGGCCTGGGGCAAGTATGTAGGAAAATCAGCTGGGTGAGTAGGGGGTAGGTGAAGCAGGCATTGGTTGAACAGGGGATGTACAGAGAGCAAGAGAACAGCCACTCGGGAGTTCCCTGGTGGTCCAGCACAATGGTTAGATGTGTTCAATGTTGTGGCCCCAGGTTCATCCCCTGGTCAAGAGAACATCTTGAGTGACTTGACCAGACAAGTAGCTACATGTTTTAAATGGTACTTTACCACTAATATCAGTTCAGTTCAGTCGCTCAGTCCTGTCTGACTCTGAAACCCCTTGAATCGCAGCACACCAGGCCTCCTGGTCCATTACCAACTCCTGGAGTTCACCCAAACTCATGTCCATTGAGTCGGTGATGCCATCCAACCATCTCATCCTCTGTCATCCCCTTCTCCTCCTGCCCCCAATCCCTCCCAGCATCAGGGTCTTTTCCAATGAGTCAACTCTTCACATGAGGTGGCCAAAGTATTGGAGTTTCAGTTTCAGCATCAATCCTTCCAATGAACACCCAGGACTGATCTTCTTTAGGATGGACTGGTTGGATCTCCTTGCAGTCCAAGGGACTCTCAAGAGTCTTCTCCAACACCACAGTTCAAAAGCATCAATTCTTTGGCGCTCAGCTTTCTTCACAGTCCAACTCTCACGTCCATACATGACCAGTGGAAAAACAATAGCCTTGACTAGATGGACTTTGTTGGCAAATATAATATAATATTCATTTAAAATAATAATTTTAATACTTAAAATATTTAAAATGTCAATATCTGATAATTTTAAAATACATAAGGATAAATTTAGACCTTTTTCTACTGATTAAGAAACAAAGGTGCTTTATTTTCTTGCATCAATTATGTAATACAATGCTTACTATACTTAAAATAATATTTAATATGAAATAAGTTTTATTTTGGGACTGAATAGATGTTTAAAGATATATGAATGTGTAACTAAATGTTATACATCAAAAAAACCAAAAATGACTTTGCAATTTTAACATAGTCTTCAAAAAATCAACTGATTTGTTAATTTTGTTAAATTATAAGGCCAAAGCTGTGTTTTCAGGCAATTTCTGGAGATCTTTCCAAAATAAAATAATAACCTTGGGGTATAGTAATTATTGATATTTTACAGCACATGGCTAACACATTATGTTTTCTCCTTTTAACATAAAATTTTTAAGTCCTTTTCTTGAAGAACTATTTAAGAGTACTATAGCTCCTGGATTTGATTAAAAATAGCCTTTTTATTATAACCCCTGAGGAAACAGAACTGCCTACTTCTGAGTATGATTAAACTTATGAGATTGATTTATTACAGTGACAAACAACATCAAAATTGAAACAGTCAACTTTTCCATTAGAGTACAATAGATTAAAAAAATTTAATATATAATATTTCTAGGATTAGATTCCATTGTGGACAATGAAGGCATTCACAAACCTCCTGACTCTGTCAATTTATTCTGCACCATGTACAGTCTCAGAATATTTTCTATGAACTACCCTTTCATTTGATAATTCTCATGAATTCCTTATATAGTGATGAGTTAGTTTAGGAGTATTAATATAAAGTATATCAAAGTAACCTAAAATATTTCTGGCATCTCTCTTTTTATAAGATAGATGTATAAATCATTGTGATTTTCCAGGGGCTCTTTGAGAAATGCCATAGATAATTTTAATTTTGAAAGACATCTAATTCTCATTTTGGCAGCACCTAAGCTAAAACTGGAATGATACAGAGATTAGCATGGCCCCAGAACAAGTATGACATTTAAATCTGTAAAGTGTTCCATATTTTTTCAGCAAATGTTGCCAGAAAAATCGACTATTCACATGCAAAGTAATGAAGTTGAACTCTTACCTTATACCATATACAAAAGAGTAACTTAAAGTGAATCAGAGACCTAAACATAACAGCTAATACTAAAAAGACACTTGGGAGAAAACCCACTTAAGGTAGTTAAACTCAGAGGACAGAACGTAGAATATTGGCTGCCAAAGACTGAGAGGAGGAAGGGATGGGGAGATATTGTTTAGTGGGTATAGAGTTCCAGTTGGGGAAGATGAAAATGTTCTGGTGACAGATAGTGGTCGTGGTTGCACAATAATGTGAAGGGACTTTTTGTACTTGATGCTATAGAACAGTATACTTAAAAGTGATTAAGATGGTAAATTTTATATTACATACATTTTGACACACACACAAAAAGACATCTTAAATTTTTAGTTTTTTGAATTCAGGATCAGTAATTCTTTAATAATCTTGAGGAAGCAAAATAAAAGTTATCAAAACGATTTGGTCATCTGATTGAGACAGGAGCACAATTACCTGTAAGCAGGGATGAGTATACATAAATCAAAGTAAAAACTATATTTTACAATAAAGATAGAAGGTAACAAAATAGGAAGGAAATTTAGCTGTTCTGAAGAAAGGAATTTTTTAAAAATAATCAAGGGCTTAATAACATCAGCACAAATTACTAAGAACTTATACCTTGAACATTACCAAGAAAACTATAGATCTTAGTCTTAGCAAACTTAGTGTTAGCAAACAGTTTAGGTAAGATTATGAAGGATGCTCTTCACCATACAAACAGTAAAGGCAGGGAAAGGACATTCTTAGTGTCCATGGAAAAGACATAAAATTATGACCAAGTGTATCATGTTCACAGCTTATGAAAAATCATATAAAACTTAGAAATAAAGCCAAGAGGGTATAGCCGATCATTAGAAAGATGGTAATGATAACCCTGTATGAGAGACAGCAAAAGAGACAGAGATGTATAGAATAGCCTTTTGGACTCTGTGGGAGAGGGCGAGGGTGGGATGACATGGGAGAATGGCCCTGAAACATGTATATTATCATATGTGAAATGAATTGCCAGTCCAGGTTCGATGCGTGATACAGGGTGCTCGGGGCCAGTGCGCTGGGATGACCCAGAGGGATGGGATGGGGAGGGGGTTCAGGATGGGGAACACGGGTACACCCGTGGAGGATTCATGTCAATGTATGGCAAAAACCACTACAATATTGTAAAGTAATTAGCCTCCAATTAGAATAAATAAATTTATATTTTTTAAAAAAAAAGCACACACACACACAAAAACATCTGAGTGTTATTTTAAGAAAATGAAACTGGCACTTTCACCTGTATTTTACCATTCTCTTTCCTATTTGACTAGAACTCAGACAATGTAAAATTCATGTGATTTTGTAGATTTCTATGTGATAGAAAAGTTAACTTCCAGAATTATGTTGGGTTTTTTGTTGTTGTTGTTCATTTTTTTCTGTGAAGTAACAAGTTTCGCATCTCACCTAAAATCTTTCTCTAATATTGGTGCCTATAAATAATTCCTCAAAATGTTTTTGAATTAGCTTTACCATCTTACTTGCTAATGTTAGGAGAGAATTCTCCATGGGTGTCTCACATTTCTGTGTGTCTTATGAGCAGAGGCACTAATTGCGTTTGTTCAGGATTATCTTTGAAAGAATGTTTGTATAGCAACCGCCTTGGAACACAGTATTTGCGTCCAGAGAAATGTGCAGGTTTGCTCAGAGTCTTGGAACATAGAGAGATAGATTCTCCTTCTGAGTCGGATGGGAGTCAGGCATGCTTAGCACGCACTACCTAAGCTCACACCCACGTGCAAGTGTCACCTGGCCTTCTTCATATCATTGTGCAGAAATTGTGGTTTGAAAAACTGGCACCAAATATGCTTATGTTCATACAGCTTGTGCTGTGAGTAACACATTTCTTCTTGCCTCTGACCCAAACATCTTGTGTCTTCTGCTGGCAAACATGAATCCTTGGCAGGCAGCCTTTCAGCTTGTAACTAGGGTAAAATCTCCAGCCCTTCACAGTACTTGATAGGTTCTTCACTTTTTGAAAAATAAGCAAAATATGTGTTCATTCTGTATTGATAAGAGAGCTTGGTTTCAATTATTCGAAAAATGTACTTCAACATGATGATAGATCATCCGCTGAGATACCCGAGCGGCCTAACCTGCGGGTTCAGTAGAACAGCATTGTGCAAGAACCGAGCTTAATGTGTCCTTAAGCTGAGGCATGTCTCTCCTTGACCCCTGCAGGGATTCCCAATCGACTGTAGAAACTTAACCTTTGTTGACTCCCTGTCTCCAGCTTTCTCCTTTCTTTCCCCTCTCCTGATTTTTGTTTTCTTTCTTGGGTAAGTGTGTGAGTTGGTCTATGCTTTGTCTGAGTGTTTGGGCTAAGTTGCTTTCCACAGTCAACTGCAGGGACAGGTCAGCTTGCTTGCGTAGTCAGTTGAGCATCTGTTGTGTAAATAATTTGATTTGTGTGTAGCTGATCAATGTTTCCTGATTGATTGCAACAATTTCTGGTAATCTCTTTGAACTGTCCTGACATTTAGTAATCTCTGTGAGGGTGATGGAGGCCTGTTCTTTGTCAGGTAAGAGATAACAGAGAATCTGGTTTGTTTTCCTTTTTGACTATTTGTGAACCCATGTCAACTAAGAAAATATTTCTGTGTCCATTGGAAAGGAAAAAGAACTGGGGAGCTTTTGTGCTCTGTGTTTACATTTACCCATAGCTGAGGTTGGAGAAGTAAAGCTGCAAACTTTTTCTGTGGTTTTTGTGACTGAGAAAGTCTTTAGCTCCTTCAGGGTGATTTCAAATATTTTTCTATCTCCAGAGGGTATTGGTAAATTGGACTGCAAAGTCTTACAAAAGCAGAGTTCTGTTCTGATTATTTTATATAAGTTAATGTTATTAAATACATATAATGTTCCCAGAATTTCTAGAAGTTAAATAAACTAAATTCTAATATTTTATATAGGTTAGTCTTTAAAAATGCATTTCTAAAGAAACTTAGTTCAGAAGCACTTTTATATAAGAATCCAAAATCTACATTATGAAGATGAAATTTTGGACAAATCAGACGAGATCTGTAATTTTGGTTTAAACTAGGGTTTCTTCAGTTTGGCACTGTTGACATTTTAAGCCACATAATAAGAATTTAAAAGATTAATTTTCATTTAAACATACTTTAGTATTTTTTTAATCCTAAAAATACTTGTGGAAACAAAGATAACTTACTGGATCCATGGAACTGATGTAGGAAATCTTAGACATTTAAATCATGAAAAATTAAACTCATCTTGTATTTAACTAAAATCTTTTGCTAAATATTTTGCAAGTTGATAAACTTAGCAAGAAGACATTATGTTGATTTTAAACTACAATTAAAATATTCTAATTTGTCCAAAGAATTATCTTTTTAAGAAGACTATCTTCCTGGTTTTTTATATATAGGTAAATCTCTGTAATAATCTCAAAAATTTTAAAGACTGTGAAACTTTGCCGGAACTTCTCAATGTTGAGTTTTTCTTTCTAGCTGGGAACCACATGCATTGCTTAACATCACAGTTAAATTTTCTTTTGAGTTTCACTCTTGGTAAGGAAAAACATACAAATGAAGCACAAACAATATAATATTTTCTCCATCCTCATTATATTTTGGAAACTTTAAACATTATATCTGCATTAGATACTATAGAATTTACACATCATGACTGAGCAAAGTTCATGAACAAATTAACTTCCAAATTTCCAAAGAGAAGGGGAAAAGAAAAGGAAAGAAGAAATAAGAGAAAGTAAGCTTAAGACAGATATAGAATTATCAATAAAAGGCTAATTATCTAACCTCTGCAAGGAAGAGAAAGGGGTCAGATGAAGGAAACTCTATTTATACAGATATGCACACAAGATTAATAAAGCGTTACAGCTTATCTGAATAATAACTAAGGTTTTTAGCAAAACCTTATGATTAAAAAACTGGTACCCAGAAGATCCCTTGGAGGAGGGCATGATAACCCACTCCCGTATTCTTGCCTGGAGCATCCCATGGACAGAGGAGCCTGGTGGGCTACAGTCCATGGTGCTGCAAAGAGTTGGACACGACTGAAGTGACTTAGCACGCCCACACTCAGTAATCACCAAAGTGGGAAAACTTAAGAGGGTGAATCTCTTATGTCAAAAAGTAATCTCTTTTACATGTAGCTGTCCAGTCTTCCCCAAACCACTTACAGACCATCTTTTATCCATTGTATATTGTTGCTTCCTTTGTCATAAATTAATTGATCATATGTGCACAGATCCATTTCTGGGATTTCTATTCTGCTCCATTAATCTATTTGTCTGTTTTTGTGCCAATACCATGCTGTGTTGATTACTGTGTCTTTATAGTATAGTCTGAAATCAGGGAGATTGATATTCTGTCTTTGTTCTTTTTCTTCAAGATTGCTTTGGTTATTTGAGGTCTTTTGCAGTTGCAAACAAATCTTAGTGTCATTTGCCCTAATTCTATTAAAAAGTCATGATTATTTTGATATTTCACTTATATATAGAATCTAAAAAATAAAATGAATGACTATGACAAAACATAAATAGACTCACAGATACCATGAACAAACTAGTGCTTACCAATGGGGAAAGGGCTAGGGGAGAGGCAAGCAGAGAAAAGAACTAACAGGTTAAAAACTTCTAGGTATGAAATAAACAAGATACAAGGATGTGCATGGGGAATACAGCCAATATTTTATAGTAACCTTAAAAGGAGTATAAACTATAAATGTATTGAGTTCCTATGTTGTATACTTAAAACCAATGTAATACTATAAAACAATTATAACTCCATTTTTTTTTAAGTTACCTCTTATTTGGACACATAAGTCAGAGAATCTCCTCCCGAGATTTTCTTCCCATTTGCATCTTGTTCATGTCAGGAATTCCCTGAAATGGCCAGAGTAATTCTAAATCCTTGGTGAAATAGGTTAGTGAGAGAAATACGCACGAGAATGAAAGCTCGAAAGCAGTACATGTGTGCCTCAGAGTGCCAAAGACGAGCTTATGAAAACCACAACACTTGGTGAGAATCTGGCCAATTAGCAAGCCTCACAGCCTTCATATTTCCATCTCCAAGCAAAAGAAATTAAATTAAGTGATGAAACAAAGGCCAGACAGAGAAACAGCTTTATGAGGTTTGGATTGGTGGTGCAAGGCAAAAGCGGTCGTGTAAGGATGAGGGTCTGATAAAGTGTTCTGAACTTATCAGCACTAGGGGATGGATTGAGAGACAAACTGCTAAACCTATGCTAATCCTTCCCCTCTCTAAATTTTCTCTGATGGCCTTACAACAAAAAAGTGACAAGAACATAAAAAGAACCTTTATGCTGTGCTATGAATAACAAGTGTAAGTTTTCAAACGGGGCCAGATAGACAAGGGATTCCCATGAGAAATTCTCTTATTCCCAGGAAACAAAATAAACTTGGCTTAAGAGAGTTTCACATAAATCTACTGGATTTATCTACTGATAAATCTACTGAGCACCAATGTAGGACCTACTTGACCACTGCAGAGGAAGAGATCCCTGAACAGGATGTTCAAGAAGCCTCAAGGATCCATGTGGTTTCACAGCTGGGGATCTTGGGCTGTGTCAACCAGCTGGTGTTGATCAGATCTTCTCGTGTCTCCGGGCTGTTAGTGTCAGTTCACCAAAAGAACAGCAAAGAAACCTATTGATCAAGTGACGCTAAGGTTATCAGAATTGCCGTCATAAGGGGGAGCACCCCCATGACCTTATATGAGAAGGAAGATTTCAAGAAGTAATATTTGCAGGGTTTAAGAAGCTGGACTTACAAGGTTTATAGCAAATATTTCATAGCAATTTATTTTTGTGATATTATTTTGACACAATAATTTGGAATTGGTGGGCATAGCAAGGTGTTTTGATGACCAAACTGCTGAAGGATAATAAAGCTCTTTGCCCAAAGCAGCTAGCGAGTATTATCTCAATAGGATAACTGTTTATCCAAATGAGCAAAGTATATACATGAACAAAATTGGTTTGCAGAAATTCACAGAACAAACAGTAAAATGTACTGATTTACAGTCTTATCTCCTTGGGGCATGAGCTTCCCAGACGGCACAGTGGTAAAGAATCTGCCTGCCAACGCAGGAGATACAAGACATGGGTTCGATCCCTGGTGCAGGAAGAACCCCTGGGGTAGGAAATGGCTACCCACTCTAGTATTCTTGCTTGGAAATTTTCATGGACAGAGGAGCCTAGAAGACCACAGTCGCAAAGAGTCAGATGTGACTTAGTGACTGAGCATGTTTGCACGCCATGGGCCAGAGTTCTCTAGAACAAATGGTTGTGTCATGATGGCAATGGTGGTCCAAGTTCTTAGAACCTTTCTGTTCTGTGACCCCTACTATGGCTTGCCTAGTGGCATACGTGGAAAGTATCATTGCTTTCAGATGATTTCCCTTATAAAAATTAGTAAATATCTTTCATAGGAATAATTTTCTTCTCTTTTCTCAAAATATACCCTTTCTTTAGAGTGGTATTATCCTTTCACTGATCTGGTAATGTTTCTTTTTTCCATTTTCTTGCAAATAAGTTTATAATTGTTAATAGCATGCATGCCTGCTAAGTTCCTTCAGTCGTGTCCAAGCGTTTGCAGCTGGAGAATACTGGAGTGGGTAGCCATTCCTTTCTCCATGGGATTGTCCCAATTCAGGGATCCAACCCACATCTCTTGCGTCTCCTGCACTGACAGGCAGGTTCTTTACCACTAGTGCCACCTGGGAAGCCCAGCCGTTAATAGGCTGGAGTTAGAAGTTTCAGCAGGGTTTAGATCTCAGATTCTTTCCAGCTTCCTGGGCACACTGGGCTCTCCTTCCTTAATCTGCTTCTATTTATAGCTAGCAAACATTCATCAAACTTCTAAGGATAGTAACAATTTTTTCTGACTTTAATGTTTTGCAATTATTTCCATAAAAATCTAGGTTGAGAAAAATTAACAGTTTGACCTTATGGCCCTTTTGTAAAGCAAACAAGTCAGACACTTTCATTCTAACATGACCTGTAAAATAAAAAATAAGATTACAGATGACAGAATCTGTCCACTGTAATACGACCACTGGCCACGTTGTAATACAACTGCTTCAGTGTTTCGGATTACAGTAAAAATGTTTTCATCCATTGTAATGAAGTGAAGTAGCCTGAGATACATATGTTACTGCTTGGATTTATTAAAACAGAGAATTAAAACCTAAATTCTAATGTTGCTCAATATTAGAAACATTTCTAGAAACCATACAAAAGAGCTTTTTAATTCAAGGAGTCGGATTAAGAGGGAGACAGAAACAGACAACACAGATACAAAAGGAAAACGACCACATTGTGTGTCCAAGTGCCAAGAGGAAGATTTTCAAAGTCAAAAGTGCAAAAACTAAAAGAGCTATGGAGATGCCTGGAGGGTAATTACATATTTTCTAACATGTATAACAATTTGAGCCTTAGAAGATAGAAAGAATATGAAAAGAATGCAAGATATGGTCACGTCCAAGGCTTTTTGAAGATAAACAGGAAGCTATTTAAGTATGTCAGGACACAAAGAAGTGAAAAGCCAAATAATATGAAGCAAGAAGCAACAATCAGTGGGGGCCCCACACTCCTTTTGGAAGACAAAAGTAGGCATCTTCTGATTAATGTCAGTAAACTGTTCCTGACAATCAACACTTACACACAAAATTGTTACCAGAAGCCTATGTCCAGTTATTTTAAACAGAAACATATTTAATATGTTAACCATCAACTCAATGCCTCCAATGAGTGTCTTAAAATACAGAAAACAGTTGCATATGAGTAACAGACTCTAACATTAGGATGTGAAATTACTATAATTAAATGTGTTGTGTGCAATAATGCTACTATGCCTTTTTTTAACACTATGGGCATCATAAGAATCACAATAAAAAATATTTTTTATTTGCATTATGTTATGCTTGTCAAGGCTTCTACTCTGATTCTGTCATTCTGTCAATTGTATTTGGATCACGAGTCAACACTTTTCCCTCTCATCATTTGGATTTAAAAAATATTGCATTGAGCTTTGGGAATGAAAATATACATTTGATCCCATATAAACACCAGCCTAAAATATTGTTTTGAGAAATAAACATGTTTTATGAAGTTAGGGGCATTAAAATCTAAGAGGCATCCTAGTGGGAAAACCTTAATTGTGGAGAGAATCAGCAATTTATGCCTATGTTTAAAAAATTGTGACTTATTTGAGGCTTAAATCTGTAAACTATGTGAAATTTCTCCATCCCCTTTTGGAAGGTACAGTGATTATAACTAAGACTTAGTTCGAACCTTTACACTATTGTCATTAGGGATCATTCTAGGGCCTTCCCTGGTGGTCCAGTGGCTAAGACGCCACACTCCCAATGCAGGGGGCCTGGGTTCACTCCCTGGTGGGGGAACTAGATCCCACATGCCACACTGAGAGCTTGCATGCCACAACTAATAATCTCATATGCTGCAACTAAGACCTGGCACAGCCAAATAATATTTTGTAAAGATCATTCTAGAATTTTGCTTAAATAGGAAGAGAGCTCTGATACACTACCATAAGGATGAATCAGAGAGTATTAGGCTAAGTGAGATAGCCAAACACAAAGAGACAAACACTATAAGATGCCTCGTATATGAGGCATCTGGAGTGGTGGCCAAATTCATGGAAAGAAAAAGCAGAAGGGTGGTTGCCAGGATCTGCAGGGAAGGGAGAAATGAGAGTTTTTTGGTTTTTTTTTTTTTAATGGATATAGAGTTTCAGTTTTTTCCAAATGAAAAAGTTCTGGAGATCAGTTGCCCAACAAAATGAATATACTCAACATTATTGAAATGCAAACTTATGGTACAAATGGCAAAGATGGTAAAGTTCATGCTATGCATTTTTGTTTTTTTTACAAAAAGAAAAAAAGGCAGGAGGGGAGAATTATTCTAGACGCTCACCTTACTCAGAAACCATCTCTAAATGTTCTTGGTTTGACATATTATATCTTTAGTGATTAAGCATCTTTTTGCCCAGGAAGAATCAGGAGTATGTATAAAAATCTTAAGATAATAAAATCCATAGTGTCAATATTTTGCACTAAGGAATCTTGCATGTTTGTCTCTGTGGTGCTTTAGTCACTAACTTTTGTCCGACCTTTGTGACCCCACATACTTGTGAGCCTGCCAGGCTCCTCGGCCCGTGAGGTTTCCCAGGCAAGTATACGAGAGTGGGTTGCCATTTCCTTCTCCAGGGGATCTTCCCAACCCAGGGACTGAACCCAGGTCTCCTGCATTGCAGGCAGATTCTTTACCAACTGAGCCACCAGGGAAGCCCTATTTGCCTCTGTATTTTCTTATTGATTTGTATTAATACCCTCGTAATTCCATTTGCTAAAGTGTACGTGTGTAATTGATTTAGGTTTGTGGTATTAAATTCAATTCTTACTAAGTTTATGTACATTCTTTAAAAATTTAAGATAACTGAATGAGATTAAGAAGAGTTAAGTAGCCAGGAAGGCTGTATTTAAGCTAGGCAATTGTTTTGCCAAAAAGAAAACTGAACATTTTAATGTAAAATCCTAAACGTAAAAGGCAATGTAATAAACTGAGATGTTTAAGGGAATTTAATAAGGTTCTAAAATCCAGCTTAAAAGCAATTGTAAAAATGTTCTAGACTTTTAGAAAGAATTCAAAGACTATAAAGGTACATTAAAAGCTTAAGAAAGAACCAAGCAAATAAAATATTCATTTAAAAAGTAACCTAAGTAAACCTCTAAATGGCCTTTTCTACACATAAAAGCTGTCCTTGAGGGCAATTAAAGACACACACACACGCACAAAACCTCACTTTCACACAGACAATAATACGGAATGCAAAGAAGGGAATGAGAGCTGGGTTGTAGCAGCTAACAAGTGGTTGTGAACCACCACTGACCTGTGAGCAAGTCAGGTATCTGGGAGAACAGAAATAGAACCAAACCCAATTGACTGCAGAGAACCACCGCTCAAAATGGACGTGCAGACTGCTTTACTATTTAAATTAGATCGCACTCTTCTTGATGATTTTTAACCTCAGAGCCTTTCCTCAGTTCTTTATTCATTAATTGCCTCACCAGCCGGCAATTTGTGAGTTCTAGGGTCGGCCTGAACCTGTGGGGCTAAGACTACCAGGAGCCTTGATAATGAGCAAGGCTTAAGTCTCTCTTCCTCACAGGGACAAAGTAACATAACCCTGCTAAAAATTATAGCAGAAGCAGTGCAAAAGCAGTTTGAAACTGTCTCTGTCTCCGGTTCTCAAAGATTTTTCTCACAATCAAAGAATAGATTTTCCTTTCTTTTTAAGCAATCTGCCAAGCACCTCACTCAGTAACGTGTACATTAACTAATTTGGGGGGAAGGTATTAAGGATGGCCTGGTGTGATACCATTTTAATGAGCCAGTTTCTCTCTAAAAGAGCTCTGGGCTTTGGTGAATCAGAGGCACAGTTTTAAATGAGTCAGAACCATGTATTGATCACCCTCTGTGTGCAGATGATCGTGTTAGTGTTACTGACAATTTAAATGAATAACAAAAGAAAGAGCCTTGGATTTCAAAGAGTTTCTAACAGCCCGTTTGGAGCACGGAACGCTTACAGACAGGTGAGCCCAGGGTGACATGCTGCAGCCATATGTCACTTCAAGGCCTTGAGTCACACAGCAGGAAAAGGGGAAAGGAAATGAGGGCTCCAAGTAGGCTGTAAAAGTGAAGTTGCCTTCAAAGGAATCCTCAGACTAGTCATCAGATGGAAGATGTCATGCAGGGACCGGAGGAATGCATCCAAAATTATACCTCTTACCAAACACAGAACTTGGTCCAACTGTCAGTTTGATGAAGACTTTGCAGATTAAAAAAATGAAAAGTCACTGCCCTCAAGGACAGCCTGAAAATACTGGTAGATAAGATCAGAATGTGTATCACGTACAGCTTCGCCCCAGGCCTCTACAGCAATCAGCCGGAAGAACCACAACTTGGTCAGCAACTGCCAGCTCCCTCTCACTGGGGGATCCAGCTTGTTGCTCAGGACCAACCAGAGAAAGCAAAGTATGTGTGCTTAGCTGCTCAGTCGTGTCTTTGCCACCCTGTGGACTGTAGCCTACCAGGCTCCTCTGTCCCTGGGATCTCCCAGGCAAGAATACTGGAGTGGGTTGTCATTTCCTTCTCCAGGGGATCTTCTTAACCCAGGGACTGAACCAGAGTCTCTGCATTGCAGGCGGATTCTTTACCGTCTGAGCTACCAGAGGCCAAATATATATTTTATATATTTTTTATATATTTATATATATTTGTATTCCCAAATCAGTCATGGAGGAGGACCCACCTCTCCTCAGCCCACTTCTGGCTTCCCCCCAGAGGCCTATCCTCCCACTCTCCCCTCATTAAGCCTCCTTTCTTGTCTTGGAGTCACTGCTAAAAGCAAGTGATTGGGTTTGAATGCCCCAACTGGTAGCAAGCTCTGAATACATCCCCTTCTGAAATTCTAATTTGGGTGGTACTCATTTATTTCCATAGTTCTAGTGGAATCCCCACGCAGACACTGTGTGCTCTATATGCGACCGCAGACCCCAGACTTCAACCGGACACAAGAGACCCCTCCTCTCACCGCCCCCGAGGGTGCCCCAGTTATCTTGCTGCTTGTGGCCTACGGAGGGCATGCCAGAATAGTTGGTCAAAACTGGGTGGTGAGCCACCACCAGGTCTGGACACTGTGCTCTTTGCAGACCTCTCTGCTATTCATCCTCAGATTATTAGGCAGGCTTTGCTACCGGCTCTCATTTGTTTGGTGTTCTTGGTGGAATCAGGTCATTCTTCTTCACCCTTTTTTGCAGTGTTATGCGCTTTCTGTTTTGTGTGGCGCTGTCTGAAAGTGTTGTTTGTTATAAGAGAGTTCCAGTTGAAAACACAGGCTAGGTGTCCGTCAGGGTCCCACTCAAGCATACCCTCTTTGGGGCTTTCTTGTAGCTCAGAAGGAAAAGAATCTGCCTGCAGTGCAGGAGACCCGGGTTCTATCCCTGGGTTGGGGAGATCCCATGGAGAAGGGAATGGCAACTCACTCCAGTATTCTTGCCTGCGGAATGCCATGGACAGAGGAGCCTGGCGGGCTACAGTCCATGGGGTCACAAAGAGTCGAGCACTACTGAGTAACTAACGCTCCCAGTGCCAGGCTCCCTGAGTCTGCTCGGTTACTTCGCAGACCCATGCATTTGATCTTCTAACCCGACAGGCATCCATTTGAACAAATTCTGCTAAGGGTCACCTGATGAGTGTTTTCTCCCATCCTGACTTTTTATCTTGAGAGCTTGGCTTTGATCTAGGCTGACGGTTCACTCTGGAATCCTGCCTGTGGGGTGAAGAGTTTGAGGGGAGGTATGAAGATTATTGGGTCTACATTTGAAGGCAGCCAGGCAGCCTTCTCATTAAGAGCCCAATATGTGAGGACCGCAAGCAGCACATTAGTAGCTCTCATGGCGTCATCTAAGCCTAAATCCTATCCTCAGAAAGAATCTTCCCCTGTATACTCCTATTACCATCCTTTTTCCTGAGGCTCTCTTACTAAAATAACATAACTTCACCAAGGATGATCTGGGCCTTCAGGGGCACTCTGGAGAATATTTGACTTGAATGAAATTGTTCACTCAGGAGGTGCCCAGGAAAAGAAAGAAAATAATATTTTGGGGGGCCTGATGGGCAACAGTTTTTTGATTGGTATGAAGAAACCTCTAAATGAAATCCTAAATCAAAATTTGCTTCACTGAAAGAGTCTTTGACCAAAAACAATGAGCAATTTAAAGAACTTAAGCAAAAGCAAATTAGTCTTATTTCCCTGGTAGGGTCTTCAGTTGCCTCCTTGTATCCCTTCCCTTAAACTCTGATCTCTCTCCTTCTTCTTCCCCTGGTCCAGATCCTCTTTCTCCTAGTGACGACCCCCCAAAGATTCTAAAATAGCACTTGCTTCTAAAGATCCATGCCTCCCATGAGCCTGGCATGCAGACAGCTATAGAATTTAAACCTTTGAACCAAGGTGAATTAAAAGCTGTACTTAAGGATTTCCCCAACACAGACAAGACCAACAACTATTCATAGATGAATATAGACTTATTTCAGATGCATACGACCCAGCATTATCTGGCCTCTATCAACTTGTACATATGGTAGTCAGAACTTCAGACCTAAATCTTAGATGGGAAAAGTTGATGGAACCAACTCAGAAAGGAACCTACAAGATGTCTTTCTGCTTTTCAAAAAAAAAAAAAAGTAATGTATTTGACTGCACAGGTTTTAGTTGCAGCACGTGGTATCTAGTTCCCTGACCAGGGATTGAACCCTAGGCCCGCTGCATTGGGAGCATGAAGTCCTAGCCACTGGATGACCAGGGAAGTCCCCAAGATCTCTCTTCTGACAGTCAAGCTGAAGGTCGGAAAGAAGCTCAAAAAGGAGACCACAGTATTCTAAAAGCCAATACCTGAAACATTTCCAGTAAAAATTGTTTGGACCCTAATTGACTTATACAAACAGAAAAGAAAGATGAAACTTTAGGAACAGGTTCTCAGTCAAGATTTAAAAGATCTAAACTTCCCCTGTGATTCAGTTCTGATGCCACATAAAGATGATGTCATCCTTTGTTCAGAGAACGAGGAAGCCTGTGGGAAAAAGATGCCATTTACAGCCACAGAAGAAAAAAGACATCAAGTTTCTAAAGACATTATAGTTTTTCCAAAATATTACTCATTATTTAGGGCATGACCTAATTAAGAAGAGAAAAAACACTCTCTGAATAAACTAACAATATCCAAATTTAGCCTACAGTCCTTATAAAATGACAGTTGAGAGATTCCTAACTTAACCAGATGTTGCAGACATTTGGGTGCCAAATTTTTTTGAGTTTAGAGCACTTCTTTATAAATTGAAGAGTTTGCAGTTCATGACTATGGAGACAGCTGAACAATCTCCAACTGGTGAAGATCTGGGTCTCTAGCCGTCCCTGAACTGGTCAGCCTCTCACAAGTGATGGAGTGAGCAAAGTGTGAGGGGAGGTGGGCTGAGAGACACACAGATGGACGCCAGCCAGATCCTATGTGCAATCCAATTCTGACCCGCCACTTCTGCTGCAGTTGGCCCAGAGAATCAAAACTTGGCCGATGACTACCAGCTTTCCTAATTTTTGCCCTAACTTCCAACTTGGGAGGAACCAGAGAAAGCTAAGTAATCTATACCAAATTATTTACATAGGATGTCCCACTGTTAGTTAGCCCTTGTTTCCTCTATAATGCTTTTGCCTCTGAGTCCCTCCCAAGTGATGGAGACTGCCTTAATATAGCAAACTCTGAATACGTAACCTCTGTTTATTCTCACTTGGGTTGTCTTTATTTTCACATCTTCCATTCAGAATTTTCCCACTGGAGAAATTTTGGTTTCTAGTTATAAAAGTTTCTAAGCACCATCCATCATACCTAGAGCCAAGATTAAAAGGAGGCAACTTGATCCCAAGGGCTTCCCAGGTGGCTCAGTGATTAAAGAATCCACCAGCAATGCAGGAGCTGTGGGTTCGATCCCTGGCTTGGGAAGATCCCCAGGAGGAGGGCATGGCAACCCACTCCAGTAATCCTGCCTGGAGAATCCCATGGACAGAGGAGCCTGGCAGACTGCAATCCATGGGGTCGCGAAGAGTCAGACATGACTGAAGCGACTTGGCCCAGATGCACAGAGAGGAGACCTGGGTTCAGTCCCTTGGTCAGGAAGATCCCCTGGAGGAGGGCAAACTCACCCACTCCAGTATTCTTGCCTGGAGAATCCTATGGACAGAGGAGCCTGTGCAGTCCATGGGGTTGAAAAGAGCTGGACACAACGGAGCACACAACCACTGATCCTGAACTGCAGAGTCAGAACCTCTGAGTGAAAATGCCATTTGGTCTTACTTTCACTTTCACCAAAGTCACACTCAGTGAAATACCAGCCACCCCTGCAATAACGATAACATATTATCTCCATCAACGTGACAGAAAAATAATCCAAAACCAGAAGTAGGTAAAAGCGAGTGTTGGGTATTCTCTAAGCACAGTGCTGGGCCTGCTGCTCTAACTTCTATTGCCTGCACTATCATGTAACTCTGTAGGGACAGAGGTTAACGTGCAGATTGTTTGTTCAGTAGAGACATAAATAACTTCTATCCTGTATCATTTATTGTCCTGTAAGATATGAAACAGCTTAGTATCTACCTCAGAAATCTACTAGTAATATTCTTTTAGTAGATTAAAATTTACATTCCTGGCTCCTCAAAAGCCCTCTGGACTAGTTTTACCGTCTTACTGGCTCCTTCATTGATTGATAAGTTGAAGAAAATCTTTAACACATGTTCATTTGATATTTTCCTGAGACACGATTTTGTTTTATGAAAATTATACTTTAACCATTTAAAATGTAAGCTCTGAAAGGAAGGATGTCACATTTTTTTTCTTCTTAAATATTGTAATATGATAATATATACTAGTAGCTGTCCTAATATTGACTCGATCGTGCATTCCTGGGATGTAGTGTACATGATATTGTGGTGCCAAACTCTAAACTACAAAATATGCAATTAGAATTTGGCACCACATACATACATACAATGGACTATTACTCAGCCATTAAAAGGAATGCCTTTGAGTCAGTTCTAACGATGTAGATGAACCTAGAACACGTTTTACAGAGTTAAGTCAGAAAGAGAAATATAAATATCATATACTGATACATATACACGGAATATAGAAAGATGATACGGCTGAATTTATCTGCAGGGCAGCAATGGGAAAACAGACACAGAGAACAGACCTACAGACACAGGGGGAGGGAAGGAGAGAGAAGGTGCGATGTATGGAGAGAGTAACATGGAAACTTTTATAATACCATATGCAAAGTAGATAACCCATGAGAATTTGCTGTACAACTCAGGGAACTCAAACAGGGGCTCTGTGACAATCTAGAAGGGTGGGATGGGGAGGCAGATGTGAAGGAGGTTTGGGAGGGAGGGGATATGGTTGTACCTATATCTGATTCTTGTTGATGTTGGACAGAAAACAAAATTCTATAAAGCAGTTATCCTTCAATAGAAAAATAAATAAAGTGGCAAAAAAAAAAAAGAATTTGGCACTACAAAGAAAGGAAACCGGGAAAATGATATTTCAATAAGATAGTAACAGCAGGGAGATAAAAAATATAAGACCAAATAGTATAGCTGGAGGTGAAAAATACAAAAATGGAAATGAAAAAATTCTGAAGGGGTTCACTAGCAGATTCGAGGTGGCAAAAGAAAGCATCAAACAATTAAAAAATAAGTCAAATGAAATTATGCAGTCTGAGTAGAAAGAAAATAAAAGGATGAAGGAAAATAAACAGAGCTTAAGAGAACTGTGGCGCACTGTCAAGCATGTGAACAAATGCATAATGGAAAGCCCGGAAGAAGAGGGGAGAGAGAATTGGGATAGCTGAAGGATACACAGGATTGCAAGCAATAGTGGCCCGAAATTTCTCAATTTAAAAAGACACGCATGTAAGAATTAAAGATTTTAAAATTTAAAAAATAAATAAATTAATTAATTAAAAAAAAAAAGACATGCATCTGTACATTCAATAAGCTCAACCCTGCCTGTTCATTTTTGCTCATTCTCTCATTTTTACAATATTTTATATATATATTTCATCCATTCTATGGCTTTGTTTATAGTGTTTTATCGATAGATGATTTAATTTTTATATCAGCAGTTCTTTTTGTTTATTTATATTCTGGGGTTCCTGTATTGCTTATTAGTTACTTCATCCTCTTCAATATTATACAATTATTCTGTTACATTTGCTTCTAATATTTCTATAGTTTAATTTTTAACATTTAAAACTTGATTCCATCTGCAATTAACACTTCTCATGTGAGAGATCAGGGAAACAAAACCTTTTCTTCTAAATGTTCAACCAGTTGCCTTGACATAATAATTGAATAATATATTCTTCTCCCCACTAACTTTTTAATACTACCTGTCTCTACCCTTACCCTTTAAGATTTAACATATACATGGGAAAATGTATAGATCCTTTGACTGTCTCTTTCTATACCAGCATCTTTGCAGATTCAAGAAAATTCTCATATCTAATAGCACAACTACTTCAATGTTATTTTTTTTCCACAAACTTCTTGGCAAGTTTCATTTATTTATTCCTTTACATGAACTTGAGAATTATTTTATTGTATCAAATTAAATATCTTTGGAATTCTGATTGGAATTGTATTTGATTTATATATAATTCTGAGGAGGATGGATATGAAGACTTCTCATCCTAGAAAATGATGTCTCTCTATTTAATAAGATTTGGTTTATAATCTGAATAATTTTCAAAGTTCTTTTTATAAAATCTCATTCTTTTTGTTAAATTCATTAATTTAATCATATTTTTTCCTGCATATCATATAATTTATTACAGATACAGGAAATTTTTCTATTTTGATTTCTATCTGGTGATTTACATATAAAAACTATTAATTTTTATATGTTTTTTGTTAGTGGTTTATTAAATTCTCAAACTAGCTGTCATAGTTTGATTTTCTTGGTATAGATCCATAATAACTATAAATAATAATAATTTCTTCTTTCAATAATTATTTCTTGTACATTTTGTATTAGCTACACTCTTTAGGAAAAAATGAATAATAGTGAGTGAACAGTAGACATTCTTGTCTTTTTTACTTGTTTTCTTGGCAATGCTTTCAGTATTTTTCTATTTTATATGATTTTTGTTGTTGGAAGTAGTTTCTGACAAAACATTTTTTCTGTCTTTAAGGAATTTCTCTTTCTTTTTGCCTGGAGTTTTAATTAGGAAAGGCTAATGAATTTTACCAAATCTTTAAAAGTTTATCAATTGATATCACATAATTTTGCTTTTTATAATTTGAAGTATTACTTTGATAGATCACCTAGTTATAATTGCCTTTCTAGAATAAATCCTATTTATTTTTCAGTAAAATCCAGGGCATTAAATCATGCCCTGCAGGATCTGGTTCTTACCTATATTCAACATCTTTTGAAACCCATTTCCCTCTTAGCCCTTCCTCGCTACTATTCCACCCCACTAGCCTAACTTCTGGAGAAGGAAATGGCAACCCACTCCAGTGTTCTTGCCTGGAGAATCCCAGGGACAGGGGAGCCTGGCGGGCTGCCGTCTATGGAGTCGCACAGAGTCAGACACAACTGAAGCGACTTAGCAGCAGCAGCAGCAGCAGCAGCAGCAGCAGCAGCAGCCTAACGTCTATACCCCAAGATCACTAAGCCTTTCTTGCATATTGTTATATTTGCCAGGAGTGTTTTCTCCCTAATTCTTCACAGGTCAGACACAGTCTACCCTTACAGACCTCAGCTTCTCTTCAGAATCTCTTTTCCTGACTAATCAGTCTAAAACTTACTCTTCTGGGTATTGTTTGCCTGATTCACTGATTTGATTTTCTTTACATCAGTTTTCAAAAACTATTATTATCTTGCTGGGGTGTTTTTGTGGTTTATTTCAGGATAAGCAAATTTTTTCCATAAAGTGGTAGGTAGTGAATATTTTAAACTCTGGTCCTGTTGGTCTCTGCCACAGCTGCTCAATCCTGTCACCCTTGTGTATAAGCAGCCATAAACAGTACATGAAGAAATACATGTGGCCATGTTCCAATAAAACCACAACACAGGCAGCAAGCCTGTGCACGGGGTCTGTTGACTTCCGGCTGTAACTTTAGCTGTCTTCTCTCAGTTTACCAAATTGAGTATGGATCAAGATTTCTGCTTGAAGCACATGTTCAAGCAGAGGTGAGGCTGCATTCTTTTAGGTTTTTATCCAAAATGCTATCTTTTCTCTTACTCTCTGGGTGACTTTACATTTCATTTTAAAATCACATTTCTTCTTAGAATTATATTGAAGTGTGCTTTCAATTATGAAAAAGTTTTTTTCTTGTTATTCATTTTAATTTTTCATATTTTAGTGAGAGTATTACTAGTGTTCTTTATTCAAATTTTTTCCAAGCTTCTTATTGGAAGCTTCCAGGCTTCCTGCCCAATTACAGGAAATTTTTTTACAGTTGTTTTGAGTGAAATAAAATAACAAATACATATAGTGATAGAGATACAAAATATCATATACATATATATGTATGTTTTGTTCAAATGAGGAGTATTCTTAATTATTTGATAAATATCAGTGATTATCATATCAATTTTGCTGTATTTTTATCATTATAAATATCCTTCTTTTGTAAAATGCTTTTAAATTCTACTATATCTGTTATTAGTAATATCATCCTCTGATTTTTAATTTGTGTTTGCCTAATGTTTTCATTCCAATACCAAAGAAAGGCAATGCCAAAGAATGCTTAAACTACCGCACAATTGCACTCATCTCACACGCTAGTAAACTAACGCTCAAAATTCTCCAGTCCAGGCTTCAACAATATGTGAACTGTGAACTTCCTGATCTTCAAGCTGGTTTTAGAAAAAGCAGAGGAACCAGACATCAAATTGCCAACATCCGCTGGATCATGGATGAAGCAAGAGAGTTCCTGAAAAACATCTATTTCTGCTTTATTGACTATGCCAAAGCCTTTGATTGTGTGGATCCCAATAAACTGTGGAAAATTCTGAAAGAGATGGGAATACCAGACCACCGGACCTGCCTCTTGAGAAATCTGTATGCAGGTCAGGAAGCAGCTGTTAGAACTGGACATGGAACAACAGACTGGTTCCAAATTAGAAAAGGAGTATGTCAAGGCTGTATATTGTCACCCTGCTTATTTAACTTATATGCAGAGTATATCATGAGAAACGCTGGACTGGAAGAAACACAAGCTGGAATCAAGATTTCCGGGAGAAATATCAATAACCTCAGATATGCAGATGACACCACCCTTATGGCAGAAAGTGAAGAGGAACTAAAAAGCCTCTTGATGAAAGTGAAAGAAGAGAGTGAAAAAGTTGGCTTAAAGCTCAACATTCAGAAAACGAAGATCATGGCATCCGGTCCCATCACTTCACGGGAAATAGATGGAGAAACAGTGGAAACAGTGTCAGACTTTATTTTTTTGGGCTCCAAAATCACTGCAGATGGTGACTGCAGCCATGAAATTAAAAGATGTTTATTCCTTAGAAGAAAAGTTATGACCAATCTAGATAGCATATTCAAAAGCAGAGACATTACTTTGCCAACAAAGGTCCATCTAGTCAAGGCTGTGGTTTTCCCGGTGGTCATGTATGGATGTGAGTGTTGGACTGTGAAGAAGGCTGAGTGCCGAAGAATTGATGCTTTTGAACTGTGGTGTTGGAGAAGACTCTCGAGAGTCCCTTGGACTGCAAGGAGATCCAACCAGTCCATTCTGAAGGAGATCAGCCCTGGGATTTCTTTGGAGGGAATGATGCTAAGGCTGAAGCTCCAGTACTTTGGCCACCTCATGCGAAGAGTTGACTCATTGGAAAAGACTCTGATGCTGGGAGGGATTGGGGGCAGGAGGAGAAGGGGACGACCGAGGATGAGATGGCTGGATGGCATCATGGACTCGATGGAAGTGAGTCTGAGTGAACTCCGGGAGTTGGTGATGGACAGGGAGGCCTGGTGTGCTGCAATTCATGGGGTCGCAGAGAGTCGGACACGACTGAGCGACTGAACTGAACTGAATGTATCTTTCTCCATCCCTTTGTTTTTATTCTTTGTTTCTTGCAGTCCATTTATGGCTAGATTTTGTTAAACCAATCTAAAGTTTGTCTTTTCATGAGGGAATTTAACCAAATCAGTTGTTCAGTTTGATTTTGTTTTATCTAACCTATTTTATATACTCCTTTATATATTTTGCTATAACCTTGTTTCCCTTCCTAGGGGCTTCTTGCATTGACTGTTTAAAAATGATGTTTCCCTTGGTAATTTATTCTAGTATATAACTCTATAGTTCTATTTTAATCGACCATATTTAAACTTCTAATTCTCTCTAATGGCATGCCAAAATGAAACAATTTTTGTAAAGCTGTGTCCCAACTCTCTCTTCTATCATTCTCTGTTTTTTTTCTGATGCTGGGGATTGCTGGTCTCTGAGAACTGTGGAGGCACAATATCCACTCGAATATTCTCAGGCTCTCCTAGATATTCTAACTGAATGTAGATAGAGCTAATGAGGAGGGGAGACTAGGGACAAGAATTTCCTCCCTCAGAATGTATCTACCATGAGAAGGTGATGTCCAGCCAATTTCCGGTTGTTGACCCTCTTCCTGTCAATGGGCTGCATACATTCCCTGCTGCACTGTTCCAGGGCAAAAGGTCAAGCTTTCATTGGCTATGATTAGACTTGTTTAAACCTTAACATCTGCTTGTAATTAGTATGAACCCTTCCAAGTTTCTGATATATGATGAATTCTAATCCTCAGTTTCCAGAGCCATTGCACATGTTTTTCTAATGTGTGTTTTCATAGATATTTCATAAAAATTTGGGGGTTTCTTTAATAGATATTTAAAAAGTAACACATGTTGCCTAACATTTAGAAAAGGCAGAAAAGTCCCCAGAAAGAACATATCCATGACCCATTTATAAAAAGATCATTTCTTTTATCAGACTGTTTATATATATATATATATATATATATAATTCTAATTCTGATTTTATCTCTTTGTAATACTAGAGTCTATTTGCAAACTGTTCCATATTTTAAAATTTTATATACATGAAGTTTTTTCATTCTATTTAGTATTCATCAGCAGCATAATTCTTATTGCTACTTAGCATTTAATCTATAATTTCTAGAGAATTAATTTTCAAATTTATTGGTAGAGTTGTGCTAGTATTTTCCTTTTACCTTTTAGTATCCCCTGGACTATGCAGATATCTGCTTTCTCATTCTTTAATTTGTTTATTTGTGTTTACTTTCTATTGTTTTTATTAGTGTATGTAGAGTTTATTTTAAAATCAACACTTTTTAAAACTTTGGTAAAATTTTATTTTAATATAATTTCAAACTTGTATAAAAGTCGCATGAGTAGGAGGACATACCTATATGCCCATTACCCAAATTCACCAATTGTTTGCATTTTGTCTGCTTGCTATATTACTTTATATGGGTATATTATATATATAATATAATATGTATTGCTATCACTATTCTACATCACACTACTATTTTTCTGAGCCATTTGGGAATAAGCTGAAGACATGCCTCCTTTTCCCTAAATACTTCCACGTGTATTTATTGTGAACAAGGATATTTTCTTACTTAACCATAGTATAGTTTTCAAAATTAGGAAATTAGACATCGATAGACTATTATTGGCACAGCAACCCACTCTAGTGTTCTTGCCTAGAGAATTGGTACTATGCATAGCAGAGCCTAATGGGCTACAGTCCACAGGGTTGCAAAGAGTCAGACACAAGTGAAGTGACTTAGCACGTGCACACACATTATTGTTGAAACCACAGTTCATATTCAAACTTACTTATGCCTCAATAATGTCCTTTATAGCATTACTTTAGTTATCATATCTTTTTAGGATTTTTAGTCTGGAAGAATTCTTTCTTGAACTTAATGTTTTGAAGAGGGCTGTTATTTTTGTTGTAGTTATTTACTCTTTTTAAAAAATTAATTTATTTATTTTAATTGGAGGCTAATTACTTTACAATATTGTGGTGGTTTTTGCCATATATTGACATGAGTCAGCCACGGGTGTACATGCGTTCCCCATCTGGAACCCCCCTCCCACCTCCTTCCCCATCCCCTCCCTCAGGGTCATCCCAGTGCACCGGCCCTAAGTGCCCTGTCTCATGCATCAAACCTGGACTGGCGATCTATTTCACATATGGTAATATACATGTTTCAATGCTATTCTCTCAAATCATCCCACCCTCACCTTCTCCCACAGAGTCCAAAATTCTGTTCTTTATTTAGTTGTGTCTCTGTTGTGGTCTTGTATAGAGGGTCATCACTGCCATCTTTCTAAATTCCATATATATGCATTAATATACTGTATTGCTGTTTTTCTTTCTGATTTACTTCGCTCTGTATAATAGGCTCCAGTTTCATCCACCTCATTAGAACTGATACAAATGTATTCTTTTTAATGGCTGAGTAATACTCCATCCTATATGTGTACCACAGCTTCCTTATCCATTCGTCTGCCGATGGACATCTTGGTTGCTTGGTGTCCTAGCTGTTGTAAACAGTGCTGTGATGAACATTGGGGTACACGTGTCTTTTTCAATTCTGATTTCCTCGGTGTATATGCTCAGCAGTGGGATTGCTGGGTAGTTTGGAAGTTCTATTTTCAGTTTTTTAAGGAATCTCCACACTGTTCTCCACAGTGGCTGTACTAGTTTGCATTCCCACCAACAGTGTAAGAGGGTTCCCTTTTCTCCACACCCTCTCCAGCATTTATTGTTTGTAGACTTTGATAGCAACCATTCTGACCAGTGTGAGATGGTATCTCATTGTGGTTTTGATTTGCATTTCTCTGATAATGAGCGATGTTGAGCATCTTTTCATGTGTTTATTAGCCATCTGTATGTCTTGTTTGAAGAAATGTCTGTTTAGTTCTTTGGCCCATTTTTTGATTGGGTCGTTTATTTTTCTGGAATTGAGCTGCATGAGCTGCCTGTATATTTTTGAAATTAATTCTTTGTCAGTTGCTTCGTTTGCTATTATTTTCTTCCATTCTGAAGGCTGTCTCTTCACCTTGCTCATAGTTTCCTTCGTTGTGCAAAAGCTTTTAAGTTTTATTAGGTTCCATTAGTTTATTTTTGGCTTTTATTTCCATGAAGAGGGTTGTTATTTAGAGAAAGTCCCTTAATATAACTTTGTCTGATCTTTCTTCATGAGAAGATTTAGGCTGTGCATTTTGGTGGAAATATCACAAGTGATGTTGTGACACTGTCCATGAATGATGTAAGGAGAAATGTTAGTTTTGGTCTCTTGGTTAAGGTGGTATCTTCAGCTTTCTTCACTTTAGAGTAATTGTTTATTCCTTTGTCATTCATAAGTAATTTGTAGAAAGAGAGTTTCAGACTATGAAAAAGTCCTGATCTTTTCTGCCCATTAATTTTAGCATCTCAGATTGGCTGATTTTTAACTTAACCACTCCTTCTGTATTTATCGCCATTTTACTAAAGGAAAGCTATTTATTCTTTCATTTTTATTTTTTACATCTGTGGATATATTTTATCTCATAAATTCTTGTTATTAAATTGGTTATAATTAATTACTCCATATATTTTGGTATACAACCTATCCCAAAGTTACCAAATGCGAATCCTTTAAAGCTGTCTTTCTTTTCCTTTCCTTTAAAATAAACCTTACTATTATACTGCTTTTTTCTTGAAGAGATCTCTAGCCTTTCCCATGCTATTGTTTTCCTCTGTTTCTTTGCACTGATCACCGAGGAAGGCTTTCTTATATCTCCCTGCTATTCTCTGGAACTCTGCATTCAAATGAGTATATCTTTCCCTTTCTCCTCTGCCTTTTGCTTCTCTTCTTTTCACAGCTATTTGTAAGGCCTTCTCAACCATTTTGCCTTTTTGCATTTCTTTTTCTTGGTGATGGTCTTGATTCATGCCTCCCCTACAATGTCACAAATTTCCATCCATAGTTCTTCAGGTACTCTGTCTATCAATCCCTTGAGTCTATTTCTCACTTTCACTGTATAATCATAAGGGATTTGATTCAGGTCATACCTGAATGGGCTAGTGGTTTTCCCTACTTTCTTCAATTTAAGTCTGAATTTGGCAATAAGGAGTTCATGATCTGAGACACAGTTAGCTCCTGGTCTTCTTTTGCTGACTGTATAGAGCTTCTCCATCTTTGGCTGCAAAGAATATAACCAATCTGATTTCGGTGTTGACCATTTGGTGATGTCCATGTGTAGAGTCTTCTCTTGTGTTGTTGGAAGAGGGTGTTTGCTATAACCACTGCGTTCTCTTGGCAAAATTCTATTAGTCTTTGCCCTGCTTCATTCTATACTCCAAGGCCAAATTTGTCTGTTACTCCAGGTGTTTCTTGACTTCCTACTTTTGCATTCCAGTGCCCTATAATGAAAAGGACATCTTTTTTGGGTGCTAGTTCTAGCAGGTCTTGTAAGTCTTCACAGAACCATTCAACTTCAGTTTCTTCAGTGTTACTGGTAGGAGCATAGACTTGGATTACTGTGATATTGAATGGTTTGCCTTGGAAATGAACAGAGATCATTCTGTCATTTTTGAGACTGTATCCAAGTACTGCATTTTGGACTCTTTTGTTAACTGTGATGGCTACTCCACTTCTAAGGGATTCTTGCCCACAGTAGTTAATGGTCATCTGAGTTAAATTCACCCATTCCAGTCCATTTCAGTTTGCTGATTCCCAAAATGTCGACATTCACTCTTGACACCTCCTGTTTGACCATTTCCAATTTGCCTTGATTCATGGACCTAACATTCCATGTTCCTATGCAATATTACTCTTTCCAGCATCGGACCTTGCTTCTATCACCAGTCACATCCACAACTGGGTGCTGTTTTTGCTTTGGCTCCATCTCTTCATTCTTTCTGGAGTTATTTCTCCACTGATCTCCAGTAGCATATTGAGCACCTACTGACCGGGGGAGTTCATCTTTCAGTGTCCTATCTTTTTGCCTTTTCATACTGTTCATGGGGTTCTCAAGGTAAGAATACTGAAGTGGTTTGCCATTCCCTCCTCCAGTGGACCACATTTTGTCAGAACCCTCCACCATGACCCGTCCATCTTGGGTGGCCTACAACCAGGCCACATTCAGGACAGATCATATCAGCAGCCCTGTAGTCCTCCACTAGGATCGCATCTGGATGGTTTGGACATGTGCCTCTTGGAAGAGCATCAAAACGGCTGGTAGACACCATCTTCACAGCCACTGCGGCTTCAGACACAAACAATAACAGATGCAACCGCAAATAGAGGACAGAAATGGTTTGCACCTAACAGAAGCTGAAGATATTAAGATGTGGCAAGAATACACAGAAAAACTATACAAAAAAGATCTTCATGACCCAGATAATCACAATGGTGTGATCACTCACCTAGAGCCAGAAATCCTGAAATGTGAAGTTAAGTGGGCCTTAGGAAGCATCACTACGAACAAAGCTAGTAGAGGCGATGGAATTCCAGTTAAGCTATTTCAAATCCTAGAAGATGATGCTGTGAAAGTGCTACATTCAATATGCCAGCAAACTGGGAAAACCAAACAGTGGCCACAGGACTAGAAAGGGTCAATTTTCATTCCCATCCCAAAGAAAGGCAATGCCAAAGAATGCTCAAACTACCGCACTATTGCATTCATCTCACACACCAGCAAAGTAATGCTCAAAATTTTCCAAGCCAGGCTTCAATAGTATGCTCAAGCTTGGTTTAGAAAAGGCAGAGGAATCAGAGATCAAATTGCCAACATCAGTTGGATCATTGAAAAAGCAAGAGAGTTCCAGAAAAACATCTACTTCTGCTTTATTGACTACACCTAAGCCTTTGACTGTGCCGATCACAAACTGTGGAGAATTCTTCAAGAGATGGGAATACCAAACCACCTGACCTGCCTCCTGAGAAATCTGTATGCAGGTCAAGAAGCAACAGTTAGAACTGGACATGGAACAACAGACTGGTTCCAAATCAGGAAAGGAGTACATCAAGGCTGTATATTGTCACCCTGCTTATTTAACTTATATGCAGAGTACATCATGAGAAATGCTGGACTGGATGAAGCACAAGCTGGAATCAAGATTGCCGGGAGAAATATCAATAACCTCAGATAGGCAGATGACACCACCCTTATGGCAGAAACTGAAGAGGAGCTTAAAAGCCTCTTGATGAAAGTGAAAGAGGAGAGTGAAAAAGTTGGCTTAAAACTCAACATTCAGAAAATAAGATCATGGCATCCAGTCCCATCACTTCATGGCAAATAGACAGGGAAACAATGGAAACAGTGACAGATTTCTATTCTTGGTCTCCAAAATCACTGCAGATGGTGAATGCAGCCATGAAATTAAAAGATGCTTGCTCCTTGGAAGAAAATTTATGACCAACCTAGAGAGCATATTAAAAAGCAGAGACATTATTTTGCCAACAAAGATCCATCTGGTCGAAGCTTTGTTTTTTTCCAGTAGTCACACATGGATGCGAGAGCCAGACTGTGAAGAAAGCTGAGCACTGAAGAATTGATGCTTTTGAACTGTGGTGATGGAGAAAACTCTTGAGAGTCCCTCGAGCAGCAAGGAGATCCAACCAGTCCATCCTAAAGGAGATCAGTCCTGAATATTCATTGGAAGGACTGATGCTGAAGCTGAAACTCCATTACTTTGGCCACCTGATGCAAAGAACTGACTCATTTGAAAAGACTGTGTTGCTGGGAAAGATTGAAGGCAGGAGGAGAAGGGCACGGCAAAGGATAATATGGTTGGATGGCATCACCGACTCAATGGACATGAGTTTGAGTAAGCTCCAGGAGTTGGTGATGGACAGGAAATCCTGGTTGTGCTGCAGTCCACGTGGTTGCAAAGAGCTGGACGCAACTGAGCGACTGAACTGAACTGAAATGATACTGCTTTTTTTGTAGCTCTATTAACTGTTTCCTGTTTTTAAATTCATTTCCACGTGTATTCATGCTAATATAATTAACTGTGTATACAGGAAATGTCTCATGAAATTTCAACCTTTTACTCAAAGGTCTTCAGAGAGAATAATCTTGACTTGGTAAGAAAATAATCTGCAGGTTAAGACAGAACATACTATCAGATGTCAAACACACTGATCTTCTGTTGTTTGTTTTCCCCCATTTTAGCTTTAATGCAGTAGCTTGCAGCAAAGCAACTGTTGTTTTTATCTTTAAGATAACTATCTTCTTATGGGAGTAGGACTTCATTGGATTTGTTAATGTTCTAATAACACTACATTAGTGTCTGAAAGATGAATCTATACTATCCACCACAAACGTGTGATTTTCAGTACAATTTTACTCTCTTTCTTTGTATGAACTTGTAGATCTTTACTCTCTATATGCTCTTTACTATTTCTTTACATTCTTTGGAAAATTTTTATTCATTTCTTTTATAGTGTATCACAAATTAGTGAATATAGTTCCCTGTACTATACAGTTAGGACATTATTGTTCCAGAATGATAATGAAACTAGAAATTAATATATAAAACTAAAAATAAATACATTATAAAAAGAAAATTATAAAATTCAGAAATGGAGATTAAACAACATGCTACAGAACAATCGATGGGTCAAGGCTAAAATCAAAAGAAAAATAAAACTTGAGATGAATAAAAATGGAAACACAGCTTACCAAAATTTACTGGAGCAGCAAAGTAATTCTAAAAGTTAGTTTGTAATGATAAACTCCTTTATTAAGAAATACTAAAGAACTAAATAGCCTTTTTTAATATATACCTCAAAGAATTAAAAGCATTAGACCAAACACAAGCCAAAATTGCTACAGGGAAAAAAATAACAGAGATCAGAGTGGAAATAAATGAAATAGAGACTAAAAGACAATAGAAAAAAGTCAATGAAATTAAAAGCTGGTTTTTGGAAAAAATAAATAAAATATAGAAACCTTCAGCTAGACTTACTCCCAAAAAAGTGAGAAAATTCAGATGAATAAAATTATAGAGAGGATACATAGTGGATGTCAAGCAAATGTGAAAGATCATAAAAGACTACTGTGAACAAGATACAGCAGCAAATTGGGTAATCTAGAAGAAATGGATAAATTTCTAGAATTATACAACCCACCAAGGCTGAAATATAAAGAAATAGAAAACCTGAACAGACCAGGTACTTTTAAGGAGACTGAAAAGTAACAAAAACCTCCCAGCAATGGAAGTCCAGAACCAGACAGCTTCACTGGTAAATTCTAACAGACATTTTAAAAAGAAAAATTAATATCAACCCACAAACTCTTCTGAAAAATAGAGGAGGAGTGAACACTTCCAAACTCGTTTTTATGAAGCTAGCATTACCCTGACACCAAAGCCAGACAAGGATGCTAAAAGAAAAAGAAAATGAGAGGCCAATATTCCTAATGAATGCAGTCACATAAACGCTCAACAAAATATTAGCAAACTGAATTCAACAGTAGAATGAAAAGCCTCATACACCATGATCAAGTAATATTTGTTGCAGAGATGCAACAATGGTTCAACATAAGCCAATCAATGTGATACACCACATTAGGAAAATGATGGATAAAAATCATAGGATCATCTCAATAGAGGCAGAAAAACCATCTGACAAAATTCAACTTAGATTCATGAATAAAACCTCTCAAC
The DNA here is from genome assembly GCF_042477335.2 of Ovis canadensis. Taxonomy (NCBI): domain Eukaryota; kingdom Metazoa; phylum Chordata; class Mammalia; order Artiodactyla; family Bovidae; genus Ovis; species Ovis canadensis. The sequence goes on from NC_091248.1 coordinate 26,549,327, forward strand.
AAAGTTGGTGTACCTCAACACAATAAAGGTCACATATGAGAAACCCACAGCTAACATCATATTCAGTGAAAACAAGCTGAAAGGTTTTCCTCTAAGACTGAGAACAAGACAAAATCCCCTCTAGTGGCTTTTATTCCTCATAGTATCTGATATCCTGCTCCTGCTGCTGCTGCTGCTGCGAAGTCGCTTCAGTTGTGTCTGATTCTGTGCGACCCCATAGATGGCAGCCCACCAGGCTCCCCGTCCCTGGGATTCTCCAGGCAAGAACACTGGAGTGGGTTGCCATTTCCTTCTCCAATGCATGAAAGTGAAAAGTGAAAGTGAAGTCACTCAGTCATGTCCAACTCTTAGTGATCCCATGGACGGCAGCCTACCAGGCTCCTCCACCCATGGGATTTTATGGCAAGAGTACTGGAGTGGGTTGCCATTGTCTTCTCCCATCTGATATCCTAGCCAAGGCAATTAGGCAAAAAAAGAAATGTGTGCACGCATGCTAAGTTGCTTCAGTTGTGTTCAATTCTTTGTTGCCCTGTGGACTGTAGCCCACCAGGCTCCTCTTTCCATGGGATTCTCCAGGCAGGAATACTGGAATGGGTTGCCATGACTTCCTCCAGGGGAATCTTCCCAACGCAGGAATCAAACCTGCATCTCTGATGTCTCCTGCATTGGCAGGCAGGTTCTTTACCACTAGTGCCACCTGGAAAGCCCCCCCAAAAGAAATAAATTCATCAAAATGGGAACGGAAGAAGGAAATCTCTATATATTTGAAGATGACATGATACTACATATACAACCCCAAAGACATCGCCAAAAAATCTTCAGAGTTAATAAATGAATCAAGTAAAGTTGCATGATTGAAAATCACTATACAAAAATTATTTGTGTTTCTGTACACTAACAACAAACTATCGGAGAGAAATCAAGAAGAAACTCCAACTTATTCAGAAAGAATAAAATACTTCAGTTCAGTTCAGTCGCTCAGTCGTGTCTGACTCTTTGCGACCCCATGAATCGCAGCACGCCAGGCCTCCCTGTCCATCACCAACTCCCGGAGTTCACTCAGACTCACATCCATCAAGTCCATGATGCCATCCAGCCATCTCATCCTCAGTCATCCCCTTCTCCTCCTGCCCCCAATCCCTCCCAGCATCAGAGTCTTTTCCAATGAGTCAGCTCTTCCCATGAGGTGGCCAAAGTACTGGAGCTTCAGCCTTAGCATCACTCCTTCCAAAGAAATCCCAGGGCTGATCTCCTTCAGAATGGACTGGTTGGATCTCCTTGCAGTCCAAGGGACTCTCAAGAGTCTTCTCCAACACCACAGTTCAAAAGCATCGATTCTTCAGCGCTTAGCCTTCTTCACAGTCCAACTCTCACATCCATACATGACCACAGGAAAAACCATAGCCTTGGCTAGATGGACCTTAGTCGGCAAAGTAATGTCTCTGCTTTTGAATATACTATCTAGGTTGGTCATAACTTTTCTTCCAAGGAACAAGCATCTTTTAATTTCATGGCTGCAGTCACCATCTGCAGTGATTTTGGAGCTCAAAAAAATAAAGTCGGACACTGTTTCTACTGTTTCCTCATCTATTTCCCATGAAGTGATGGGACCAGATGACATGTTCTTAGTTTTCTGAATGTTGAGTTTTAAGCCAACTTTTTCACTCTCCTCTTTCACTTTCATCAAGAGGCTTTTAAGCTCCTCTTCAGTTTCTGCCATAAGGGTGGTGTCATCTGCATATCTGAAGTTATTGATATTTCTCCTGGCAACCTTGATTTCAGCTTGTGTTTCTTCCAGTCCAGTGTTTCTCATGATGTACTCTGCATATAAGTTAAATAAGCAGGGTGACAAAATACAGCCTGGACATAGTCCTTTTCCTATTTGGAACCAGTCTATTGTTCCATGTCCATTTCTAAGTGTTGCTTCCTGACCTGCATACAGACTTCTCAGGAGGCAGGTCAGGTGGTCTGGTATTCCCATCTCTTTCAGAATTTTCCACAGTTTATTGGGATCCACAGAGTCAAAGGCTTTGGCATAGTCAATAAAGCAGAAATTGATGTTTTTCTGGAACTCTCTTGCTTTATCCATGATCCAGTGGATGTTGGCAATTTGATTTCTGGTTCCTCTGCCTTTTCTAAAACCAGCTTGAACTTCTGGAAGTTCACGGTTCACAGATTGCTGAAGCCTGGCATGGAGAATTTTGAGCATTACTTGACTAGCATGTGAGATGAGCGCAATTGTGCGGTAGTTTGAGCATTCTTTGGCATTGCCTTTCTTTGGGATTGTAATGAAAACTGACCTTTTCCAGTCCTGTGGCCACTGCAGAGTTTTCCAAATTTGCTGGCATATTGAGTGCAGCACTTTCACAGCATCATCTTTCAGGATTTGAAACAGTTCAACTGGAATTCCATCACCTCCACTAGCTTTGTTCATAGTGATGCTTTCTAAGGCCCACTTGACTTCACATTCCAGATGTCTGGCTCTACATTAGTGATCACATCATCATGATTATCTGGGTCATGAAGATCTTTTTTGTGTAGTTCTTCCGTGTATTCTTGCCACCTCTTCTTAATATCTTCTGCTTCTGTTAGGTCCATACCATTTCTGTCCTTTATCGAGCCCATCTTTGCATGAAATGTTCCCTTGGTGTCTCTAATTTTCTTGAAGAGATCTCTAGTCTTTCCCATTCTGTTCTTTTCCTCTATTTCTTTGCATTGATAGCTGAAGAAGGCTTTCTTATCTCTTCTTGCTAATCTTTGGAACTCTGCATTCAGATGCTTATATCTTTCCTTTTCTCCTTTGCTTTTCACTTTTCTTCTTTTCACAGCTATTTGTAAGGCCTCCCCAGACAGCCATTTTGCTTTATTTGCATTTCTTTTCCATGGGGATGGTCTTGATCCCTGTCTCCTGTACAATGTCACAAACCTCATTCCATAAAATACTTAGGAATAAGTTTAAACAAGAAGGTGAAAGATCAATACACTGAAAGGTGTAATATTATTGAAATAAAGTGAAGAAGATACAAACAAATGCAAAAATATTCCATCCTCAAGGATTGGAAAGTCAATATAGTTTAAATGTCTATACTACCCAAAGATTGAATTCTGATCCACAGATTTCAATGCAATGATCATCAAAATTCCAATGATATTTTTTAACAGAAGTAGAAAAAAATCCTATAATTTGTATGGAACCACAAAAGACTTGAATAGCAAAGCAATCTTGAGTGAAAAGAATAAAGCTGGAGGCAACACACTTCTTGATTTCAGAGAGTCCTTTGGACTGCAAGGAGATCAAACCAATCAATCCTAAAGGAAATCAACTCTGAATATGCATTGGAAGGACTGATTCTGAAGCTGAAGTTCCAATACTTTGGCCACCTGATGCAAAGAACCAACTCATTGGAAAAGACCCTGATGCTGGGAAAGATTGAAGGTGGGAGAAGAAGGGGACGACAGAGGATGAGATGGTTGAATGGCATCACTGACTCAATGTAGATGAACTTGGGAAAACTCCGAGAGATGATGAAGGACAGGGAGGCCTGTAGTTACTTGCAGTCCATGGGGTCGCAAAGGGCAGGACCTTGGCAGCTCAACAACAACAGCAACAAAGATATAGATCTTTATGTTTGGATTAGAATTGCCATACAAAGTACCTACAAACACAAAATTACTGAATCTCTAAGTTAAGTTCTTACTTAAGTCTAATGTCACTTTCTATCTGATACTGAAATCCCTTGAATCTAATACTTATTAGTGATTTTCAAAACTAGCAAAAATACAGTGAAGGAACAATAGGTACAATCCATTCTAATTTTGCATTTTTCTAATATTTCCCTTAACTCATTTACTATCTTGTTTTGTTTGTTTGTTTGTTGTGATTTTTTCTGTATTTATTTTTCACTAAGCAAATTTTTTTTAAAAATGAAGACTTAATGAGAGAATGAACTTATCATCAGGCCAAGCTACCTCTTTAGAACTTCTCTTTTCCTTTCATAATCAAACTAAAAGACAAAAGTAGATGATTTAAATAAATAAAAAGATCCCATTGAAACTGGAAAAAAAAGTTGATGATTATATTTAGATGAAAAAAAGTGAAAGTGTTAGTCGCTCAGTCGTGTCTGACTCTTTGAGACCCTGTAGACTGTAGCCCTCCAGGCTTCTCTGACCATGGAATTCTCTAGGCAAGACTACTAAAGTGGGTAGCCGTTCCCTTCTCCAGGAGATCTTCCCAGCTCAAGGACTGAGCCTCGGTCTCCTGCATTGCAGGCAGATTCTTTACCATGTGAGCCACCAGGGAAGCCCTTATATCTAGATATTACTAAATAATAATATTGTGTACCTAGAAGATAATAGGTATTCGACTTTAATCAACCAAATGCTAGGCTGATATATTTAAATGAGTCTATTTTAATAACTTTTTATAAAAAGCAAAACTGAGGCTAATGTTGAAATCAAATTCAAAATTACAACTTAAATAGGGTTTGAACTGAGCAACTCCATTATAAGAAAAAAAAAATTTCTCTTCTTCACAAAAAGCATTTGTTGTGGCAATGGATCAGGACTGAGATTTGATTATAAACTCATGTTTAATTTAAAATAAATACAAGATGATTATATATAGAGAAATGAGTATATGTGTTTACCCAGTGGTTGATAGACACATATGTATCTCTTGCTCTGTCAGCTAAGAGGGCTTGAAGCAGTGACGCTCCAGTGGCGATGGGGAGCCAGGGGCCCTGGGAGAAATGGCTGGTTCTAGTGCAGGAGCAGGAAATAAGATAATCCTGGAGCATATTATAGTGCTAGAAATATAAAAGTGGCCAAAACAAAATCGAAACCCCACATGATGGGACACGTCAAAGGGACACACAAGCAAAATGAAAGTCTGACCGGTGGTCAGAGCTGCAACAACCTGGGCAACTAAAAAACAAAACAACAACAGCAACAACAACAAACAGTACAGGCTGTAACACAAAGTATGAAATAAATATCTCTAAGTCCATTCTTACACAACTAAATGATTAAATAAAGGACAGAAGAGACAAATTTCTTGTGCAGAGAGTTTCAAATAATTTTTGCAAATACTCTGATGTCAAGAAATGGAGGCAATAAAGAGTCCACTCTTTTAATGTGGACTGTACATAGCAACTTGCTTCCAAAGTACACAATATAGAAAGGAGAGGGGAAAGCATCATTACTGTGGAGGAACCTGGCAAACAATACCTAAGGCAGCTGACTGAGGTTAGCGTTGAAGTGTGCGTTCAGTCACTGTCACGTCTGACTCTTTGCAGCCCCATGAACTAGAGACAGCCAGGCTCCTCTGTCCTTGAAATTTTACAGGCAAGAATGCTGGCGTGGGTTGCTGTGCCTTGCTCCAGGGGATCTTTCTGTTCCAGGGATCAAACCCATGCCTCTTGCGTCTCCTGCTTTAGCAGGTAGATTCTTTACCACTAGCGCCACCTGCTATCATACTGATACAATGTGAATGAGGAGAACTGGGTGGGAGGGTAAAGCATTCTGTAAAGCATTATCATCTTTTTTTGTAAATCTAACACTGATCTTAAAAAATAAAGTTTATAATTTAAAGTATACGCTGAAGTATGAAAAGTCCACTTGGTTTGGACTGTACGTATAAACTCTTAGCAGTCTAAAAAGGTCAATTTAGACTTTCTAGTGAGTTTGAGCAAGCTCCGGGAGATGGTGAAGGACAGGGAAGCTTGGCGCGCCTAAGTCCACAGAGTTGCAAAGAATCGGACACAACTGAGCGACTGAACAACAACAACAACAAGGTCAACTGTATCGAGTTATTATCTAGTATTCATTCTTTGGAGAAGGAAATGGCAACCCACTCCAGTACTCTTGCCTGGAAAATCTCATGGATAGGGGAGCCTGGTGGGCTGCAGTCCATGGGGTTGCAAAGAGTCTGACACGACTGAGTGACTTCACTTTTCACTCACTTGGTTTGCAACATTTTTTTGATAAAATGATTCAAAGTCATTTAATGTTTTTACTCCTTCAGGCAAAAACTTCTCCATATGCTCTTCAATATGCTATTCTGTAATCTTTTATTGCAATATTTTTTAATAAAAATTCTTTGCAGAAACAATACATTGTGGAGTTGGGTTTTCAACTTTATTGAGTAAAGGACATTAGTTCTTCCTGCTGTAGGTTCAAATAAATCTCGCATTTAAAACATAGGTCTCATATAAATTACTTTTGTTCTGAAAAGGGAAATGTGCCTTGTGAGATAAACAAAATTCAGTGCAATATGTGACAGCTGTGGATCTGGAGGGCGGAAAGTTTCCTGAAATGAGAAATTTCAAGTATAAGATTGAACAAGTTATGCCAATGATGATCAAGTAATGGTAGCCAGGACATAACATAAATCTAAGCAAAGCAAAATCTAAGAAACTCAAAACGTATCATAAATTTAAAATATTTATACATATTAGGAGCAATGTTCAAATAATAAAGGTCTTCACCTTGTTTATGATTTCTCAATAAGGCACAGGAAGATAGGGCCCTTTTGTCATATTTATATAAATATAGAGTTTATTCCTTTTTCTCTATTTTGGGGACTATTAAAATCAAAGACTCTTTCCTGACATTAAAATTCTGCATAACCTCAGAAAAATTTCAGAAAGAAAGTTATTTCCCACTTTGTTCAGGACTGCATATTCTGTGATGCAAAGGGGGAGAATTAAGTTCAAAACAGGAGTTTCCTACTAAAGCATGATGATGCGACAAGCACAGAAAGCAGTCTTTAGATACTGAGGAAAGAAACTGGTACTGCCAAGAAAATTACACCTCTTCGAGATAGGATAAAAGCATGACTGAATGTCATTTCAGTATCCTACTGAACACTGTCTGATGGGACCACCCAAGGATTATCTAATCCTCTAGGGGATAAACCTTTGTTTAACTTACTAGTTACCTTTGATTGGGACCCAGATTCTGTGAATTGTATGTCGATGATACAGAATGTTTTTCTAGTAGAGGTGCAAGTGGTAGAAAAGATAATACAAAAGATTACGGTTTTATTGCCCTGTAGGATATTAATCAGTTTTCTCTCTCACTGAGTACTTATTTCAGCAAGTTTTTTTTCCTGACTGACTTGAAATAAATCAATGTTAATCTCCTTCTCTAGAGAGCTTCTCTCTAGCTCTCTTTCTCCATGTATATATTCCAAAGGTTCTTTAGGCAAGATTAACCATCTACTGCCACCCTAATTAAGTCAAAGACATCTTTGATACATGGTTATTCTACATCTGTATGAGAGTCATGCTATAATAAAATGATTCAAAGTAATTTACTTTTCCAAGTGAGAACTTCCACATACTTATCTCACCTTCTAAACCAGGTTACTGAAAAAATATATATATTTATGCCTAAACACTCTGGTTGAGGGCTACATCACCGTCACTAGCATTCCCCTCTTCCTTACTGTTACATATGTCCTAACTTATTTACGACAGGGGTGCAAGACAGTATTTGTGAGCTAGGATCAGTGGTGACAAGACATAGATGGCTTAATTTTTGCAAAGTTGAATAGTTTGACCCTGTGATAGATGAATGAGTTGAATATACATAAGCTTTCAGAGCTTTTAAGCAGATATCAGTTGCAGAAGATGCTTTTGTTTAACATTTACACTTGAAACAAAATCTATTTCATTAATGAAAATCATATTTAATCACCTCTCATTAAGTATTATCTTCAAGGGAACAAAATCGATTTCAGTCTGTGGGTTATATGAGGGGAAACAATGTAATCAATTAACATAATAATAATTTATTATCTTTTCTACCAGAGAGGAATAATTTATCAAGTAGTGAACTTTATAAATTGCACCTCTTGTGATACAATCATGACATGATCAAAGTACATTACATATAGATATTTGACATACATGCAACAAGGGCAGAATAACTACTATGGTGAATTTCATTAGATAAATATGTAGACAGATTAATAAACAACAAATCATCTGGCTACTCAGGCAGCCTAGGAATAAAGTTTCATGACAGTGGTCCTTCCTGGAGATTATCATCCTAAGTAAAGTAAGTCAGAAAGAGATAACATTTACAAGTGAAATCTACACAGAAACAGACTCATGGGCATAGAGAAGAGACTTGTGAGTGACCAGGGGGAGGTGGGTGGGGAAGAAAAGGATTGGGAGTTTGGCATCAGCAGAGGCAAATTATTATATATAGGATGGATAAACAGCAAGGTCCATGTCCATTCAAATTTATGTTACATGACAAGCACCATGTAGTCAACATCTAATTGTTTCCCACATATTTTCTGTTCAAAATATTTAGTTATGGCCACCCATATTGCAGTTTCTGAAATACAGATATTCAGAAAACTTGAGGGTTTATCATACTTTTACTAAAGCACTGCTTTTATTACTGAGGCAGAGTATGCTTGTAACCAGAAGACCAACAAACCTAGTAAGCTTTGGGGTTTTTCAACTACTTTAAGTGACACATTAATGCATAGCACTACCATTTGGATAGTCTTCAGATATAAAGGTGACATAAATGAGTCAAGTGGAAAGGCCAGCCACACTGCATCAGGGACTCAGAACCTCAGTTCTGACAACATTCACACTACAGTATGACACGATACAATAATTAAGAAATCACCTCGGACAGCTTTCCTCCAATCAGAGGGCTGGGCTGACTTTGAGAAAATTGTCTAAGTTCTTTCTCTTCTATTTCATAATTTATTGTCTTCTCTAAATTTTTCCAACAAGGAAAATAAATTCAAAATAAAATTCTTATGTTTATGAACACATAAAAAAGAAGCTAAAATTTAAAGAGATATTTCTACCACAGGGGAACAAAGAAATAGTTGTCATAACTGTATCTAATTTTACACCTGATCTGAAAAACTAATATGTTCTTTATATTACAACTATGAATTTTTGATACTGGAAAAATGTTCAGTTTATTGTAACAATGCCTGTAACTGTGCCAAGTAAGACAAACCTATGAATATCAGTTAAACTTGCATATTAGGCAGTATTTTTGAGAAATTGACTAAAAATTTAATTATATTAAATGCTAAGGATTATGAAGAGCTTTTAAAAATAAATTGATTGTTACTTATTTACCTGAGAACAATATAGATACAAACTAGCATGAATTATTATAGCATTCACTTTTGAATACAATTGATGAAATCAGTAGTGAAACCTACATAACTGAAATGCTCAACTTTGAAAAACTAAAACTTGTTTGTCAATGTGGATTCTATCAGCTTTTGTTTCCAACTCTTTAATTTTTTTCCTATCAAAAAATTTCCCACATGTATTGCTTCAGAATCATTAATAGCCAAGTCAGATCAATGTAGTCTAAATAATTTGGCACCTCAGGGAAGGAAAAAAAAATATGCAAATAATTTCCAGAAGAATTAAAACCTGGTTCTTTCTATTATTGTTGGTATTTCAGTTCTGCCCAGATACCCTCTCAAATTTAGCTTGAGACAGCTTCCATGGTAACTGAGGAATATGCTCTGATGAATTTTGAAACAGACAAATAAGAATCTTTGCTTCTTAGCAATGGGCAGCAATTTACCTCTCTGAAGCTTAATGGGAGACCTTGGAATCTATTTTGATTTCAGGCAAAAACTGGGGGAAAAAAGCCAGTTTGGTCAATTATACAGAGTCTGAAACATAGATATCAGTAAAGTTGAGGTTGGCATAGGATGTTGATATACATCGAGCTTTTAGCCTTTCCATATTTTTTCCAAAAAATCAAATATCTTATACTACCATGAAGAACTTTAAAAATTAATTTTCTTGATCTAAGCAAATATATCACTTTCTATTCTCACTGCTGTTTAAGCCAATATATCACTTTCTATTCTCACTGCTGTTTATTCATTACTTCCTATGGAATCTTAAACGCAAAGTTATGACACTGAAAAAAATCAAAATGGTCTTTAACTTTTCATGTTTTGGTAGAGAAACATTGGGGATGGATTAATAGGAATGTACAAGTCGGTACATGAAGGGATTAAACACTTTACTGAGGTGAAAAACACACACAAACTTTCAAAGTCTAACAAAATCCCCACGAATGTAAAAAAAAGGATTGGCATTACTCAAGAACAAATCATGACCCTACGTGAAAATTTCTCTGCATAAATTTCTATGGAAAATGACAATACAAGCAGATAGTTCAGTTCAGTTCAGTTGCTTAGTCGTGTCCAACTCTTTGTGACCCTATGAACCACAGCACGCCACGCCTCCCTGTCCATCACCAACTCCTGGAGTCCACCCAAAGCCATGTCCATTGAGTCAGTGATGCCATCCAACCATCTCATCCTCTGTTGTCCACTTTCCCTCCTGCCCTCAATCTTTCCGAGCATCAGGGTCTTTTCAAATGAGTGAGCTCTCCGCATCAGGTGGCCAAAGTATTGGAGTTTCAGCTTCAACATCAATCCTTCCAATGAATACCCAGGACTGATCTCCTTTAGGATGGACTGGCTGGATCTCCCTGGAGTCCAAGGGACTCTCAAGAGTCTTCTCCAACACCACAGTTCAAAAGCATCAATTCTTCGGCGCTCAGCTTTCTTTATAGTCCAACTCTCACATCCATACAGAACCACTGGGAAAACCATAGCCTTGACTAGATGGACTTTTGTTGGCAAAGTAAATATGCTGTCTAGGTTGGTCACAACTTTCCTTCCAAGGAGCAAGCGTCTTCTAATTTCATGGCAAGCAGATAAATTTACCGCAATCTCAAAGCAAAATCAACAAAGAGACACTCAACTCCCCTAAGGGAATCTGTTTCTCTTCGTTGTGACGTTGGTTACTAAGGTAGTGATTATGTTTGAGAGGCCCCCGGCTACAGCGCCATTCTTTTGAAGACCTTCAGTGGAATCTAATCAGACTCTTACAAAGAACTCACTTGTGCTCCAAGCGCACAAAAAACCTGAACCTTAGCAAATGTGAGTTTCTCTGGTTGCACAACAAAAGCAAAAGCCAAGGTAATTATTGAAAATTTCAGCTTAAAGCTGCTTTTATGTCAGCTGTTCAGAACAAAAGGTTAGGAGATGTCTATCTGGTATCATTTAGAACCCTGTGACCTAGGCATTGACGTTGGCAGGGTAACCAGTAGGTCGCATGAATATTTATGTGATTTGGAAGATATGATTGCTGGTGTTGGGACTCACAGCATGCAAAGCACAAGCTGAATTTAAGCTCTCCCTCGCTCTTCATCCAGGCATATTTGTGCAGTACGTAAACTGCTCAACCACACACAGCAGCCCTTGCACCGGATCTTCAGTATGCAGCAATGAGCAGAACAGGCCAGTCAATACCAACAGAAAACAAGAATTGGAATCTGGCTATTAAAGGACTATTATCATTAGAGGACAAATATCATAGGACATCACTTATCTGTGGAAACTAAAAAATGAATGATACAAATGAAGTAATTTACAAAACAGAAACAAACTCACAGACTTAGAGAATAAATATGGTTACCAGAGTGGGAGGAGGGATAGACTGGGAGTTTGGGATTCCTGTGTACACACTACTATCTTTAAAATTGACAACCAATAAGGACCTACTATATGTAGCCCAGAAAACTACTCAATATTCTATAATAACCTAAATGGGAAAAGAACTTGAAAAAGAATAGATGGATGTTTATGTATAACTGAATCACTTTGCTGTACATCTGAAACTAAGGACATTGTTGATCAACTATAATATAAAAAAATTTTAAATACCATGAAAATAAAAAATAAAACTGCAATGACTTTGAAAAACTATCTTTTAGGGAAATAGGATTAATTTTTGAACATTTTTCTTTCTGATCCGTGCAATGTTATATAAACATAGCTTTCCTCAAAACTTAAAATATATTTATCAAAATAAATATTAAAATTTAAAAGGACCACCAAATAATAAAGGACTATTCATACATAAACTAATTTGGAATGCAAAGATGGAAGCTAAGAACTACAAACAAACTCTCAGTTCAGTTCAGTCACTCAGTTGTGTCCAACTTTACGCAACCCCATGAATTGCAGCATGTCAGGCCTCCCTGTCCATCACCAACTCCTGGAGTTCAACCAAACTCACGTGCAACAAGTCGGTGATGCCATCTAGCCATCTAGCCATCTAGCCATCTCATCCTCTGTCCTCCCCTTCTCCTCCTGCACCCAAGCCCTCCCAGCATCAGTGTTTTTTCCAGTGAGTCAACTCTTTACATCACGTGGCCAAAGTATTGGAATGTCAGCCTTAACATCAGTCCTTCAAATGAACAGCCAGGACTGGTTTCCTTTAGGATGGACTGGTTGGATCTCTTTGCAGCCCAAGGGACTCTCAAGTGTCTTCTCCACACCACAGTTTAAAAGCATCGATTCTTCAGCACTCAGCTTTCTTCGCAGTCCAACTCTCACATCCATACATGACCAGTGGAAAAACCATAGCCTTGACTAGACAGACTTTTGTGGCAAAGTAATATTTCTGCTTTTGAATATGCTCTCTAGGTTGGTCATAACTTTCCTTCCAAGGAGTAAGTGTCTTTTCATTACATGGCTCCAATCACCATCTGCAGTGATTTTGGAGCCCCCCAAAATAAAGTCTGACACTGTTTCCACTGTTTCCCCATCTATTTCCCATGAAGTGATGGGACTGGATGCCATGATTTTAGTTTTCTGAATGTTGAGCTTTAAGCCAACTTTTCACTCTCCTCTTTCTCTTTCATCAAGAGGCTTTTAGTTCCTCTTCACTTTCTTCCATAAGGGTGGTGTCATCTGCATATCTGAGGTTATTGATATTTCTCCCGGCAATCTTGATTCCAGCTTGTGCTTCTTCCAGCCCAGCGTTTCTCATGATATACTCTGCATAGAATTTAAATAGGCAGGGTGACAATATACAGTCTTGACATACTCCTTTTCCTATTTGGAACCTGTCTGTTGTTCCATGTCCAGTTCTAACTGTTGCTTCCTGACCTGCATATAGGTTTCTCAAGAGGCAGGTCAGGTGGTCTGGTATTCCCATCTCTCTCAGAATTTTCCACAGTTTATTGTAATCCACACAGTCAAAAGATTTGGCATAGTCAATAAAGCAGAAATATATGTTTTTCTGGAACTCTCTTGCTTTATCCATGATCCAGCGGATGTTGGCAATTTGATCTCTGGTTCCTCTGCCTTTTCTAAAACCAGCTTGAACTTCTGAAAGTTCATGGTTCACGTATTGCTGAAGCCTGGACTGGAGAATTTTGAGCATTCCTTTACTAGCGTATGAGATGAGTGCAATTGTGCAGTAGTTAGACCATTCTTTGGCATTGCCTTTCTTTGGGATTGGAATGAAAACTCACCTATTCTAGTCCTGTGGCCACTGCTGAGTTTTCCAAATTTGCTGACATATTGAATGCAGCACTTTCACAGCATCATCTTAGGATTTGAAACAGCTCCACTGGAATTCCATCACCTCCACTAGCTTTGTTCATAATGATGCTTTCAAAGGCCCACTTGACTTCACATTCCAGGATGTCTGGTTCTAGGTGAGTGATCATACCATCGTGATTATCTTGGTCATGACGATCTTTTATGTACAGTTCTTCTGTGTATTCTTGTCACCTCTTCTTAATATCTTCTGCTTCTGTTAGGTCCATACCATTTCTGTTTTATTGAGCCCATCTCTGCGTGAAATGTTCCCTTGGTATCTCTAATTTTCTTGAAGAGATCTCTAGTCTTTCCCTTTCTGTTGTTTTCCTCTATATCTTTGCACTGATTGCTGAAGAAGGCTTTCTTATCTCTTCTTGCTATTCTTTGGAACTCTGCATTCAGATGCTTATATCTTTCCTTTTCTCCTTTGCTTTTCGCCTCTCTTCTTTTCACAGCTATTTGTAAGGCCTCCTCAGACAGCCATTTTGCTTTTTTGCATTTCTTTTCCATGGGGATGGTCTTGAGCCCTGTCTCCTGTACAATGTCACGAACCTCCATCCATAGTTCATCAGGCATTCTATCTATCAGATCTAATCCCTTGAATCTATTTGTCATTTCTACTGTATAATCATAAGGGATTTGATTTAGGTCATACCTGAATGGTCTAGAGGTTTCCCCTACTTTCTTCAATTTAAGTCTGAATTTAGCAATAAGGAGATCATGATCTGAGCCACAGTCAGCTCCCAGTCTTATTTTTGCTGACTGTATAGAGCTTCTCCATCTTTGGCTGCAAAGAATATAATCAATCTGATCTTGGTTTTAATCATCTGGTGATGTCCATGTGTAGAGTCTTCTCTTGTGTTGTTGGAAGAGGGTGCTTGCTATGACCAGTGTGTTCTCTTGGCAAAACTCTATTAGCCTTTGCCCTGCTTCAGTCCATATTCTAAGGCCAAATTTGCCTGTTACTCCAGGTGTTTCTTGACTTCCTACTTTTGCATTCCAGTCACCTATAATGAAAAGGACATCTTTTTTGGGTGTTAGTTCTAAAAGGTCTTACCGGTCTTCATAGTACCATTCAACTTCAGCTTTTCAGTGTTACTGGTTGGGGCATAGGCTTAGATTACTGTGATATTAAACGGTTTGCCTTGGAAACAAACAGAGATCATTCTGTCCTTTTTGAGATTGCATCCAAGTACTGCATTTCGGACTCTTCTGTTGACCATGATGGCTACTCCATTTCTTCTAAGGGATTCCTGCCCACAGTAGTACATATAACGGTCATCTGAGTTAAACTCACCCATTCCAGTCCATTTTAGTTCGCTGATTCCTAAAATGTCGATGTTCACTCTTGCCATCTCCTGTTTGATCACTTCCAATTTGCCTTGATTCATGGATCTGACATTCCAGGTTCCTATGCAATATTGCTCATTAGAGCATCGGACCTTGCTTCTATCACCAGTCACATCCGCAACTGGGTATTGTTTTTGCTTTGGCTCCATCACTTCATTCTTTCTAGAGTTATTTCTCCAGTGATCTCCTGTAGCATATTGGGCACCTACCGACCTGGGGAGTTCCTCTTTCAGTATCCTAGCATTTTGCCTTTTCATACTGTTCATGGGGTTCTCAAGGCAAGAATATTGAAGTAGTTTGTCATTCCCTTCTCCAGTGGACCACATTCTGTCAGACCTGTCTACCATGACCCTCCCGTCTTTGGTGGCCCCACACTGCATGGCTTAGTTTCATTGAGTTAGACAAGGCTGTGGTCCGTGTGATCAGATTGGCTAGTTTTCTGTGATTATGGTTTCAGTGTGTCTGCTCTCTGATGCCCTCTCACAACACCTACCATCTTACTTGGGTTTTTCTTACCTTGGACATGGGGTATCTCTTCACAGCTGTTCCAGCAAAGCACAGCCACTGCTCCTTACCTTAACTCTCAGTATGTAACAATTCCTTCAAACCTCTACATCAAGAGACTTTACCAAACCACTCAAGGCTTTTGGTTGGCAGCCTAAGGCCACAATGCTAGGATGACCCAGGCCTTCTTTGAGTTCCTGCCTGAAAAAGCCCAAGAAAAGATATTCAAGTTTGTTCTAGCTAATGCTTGACAGTAGGCTCCTGCCACCTCCCCTAGAAAATGTACTAAAAAAAAAAAATTAGCTTATAGTTATAAATCCTTCATTCATCCCTTTGAGACATATGTGTGTATAGTTCCTATGACCATGAAGTGGATTTCTCAAGGACTGAAAGCCATTCTTTCAAAATGTAAACTTTAGAAAGGATAGGACCTCTGTCTCCCAGGCTCTGGGGGAGGGTATAATCCTAGTTTCCATCATTGCTAGCCAGGAGAGGCAGGTGGCCTAAGTGCTTGTCTACTGATGGACACTCTTCCCCAACTTTTCATAGCTTCCCACTCCCCTGACACAGTTTGAGCTCTCTCCTTCCCTAATCCCTCATTATCCCTTTAAAACGCGTAGTCAGTTTTGCACAAACTGGAATGGAGCTCAGCCCTTTCCCCTATCATCAGTAGTCACTGAATAGAATCTGTTTTCACCACTTTAATGCTTGGCTCTATCTTTGACAGATCCAAAGAAAATATTCTGGTGTGGAAAATGTGTTCCAAAATGATACTATAATACAGAATAAATATGTCTTGGTAGTATATTTGATTAATTAAACTGAGAGTATGTGATATAAAGCCTGCACATTGGTACAGATGATAATATAATACCTAAGAAAAAGGGAGACATTCATTGGGCAGAGGAAGAAAGCAGTATAGAAGGAGAGGAAATTTATCTGGGCTTTATGAGTTTGGATATGAACAAAGGAAATAAAGAGAATTGAATTTAGCATTGACATAGGTTCATATTATTTCAGAAAACATAAGCGTTATTACGTTTCAGAAAACGTTATTATCATAACCATACCAATAAATTCCAAGATCCACAAAGGGAGAGATCTTGTCTGATTTTTTTTTTCATATCTGGATCATAAATATGTAAAATACAATGGTCTCAACACAAATGTATGGAAGTTACAAATAAATGAGGTATCATTTAAAAATATATATATATATTTGTCTATTTATTTGGCTGCATTGGATCTCCGTTGCCTTGCAGCACACGGGACGTTCATTGCAGCATCTGTTGAGGCCATGTGGGATCTTTTGTTCTGGCAGGACTTGGGCTAGGTTGCCTGTGGTATGTGGGATCTTAGTTTTTTGACCAGGGATCGAACCTGCGTCTCCTGCACTGGAAGGTGGATTCTTAACTGGGCCACTAGCAGCAGAGACATTACTTTGCTGACTAAGGTCCATCTAGTCAAGGCTATGTGCCAGAGTCCAGCCCTGGTGGATCCAGGGAATTTGAAGCGGGGATGGAGTCGGCATCCTAGGAAATAACTTATTTAATTACAGCTATAAAGAGAGATTAGAAAAGGATAGTACAGTAGGAAATATTAGTGGAGAAAAAGAGGCTGAATAACTTGGTTTACGTGGAATACCAATAAAACCTCGAGAGAAGAGGTTTGCACCACCTACATAGGCCACAGGCATCTTTCCGTTCTCCCAAAGGAGAGGAGACACTAAGGCCTCCCCAGTCAGATCTTAGAAGCCCAGGCATAATTAGCAGGCTTGGCGGGCATCCATGCTCCAGATGGGATTTCAGCCAGAAAATGAGAGAAAGAACGACATGAGGAGACCAGTCTTTCCAGGAACTGATCTGTTTTCTTTATTTTCCAGGTTTGCTTATATACTTTTTGTTATACATAGAGACAGAATACAAAGTCACGTGGGGTCAGCAGACCTGACCTTTATCAAAATCAGGTGCTTCATATAAATGTATAAAAAAGGTCTTAGGTGGCTTTACATCATCTTCTGGCCAGGGGGCCTGCTAACATTTTATGGCCCTTTCTTTCTGATAATGGTCAGTCAACCAGAAAACTTATTCTTCCACGGGTGAATTTTCTTAAACCAGGCGCCACCCTCCAAAGGTACCAGATAAAGTTGCATTCCTATAGGGTGAAGGTGCAGTGGGTTACACTCAAGAAAGGAATTTACTTAGCCTAAGGTTTAACATGATTAATCTTAGAGGTTAATACTTATTTCTCCTATATGCTAGTTGTATTGATTAATGTGTATAAAGGCAGGGGATATGGAGACTTAGCAGCAAATATTTGCCCAACAAATGATAAACCCTTCACCAATATAATTCCTAATCAACCCACTATACTATACTAATAATTTTCTAACTTCTCAAAAAAACCTGTATTTAGAAAGTTTAAAGCATCTCATGCCTCTCACGGTTGGGAGGCTGTGAACAATCACATGTGGTTGGACGAGCCTGTCAGGCAGGCTACAGAACTTTCAGAGGAGTTTGTAAGTTGAAACACTCTTGTCACGCCCAGGAATTTTTATTAACTGGAGCTGTAAGTTAACTCCTTCTCCGAGAGAGGTGGTGGGGGACAGCCCCCGTAAAGTCAGAGGTGTAGGTGAGAGCATGAAACAGTAAAGTAGGCAGACTTTGGTTTTGGGGGTAGATGCTCGAGAACAGGGGGTCTCCTGAGGCTCGATCCCGCCTTTGCGTATGCCGAAGCCTCCTTCCTCATGACCTTTGCCACGGGCGGAGTTCCTCACGCTGGCTCCCGGCAGCTATGGTTTTTCCAGTGGTCATGTATGGATGTGAGAGTTGGACAGTGAAGAAGGCTGAGCGCCAAAGAATTGATGCTTTTGAACTGTAGTGTTGGAGAAGACTCTTGAGAGTCCCTTGGACTGCAAGGAGATCCAACCAGTCCATTCTGAAGGAGATCAGCCCTAGGATTTCTTTGGAAGGAATGATGCTAAAACTGAAACTCCAGTACTTTGGCTACCTCATGCGAAGAGTTGACTCATTGGAAAAGACTCTGATGTTGGGAGGGATTGGGGGCAGGAGGAGAAGGGGATGACAGAGGATGAGATGGCTGATGGCATCACTGACTCAATAGACGTGAGTCTGAGTGAACTCCGGGAGATGGTGATGGACAGGGAGGCCTGGCGTGCTGCAATTCATGGGGTCGCAAAGAGTTGGACACGACTGAGTGACTGAACTGAACTGGGGGAAGTCCCTGAGGTACCCTTTAAAGAGAAACTAAGTATGTAAACTGAAAGGAAGCTTATACAAACAATCAGAAATGAAATAAGAGACATTACAACTGATACCACAGAAGTAAAAAGAATCATGCAATTAGTATGAACACAATATACCAACAAATAGGACAACCTGGAAGAAATTGGTACTTCCTAGAAATATACAACCTACCAAAACCGAATCATGAAAAATATAGTCAGAAGAAACACATAACTACTGTGGAGATGGAATAAATAATTAAACCCTCCCGTCAAAGAAAGGTCTGGGACGTGATGGCTTCACTGGTGAATTCTACCAAATATGTAATGTATCAGCACCAATCCTTATCTGACTCTTCTAAAAAACTGAAGGAGAGAGAACCCTTTCAAACTCATTGTTTGAGGCTAGCTTTACCCTAATGCCAAAGCCAGAAAAAGACACCACAAAAAAAGAAAGAAAACTATAGGTCAATACTCCTGATGGATTTAGATACCAAAATTCTTAACAAAATACTGCAAGCCAAATTACTAGCAAACCAAATTTAACAGCACATTAAGAACATCATACACTATGATCAAATAGGCTTAGCACTGAGATGCAAGGATGGACAATTCAACGTATGAAAATCAATTAATGTGATACGCTACATTAACAAAACAAAATGTAAAACCACATGTCCATCTCAATAAATGCAGAAAAAGCATTTGACAAAATTCTGTGTTCTTTCATGATAAAAGCTCTCAACAAACTTGAAACTTACCCCAGCAAAAGAAAGGTATATGTGAAAACCCACAATTGACATTTTAATCAATGGTAAAAAACTTAAGACTTTTTCTCTAGTATTAGGAACAAGGCAAAGATGCCCATTCTTCCTATTTTTATTCAATATAGTGCCAGAAGTCCTAGTCAGTGCAGTTAGAAAAAGAGAGAGAGAGAAGGAACAGGTATCACAATTGGAAAGACAGAAGTAAAATTGTCCCTGTTTGCAGACATGGTCTTATATATATATAGAAAATCCTGAAGGCTTCATCACAACATTGTTAGAAGTAATAAATTCAATGACGTTGAAAAATACAAAGTGAGCATGCAAAAATCAGTTGTTTCTGTACACTAACAATTAACTGTATGAAAGGAAAATTAGGAAAACAATATCATTTACTCTAGCACCAAAAAATAAAAGACTTATGAATAAACCTATGGAGGTGAAAAATTTATGTACAGAAAACTACAAAACACTGATGAAATAAACACAGGCTAAAAAAGTCACAATGGAAATTAGAAAATGTGAACTAAGGAAAAATGAAATGAGAATATAATAAATTTTGTGGGATACAACTAAAAAAATTATTTGGAGGAAAATTTATAGCTTTAAGACCTTACATGAGAAAAAAAGAAAAGTCTAATATCTGTTATCCAGGATTCTCCATTAAGAAGCTATAAAAAAAGAAGCAGTATTAAGCATTATTTAAGTTAAAAATTATAACAATAGCAGAAACCAGTAAAATTTAAAAAAAACCATAAAATAGAGAAAATTAACAAAACCAAAAGTTGTTTCTGAAGGATAACAAAATTGCTAAAACCCTAGCTGAATTGAACAATAGCCAAAGAAAAAGATAACTCAGTTTCCTGAGATCAGGAATAAAATAAGAGAATGGCTAAAGATAGCAAAGTCATGAAAACCTTACTTTAAAAATATATGCCAATAATTTCAATAACCTAGATGAAATGAACAAGTTCTTAAAAAACATAATTTACAAATACATTCAAGAAGAAATAGAAAAGCCAAATTGGTTGAAGTATTTTTTTTTTAGAAGAAACAAATTTACTGACTCCTGAACCAAATAGGCAGAAAGCCCTATAGTTATTAATGAAATTAAATTTCTGATTGAATATCCAAAACTACACAGTGTGCAAAAAGTCAAGAAAAGGAAACAAAGGGCATATAGATAGGTAATGAAGAAGTAAACTTTATTCATTCATAGGCAACATGATCATCCATATAGAAAATCCTAAAAAATCTACATGAAACTACTAGAGCTAATAAGTGAAATAAGCAAAATAGTATGACCCAAGTCAAGATGCAGCAATCATATTTCTCTATACTAGCAATAAATAAATGAAAAATAAAATAAAATTTATAAAATCGTCAAGTCCAACTCTTTCCGACCCCATGGACTGTAGCCCACCAGGCTCCTCTGTCCATGGAATTCTTCAGGCAAGAATACTAGAGTGGGTAGCCATTCCCTTCTCCAGGGGATCTTCCTGACCCAGGTTTCAAACTCTCCTGCATAGCAGGCAGTCTTTACCATCTGAGCCACCAGAGAAGCCCTATTTCATTTACAATACCATCTAAAAATATTTAGCCAGATAATGAAAGGAAGTATAACTGAAAACTAATAAACATTAGTTTTATTAGTGAGAAAAATCAAAGGGAACTAAAATACATATATCTTTGTTAATGGATTGGAAGACTAAATATTTGGATTTAGATTTCCGCAAATTAATAAACAGATGTGATACAATCCCAATGAGAAACAGCAAGAGTTTTTACAGAAATTGCTAAGATGACTTTAACATGTATATAAAAGATCAAAAGACCTAGAAGAGCTAAAAAAAAAATCACAAAGTTGGAGAAATTGAATTGCCACATATAAGATGTACAGAAACTATAGTACATGGGTATATATAGACAGACAAAAGAACTGATAGAGAATCCAAACATTAACCCATGTGTCCATGGTCCTTTGATTATTACAAAGGTACCAAGATAATTCAGAGGTAAAGAATATTGTTTTCAAAACTGGTGCTAGAACAACTAGATTTCATTATTTTCTAAAATGAAGTTGTCCATACTTTACAACATATACAAAAATTAACTTGAGATAGATGTTAGACAGGATTTCCCAGATGGCGCTAACGGTAAAGAAGCTGCTGGCCAAGGCAGGAGATGTTTGATACCTGAATTCAATCCCTGGGCTGGGAAGACTGCCTGGAGGGAGGTATGGTAACCCACTGCAGTATTCTTGCCTGGAAAACCTCATGGACAGAGGAGCCTGTGGGCTACAGTCCATGCAGTTGTAAAGAGCCGGACGCAACGAAAGCGACGGAGCGCAGAGAACGTAGATCATAAACCTAACCATAAAATCTGAATTACAAATTTTAGAAGAAAATCTCAGTGACCTTGCTATTTGTTTAACAGAACACACTGAAAACATGACTATAAAAGGAAAAATTGGTAAGTATACTTCATAAAATTACAAATGTCTGCTTGCCAATAACTGAAGGATCTCACATTTTATCCAACTCGCAAACTAATGCGTTAGCCTGCCATAGTTTCATATATGCTGTCATCTAAGACTCCTCGGTCAAAACTTTATTACTCAGGGCATAGCAAGTAGTATGACTATTAGCATCTTTTCACCAATTTTCTTTGTTCCCAAATCCCACAGCGATGAGGCAGATGGATATTTGAACATGCAGTTAGTTGCAAGATAGAGGTGCATTCTTGCTTGCGTGCTGAGTCATGTTGGACTCCTTGTGACCCATGGACTATAACCTGCCAGGCTCTTCTTTCCATGGAATTTTCCAGGCAAGAATACTGGAATAGGTTGCCATTTCCTCCCTCAGGGGATCTTCTGAACCAGGGATCAAATCTTCATCTCCGTGTTGGTATGTGGATTCTTTACCACTGAGCCAACGTGCGTTACAGAGGAGGGAACTCAATCTTCTATGATGTGCAATAACCTATGGCTGCCCTTTGGTCTAGAAGGAGACGTTACATTTATTATACTGGACAGTTGATGCGCCTGCCTTTTGCTCTGGAGGGAGATAACATCTCTTGCTTCCAAAGCTACTTGCTATACAAACATCCATTAAAAGATAGTCTAGAAAAAAGTTCAGGTAGTGACTTACTCACAATAAACGAAGAAATATGAGAAAAATATGAAAAACTGTCTCCCTAAACTGTTCTTGCAAAGACACTGTTAAGTATATGAAAAAGGAAAGGCACAGAAAAGAAAATACTTACAACACATATATGTGACACGGAATATATAAATAAGTTCTACTAATTGATAAAAATAAGAACAACCCAAATTAAAGAGCAAGCAGAAGACTTAAGTAGGTATTTCACCAAAGATGTCTGAATGGCTATCAAGTATATGAGAAGACATTCAATATCCTTAGTCATTATAGAAATGCAAATTAAACCCACGATTTGATAGTACTACATATTCATTAGAATGGCTGAAATACTGCTGGTGGGGGATGCATAACAGTAGACCCATTTTGTAAATATGCTTGGTAATTTCTAAAAATATTAAAAATATACCTACCCCATGATCCACCAATTTTAATGTTAGGTATGTAGCAAAAAGAAATTGACCTACCCAATAAAAAAAATGGTTCCAAGGGTTATGGGTTTGTGCATTTTGAGACACAAGAAGCAGCTGAAAGAGCTATTGAAAAAATGAATGGGATGCTTCTAAATGATCGCAAAGTATTTGTTGGAAGATTTAAGTCTCGAAAAAATGAATGGGCTGCTTCTAAATGATCGCAAAGTATTTGTTGGAAGATTTAAGTCTCGTAAAGAACGAGAAGCAGAACTTGGAGCTAGGGCAAAAGAGTTCACCAATGTTTACATCAAGAATTTTGGAGAAGACATGGATGATGAGCGCCTTAAGGATCTCTTTGGCAAGTTTGGACCTGCCTAAAGTGTGAAAGTAATGACTGATGAGAGTGGAAAATCCAAAGGCTTTGGATTTGTAAGCTTTGAAAGGCATGAAGATGCACAAAAAGTTATGATGGAGGGTGGTCGCAGCAAAGGTTTTGGTTTTGTATGTTTCTCCTCCCCAGAAGAAGCCACTAAAGCAGTTACGGAAATGAATGGTAGAATTGTGGCCACCAAGCCATTGTATGTAGCTTTAGCTCAGCGCAAAGAAGAGCGCCAGGCTCACCTCACTAACCAGTATATGCAGAGGATGGCAAGTGTAAGAGCTGTGCCCAACCCCATAATCAACCCCTACCAGCCAGCACCTCCTTCAGGTTACTTCATGGCAGCTATCCCACAGACTCAGAACCGTGCTGCGTACTATCCTCCTAGTCAAATTGCTCAACTAAGACCAAGTCCTCGCTGGACTGCTCAGGGTGCCAGACCTCATCCATTCCAAAATATGCCCGGTGCTATCCGCCCAGCCGCTCCTAGACCACCATTTAGTACTATGAGACCAGCTTCCTCACAGGTTCCACGAGTCATGTCGACACAGCGTGTTGCTAACACATCAACACAGACGATGGGTCCACGTCCCGCAGCTGCTGCAGCTGCAGCTACTCCTGCTGTTCGCACCGTTCCACAGTACAAATACGCGGCGGGAGTTCGCAATCCTCAACAGCATCTTAATGCACAGCCACAGGTCACCATGCAGCAGCCCGCTGTTCATGTACAAGGTCAGGAGCCTCTGACTGCTTCCATGTTGGCATCTGCCCCTCCTCAAGAGCAGAAGCAAATGTTGGGTGAACGGCTCTTTCCTCTGATTCAAGCCATGCACCCTACTCTTGCTGGTAAAATCACTGGCATGTTGTTGGAGACTGATAATTCAGAACTTCATATGCTTGAGTCTCCAGAGTCTCTCCGTTCTAAAGTTGATGAAGCTGTAGCTGTACTCCAAGCCCACCAAGCAAAAGAGGCTGCCCAGAAAGCAGTTAACAGTACCACTGGGGTTCCAACTGTTTAAAATGATCAGGGACCATGAAAAGAAACTCGTGCTTCACCGAAGAAAAATACCTAAACATCGAAAAACTTAAATACTATGGGAAAAAAAAATTGCAAAATATAAAATAAATTAAAAAAGGAAAGGAAACTTTGAACCTTATGTACCGAGCAAATGCCAGGTCTAGCAAACATAGTGCTGGTCCTAGATTACTTATTGATTTAAAAACAACAAAAAACACAAAAAAATAGTAAAATATAAAAACAAATTAATGTTTTATAGACCGTGGGAAAAAGAATTTTCAGCAAAGTACAAAAATTTAAAGCATTCCTTTCTTTAATTTTGTAATTCTTTACTGTGGAATAGCTCAGAATGTCACTTCTGTTTTAAATAACAGAATTGATAACTGAGCAAGGAAACGTAATTTGGATTATAAAATTCTTGCTTTAATAAAAATTCCTTAAACAGTGAAAAAAAAAAGAAATAAAAAAATAAGAATAAGATGTATAAAAACAGAAATACATATAGTACTAGCCCAGATTTGGAAACATACCCAGTGTCCATTGACTAGTAAATGGGTAAACTGTGATATATTCATACATGGAATACTACTTGGCAGTTAAATAATACAAGCACTTCCAATATATACAGCTATACAGATGAACTGCAGAAATATTATGTTGAATGAAAGAAACCAGATACAAAAGACCACGTACTGTATGATTCCATCTTGCTAATTTACTAGAAGAGAGAGAATTAATCTGTAATGGCAAAAAGGAGATCAATGGATGCTTTGGGATTCAGGATAGAGCTCCACTTCAAAGAACTCCAAGGATCCTTTTAGAGTAGTTAAAACTTTCTGCAACTTTGATTATAGTGGTGTTTACCCAGTTATACACATTTGTCAGAACTCATTAAACTGTACACGTAAAATGTATATTACATTGCATATAAATTATGTCTGTGCCTGCATTCTAAGTTGCTTCAGTCCTGTCCAATTCTTTGTGACCCCACAGACTGAAGCCCACCAGGGTGCTCTGTCCATGGGTTTCTCCAGGCAAGAATACTGTAGTGGATTGCCATGAGCTCCTCCAGGGGATCTTCCCAACTCAGGGACTGAACCCTTGTTTCAAGCATTTCCTGCATTGGCAGGTGAGATTCTTTACCACTAGCACCACCTGGGAAGCCCATAAATTATGCCTACTTAAAGTTTATTGAGGATGACTTGAAAGAACAAACTCACAGGTAAAGACATTTTGAACACAAAAAAATGTGGTGTTATATTGGAATACAGTGAAATATGTGTAAATATAACCATTTAGTATAGATGATTATGCTAGATTCTATGAAAAATAAAACACTGTTTTTTATCATCAATGTAAAAAAGATATTAGTAATTTTAAGACAATTCAATAAGGTAGCTGAGCACAAAATTAATATTCAAATCTTAATTGCTTTGCTATTTATAGTTTTAAAATGTAATAGTGAATATTTCACTCAAAGTAACAACACAGACAAAAAATCTTGGGACTATACTTGAATGGAAACATAAAGGACTCACATAAAAATATTTTGCAATTCTTTTGGAACACAAGATATACTGAAGAATATTGCTGTCTTGGTTGACTGGTGCTATATAACAAACCACTCTGAAACTAGGTGGCTTAAAATATGTACTTATTTGTAGGTTTGCTGGGGTTTAGCTAGCCTGAGAGAAGCTTGCTGGGCAGTTCTGCATCTCCCTAGAATTCTTCAAGCTGGTGAGGGTACTTCTTCATGTTGTAGCAGCTGGGTTGGATCTGCTCTACACATCACTTACCCTCCTGTTGGGACGCTAGCAGATGAAAAATGTCCTCCTAATGCCAGTCGTAAAGGCAGTTTTATGACTCAAGAGCATATCACATTTTGTTTATGTTACTTTGTGAGGTATCTTTAGCCAAAGCAAGTCTGCACGTTCATGGCCAAAGTCAATGGGCAGGAAAATGTACTTCTATGGAGGAGTGGAAGGCACTGCAATGTCACGTGGAAAGGTTGTTTTATGGACTGGGTGTGTCCCCCACCCCCAAATTCATATGTTGAAACACTAACCCCCAATGCAATGATATGGAGGTGAAGAGGTGGGGATTAGGGAGGTAATCAGATTTAGATATGGCCACGAGGGTGAAGACTCTTGACAGTCCCTTGGACAGCAAGGTGATCAACCCAGTCAATCCTAAAGGAAATCAATCCTGAATATTCATTGGAAGGACTGATTCTGAAGCTAAAGCTCCAAATCTTTGGCCATGTGATGTGAAGAGCTGATTCACTGGAAAAGACCCCGATGCTGGGAAAGACTGAGGCAGGATGAGAAGGGGATGACAGAGGATGAGATGGTTGGATGGCATCACTGACTCAATGGACATGAGTTTGTACAAACTCTGGAAGAGAGTAAAGGACAGAGAAGCCTAGTGTGCTGCAGTCCATGGGGTCGCAAAGAGTTGGACACAACTTTGTGACTGAACAACAACGAGGGTTTGTGCCCTTATAAGCAGAGGAATAGACATCAGCTTCATCTCTCCAGCATCCAGCCAAAAGGCAGCCTCCTGCCAGCCAGGAAGTGAGACTTTATGAGAACCGAATCTGCTAGCATCTCAGACTTTCCTGCTTCCAGAACAGTAAGAAATAAACGTCTATTGTTTAAACCACATGGTCCCTAGTATTTATTATAGCAGCCCAGTCAGGTTGTCATTAAAGGGATAGGTGAAGAATTGGACTAAACTAAAATCATACCTAGATTTTGGACAGAGTCAGTGATTATGGTGATTTTTAAACATTTACTCAAATTCTTTGACAAAAATGAATTCTTTGACTTCTCCCATGAAGAGGATCCTGTGATTCTTCTACTCGACCCAGGAGAGCCATTGTCTGTAAATAGAATGTGTCAGCAAAGATGCTACATGACTTCTGAGCCTTTGTTGGCAAAGGCGGTGCTTTAAAAAAATGCCTCGTACTTCAGAATGATTGCTATTGTGTTAAATAAATTTGTTACTTTGCATAATGTGTTAGTACACATGTTTTCATTAGCATGACTAAAATGTATCCAATAATTAACACCTACATTTGTGCTTACCTTTACGTTTCAAAAATTGTTTTATATAAAACCCATAAACAAATGCAAAAATAGACAAATAGACTTTTAGATTTGCTTCCAGCATTCAGCTTTCAAACCATACGAGTCATGATAGTTAAGAATACAAATAAAACAATTGTATAAGACCAATTTCTCCTGATTATTCGATGAAGTCACAAGGGGCTGACTGGTGGCTACATTGTTGGTATAAGGCCAAGCTAGGAGTAGATGAATTTAAGAAAGCTAAGTCCAGCCAAGCCCCAGTAATAAAGTCCACTAGGCAAGCTCGCTACATCACAGAGTCCTGAAGGTAGAGTCTGTGTGGAGCCGTGGAGCTGAAGTGGTCCTGTCCTAGACTGAAGCCCACTCAAAGCCTTTCATGTTCACTGTCTTAAGAAAAAAACTATATTAAGGTCTTGATATGAAGCCAGTCTGCTCACACTGAAAAGATGGACTCACAGCATAAGGAACCAGCTTGTGGGAACATGTATCAGACCAACGGAGGGAAATATTGCTAAATGGTGTCTGTATGTTGTACAGAATTAGGGCAGCTGCAAGCAGAGCCTCCAAAACCAAATTGATGGAGCGAACACATAAGCAAACCTGGAAGGAAAGCTGCTTGGCAGTAGAATGTGGGGAGGATGGGTAGAAACTGACAACAGCAACTAAATTTGCAAGAATCATAATAAACATATTGGATTTTTTTTTAAAACCAGGACCAAGACATGTTGCCCATGAAAGAGGAGAGCACAAATACACAAGTGTTGAGTGCAAAGACTATAGCTTCCCAGGAGAAGAGCATGACCTGTCCAGTCTTCCTGTTGCTCTAAAACACATGAGACTATATCTACCTTATGTTTTCTCTCTCAGCTCAAGGTCTTCTTCCAATCTGAAATAACTTCTTCCTCTTGCCACTATAAATACTTCCTCTACCTGAATATCTGGTCTAAATCTCCTTGACTGAGCTCTGCTCAATTTAATCAAAGTCTCATTTGCTTTAATACTTTCCATGAATTAGCATCCATTTTGTTGTTGCTTTGTAAGTATGGTTGACAGTTATTAATGTGTGGGTTCTGTAATTTTGACTAGATTCTAAACTCTCACGTTTTGGATGTTTTATTCAGATAAGCATCCAATTTTTTTCCCAACCTTACTGAGATATAATTAACATACGGTTGTGTAAGCTTAAGGTGTGTTGACTTGACACAAGTCTATATTGCAGTATGATTGCCACTGTAACATCAGCCAATGCCTCCATCACATCACACAATTAATGTTAATTGTTCACTAGAACAATTAAGATCTAGTCTCTTAGCAACTTCAAGGAATAAAACAGTATTGTTGACTATAATCACAATGCTGTGCATTAGATCTCCAGAACTTATTCCTCTTATAACTGAAAGTTTGTAACCTCTGACCATTATCTCCATAATTCCTCTGTCCCTGGTTCCTGTAACCATCATTCCACTCTCTGTTTGTATAACTTTTTAAAATTCCACAGATAAGTGATATCATATTTAATTTATCTTTCTCTGACTTATCTCACTCAGCACAATGCCCTCAAGGTCGATCCACGTTGACTCAAGAGGCAGGATTTCCTTCTTTCTCCCGTTGTTGTCCAGTCACTCAGTCATGTCTGCAACCCCATGGACTGCAGCACGCCAGGCTTCCCTGTGCTTCACTCATCTTCCAGAGTGTGCTCAAACTCATGTCCATTGAGTTGGTGATGCCATTCAACGATCTCACCCTCAGTCGTCCCCTTCTCCTCCTGACCCCAATCTTTCCCAGCATCAGGGTCTTTTCCAATGAGTCAGTTCTTCACATTAGATGGCCAAAGTATTGGAGCTTCAGCTTCAGCATCAGCCCTTCTTTCTCACGGGTGAATAACATTCTCTTATATGTCTATATCTATTTATTCCTTGACAGACACTTAGGCTTTTCCTTGACTGTTGTGAATAATACTGCAATGAACACGGGAGTGTAGGTATCTTTTCAATATCTTACTTCATTTCCTTTCAATACATACCTAGAAGTAGGATTGCTGAATCATATGGTAATTATACTTCCAATGTTTTTAAGGAAACTCCATTCTCTTTTCCATAGTGTCTGAACGGATTTACATTTCTATCAACAGTTCACAAGGGTTCCCTTTTCTCCACATCCTTGACAACACTTGTTATCTCTTATATTTTTGATGATAGCTATTCTAACAGGTGTGGATGATTAGTGACATTGGTATTATTTTATGTATCTGTTGGCCAGTTGTATGCCTTCTTTGTAAAATATATTAGCAGATTGAATTCAACAACACATTAAAAGGATCATACCTTAGAATCAAATGGGATTTATTCTTGGGATGAAAGGATAATTCAACATATATAAACCACATTAAATATTGTATCCACATTAAAAGAAGGAATGTGGCAGCCATATTAAAAGAAGGAAAGATAAAAGTCATCCTTCTCGACAGATGCAGAAAGAAGCATTTGATAAAATCCAACATCCTTTAATGATAAAACCCTCAACAAATTGAGTATAGAAGGAACATACCTCAACATAATAAAAACCATATAGGAAAAGCCACATATTCCATCCTCAGTGGTAAAATTTTGAAAGCTTTTCCTCTGGAATCAGGAACAAGATAAGGGTAGCCATTCTCACCACCCTTATTTAACAAAGCACTAGAAATCTTAGCTTGAGCAATCAGGTAAGATTTTTTTAAAAAGTTATCTAAATCAGAAAGAAAAAGTAAATTTTTCTTTATTTTCAGATGACAGGATTTTATATATAGAAAACCCTAAGACAAACAAAAACTGTTAGAACTAACTAATGAATGCAGTAAATTTGTAGGATATAAAATCAACATTCCAAAGTCGACTGAGTTTCTATACACTCACAGTGAAGTGACTGGAAAACAACCAAGTGGACTCCAGGAGTTCATAGTAAGTAATCGGGACCCAGGTGGGAAAGAGACGAAGAGGGAGAATGAGGCAGAAACAATGTCGGAAGTGACATCCAGGAACTTTCTTCAATGAATGATATGTATAAACACACAGATGTGAGAACTGCAGGAAGTTTCAAGCAAGGTAAAGAAAGCCACACACGAGGCATACGGCAGTGAAACTGCCGAAAGCAAAAGTGAGGAGCATCTCAGAAAACCAGCCAGAGAAAATAGACCCATTGCTGTGCAGTAACAGAAATAAAGCTGACAGATACTTTTCCTAAAGAATCATTGGAAGAAGACAAGCGACATCTTTAAAGTGCTTAAGGAGAAAAAGCTAATAATTTACTGTTTCATAGTCAGCAAAATATCGTTCAAAAAGAGATAAAGATGCTTAGAGACAAAAACTGAAATAATTATCTGCACACAGTACAAGAAATGCTGCAGTTAATTATTCAGGCTGAAGTAAACTGATGTCAGACGGAAGCACTGAACAACAGATAGGAATGAAGAGTGTCCAAGGAGGTAAGGATATGGGTAAATACAGAAGATTATCTGGTTAAATCATGAATAACATCAATGTCTTTCAGTGGATATAACAAATGTAAAAGTAAAAGGTATGTTGGCAATTGAATGAAGGCAAGAGATTTTTCAATATAATTAAACTAGTGAAAGATTTCTGAATTAGTCACAAAATGGGAAAGTTAATAATATGACAGTCTGAAATAAGTTCAAGGATGACCTATAATGGGCAACATGCCACTAAAACATTAACACAAACAGTATATCTAAAACATTAGGAGAGATAGAATGAAATAATTTTAAAAATACTTGTTTAATACAACAAAAAGGCAAAGAAGAAAAAAACAGAGCAAAAATAAATGGAACAAAAATTGAAAACAAATAGTAAGATGGTAGACTTAAATCCAGCTGTACCAATAATTATATTGAATGCAATAGTGATGAACTACTAAAATTAAGAAAAGATAGTGAGAAAGATTTTTTAAATGGCTCAGTATATTCTATTCACAACAGACACACTTAAAATATGAAAATTGATAGGTTGAAAGAGAAAGAATGAAAAAAATGTGTAACATGGGGATATTAGCCAAGAAAAGAGCTGTCATGCCTATGTTATACAGGACAAAGTAATCTTTGACATAAGTAGCATTACTAGAGTTAAAGATGGACATCTGACAATAAGAGAAACAACTCACTGAGAGGGATGAAAATACTGATTTTATTTCCATCTAATCACGGTTGAAAACTGTTAGTCCCTCAGTCATGTCTGACTCTTTGTGATGCATGAACTGTAGCCCACCAGGCTCCTCTGTCCATGCAATTCTCCAGGCAAGAATACTGGAGTGGATGGCCATTTCCTTCTCCACTGGGTCTTCTTGACCCAGGGATTGAACCCTCATCTCCTGCCTCGGCAGGCGGATTCTTTACCACAGAGCCACCAGGGTAGGCCACTGGGGTCTGTATTGTAGCTGCTGCTAAGCCACTTCAGTCGTGTCTGACTCTGTGTGACCCCATAGACGGCAGCCGACCAGGCTCCCCCGTCCCTGGGATTCTCCAGGCAAGAACACTGGAGTCGGTTGCCATTTCCCTCTCCTATGCATGAAAGTGTAAAATGAAAGGGAAGTCGCTCAGTCATGTCTGACTTTTCGTGACCCCATGGACTGCAGCCTACCAGGCTCCTCCGTCCATGGGATTTTCCAGGCAGGAGTACTGGAGTGGGGTGCCATTGCCTTCTCTGCATACTGTAGGCTAAAGAACCATAAAAATACGAAGCTGGACATTTAAATAGGAGAAAGATAGCTATATGACTTTCCCTTCTGAGAGAATAGAAGACCTAGTTCCCTATTATAAATATTCCTTGAAAAGAGAAAGGGAGTAACCTTGGACTATTACCTTTTAGAATGTAATGTGTTTAGGGGAAGATAAGACAAGCATCTCTGAGTTAATAATCAATATTTTTCTTCCTGGCTCCGGGAGTCACCCCCTTGAAATAAAAACTCACACGTCTGTGAAAGTAAATCTCTTTTAAGTCCTCACTCTCTGTTTGGTTATCATTTCACTTCCAAGGCTTATGTTCTAGTCCAGGTTTCAATTTTCTTTGCTTCGACCTAATCATGCACCTCCCCACCAAAGGTTCTCCATAGCTTTGTCACTACTACTCAAATAACAATTTTAGATGTCTTAATAAATATCCATAGACAATATTTATTTTTAAGATCTTCGTTATTAGAAAAACTATCTAAATACTCAATGCAATTGAATTCAGTTTATCACAGTTCCAATACAAACCTCAGAAGTAAATTTCCACAGGAAACTGTAAGGCTGATTTTCAAATTTATGGGAACCCACAGAGATCTAGAATATTTAAGAAAATTTTGAAAATGACAATGATGTAAGGCATACACACTAACAGATTTTAAGACTTACTAGAAAGTTGTAACCATTAAGAAATGTTTTATTAGTAAAAGAGATAAACAAAGAATCAAATGGAATAGAAAAGTGTATGGAAACAGACCATACAAATATGAGTAATTGATTTAAGACAAGCATTTATTTCATTTAAATTTCACAACTGAAAGGATTTGTCTCTCCAGTGAATGGTGCTGGACCAATTGGATATCCCTATCCATTTCGAAAGCCCTAAATTTAAAGTAGTAGTGCTTCTGGGATATAACATAGGAGAATGGAATGATATTGGAATAAACAGTAATTCTTAAATAAAACACAAAACCCAGTAAATTAATTAAACTAATAAATATTCTTAGATGACTGATATTATTATTAGTCTTTAGGGAAATGCAAATTAAAACCACAATGAGAGAATATTCACACTCGTAATGATTAAAATGTATGAAAAAAACCTGTGTAGCAGATGTTGGTGCACATGTGCTAACTGAAAGCCTCATACACTGCTGATGGGGGGAAAACTATTTAACCATTTAAGAAAACTATCAGTGTTTAGCCCACCTCTATCCTATGATGTAGGAACATTCAACAGATACAGTTCTAAATATTTATTCATGAAAAATAAATCCATACGTCCACCAAAATATATGCACAAGAATGTTCAAAGCATTTTTGTTCATCATAGCCTCAACCATGGCTATTGACTGGGAAATGGATATACATATTTGGATTAATTCATACATGGAATAATATATAATAAGTACATTATCAATAAATACAACCATTAACACAGATGTTATGTTTATAATATATGTTGGACACAAAAGTGTGTATTCAGTGTGACTCTATTTACATGCAGTTCGAAAAACAGATAGTAATAGATGTCAGAAAAATGCTTACCTCATGTATGGGATATTGCCTGAGCAGGGATGTGAGGGAACTTTATTGGAGTGTCCCGTACCTTGATCTGGGCTTCCAAGGTGGCCCTAGTGGTAAAGAATCATTTGCCAATGCAGGAGATGTCAAAAGACACAGGTTTGATCCCTCGGTCTAGAAGATCCCTGGAGGAGGGCATGGCAACCCGCTCCAGTATTCTTGCCTGGAAAATCCCATGGACAGAGAAGCCTGGTGGGCTACAGTCCATAGGGTTGCACAGATCAGACATGACTGAAGCAACCTAGCGCATATCTTGATATAGTTAGTAGTTTCTCAAGTGTATACATATATTTAAGAAATCAATTAACTCTGTCTTAAAATCAGTGAACTTTTGAACATTTTTGAGTATGCATTAAAGTCAATTGTAAAAAATGAGGAGTATTTTTATCTTTTGAGAAGTGTGTAAGCTTTTTCAAGTATGTTTTATATGAGACACAAGGGAAATACGTATTTCCTCAGAAGGAAATACGGTTGTTTCTCTCTATTCATGATAATGTTCCCAAAAAATCCTTAGCAAATACTGAGCCATTGCTCCTAGGAGAAATATAAGATGAGCTTCCTGCTAATCTGAAAAGATTAGGTCTCGACTCAATGGACATGAATCTGAGCAAACTCTGGGAGATGGTGAAGGACAGGGAAGCCTGGTGTGCTGCAGTCCATGGGGCGCAGAGTCAGACACGACATGAACAACAACATCTGACCATGAAAAATTTGCCAACTGATGAATATATAACCTTGTTTTAAACATACTTCTGCTTAAGGACACCTTATTTCATAGGCACTGCTGATTCATTAACATTGAACTTGCAGTTAACAACACCATAACTCACGGCTGAACAAAGCTTATCTAGAACACATACATTCTTCATAAGGCACATCACAATTTTCTTGTGCTTAGGAAACACCAGACAGTACTTCAGCACAATGCTTAGGGATGATTTGGAACAGCAAAATCACACACACACATACATAACCACAAAAGAGCATAAGATGTGGCATTAAATAGATTGGAAAAAGAAGACATAGAAACACCACATTTAATGTCAGTTGGGATCATTCATGTCAGATAACTAATTTCCACCATTCTGTACATGAATGACTGCAGAAGTGATGCAAGTACTGATTTGGGGTTCACAAATAAATTTTAGTGAGTAGACAAATTTTCAAATAAGGAATCTATGGATAATGAGGATAAAGCATAACTAGGAGGTGGTGGTTGTTGTTATTTAGTTGCTCAGTCATGTCTGACTCTTTGTGACCCCATGGACTGCAGCACGCCAGGCTTCCCAGTCCTTTACCATCTCCCAGAGCTTGCTCAGACTCATGCCCATTGAGTTGGTGATGCCATCCAACCATTTCATCCTCTGTCATCCCCTTCTCTTCCTGCCTTCAATCTTTCCCAACATCAGGGTCTTTTCAAATGAATCAGCTCTTCTCATCAGGTGACCAAAGTATCAGAACTTCAGCTTCAGCATCAGTCCTTCCAATGAATATTCAGGACTGATTTCCTTTAGGATTGACTG
Organism: Ovis canadensis; assembly: GCF_042477335.2. NCBI lineage: Eukaryota > Metazoa > Chordata > Mammalia > Artiodactyla > Bovidae > Ovis > Ovis canadensis. The sequence goes on from NC_091248.1 coordinate 26,584,484, forward strand.
GTTGGATCTCCTTGCAGTCCAGGGGATTCTGCAGAGTCTTCTCCAACACCACAGTTCAAAAGCATCAATTCTTCAGTGCTCAGCCTTCTTTCTGGTCCAACTCTCACATCCATACATGTGACTACTGGAAAAACTAGAGGCTAAGACCCATAAATCTTTCATCAATTCTCAAATTTAGGAATAATGTCCCTTATGGGGAAACTGATTTAGAAGTCATCTAGGCAGACAAAGAAGGAAGTATGTAGGAAACATCAAAGCACAAATGAAAGTAGGACTAATAAAGCAAAACCGGATGTTTGGGCATTGGTTACACAGAGCAATAAGGAAGAACAAGAGACACGACTGGAAGAAATAAGAAGGTGAAATGGATTTTGTAGTCTCCCAGAATCAATGAAAAACGTCAGCTCATCTCTTCTGCTCTCTTCTATGTGTTTTCTTTTTCTCCGTTACCAAATGCTTTTGTTTTTCCAACTGAGGTATAGTTGATGTACAACAGTATAAATTTCAGGAGTATAACATAGTAGTTAATAATTTTTAACGGTTATGATTCATTTATAGTTATTATAAAATATTGGCTATAATCCCTGTTGTACAGTAAGTATATCCTTGTAGCTTATTTTATACACAGTAATGTGTACCTTTTAATCTGCAACCCCTATCTTACCCCCACCTTCCTTCTCCCCAGCAGGAACCACTAACTTGACCTTTGTACGTCTGAGTCTGCTTCTTTATCATAGTCACTAGTTTGTTGTATATGTTGGATTTCACATGTGAGTGATATCATACAGTATTTATCTTTCTTTGTCTGACATATTACTTGGCATAATACCCTCCAAGTCCATCCATGTTGCTGCAAATGGCAAAATTTTATTCCTTTTTATGGCTGATAGTCCACCATGCATGTGTGTATGTGCGTGTATCTCCATTCACCTGTTGGTGGATATTCAGACTGCGTTCATACCTTGGCAATTGTAAACAAATGCTGCTATGAACGCTGCATACATATATCTTTTTCAGTTGGTGTCTTCATCTTTCTCATATATAGACGCAGGAGTGGAACTGCTGGGTCATCTGGTAGTACTAGTTTCAATTTTTGAGAAAAGTCCATAATTCTCTCCATAGTGCCTGTACAGAGTTACACTTCCAGTGGCAGTCCAGGAGGGCTTCCTTTTCTCCATATCCTCACCAACATGTGTTATTTTTTCATAATAGCCATTCTGACAGGTAGGAGGTGATATCCATCGCAGTTTTGATTTGCGTTTCTCTGATGATTAGCAATGTTGAGCATCTTTATATCTGCATGTCTTCTTTAGAAAAATTTCTCTATTTTTAATTTTTTTGTTGTTGATGATGTTGAGTTGCATGAGCTGTTTATATAGATATTGGCCCTTTATCATCATATCATTTGCAAATATTTCTCCCATTCAGTAGATTTTTTTGTTTTGTTTTGTTGATGATTGCCTTTACTGTGTACCTTCTAAGTGCTTTCACCACCTGGGGGCTCAGATCCATCAGGACCTCAAATTTTATTAACTCAGTAAAAGTTTATTTAAAATACATTAAACTCTTGACAACATACTACAGTAACACTAATATAGATCTAACAGAAATGGCATTTAGAAGGGACATACATACACATTCCATCAGCCAGGATAGTATAGGTTATGTTGCTTTTAACAAACAACTCCAAAATCTCAAGAGTTTCATACAACAAAGGTTTATCCTTTTCTTTCCCCACAAAGTACAAACGGCAGTTTTATTTGTGATAGTCCCAAACTGGAAATAACTCATTTGTCCTTCAACAGGAGAATAAGTAAATGAATATAACCACAGCACAGAATACTACACAGCAGCAACATGGGATGGCTACTGATAACACATAATGGAAAGGTTGTTTTTGTTTTTTGTTTTTCTCACACAACATGGCCTTTGCAGATGACCTAGAGGTTTCGCTTTAGCTATAATCTCATTTCAGAGAATAGCTACTCCATAGCTATTAGCAAAACTGATGCCTTCCTGGGCCTGTGCAAATATTCCTCCTACCCTTTTATCGACCCTACCCAGGACTGTGCCATGTGGTAAAATACTTCTCTGTCATCAAGGGCTTTGTAGTTAATAGATACCATTTAATAATCGTTAGAACCAGGTGGCCTCTATATTTTGTTAGTCCCTAAACAATGATGAAGTCCCTCACTGAATATTCCCAGCTCCCATGAGGCTAATTATCCACTCATAAATCTTGACTTAGGAATGCACTTCCTGTTTGCAAGAACCTATCCACATACCCTAGGTTAACTGTAAATCTGTCCCAGTAGCCCCTGCAGTGTGGAGTGCAGCTGTGAACACTCCTGGATCATGATCTGCCTGATCCTACCAGGGAGTAAATTACTCTGTAACAAACTGATCCATTGATTGTATGGAGCTGCAGGCAGGCAGCTTTTTGTTCTTAAGACGCCTTTTTTAGTTTGGTGGGCACTTCTTGTTGCCTCCTCCAACAACCACAATCTCAAAAGTTGCTTCTGGAGTGTAGGAGAGGGACAAAATGGTTTGGGAGAATTTTATTCAGCAATAAATGCTTCAATAGAGAAGTGACAGACAAACACTCTATTCATAATCATTGTGGGCTTCCCAGGCGGTGTTAGTGGTAAAGAATCTGCCAAATCAAAATAAACCATTGGCCAAATCTAAATAAAAAATGTAAATAACTTCATCCAACCCAAAGAGGGCTCAATGTTTTGTTCAGGATATTGTGGCTATGTTTATGAAGGATATTGTTCCATAGTTCCCTTTTCTCATACCATTTTCTTCTGGTCTAGGTATGAGGATAATCCTAGTCACATAAAACAAGCTGATAAAAGTTTTCTACTCTATTTTCTGAAAGAGTTGTCTAGAATTATTTTACTCTTAAATGTTTACTAAACTTATCACTGATCCACTCTGAGCCTGGAGTTTTCTTTATACAGTCAACCCATGAACACAGGTTTGAACTTCATAGATTCACTTATATGTAAATGTTTTCCAGTGAATGTTTTGGAATTTTTTAAAATTTGTGACAATTAGAAAAAACTATGAATTGCATAGTCAAGATATATCAAATATTACTAAAAATAAGGTATGTGGTGAATGTATATAAAATATAAACATACTAGTCTATTTTATAATTTATTCCCATAAAAATATATACAAATATATTATAAAAAGTTAAAATGTATCAAAATTTACACAACACTCACAGACTATACACCAAGGAAAACATAAACAAATATAAAGATACAGTATTAAATCAAAATTGCATACAATTAATGATAGTACATACTGTACTACTGTAATAATTTTGTAGCCATCACTTTTTGGCTATTGTAGTGAGCCAAGTGTTATGAGTATCCACTTATTAACAAAACACAGCCTGATGCTAATCATTTCCTTGTGAGCAATTCATCTCTCTAAGAAACTGTATATCACAGTAAAAAGTTCTCTCTCATAATTCTATTTTTCATCATGTTTGGTATAATACTATAAACCTTGAATGACACCATGGGGCCCATAAGAAGTAACATCAATGATTCTGGAAGTGCTCCCAAGAACCAGAGAAAAGTTATGACATTATAAGGTAAAGGTGAGTTGCTTGAAATGTACTGTAGATTGAGGTCTACAGCTACAGTTACCCACCATTTCAAGATAAATGAATCTTGTGTAAAGACCACTGTAAAAAAAAAAAGAGAGAAGAAAGAAAAGGACAACTTGTGAAGCTGTTGCTGTAGCTATGTTAGCAGGTATAAAATCCTTGCACTTTTTGCAAAGTATTTTTTTTAATCTCATATTGAAAATGCATCTTTTATGTGGGTGCAGACTTGCTAATAAGAAAGGCATACCTACAGACTCTGGGCTTCCCTGGTAGCTCAGCTGGTAAAGAATCCACCTCCAAGGTAGGAGACCTCAGTTCAATTCCTGGGTTGGGAAGATTCCTTGGAGAAGGGATAGGCTACCCACTCCAGTATTCTTGGGCTTCCCTGGTGGTTCAGATAGTAAAGAATCCACCTGTAATGCAGGAGGCCTGGGTTTGATACCTGGGTTGAGAAGATCCCCTGGAGGAGAGCATGACAACCCATTGCAGTATTCTAGCCTGGAGAATTTCATGGACAGAGAAACCTGGCAGGCTGCAGTCCATGGGATCGCAAAGAGCTGGACACAACTGAATGACCAGGCACAGCACAGCACCTAGAGACTCATTATATGACAACTGAATGCAAACAGAAGGTGAAGAATCTAAAGCTGGAGAATTTAATGCCAGCAAAGGATGGTTTGATAACTTTAGAAAGAAGTTTAGCTAATAACAGTCAAAATAACAGGAGAAGCAACTTCTGTCCACCAAGAGGCAGCAGACAAGTTCACAGATGCCATTAAGAAAATCATTGAGGGTTTTTAGCTTACACAAAGGCACCATATTCTGGGGGGAAAATGCCACATTTATTAGTAAGACAAAGAAATGAGCACCAGGATTTAAGGCAGGAAGGGATAAGCTAACTCTACTGTTTTGTACAAATGCAGTCAGGTTTATGATCAGGACTGGTCTTATCTATAAAGCTAACCCCGAGCCCTGAAGGGAAACGATTAAGTACCAACTGCCAGTCTTTTTGTTGTACAACAACCAACCCTGGACAATGAGAATACTTTTTCTGGATTGGTTCCATGACTTCATCTCTGAAATCAGGAAATAACTTGCCAGTAAGGGACTGCTTTTTAAAGTCTTTTATTTATTTATTTCTAACTGGAGGATAATTGCTTTACAATGTTGCGTTATTTTCTGCTGTGCAACAGCGTGAATCAGTCATAAGAATACATATATCCTCTCCCTCTTGAGATTTGCTCCTACCACCCCACCCCACACCTCTAGGTAAAGTTCTTTTTATAGTGTACTATCGGGGCTTCCCCAATAGTTCAGTGGGTAAAGAATTCTCCTGCAAGGCAGGAGACACAGGATATGTGGGTTCAATCCTTGGGCTGGGAAGATCCCCTAGAAGCAGAAATGGCAAGCCACTCCAGTATTCTTGTCTGAAAAATCCCTTGGACAGATGAGCCTGGTGGGCTATAGTCCAAAGGGCTGCAAAGAGTTGGATACAACTGAACACAAGCACATGACCGCTAGCCACTCAGAATTTTATGAATTTTATTGGTTTCTTCAAAAAAGAGCTCTTGGTTTTACTTTTTCTATTATTTATCCATCCTAAGATTTCAAATGAGTAAGAGATAAGTGGTATTCCAAGTCATAGTGTCCCTACTACTAAGTTCAGTGTTTGCAGACTGGGTTGAGTCATAAAAGGAGTCAGTCTAAGGAAGACTGAAGTTTATTAAATATTTGTTAAATACATCTGCAAGGACTGTGGATGACCTTTTTTGCCTAAGAGAAGGAATGGCCAAAAAAATGTGGGGCTGCACCAGCAGAGGCCAGTAGAGGCAACAGGAACCCTGCAAGACAGCCACCAAAGCAAAGCAGTGCAGACGGGACAGTGCCCTGCAATCAGAGGGACCTGGGGCACCTCCCTGGTGGTCCAGTGGTTAAGACACCATGCTTCACTAGGAGGAGCACAGGTTTGATCCCTGGTCAGGGCATTAGCATCTCACATGTTGTATGGTGTGGCCAAAAGAAAGTGAAATAAATACAAAAACAAAAACAAATAAATAAATACAAAGACAAAAAAAGAACCAAAGGGACTTGAACAGCAAGTCATTGCATCTGGCTAAAAAAAGACACACTCCAGAACATGCTGGAGATTTCTTATTCTGTGGTCAAAACATTGGAAGAAAAACTTCACTTAACCTTTGTGGGAAATGTGCCTACGAAGGGGTCATCTATAACAAAACACTGGCATCAATGCAGATACTTGTATCAGCAGGGAGTGTTTTCTAAGGTTTGTGGTAACATTCCGATCAAGTGATTGAATCAAGTGGTTGGTAATTTTTCCCATTTTTATATTATTTCCCTAACTAGAACCTAGAACATTACATTCATTTGTATCCCCTATGATGTAATCCTGGTTCATCATGGTCTGGGCAAGTGTAATATGAATATATACGACTACAAAACACATACACACACTATCATCCTCCTACCTTCAGTCAAGTTCACAAATTATCTCATTTCACCACTTCCTCACACATCTCCATATCGTCCTGTAGGGCAAAATCAGAAAAACTTTTAAGGTTGGGTAAACATGGATGTTATCTGTATGTTTAGGAGTTGAAATGACAGTAAATGATATTTAGTCACTCCTGGATCCTCTGCTTTAAGATACCAGGGTTATTTTTCTTTAGCATTAGTGTGGATAATGTGAATTGACTCCATTTGTGAAATAAAAGGAGAAACTAAGCAAAGGTGGCAGAGGAGATAGTTAATCAATAAATTCATGAAAATCAACATTGTAAAAACACTGTACAAATATTTAGCTAAATTGGAAAACTATTATGAGTGTTCCCAGCAAGAAATCTGGTAGTACAACAAATCACAAGAAAAAATCATGTCTTTGTGAAATAACCAAATGTGAAATGAATAAAACTATATGAGGTTAATTGCTAGCTCTAAAACAATGTTTACTTGAATTTTTCATGAAGACTGTTAAATTAAATATGCTTGATATCTTGGGTTGCATGTTTTCTTCTATTCCCTAGTTCTGAGAATGTTTCACATTTGACAGCTATGTATGGCTTATTCTGAAAATAAATCTCAGTAGATAATTTTGATGCTTCTGAGTGATTCACTATTTGACCATTTACCAAATATTCTTCTGTCCAGTCACTTCTGTCCTTCTAAACCATTTTAAAGGAAGAAATATAGGATCTCTAAGAATTTTTTGGACTATTATTGCAAAAACTTGGTAACTTAATGATATATCTAGATTGTATAATACTGCTTATACTAATAAAGGGCTTAGAAGGACAGAGGAAGGAGAAAGGTTAAGTAGAATGTTATGTTCTAATAGCAATATAATGATCTTGAGAGTGAAAAAGTCATTAGTTCCTGCCCTTTTCCCCTTATCATTTTTCTGCATAACCACAGCAAACCTAAAAAGTCTTTCACTCTTTCTGAGATCAGTTTTTAGCTTGGAATTCTGGTTATACCTGTCACCATCAGTCATTCTGAGCCAATTTTTCCAATACTAATCGAAGTTCCCACTTGCTTTATTCTTCTACATAGCTTTGAAAATATGCTATATTGCTACACATTAGTTTTTGGTTTTTGTTTTTTTATTTTTTTCACTCCTTTAAATCTTATTCTTCAAACTAGTCTGGCTCTACAGACTAACAAATGTATGAAACATGTAAATCTACCATTTCTCTCAGTTTCTTACCAGCCAGTTCCGTTCTATTTTGTTTGAATTGTCTAAACCTTTCTCTGTAAATACCAATCTGGACATATTGACTTTGTGTACATTAATATTACATATTTCCCCATGGCCTGAGGGATGCAAACAAGTGTTGGTTGCTCGTTCGTATCTGACTCTGCAACCCCACGGACTGTAGCCCGCCAGGCTCCTCTGGCCATGGGCTTTTCCAGGCAAGAATACTGCAGTGGGTTGCCATTTCCTACTCCAGGGGATCCTCCTGATTCAGGGATTGAACCTGCATCTCCTGCTTTGACAGCTGGGTTCTTTACCACTAGTGCCCCTGGGGAGCATCTGTTATAACAGACATTTCGTCGCTTTTCTTGCTGTCTGTCAAAAGGAATTTCAGACTTATTTTTCCCGCAGGGGAGTTAACAAGCCAATGTGCAACAAGGGTCTTTGAAGACTTAATAGGTAATAATCATTATTGCGAGGAGATACCCCACATCCAAGGTCAGAGAAACCCCAGTAAGATGGAAGGTACTGGAGCGGCTATGAGGAGATACCCCACATCCGAGGGCAAAGGAGAAGCCCCAGCAAGATGGCAGGAGGGGCAAATTCATGTTTAGAATCAAATCCCATTCCCTCCGGAGATGTTCAGAGGGCTCAAACAAACCTTGTGTGCACCAGGATCTGGGAACCCCACAGAGACTGAGACAGAACTGTGTTTGAGCATCTCCTGTGGAGGTGTGGGTCAGCAGTGGACAGCTGCAGGGACGGGGCTCTGGGTGTGGGTATGGCACAAGTCCTCTTGGAGGAGGTCACCATTAACCCCACCACAGAGCTGCCATAACTTACGCAGGACTGGGAAATAGACTCTTGGAGAGCACAACAGAACGTTGTGCACCAGGACCCAGGAGAAAAGAACAGTGACCCCACAGAGACTGTCCCAGACTTGCCTGTGGGTGTCCAGGAGTCTCTGATGTAGGCATGGGTTGGTGGTGGCCTGCTGCAGGGTTGGGGGCACGGACTGTAGCAGTACATTCATGGGATCCTTTGAGGGAGGTCACCATTATCTTCATTACCTCCACCATAGTTGGGCCCCAGGTAAGTAGCAGAACAGAGCTCCACCCATCAACAGAAAATTGGATTAAAGATTTACTGAGCATGGCCCTTCCTATCAGAACAAGACCCAGTACCCCCCTCAGTCAGTCTATCCCATCAGGAAGCTTTCAAAAGTCTCTTATCCTTCTCCATCAGAGGGCAGAGCAAACAGAAAACCATAATCACAGAAGATTAACCAACCTAATCACATGGACCACAGCCTTGTCTAACTCAATGTAACTATGAGGCATGCTGTGTAGAGCCAGCCAAGACGGAAGGGTCATGGTGGAGAGGTCTGACAGAATGTGGTCCACTGGAGAAGGGAATGGTAAACCACTTCAGTATTCCTGCCTTGAGAGCCCCATGAACAGTATGAAAAGGCAAAAAGATAGGACACTGAAAGATGAGCTCCCCAGGTCAGTAGCTGCCCAATATGCTACTGGAGATCAGTGGAGAAATAATTCCAGAAATAATGAAGAGACGGAGCCAAAGCGAAACACCACCCAGTTGTGGATGTAACTGGTGATGGAAGCAAGGTCTGATGCTATAAAGAGCAATATTGCATAGGAACCTGGAATGTTAGGTCCATGAATCAAGGCAAAGTGGTCAAACAGGAGATGGCAAGAGTGAACACTGACATTTTAGGAATCAGCTAACTAAAATGGACTAGAATGGATGAATTTAACTAGATGACCATTATGTCTACTACTGTGGGCAAGAATCCCTTAGAAGAAATGGAGTAGCCATCATAGTCAACAAAATGCAGTACTTGGGTACAATCTCAAAAATGACAGAATGATCTCTGTTCATTTCCAAGGTAAACTGTTCAATATCACGGTAATCTAAGACTATGCTCCAACTAGTAATGCTGAAGAAGCTGAAGTTGAATAGTGCTATGAAGACCTACAAGACCTTCTAGAATTAACACCCCCCAAATAGTCCTTTTCATTATAGCAGAATGAAATGCAAAAGTAGGAAGTCAAAAAACACCTGGAGTAACAGGCAAATTCGGCCTTGGGGTACAGAATGAACCAGGGCAAAGACTTACAGTTCTGCCAAGAGAAATGCACTGGTCATAGCAAACACCCTCTTCCAACAACACAAGAGAAGACTCTACACATGGACATCACCAGATGGTCAACACCGAAATCAGCTTGATGATATTCCTTGCAGCCAAAGATGGAGAAGCTCTATACAGTCAGCAAAAACAAGACTGGGAACTGACTGGGGCTCAGATTATGAACTCCCTATTGCCAAGTTCAGACTTAAATTGAAGAAAGTAAGGAAAAGGACTAGACCATTCAGGTATGACCTAAGTCAAATCCCTTATGATTATACAGTAGAAATGACAAATAGATTCAAGGGATTAGATCTGATAGACAGAGTGCCTGATGAACTATGGACGGAGGTTCGTGACATTGTAAGGATACAGCAAGCAAACCATCCTTAAGAAAAAGAAATGAAAAAAGGCAAAATGGCTGTCTGAGGAGGCATTACAAATACCTGTGTAAAGAAGAGAAGTGAAAGGCAAAGAAGAAAAACAAAGATATAACCATTTGAATGCGGAGTTCCAAAGAACAGAAAGGAGAGATAAGAAAGCCTTCCTCAGTGATCAGTGCAAAGAAATAGAGGAAAACAACAGAATGGGAAAGATTAGAAATCTCTTCAAGAAAATTAGAGATACTAAGGGAACATTTCATGCAGAGATGGGCTCAATAAAGGACAGAAATGGTATGGGCATAACAGAAGCAGAAGATATTAAGAAGAGGTGGCAAGAAAACACAGAAGAACTGTACAAAAAAGATCTTCAGGACCCAGATAATCACGATGGTGTGATGACTCACCTAGAGCCAGACATCCTGGAATGTGAAGTCAAGTGGGCCTTACGAAGCATCACTATGAACAAAGCTAGTGGAGGTGATGGAATTCCAGTTGAGCTATTTCAAATCCTGGAAGATGATGCTGTGAAAGTGCTGCACTGAATATGTCAGCATCCTTGGAAAACTCAGCAGTGGCCACAGAACTGGGAAAGCTCAGTTTTCATTCAAATTCCTAAGAAAGGCAATGCCAAAGAATGCTCAAACTACCGCACAATTGCACTCATCTCACACGCTAGGAAAGTAATGCTCAAAATTCTCCATGCCAGGCTTCAGCAATACATGAACCGTGAACTTCCAGATGTTCAAGCTGGTTTTAGAAAAGGCAGAGGAACCAGAGATCAAATTGCCAACATCTGCTGGATCATGGAAAAAGCAAGAGAGTTCCAGAAAAACATCAATTTCTGCCTTATTGACTATGCCAAAGCCTTTGACTGCGTGGATCATAATAAACTGTGGAAAATTCTTCAAGAGATGGGCATACCAGACCACCTGACCTGCCTCTTGAGAAATCTGTATGCAGGTCAGGAAGGAACAGATAGAACTGGAGATGGAACAACAGATTGGTTCCAAATAGGAAAAGGAGTACGTCAAGGCTGTATATTGTCACCCTGTTTATTTAACTTACATGCAGAGTACATCATGAGAAATGCTGGAGTGGAGGAAGCACAAGCTGGTATCAAGATTGCCGGGAGAAATATCAATAACTTCAGATATGCAGATGACACCACCCTTATGGCAGAAACCCAAGAAGAACTAAAGACCTTCCTGATGAAGGTGAAAGAGGAGAGTGAAAAAGTTGGCTTAAAGCTCAGCATTCAGAAAATGAAAATCATGGCATCTGGTCCCATCACTTCATGGGAAATAGATGGGGAAACAGTGGAAAACAGTGTCAGACTTTATTTTTTTGAGCTCCAATATCACTGCAGATGGTGATCGCAGCCATGAAATTAAAAGACGCTTACTCCATGCAAGAAAAGTTATGACCAACCTAGACAGCATATTAAAAAGCAGAGACATTACTTTGCCAACAAAGGCCCCTCTAGTCAAAGCTATGGTTTTTCCAGTGGTCATGTATGGATGTGAGTGTTGGACTGTGAAGAAAGCTGAGCACCGAAGAATTGATGCTTTTGAACTGTGGTGTTGGAGAAGACTCTTGAGAGTCCCTTGGGCAGCAAGGAGATCCAACCAGTCCATCCTAAAGGAAGTCAGTCCTGAGTGTTCTTTGGAAGGACTGATGTTGAAGCTGAAACTCCAGTACGTTGGCCACCTGATGTGAAGAGCTGACTCATTGGAAATGACCCTGATGCTAGGAAAGATTGAACATGAGAGGAGAAGGGGACGACAGAGGATGAAATGGTTCGATGGCATTACCAATTCAATGGACATGAGTTTGAGTAAACTCTGGGAGTTGGTGATGGACAGGAAGCCTGGCGTGATGCAGTCCATGGGGTTGCAAAGAGTCAGACACAACTGAGTAAATGAACTGAACTGAATCATTTTTACTGTCCCATTCTTGATTTCCTTCAAGTAATATTTACATATTTATGTGGGATTCTAATTTATCTTTTTTTCCGGAATGTTTTTAGAGGGTAGGATCCTGTCTCTTTCCTATCTAAATTTCTGACTCATGGTAGATATTAAACTAATGTTTGCTGAATGAAGACCTAGTTTGTGTGAACACTGGTCTTTGTTAATAAGGAATACATGGTGTTCAAATTCACCTACTAGTGATTTTCTTCTTCTATGGCCATTAATGCAGTGGTTTACCTCTGCAAGCAAGCATTCATGTTCTTTATTTCAAAAAATCTGGGTCTTAGTAAAATCAGTTAGTATTTTTGATCTAAACGTCACTCTTATCTTGACAGTGGAGTGGAGGTATTGTTTACTTTTGACATGTTTTTTTAGCCAAAAATAAATAATAAATCATCCTCCGCCTGTTTCATTAGCCTTTTATGGGCTTTCCTGGTGGCTCAGAGGCTAAAGCGTCTGCCTGCAACACGGGAGACCTGGATTCGATCCCTGGGTTGGAAAGATCCCCTGGCGGAAGGCATGGCAACCCACTCCAGTATTCTTGCTGGAAAATCCCATGGATGGAGGAGCCTGGTAGGCTACAGTCCATGGGGTCACAAAGATGGACAGGACTGAGCGACTTCAGTTTCACTTTTATGGCAACTAAGGTGTCAACACTTTTTGTGATAAGCGTCAGATTATTAATCTCTTTTCTGCTCATTTGCAAAATAAGGAGGCCATATATTATTATTAATAAGAATCTTTCTAGCCTAAGGCTTCCCTGGTGGCTCAGTGGTGAGCCCAGGAACCACAACTACTGAAGCACATACACCCCAGAGCCTGGGCTCCATAAGACAGGTCACCACAGTGAGAAGTCTATACCCCACTGCGAGAGAGTAGCCCCAGCTTGCCGCAACTATAGGAAAGCCAGGGCCACAAGGGACACACAGCATGACCAGAAATACATAACTATAAAGAAAGCTGAGCGCCGAAGAGTCGATGCTTGTGAACTGTGGTGTTAGAGAAGACTCTTGAGAGTCCCTTGGACTCCAAGGAGATCCAACCAGTCCATCCTAAAGGAAATCAGTTCTGGGTGTTCATTGGAGGGACTGATGTTGAAGCTGAAACTCCAATACTTTGGGCACCTGATGCGAAGAGCTGACTCATTGGAAAAGACCCTGCTCCTGGGAAAGATTGAGGCAGTTGGAGAAGGGGATGACAGAGGATGAAATGGTTGGATGGCATCACCGACTCAAAGGACATGGGTCTAGGACAGGGATGGTGATGGACAGGGAGGCCTGGCATGCTGTGGTTCAAGGGGTCACAAAGAGTTGGACATGACTGAGTGACTGAGCTGAACTGAAATATAGTTTTTAAAAAGAGAATCTTTCTAGTCTATAATCCTTTATCGAAACAAGTCATTTTTATCATTTTTTTCACTAGAATTAAAACTAGCAACAATAAGTTAATGGACCTTCACAATACTTGTCCTTAATTCAAATGCCATAACATTATCTTTATTTGGCATACATTGTATAATATCCTCACAACTGTTAAATATGGCATCATACAATGAAAAATTATTGAGGTAAAACAGAGTTTAAATTGTCTGTGCCCTTTACAGAGTTTAAAAGATCAAACACAATTAGTGAACTTTATAAAACTTAAAATCTGAAAGGCACCAGACTTCCATTCCCAAATACCTATCTGGTTTGTTCTAACATAATTTTAACATTCTCCTACTGAGTCAGGAATAGATGCAACAAAAAATCCTTTTATGATAATCATTTTAGGGATGCCAGATCTATAGAAGAATGACAAAACTATCTCCTGGTTATAGAAAATCACACAGAAGGCAAGCTCAGGTTGAGGATATTAGCTTGAGATGGCCTAACAAAATAACATAGGCTGGGGGGCTTAAACAGACAATGGACATTTACTGCTTACAGTTCTGGAGTCTGGGTAGTCTGAGATCAAGGTGCCAGCAGATTCGGTCTATCTTCCTTTTCTTATGACACAAATCCCATCGTGGTGACTCCACCTTCATGGCCTCACCTGAATCTATTTACCTCCCAAATACCTCACTTTCTAGCACAATCACCTTTCCTTAGGGCTTCAACATAGACTTTGAGGGGCACACAAGCATCCAGGTGGGCTTCCCAGGTGACTCAGTGGTAAGGAATCTGCCTGCCAGTGCAGGAGACATAGAAGACTCAGGTTCAATCCCTGGACCAGGAAGATCTCCTGGAGAAGGAAATGGCAATTCACTCCAGTATTCTCGCCTGGGAAACTCCAAGGACAGAAGAGCCTGGTAAGTTGTGAAGAGTCAGACATGACTGCACGACTGAGCACACCCAAGTATAGTCACCGAGTCATGTCTGACTCTTCGCGACCCATGGACTCTAGCCTCCCAGGCTCCTCTGTCCAAGGGGATTCTCCAGGAAAGAACACTAGAGTGGGTTGCCATGGCCCTCTCCAGGGGATCTTCCCAACCCAGGGATCGAACCCAGGTCTCCCGCATTACAGGTAGATTCTTTACCATCTGAGCCACCAGGGAAGTAGGTATTTAAACCAAGTCCTCTGAACTTGGGGGAAGGATGGAAGAAGGCGGGGAATGGGTATGACTCTGTAAGTCTCCCATGATGTCTATAAATAAATAAAACATTCTATACACTTGTTAAGCTCCTATGACTCTTCTCTATAAGAGATTTTGATTTAGTATGTTTGGTGCAATTTCTAGGAATATGTATTGTAATTAACTCTTCTGACCAACTCTGACTCAGGCAGTCTCTGAACTACTCTACTACTAAACACTGGATTAGATGATGTGTGAGGTCATTTAAGTATCTAAAATGCTGATTACAGGGGCTTACCTGGTGGTCCAGTAGTTAAGACTCCATGGTTCCAATGAGGGTATGTGGGTGTGAACTCTGGTTGATCAACTAAGATCACATGTGAGGTCAAAAAATAAATAAAAAGCTGTTTACAAAAGCTCAGGAATTCATTAGAATCCAAGCTGACTTCTCTGTGTGGTAGTATAAATAGTCAAAAGAAGAATATTACATGTGAACTATATTTTTTAAAAAAGGTCTAAATGACCTTGGTAATCATTATGGTGTGGTCACTCACCTAGAGCCAGACATCTAGGAGGGTGAAGTCAAGTGGGCCATAAGAAGCAGTACTATTAATACAAACAAAGTTAGTGAAGGTGATGGAATTACAGCTGAGCTATTTGAAATCCTAAAATGTGATGCTGTTAAAGTGCTGCGCTCAATATGCCAGCAAATTTGGAAAACTCAGCAGTGGCCACAGGACTGGAAAAGATCAGTTTTCATTCTAACCCCAAAGATAGGAAATGCCAAAGAATTTTCAAACTACTGCACAATTGTGCTTATTTCACATGCTAGCAAGGTAATGCTCAAAATTCTTCAAGCTAGCATTTAGCAGTTTGTGAACTGAGAACTTTCATCTGGACAAGCTGAGTTGAGAAAAGGCAGAAGAACCAGAGATCAAATTGCCAACATCCACTGGATCATAGAGAAAGCAAGAGAATTCCAGAAAAACATCTACTTCTACTTCATTGACTACGGTAAAGCCTTGGACTCTGTGGATCACAACAAACTGTGGTAAATTCTTCAAGAGATGGGCATACCAGACCACCTTACCTGCCTCCTGAGAAACCTGCATGCAGGTCAAGAAGCAACAGTTAGAACTGGACATGGAACAATGGACTGGTTCCAGTTTGGGAAAGGAATATGTCAAGGCTGTATATTGTCACTCTGTTTATTTAACTTCTATGCAGAGTACATTCTGTGAAATGCCAGACCAGATGAATCACAAGCTGAAATCAAGATTGCTGGGAGAAATATTAACAACCTCAGATAAGCAGTTGATATAGCTACTTGCAGAAAGTGAAGAAGAACTAAAGAGCCTCTTGATGAGGTTGAAAGAGGAAGAGTAAAAAAGCTGACTTAAAACTCAACATTCAAAAAACTAAGATCATGGTATCTAGTCCAATCACTTCATGGCAAATAGAAGGGAGAAAAGTGGAAACAGTGACAGACTCTATTTTCTTGGGCTCCAAAAATCACTGCAGACAGTAACTGCAGCCATGAAATTGAAATTAAAAGATGTTTTCTCCTTGGAAGAAAAGCTATGACAAACCTAGACAGCGTATTAAAAACAGAGACATCACTTTGCCAACAAAAGCCCGTATAGTCATGGTTTTTCCAGTAGTCATGTACAGATATGAGATTTGGACCATAAGGAAGGCTGAGCACTGAAGAATTGATGCTTTTGAACTGTGGTGTTGTAGAAGACTCTTGAGACTCCCTTGGCCAGCAAGGAAATCAAACAAGTTAATCCTAAAGGAAATCAACCCTGAATATTCATTGGAAGGACCAATGCTCAAGCTGAAGTTCCAATATTTTGGCCACTGGATGAAAAGAGCCTACTCATGGAAAAGACCATGTTGCTGGGAAAGATTGAGGGCAGGAGGAGAAGGGGCGCCAGAGAGTGAGATGGTTGGATGGCATCACCAATTCAATGAACATGAGTTTGAGCAAACTCTGGGAGACAGTGAAGGACGGGGAAGCCTAGTGTGCTACAGCCCATGGAGTTGCAAAGTCAGACACAACTTAATGACTGAACAACAACATATGGGTTACCAAAATAATTAGCTGAGGAAGATTAAGACGTCATCTTGGAGATTATTTTTTGAAACTAAACTAAAAAGAAATAATTAAGATCTCTTCCTGAACTTTGCTTGGCACAATGAACTTATTTCGCCATGGGAAAGATAGTTAATCATTGTTAATAGATTTTTCCTTTTCATACTTTCTCCTCTTCTTTTTCCTTATTTATTCATATTTTCTCTGGGACACTAAAACTGCAACTTTGCATATTTCCTATATTACCAGTATTATTGGTAAATATTCATGTGTCCCTATATGTACAGGTTATTATTTTCCCTTTTTAAAATTCAGTTTCATGAAGCACTCTAGGCCATTGCGCACATTCTTTAGTTTAAATTGTTTCTAATTAGAGTATTAGCCTCATTAGCTTTTTTATAATGCCCTGGAGCTGTTCGGTTCCATTAGTGTTTTTAAAAAGGGCTAATCTGGAGGAAAAAAATCAGAGCATCTGACGTCCATAGTCTTGCACAGTCTGCAAAGCTACTTTACTTCTCAAATAAGGACATTTTTGTTTGTGTTGTCTACTTTCATGGTAACACATACTCACTATTAAAATATATAAGATAGATAATCTGGACCAATGAAGCAACATGAACTCAATGATAGTTTTGCCTCTTGCCCTGCCTTTTACCACCACAAGAAATAAGCTTTCTTGGTGTAGCAGCCACTCTATTATCAGGAGCTCTTTCTCGGCCAATTTCCAGGTCAAGGCCTGCTAAAAGCTTCTGAGGAGCCAAACAGTTTAAATACCCTGCAGTTAAATTAAGCAGCTCTATTCAAGTAAACAACAGTAAAGGTGATATTACCTCCACAATTCTTTTAACAATTCATGAATTCTCAGCCAAGGTGGATGAACTCATCTAATCAGCATGGTTAAAACAAATGGAGCTTAGATTCTGCTAGTTTTTTCTTCTTCACCCACAAAATTTAATTTGCCGTTTTCTTTTTAATGGAAGATATTAGGGAGGAGAAGGCTTTGAATTGTTATGAGGCTGGTTCATATTCCCGCCCTGGCTTTATTAATAGCTTTAGGGAGATTATGCAGTGTTCTGAGTTTTAGAGGGTTTTTTTCCTCTACATGCATACCATATAGACATATTGCAGTAACTGATATAAGAGCCAACGTAACAGGCTTAGTACAATGCCTAGCATGCACATTGCTCTTAATAAATAAAAGTAGTTACTTTTTAGCAAGAGAACAAATATTGATATAGGTGAATGTTTATGTCTTTCTTCCCTCACTCCCTCCTAATCCTTGTTATTTTTTCCTCCAAACTAGAACAGGTGCTTCCCTCTCTGCCCCTTCTCCTATCTCCGTGATCTCCATACCCATCTCTTCCCCCAGCTATCTGACGGAGTCCAGTATTTGCCACCTTAGCTTTGCTCTTCCTGTTTATGTGCTTTTTTTTAGAACATCCTGACTCTATTGTAATCAAAACATATCTTTTCTTTGTATTCCATTCATTTCCGTATCCTATGTGTTTTATGGGCTTCCCTGGGGGCTCAGATGGGAAAGAATCTGCCTGCAATGCAGGAGACCTAGGTTTGATCCCTGGGTCGGGAATATACCCTGGAAAAGGGAATGGCTACCCACTCCAGTATTCTTTCCTGGAGAATTCCACGGACAGAGGAGCCTGGAAGGCTACAGTCCATGGGGTCACAAAGAATTGGACACAAATGAGTGACTAAGGCTAACTAATTGGCTCATTGGTTACCAGTCAGACCAGCAGAGGCTCATGCCCTTTATTGCTTCTTTAATAAGCATAGTGGAAAGTTCTGATCTAAAGCTAGAATGGTCATTAGCTAGGGCCTGGGGCAAGTATGTAGGAAGGTCAGTCATGTGGGTAGGGTATAGGTGAATCAGGCACTGGTCCAAGGAGTTGTACAGAGAGCAAGAGAACCACCACCTTGAATGGCCTGATCCTATGCTCCATCCCTACAAACCCCTACAACTCTTACAATCCTCGTCCCCTGCTCTTTCACCATGTCCCAGAGGTCACGTAGGTAGAGGCACACTGTAACCAGATGCCATACATACATTACAGACAGCAGCAGCCACAGAGTATCACGAGTAAGATGCCTAGTGTCCTAAATCCAGTCATTCACCAGGATATGGGCAAATTCTGGAGCCAAGTACTTACCAGGTCAATGGAGAGGAAGTCAGTGGTGGCAGTGCCCTGTCCAGTGACAAGGAAAATAAGGCCACCCCTGGTTTTTGCAAACGCAGAGACCTCCATGGGAAGAGGAAGGCCTTGCTTTGAAGGAACTTGCCGGGAACTAACAGTTACATGATAGTTCTGACTGCATTGTTTTGTTGAGTGCAAATAGGGCTAGACCCATTAGATTTTCCCAAACAAAGACCTGTGTGTTCAGAAGGCAGGCTGTTCCACTCCACACCACGTAGGGCAGAGGGGCTCATGAGGTGTCAAAGTTTATGAAGTGTTTTACAGTAATGGTCCCAGACAAGGGCTCTTCGTATGTATTGACAGGAAGATGGGACGAGTCCTTCCCCTCACTGTCGGTCATCCTCACATGGTCACATGAGCTTAGGGTGTGTTAGTTAGAACGTACCCTAACACCCTTGCACACACACAAACCAAAATGGTTTAAAGACTTAAATATGAGACACGACACCCTTAAAACTCACAGTAGAGCACGTAGGCAAAACAATCTGCCATAAGTCATACTGATGTTTTCTTTGTTCAGTCTCCCAAGGCAAGAGAAGCAAAAGCAAAAATAAATTAACAGGACCTAATCAAACTTATAAGCTTTTGTACAGCAAAGGAAACCATAAATAAAAACGAAAAGATAACCTATGGACTGGGAGAAAATATTTGCAAAATAACGTGACCAACAAGGGCTTAATTTCCAAAATATACAAACAACTCACACAACTCAACAGTAACAAAAAACAAACAAGACAATTGAAAAATGGGCAGAGGACCTAAACAGATATTTCTTTAAAGGAGACATACAGATAGACAAAGGCATAGGAAAAATGCTCAACATGGTTATCACTATAGAAATGTAAATCAAAATTACAACGAGAGGAACTTCCCTGGTATTCCAGTGGTTGAGACTTCAGCTTCCAACGCAGGGTAGTTACATCCCTGGTCTGAAAGTTAAGATTCCACTTGCCTCAGCAAAAAACCCAAAACATAAAATAGAAACAATGTGGTACCAAATTCAATAGACTTTAAAAATGGTCCACATCAAAACAAGATCTTTAAAAAAACTACAATGAGATTCTACCTCACAACTGGTCAGGATGACCATCATTAAAAAGTCCACAAATAACAAATGCTGGAGAGGGTGTGGAGAAAAGGGAGCCCTCCTACATTTAGTTCGGAATGTAAATTGGTGCAGCCACTAGCAAGAACAGAAGAAGAAGATTCCTCAAAAAAGTAAAGAAGAAGATTCCTCAAAAAAGTAAAGTGTTGCCATGTGACCCAGCAATCCCACTTCTGGGCATACATTCAGACAAAACTTGAATTTAAAAAGATACATGCGCTGCTGTGTTCACAGCTGCCCTATTGACAACAGCTAAGACCTGGAAACAAACTAAATGTTCATCAGCAGATAAATGAATACAGAACATGTGGTGCATATGCACGATGAAGTGAACCGAATACACAGTGGAACAGAAAGAGTGAAACAATGCCATTTGCAGCAACGTGAATGGACCCAGAGATTATTATACTAAGCGCAGTAAGTAAGAAAGAGAAAGACCAATACCACACAATATCACTTATATGTGGAATCTCAAATATTATACAAATGAACTCATCTACAAAACGAAAACAAACTCACAGACATGGAGAACAGACTTCGTTGTTGCCAAGGGCGAGAGAGAAGAGAGACGGAGTGGGAGTTTGGGATTAGAAGGTGTAAAGTACTGGATAAACAAGAGGCTGCTGTGTAACAGTCGGAAAACATGGCTTTAGTCTTCCTCTCTTAAGAAGGTAAAGGCAGGCAAACTTAGACCCACCCAGCAATTAATGTTCCAGTATTTTATCCTCTTGGCAAATGCAGGAGACACAAGAGACACGGGTTCGATCCTGGGGTTGGGAAGATCCCATGGAGTAGAAATGACAACTCACTCCAGTATTCTTGGTTGGAGAATTCCATGAGGAATTCGCTGGAGAATTCCAGAGGACCCTGGTGGGCTACAGTCCATAGCATCGCAAGGAGTAGGGCACTACTGAGCGGCTGAGCATGCATACACACATTTCATCCTATTTGAAAAGACCCAGATGGTAAATGAATTCTCTTCATTTAACTTTAGTTGCAAGTTAGCAAAATCTAGAGAGACATTCCCAAAACATAATTAAAATTCCTATACAGTTTTAAAAGGCCTTTCCCCGGCCCCCCTTCACTCTTAGAAATGGCAGAGGATTAAAGTTCCTGAGCACCCAAGCAGATCATTTACATCTCAAAAGCACAAGAACAAAAATATCAATTCCTTCTAAAAGCTAACTTCCTCTATCGGGCATTCGCAAGAGCCAGTTTTAGAATGGTAAAAGATTATCATATTGGCCATTTTCAGGGATTCCTCCCCACCACCTTCCCGCCTCTAGATAGCCCATTCAGTTTAAAGAAATAACAGTAATAAACAACATTACTTATCACTCACTCATATTCATATGCCTCACTTTCAGAGGAACAGGAATCAGCATTCAAGTTCGCCTTCACCTGCGCTGTTATTAGCTCAGCTTCTGGGGCCTTTCTCAGAGTAAAAAGCAACCACCAGCCCACAGCTGTGGCTACCACCTTTGGTCTCCAACATCTCTTTTCGCTCCGGGATGGCGGCCAACATCCTCGAAATAGCCTTAGGGGTGTCTCTGAGTTCTCAGTACTCTCCTGGAGGCCCCACTCCTCACAGACAGTCACCAGAGGGCCCTACGTATTGTGTGCAACCACCCCGGGATTACCCCTGTGACTTTTAGGCTCTACATGCTAGGGGGCCGTGCCTGCAACTTTCCACTCCCCACCTTCTTTCCTGACATCTTGGGCTTATGGGAGCTTCCTGGGTCTTCTGGCTGTTCTGCTAATTGTTGCCACAGGCCTACAAGCCCTGTGTCTATGAATCTATGCAGCTTCAAGACCAAAGAAAAAGCCTGGAATCAGCAACACAGACATCAATGGTTTCGTGAATGGGGAAGCTTGCACGTCTGAAAAAGTCCCGGAGGGACACCCAACTGTGTGCAGGCAGACTGCACGGGGCATCTGGGCGGAGGGGCAGGTTTGCAGTTATCGGGGGAAGTGAGGTCAGGTGGGATCATTGGTTACCAGGGAAACCAGCGGAGGACATGCCCCTCACTTCCTCTTTGATCAGTAATCAGGAGGAGATGTTCTGATTTCAAGTTAGGAGGATCATTAATTGGGACCTGGGGCAAGCATGTAGGAAGGTCAGCATTTGAGTAGGGTGTAGATGAAGCAAAGGCTGTACTGAGAGCAAGAGAATAGTCACCTTGAGTGCCCTGACGATGCAAGTCCAGAGGAGAAGTTATAATCACCATAGCCAGTCCAGTCACTGAGGTACTGATGGATAGGCAAGCCTCTCATGTGAACCTCATCAGGGAGGAAAAACTTTTCCTCTATTCCCTTATGTTCAGTACTAGGGGCCTGCGAATTAAACAAATAAAAGGCAGATTAACAGGAGAAAAGGCACACACTTTTTATTAATATTTACATGCATGGGAGTTCACAGAAAAGAAATGAAACTCCTAGAAATGGTTACACCCGGGGGCTTGTATACCATTTAAACAAAAGAATAGGAGATTGGGGCTTCCATTGATGTTAAATCCTAAGAGAGTGATTAGGGAATAAGTTAGGTAACTAATGGGAGATAGGGGGTATTTTAGTAAGGTTTGTTTATGAAAACTTATCTCAACTTGTCCATCTGTGGTGATGAGTCACTCACTTCCTGGTATGGAGCAGGAGAGGAGGTCACAGGGAGGGGAAGAAATACCTTCATAAAGGGAATTTTATGCTTGCTTTTAGGCAGAGAGCAGGGGAAGTTAAAGGGGAGGCTAAAGAGCTCTTCCTGCCTCTGTTGATTATCGGTTGCCCTTAGTTCAAAAGGGACTTCCTTGGTGGTTCAGATGTAAAGAATCTGCCCGCAGTGCAGAAGACCCAGGTCCAATCCCTGGGTGGGAAAGAGCCTCTGGAGAAGAGAATGGCAACCCGCTCCAGTATTCTTGCCTGGAGAACCCCATGGAGAGAGGAGCCTGGTGGGCTGCAGTCCATGGGGTCACAAAGAGTTAGACACAACTGAATGACTAACACTTCTGCTCAAAAGAATCCTTATGTCAAAGAAGCATATTTTAGGGTGGCCAATCCTGATCTTCTTCAGCCTGAGCCAACCGGCATGTAGACAGATGTCTACCCAAGCAGAAACTTACTCAGTCAGATCTTGCTTTCATGGTATGCTCACCATAACCTCATAAATGTTATTAATATAAACTATAGATCTTTAAAATGCAGACTAGTAAGTCCTCTTTCCAGTCTGTCTCTGGAGATCTTGATCTGCATTGCCAACAAGCATTCAAGGTGATCATTACGCATTTTAAAAATTGAGAACTCCACCAGTGTACCTTTGGCAAGTACATATAATGAAACAAGCCACAGTTTTCTTACAAAGAACTTTTACCAGATTTTCAGTCAGTCCTGAATAATGAGTCAGAAGTTAACATCCTGAAAGTAATTGGAATTCTTCTCCCTAGAGTAAAAGAGATTGCTAGGCATCCTGCTATTTTACTTTTACCAGTTCTGGAAGCTGACATTATAAACAGAACCAAGCTGGGTTCTATTTTAAGACATATCAGCATCCCCCAGAGAGTCCTTAAAAATCCTGATTCTCAGGTCACACCCCAGAACAATGAAATCAGGACCTTTTGAAGTGGACCCAAGCATTTTTCAAAAGCTTGCCACGGGATTATAGTATGTAGACACATACTGTAGATGCATTTAAGAATCAGTGTACTAGCGTCATAGTACTCAACCCTTATTATTAGAATGCAATTATTAGAATGACCCAGGGAGGGTTTCCTGGAGATCCATTCCCAGAGGTTTCCATTTAATTATCCTTGGAGTTACCCTAGTTGTACAATGAACGGCCCATGTTGAGAACAAAGACCATAGAGCCACAATTCAAAGTGAGAAGGAAGAAGGGTGGTAAGGAGAGAAATTTACTTTCAGATTTGAAACATAGAAGGGAGAACGGGAAAGTGGAAGATAGGGTTTAGAGTTTCAGATTGAGAAAGAGGCTGCTGCTGCTGCTGCTGCTGCTGCTGCTGCTGCTGCTAAATTGCTTCAGTTGTGTCCGACTGTGTGCGACCCCAGAGACGGCACCCCACCAGGCTCTGCTATCCCTGGGATTCTCCAGGCAAGAACACTGGAGTGGGTTGCCATTTCCTTCTCCAATGCATGAAAGTGAAAAGTCAAAGTGAAGTCGCTCAGTTGTGTCCGACTCTTCGGGATCCCATGGACTGCAGCCTTCCAGGCTCCTCCATCCATGGGATTTTCCAGGCAAGAGTACTGGAGTGGGGTGCCATTGCCTTCTCTGGAGAAAGAGGCTAGTTTACACCAAATGATCCGGCATAAGCAATGTAATATAGAAGTGAGTTAACAGTTCAAATATCCTAGTTCTGAATGCACAGTCCTTCTACTTGAAAGACTGAGCAATTCTATACTCCAGGCTTTAGAAAGGCATCTATTCTTACTTTTTATCAACACCAGGTGTCTTTTTAAACAGCATAAGAAATGTTAGAAAAATTTTATTGCTCTTTAAGATATATGGTTGGCTAGGAAGACTGTGCTTCCCAGGTGGCTCAGTGATAAAGAAACCGCCTGCCAATGTAGGAGACATGGGTTCCACCCCTGGTTGGGAAGATCCTCTAGAGAAAGGAATGGCTCCACTGTTCTCGCTTGGAGAATCCCAAGGACAGAGGAGCCTGGCAGCCTATAGTCCATGGGGTCACAAAGAGTTGGACATTACTGAGCAACTGATACTTACACTTCTATCAAAGTTAATTGTGTATTTGATTTCTACACGGTGAACCTACATGGTGAACCAGATAGTAATTTATTGGAAGCATTTTATATTTTTATTGATCCCTCTGTTATGAATTGTTTGTTCCTTATATTTCTTAGGTTTTATATACCTGAACATACGGCTAGGATCTTGCAGAGAAGTCATATTTTCCATAGTTGGAGAAATTTCATTTAAAGCAAAATTAAAATCATAGCATGCATTGACCTTGTGATTTGAAAATCCCACAGAAGTGATCAAAATGGTTTCAATAATGTGATGACAATGTACAAATGTTTTGGAAAATGTGCCTATATATAAATATGTGAGTTTCTGGGTCATCACTTACTTGAGAGTATCTCGGTGTCAGTTTTAAGCTTAGTGTTAGGTTTTTAAAAATGTGTTTGCTGTTTGGAAAATGATCACGTAATAAATGACTTTCATTTATGCATCTAAATGGCTCATTTGGTCTTGGTCCAACTGTCCTTTGGGTGAGCATGTGGTGGTCTATCATTTGGTTCTATGTTGCTAGTCTTGATTAATTTCTGAGGCTCTTGGGATGAGCTCAGTTTATGAATTTGCAAAATATGTACACTTTGCATAAATTATATTACAGCACACTGTACTCAAATATAAGTCATTTATCATAAGAAAATTTTCAGGCTTCACAAACTAACATCAGAATAGATTGTTAGCTTCTAGAACAAAGCAAAAAAAAAAAAAAATTAAATCCACAAAGTTCAACTGAGTTAAAGCTATATCAGGTCAGATTTACATTTTTGGCTAAGATTACATTTTGTTTTTGTTTTTGAAACTATAACTCCCTTCTAAAATTTTAATATAAACTCAATTTCACCTCTCAGTGATGTGTTTGTTTCTATTCTCAGTATCATAAAATATGAGTTTCATTTCCATTGAGAATCCAGCTAGGCATTAAACTACTTTCAACTGTTCACTCTACCTTTATGGTATTCACAAAATAAATATGAGGTTTAGATTATTGTTCAAGTTTTGTCACACTCCTATAAGGAAATAAATCGTATTCTAACTTTTCTTCATAGACATATACCATTTTGGTAAGAAAAGAAAGTCCATGGCTTTCTTTTAAAAATAATGTACTATAAGGTAACAAAACTTAGGTTGTAGGCCAGGTAATTACTTTCTTTTCCTTAGAAGACTTTTATTAGACCATAAATATATAAGAGCATTTCTTTTTTTTTTTTTAATTGGAGGATAGTTGCTTTATAATATTTCTGCTCTCTGTTATACATCAACATGAATCAGCCACAGGCATACACACATCCCCTCCATCTTTAACTGCACCCCCTTACCTCTCACTCCACCCACCCCTCTCGGTTGTCACAAAGCACCGGGTTTGAGCTCACTGCATCATACAGCAAATTCCCACGGACTATCTATTGTACATACGGTAAAGTGTACATCTCAGTGTTCCTCTCCCAATTCAGTCTCCAATTTCAATACCCTCTCCTTCCCCAACTGTGTCCACAAGTCTGTTCTCTGTATCTGCATCTCCATCACTCCTCTACAAATAGTCTCATTAGTACCATCCCTCTAGATTCCGCACATATGCATTCATACACAATACTGGCGTTTCTCTTTCTGACTTACTTTTATATTAGGCAGGTTCATCCACCTCATTAGAGCTGACTCAAATGCATTCCTTCTTATGGTTGAGTAACATTCCATTGTATATCCGTACCACAACTTCTTTATGCATTTATCCGTCGATGGATGTCTAGTTTGCTTCCATGTCCTAGCTACTGTAAATAGCGCTGCAATGAACATTGGGGTACATGTGTCTTTTTCAATTATGGTTTTCTCAGGGTACATGACCAGTTTTGGGATTGCTGTGCTCAAAGTCTTCCAGAAAACTGCAGAGAAAGGAAAACTCCCAAACTCATTCTACAAGGCCACCAGCACCCTGATACCGAAACCAGATAATTATTAAAGTAGAATTTAACAGTAATTTGCTCAACTGTACAAAAATCAAGAGCAGGATTCAGACACAAGATTTTGCAGACAAACTGGTCTCTTTATTTTATCTATATCAATACCTTTAAAAAAACCTAACATGTTATACTTTCAGTTTGAAATTTTGTTTTCTTCTAAGAACAATAGCTTACTTCTTGGAAGGAAAGTTATGATCAACCTAGATAGCATATTCAAAGGCAGAGGCATTACTTTGCCAAC
Source organism: Ovis canadensis (assembly GCF_042477335.2). Taxonomy (NCBI): domain Eukaryota; kingdom Metazoa; phylum Chordata; class Mammalia; order Artiodactyla; family Bovidae; genus Ovis; species Ovis canadensis. Next base: position 26,611,233 of record NC_091248.1, read on the forward strand.
AAAGGTCCGTCTAGTCAAGGCTACGGTTTTTCCGGTGGTCATGTATGGTTGTGAGAGTTGGACTGTGAAGAAGGCTGAGTGCTAAAGAATTGATGCTTTTGAACTGTGGTGTTGGAGAAGACTCTTGAGAGTCCCTTGGACTGCGAGGAGATCCAACCAGTCCATTCTGAAGATCAGTCCTGGGTATTCTTTGGAAGGACTGATGCTGAAGCTGAAACTCCAGAACTTTGGCCATCTCATGCGAAGAGCTGACTCATTTGAAAAGACCCTGATGCTGGGAGGGATTGGGGGAAGGAGTAGAAGGGGACAACAGAGGATGAGATGGCTGGATGGCATCATCGACTTGATGCACATGAGTTTGGGCGAACTCCGGGAGTTGGTGATGGACAGGGAGGCCTGGTGTGCTGTAATTCATGGGGTTTCAAAGAGCTGGACATGACTGAGCAACTGAACTGAACTGAAGGACAAAAGCAACAACAACAAAAAGCTGGGAAAGTATGTGATCCATATCACACAGTTTGTAGTGCCTTAATCAAGAGAGAAGGAAGTAAATGGCAACCTACTCCAGTATTCTTGCCTGGAAGTCCCATGGACAGAGGAGCCTGGTGGGTTACAGTCCATGTGGTGGCAAGAGCTGGACATGACTTAGTGACTAAAATCACCATGATCAATCAAGAAGAGTGGTGTCCAACTCTTTGTGAGTCTGTGAACTATACAGTCCATGGAATTCTCCAGGCCAGAATACTGGAGTGGGTAGCCTTTCCCTTCTCTAGGGGATCTTCCCAACCCAGGGATTGAACCAAGATCTCTCACATTGCAGGCAGATTCTTTACCAGCTGAACAACAAGGGAAGCCCAATAATACTTGAGTGGGTAGCCTATCCCTTCTCCAGCAGCTCTTCCTGATCCAGGAATCGAACTGGGATCTCCTGCATTGCAGGCAGATTCTTCACCAACTGAGCTACCAGGGAAGACCAATCAAGAAGAAACTAACTCTAAATCCAGCAACATTTCCGAATACAGTAACAAGTGTTGGGAACTGTTGTAAGGCGAGAACAAGAGGATTGGTTGTTTAATATCTGCCCACTAATTAGGATAAGTTCTTGTTCATAATTCATACAGTTTAAAAGATTTACATGTATAAACATGCGATTCAAACTTCACTTGAAACTATTGTGTTAATGGTAATTGACAAGAGTCTAAAGTGGACATCAGAATCATGGCTAAGACTCTACAGAAAATGTACTAACAACTTCAGAGCAAATTTTTTATTTCTAAAAGCATATGACCACATCTACAAATGAAATATACTAGTGTTTTCTTAAAATGCAGCTTGCTACAATTTGAATTTTGTGTAAAGTGGGACTATAATGGACCTTCTCAAGATGGTTTTATCACTAGAACTAGACTGGAAATTGAAATAAAATCACAGAACTCTCCTGTTTAATTGGAGACAAACAGAGGTGTTTATCTACTTACTTTAATAATTAATTCATCAAGGCTAACGCCAAGGAGTGAAGAAGCTACTGAGATACTTTTGTTATTTTTTGATATTCCCCCCCACCATATTTTCACAATTAGGACTGCTTTGGACAACTATTTCCCCCAACAATTGTGTGCAAAGAACTATGCCATTTTATAGCTCAAGAACTAGGCTTAGCATCTCTAGGGGAATAAAAGTACTGAATATGAATTTCAGTAAAAGGTTTTCAATTTGAACTGTTGACACTCTGCTACCTGTTCTCTCAGCGAAGGATCAGTGTGTCTCTCTCATTTGTTTCAGTCTTAGAATAATGAATTATTCTGAAGCACAGTAGACAACATGCCGATCGCAAGGATGCCTGAGTTCAGGTGTGCCCTGTGGGTGGAGGATTGGCAGGTGGAAGACCACTCCTGGAATCCTTCTACCAGAGAGGCTAATCTGCTGAAAGTAAAATGCGTTTCTGGAGAGACAGATAAATATCTAACACTTGTTTATAAACATGCCATTTTTACCACTATAAAACTGAAAACCGAAAAGAATTGGTATAGCAGCTATTGTTTCAACCTGAGAAGCAGTGACGGTCATGAAAACATCACACCAATGTCTCATCCAGCAAATCTCTTAGTTTGGGGTGTTTTGTGTGAGCAACCAAAACAGTAAAAATAGGGAAAAAAGAGAAAATATATCACTTTTAGCCTAAAGGTACTGTGCAAGTCTACTGTGGATTATTTGTAGAGCTAATAAGTTAATCATAACTTAAAAATGACTTTAAGAAATCCCAAGAAGTTCTATAGTTTATTACTTGCAACAAATAAAAGTACTCAAACTTATCATGAACCATGTTTAGGCTGAAAAGCCAAGATACTGGATATATTGTAGGATGAGAAATGAACCAAAATGATGGTATGATTTTCAATGGCATGCCCAAACCATGAATGTAGGTAGAAATTCATGCTGAATCATTATCAATGTATTTAGACAGAAATGATACCTCATAGATTACAAAATCCATTTATGGATTTAAGCTTAATTTTATAACTAGCTTGACAAAAATCAGAGATTACAGATATCTCTGATGATTTCTGAATGTAAGCCTGGCGACTCTATCACGATTTTAGAGAAATATATTTTACTGCTACAATGAAGTATGTGTGAAATATTGTAAGACTAAAAAATAACAGTTTTTACCTTTAAACAGGGATGGTTATTTTAAAAGATGGACCTCTAAGGTGCAAGAATATCATTTGCATCGGAAGATGACGATGCACTCTGAAATTTACAAACATGAAATAAGCAGTTATAACTAACGTTTTGTAAACAAGTGACTCATTACTGTCAACACACTTTTCTTATTAATACTGGTACAGAAACAACAGTATGAGTAACATATCCTTTTATGCTAGAGTTATGGGTAAAACCAGGGCTTCCCAGGGGGCACTAATGGTAAAGAACCCACCTGCCAATGCAGGAGACCTGACTTGGGTTTGATCTCTAGGTTGGGAAGGCACCCTGGATAGGAATGGAATTGCTCTTCCCTTACTTTGCTTATTTCATAAAAAAATTATTCTAGGACTCCCCTGGCGGCACAGTGGATAAGAATCTGCCTGACAATGCAAGGAACACAGGTCTGATCCCTGATCCAGGAAGCTTCCACATGCCTCAGAGCAACTAAGGCCCTGTGCTAAAACTACTGAAGCCTGCATGCCCTAGAGCCTGCACGGCACAACTGTTGAGCCTGTAGGCTGCAGCTAAGGAAGCCTGTATGCCTACAGCCTGAGCTCTGAAATAAATGAAGCCACTACAATGAGAACTCCAGGCGCTGCAGCAAAGAGTAGCCCTCGCTTGCTGCAACTAAAGAAAGCCCTCATGCAGCAACGAAGACCCAGCACAGCTACCAATAATAAACAAGTAAATAAAAATTATTCTAGGGAACTCCATGTTTGTTCTATTCTTTTCTCTCCCTTTATGAACTTCTGGTAACACACCATCAGCCAGGTGCTTTCATGCTATAAATCAAGGAGTGATGAGCTGTTTCAGACTCAGCTTAGTCAATTTTCTCTCATTTTAAAATTTGATTCAGACTTGATTTAGGCTTAATTTCACAATTACACCCAATATTTCACTTTCACATATGAATAATTTAATTATTTGAATAGATACTCAGAATATCCATTATGAAAACTGGAAAAATTACATTGATAAAACCCCTAAAACAAGGTAGAATACATTTTGTACTTTTTATTGTGCTAATCTTATGGTCCTTTCTTATTAATTGCATTATTATTGGTTACAAAGGAAATAAGAATAACAGCCCACAGTATTCGACATGATTTGTAAAACAAATCACATATGAAAATAAAAATTCCCATCTTCTCCAAATATATTGCATTTTGGATGTCTTGTATGTTAGTACTAAACTCCACCTAACACTGACCAGGGATTCCTTGGTGGCTCAGTGGTAAGCAATCTGCCTACAATGTAGGAGACACAGGACAGGTGAGTTTGAGCCCTGGGTCAGGAAGATCCCCTGCAGAAGGAAATGGCAACCCACTCCAGTATTCTTGTTTGAGAAACCCATGGACAGAGGAGCCTGGTGGGCTACAGTCTGAGAAAAAGTCAGACCGGACTTAGCTACTAAACAAAAGCACTGCCCCAGTCCCTTTCCAATTAGCAAATGCAAAATTTATGACCTCTTATCCCCTACACATTATTGATCTATTGAACTAAGTTTTGACCCTTCAGTTCAGGTCAGTTCAGTCGCTCAGTCATGTCCGACTCTCTGCGACCCCATGAATCGCAGGACGCCAGGCCTCCCTGTCCATCACCAACTCCCGGAGTTCACTCAGACTCGCGTCCATCGAGTCAATGATGCCATCCAGCCATCTCATCCTCGGTCGTCCCTTCTCCTCCTGCCCCCAATTCCTCCCAGCATCAGAGTCTTTTCCAATGAGTCAACTCTTCGCATGAGGTGGCCAAAGTACTGGAGTTTCAGCTTCAGCATCATTCCTTCCAAAGAAATCCCAGGGTTGATCTCCTTCAGAATGGACTGGTTGGATCTCCTTGCAGTCCAAGGGACTCTCAAGAGTCTTCTCCAACACCACAGTTCAAAAGCATCAATTCTCCTTATAAAGTCAAAATACCTTTCCTAATTTAGAGAAGTGCAAATGTCGTCTATGATGGCACCATTCAATAGAAATTTCTGTGATGAAAATGTTCTGTATTTATCCTGTTCAATAGGGTAGCCACCAGCCACATGCAGTTACTGAATCTTTCAAATGTGGCTAGTGGGACGAAGGAACTCAATTCTCTTACTTATTTTTTTAAGTGTTAAGTTTTGTTTATTTTTGGCTTTACCAGGTCTTTGTTGCTGCCCGGGCTTTTCTTTAGCTGTGGAGAGGGGGGCTACTTTCTATAGCAAGAGTTTCTCACTGCAGTGACTTCTCTTGCAGAGCACAGGCTTTATTTAGGGCTGGCAGGCTTCAGTAGTCGCGCCCCCTGGGCTTTGGAGCACAGGCTCAGTAGTGGCGCACCACTTTAGCTGGCTCAAGGCATGTGGAATCTTCCCAGATCAGGGATTGAACCTGCGTCTCCTGTGTCAGTAGGCAGATTCTTTACCACTGAGCCTCCAGGGAAGCCCAGAACTTAATTTTAAATTGTATATGATTTAAGTTAAATAACCACATGTATTGGATTAGTTAGTAGTGGTCTAGTAGTCCCTTCAAGCATTCAGATAAGTGTTAGAAATGGAAGGTGGATAATGGGCAAGCCAGGAATCTAAAATTATGTTTTAAAAACTCTGTCATTCATCCCTTCACTATGAATTTTTCCAGAAGGTTCATATTAAAAAAAAAAAAAAGAAAGAAAGAAACCCAAACCAACCGAATTCTTTAGGCTGCTTTTCTGCATGAATCATCTTTTTGTAAAGAGGTGTAAGACTGGTTTTGTTGCCAACTCTGCCCCCTCATCTACAGACAGAACTCAGTGATTAGGTTCCTGCATTTATTTAAGTTATTCTCCTAAAAAACATGGTTTCCATACTGCAAATAAATGACAGGAACTTTTCCACTCATTTACCCCAGACTGCACAAATGTTCTTTCCAAAAGTGGAGACTGGAACCACAGCCCCCTCACATTGCCTGTTACATCTGTTTATGCTTATAGAAGTGACATCCACGTCGTAGACAGAGAATGCCAATTCCTTGGGAAAGCACCCAGAATTTGGTGAGGCTTGAAGAAAAAAAACTCCACTGTTCAAAATAAGAGATACATAGAATTGAGTAGCGACAAAGCTCTTTTGAAATTAAATGAGAAAAGATTTTGCTTCAAGAGTATATAGCTTCTGTGTACAGACTGGCCAGAGTTCATATGTAGCTATAATCACTTTCTAGTGATAAAGCTGTGTGCTCAGTCATTCAGTTGTGTCTGACTCTTGGCGGCTCCATTGACTGTAGCCTATCAGGCTCCTCTGCCCATGGAATTTTCCAGGCAAGAATATTGGAGCAAGGTGCCATTTCCTTCTCCAGGGGATCTTCCCAACTCAGGGATCGATCCCTGTTTGCCTGCATTGCAGGCAAATTCTTTACCACTGTGCCACCTGGGAAGCTCTAGTGAGAAAGCCGTAGGTAAGTTACAAAACCTAAATCTGTCTTCCCATCTGTAAAAATGCAGGTAATAATGGTTCCCTTGGAAAAACTCATGTAAGGCTTTAAAATGGACAAACAGATTATTGAGTGTCCTTTCAATGGAATGCTGGATGTTACTACAGCAGTAGTCACCAATCTTTTTGGAACCAGGGACTTGTTTACTGGAAGACAGTATGTCCAGGGACTGGATTGAGGGTGATGGTTTCAGGATGATTTAAATGCATTATGTTTACTGTGCTCTTTATTTCTATTACTTCACTTTATTTCTATTACTTCAGCTCCACCTCAGATCATCAGACATTAATTAGATCCCAGAGGGAGGCTGGGGACCCCTGGGATTCTTCATGGTTCTACAGTACTTTGCACCTTTGCCTGCCTTTGACTATAGACTTTTTACCATTCTATAAGCCCTAGAAACTTAAGGCACCTGTAAATGGTTCTTATCTGTAGAAATACAAAATCATTTTGTTCCTGAAGAGATACAGTTGATTACTACCCTGATAATTCAAAACATTACATTTTGGTGCCTTATTAACCAGTTTTACCTCTTTTCTGATTTTCCATAAAGTTTTGTTCTTCACATTGTCATTTGGACGGGTTATATCTTGGTGTTCCCTCCCTAATTGATGAGTCAAATAACATTTTTGACACATCTTCATTTTACATTTGTATTAGAGTATATTTTTACCTTCTTGAAAAATTATCCTTAGAAGTTCCTACTTCATTTTTTTTTTTTTTTTTTGAGCATTGGTTTAAAGGTCTTTATTGACAGTCATGATAGATCTTATATTTTGCAGGAAGGCTGTAACACTTGCTGTATTTTTGATGGGGAAAGGAGGGGGTATTGAGCATTTATAAAAGGGGTGGGGGGTTGGGCGGGAGAGTCTGAAAAACTCTTTCCTGACGAGAAAGCCAGAAGAGTTCCTCCTCTCTCTCTTTTTAGCAGTGGCGCCTTGAGGTCAAGGTGGGTGTTAGGTGAGGCGCAGCGGCCTAAGTGGCGGCCATTCTGGATCTAGGCCTAGGGATTGGCCTTGCAGGCCAGGAGCGTGGCCCAGGGTTTTAGATGCCCTGGGGTCATGGAGTTAACTGCAGACTCTCTGGGATGGGGCCCCAAGAACCCAGTTCTCGCGGCACCAAGACCCGAGCCGAAGGGCAGGCCGTGCCCCAAGCCCGAGGGGCTCTTCGCCCACGGCGCGGGGCTGGGGGCGGGGTGGGGCGGCCTCGCCTCGGGCCGGTGCTTTTCGCCCTCCGTTGGCCGCCAGAGGCTCCCTCTCTCCCTCTCCTGGGATTTTGCTGCCGGGCTCCCTCTCTCTGCGGCCCTAGAGTTAATCCCATCCGCCGAGGTGAGGCACCTGTTACCCCGGGCCTTCCTCACCCCCGCGGCCTCTCCCCCATTCCACCTCGGCTCCGCGGCCGGCCAAACGGCCCGGCGCGCGCGGTCGCACGTGGGCGAGGCCCCTGCCCCGGCCGGGACCCCCGCCCCAGGCCCGCCCGCGGGTGCGAGCGCCTCGGGGCCCGGGCCGCCGCCCGCCCGCAATGGCGTTGGGCAGTGCAGCGCGCCTCCCCGGGCCGCCCTCCGCGGGCCGGGCGCGCGTGGGGGCCGCGGCGCGAGTGGAAGCGGCCGCCGCAGCCGCCCTCCGCGCTGCGCCGTGAGGAGCGGGTGGAGGGGCGGCGAGCGGGCCGGCGCCGAGCCGAGTTGCGGCCACCGCGGGGCGGGGGGCGCCTCGGAGGAGGGGGTGGGAGCCACGGCCGCCTGACCCTCCCCGCCGGCGGCGGCTCCGGCTCGGGTAAGGGGGAGGCTGTGCGCGGGGCGAGGAGTTGGGGAGGGTGGAGATGAGGAGGAAAAAATCGGGATGTACAAAGGCTGAGTTGCAGGCTGAGGGTGGGGGTGGGTTGCGGTTGGGGAGCGATAGGTTGAGGATCAGAGGCATTATCAGTGGGATCTATTGTCTCCTGGCACTCTGGGACGAAAAACAAAGGGATTTATTAGCATTACCCTGTAATTTTTTCCTTTTTTTTTTTTTTTTTAATGTGGCTGGGGAGCTCGGCTTTCCCCGAGCCACGCCGGCATCCGCCTGGCAGCCGCCCGGAGCCGCAGCCGATGTGTTAGGACTTCAGGTGCTTCTTGGCACAAAGCTAGTCCGCGACCTCCTACCATAGCGCTTGGCGTCACCTGCTCTCCCGGCCCTGCCCCTGCCCGGGGGCCGAGGGATTGCGTCCCGAACCAGGCTTGGGAATCGGCTGCCTCTCAAGTTGGTGTTATTTATGTTTGTCTTTTGTGAGGGCAGGTTTTGAATCCCCCGGCGGCCCCATCGCCCCCGCCCCCGCCTCTTCGGGGTTTGGAATTGGCGGGGGCGGGAGTGGGGTGTGAGGGTGGGGGTGGGGGAGTAGGGTGTGAAGGCTGAAACAAATGTCAGGGTAGAAGGAGATTGGCGATGCCTGACAGAAAAACAGGCTCCACACTCTGAAGCCTTTCTTGTTTGTCTGCATGGGCCATGCATGCGTGCTGGGCCAGGAGCCGAGTTTGGTTGGAGACGGTTTCAATGAAAGTGTGTGCTTCCTCATCTGATGGAGCGTGCGGGTGATAGGGCTCGGGCCTAATAATAAAAAAACAAAACAAAACAAAAACAAAATGAAAAATCTTTAGAACTACAGTGTCTGCTCCACAGCGGATCTTGAAGTATTTGCTGGCATATTGATGTAAAATCCAGCTGTGGGCTTGAGGAAACTGGCCAGCATGCATTGCGTTGTGTTCTGAGCTTGTAGTAAGTTAGAGGCAAGTGTAATAAACAAATCAGGGCTGTGAAGAGGTTTCATGGTCTGTTTACCTTCTGATCGTCACGTTCTCATACATTGATTCCCATGATATTGTATATCCCACTCTATAATTAATAATGTTCACTCTTAGGAAACTTCCAAATATTTGATATGGTTCTGAACTTGGAGTGAAACTTACTGCCATTTAAGAACGTTATTATGCTTGGTCTGAAATTGCCCTAGGGGCTTTGGGGCTGATATAGACGAGAATATCGGACCAGAAAGAATGGAATAAGCCGCTGTAGGCATGTTTTGGAGTTTGTAAACATAGATTCTGAACTTTTAATTATGCTTGTACAAAAAGAATATGTTCTACCTGATGTGGGGAATCTCAAGTGAATTTCATTTTTCTGGATAGTTTGATGATTTTTTAAAGATCTGGGGACAGCTGGTTTCTTTTAAGGTCATTCACAAAACCAACCAAAACGGGCTGAAATATTGCTTTCAAGTGTACTTATGTGTCACGCGTATGTGTGTGTGTGATTTTGGTGTGTGTGTGGGGGGGTCCTCAAGTTATGTTTGAAACAGTTTTGTTACCCAAGATTGATCAGAGTTATTACTTTTAAATTCTTGACTTTGAAGTTTCCAGTTCAAAAAGTAATTTCTTAGTTGACATGTGGCTAAGCCACTTTGAAAAATGTATTAATAGTTGACTAAGCATAAATTCAAATAAGTAAATGAATTCAGAAATTCATTCTTTTCTGTTACAGATGAACCTGTAGTCTTGCTTTGAAAAAGCCATTTTGTGTAACTCTTGACTGAATAATTTCCTAATACACCTGTTGGGAGGATCACTGACACAATATGCCATTTGAGAGGTACTTTTTCTTGACCAGATACTGGTGATTAGAGAAGAGAGGTGTTTTGTTTTTTTGGTTTTTTTTTTTCTTGATCATTATGAACATTGGCTTTTCACCCCTGAAGTAAAAATGTTGAAAACTGAGTCTTCGGGTGAACGTACCACGCTCAGAAGTGCCTCTCCTCACAGGAATGCATATAGAACTGAGTTCCAGGCATTGAAAAGTACCTTTGACAAACCCAAGTCAGATGGGGAACAGAAAACAAAAGAAGGTGAGGGCTCCCAGCAGAGCAGGGGGAGGAAATATGGCTCCAATGTCAACAGAATTAAAAACCTATTTATGCAGATGGGTATGGAACCCAGTGAGAATGCTGCAGTCATTGCCAAAACAAGGGGCAAGGGACCCTCATCCCCTCAGAGGCGAATGAAGCCCAGAGAGTTTCTGGAAAAAACAGATGGCTCGGTTGTGAAGTTGGAGTCCTCTGTTTCAGAACGAATTAGCAGATTTGACACAATGTACGATGGCCCTTCATATTCTAAGTTCACAGAAACTCGCAAGATGTTTGAGAGAAGTGTGCATGAGTCAGGACACAACAACCGCTATTCCCCAAAGAAGGAGAAAGCTGGAGGGAGTGAACCTCAGGATGAATGGGGTGGTTCCAAGTCCAACCGAGGCAGTACTGATTCCTTGGACAGTCTTAGCTCCCGGACCGAGGCTGTCTCCCCAACTGTGAGTCAACTGAGTGCAGTATTTGAGAACACCGATTCCCCCAGTGCCGTCATTTCCGAGAAGGCTGAGAACAACGAATACTCAGTGACTGGGCATTATCCCCTGAATTTACCATCTGTTACCGTTACAAACCTTGACACCTTTGGACACCTGAAGGATTCTAGTTCTTGGTCTCCTCCAAGCAAGCACAGTGACGATGCAGAGGATGCTCGGAAGAGTAGTACAAGCCCAGGGCTAGAGGTGGCTTCGAAAAGTACGTCTCTCGCGTCTGTGCCCAGTGAGGAGGCGCGGCAGAGCACGGCAGCCGAGGACCCCGCATCTAACCAGGAGGCTCCCGACAGAACTGACAGGCACACCCCTGAAGAACCTGGTGCTGAAAGCCAGGCAGTGCCAGAGCCTGAAATCCCTTCACCACAGAACGAACCTTCAGAAGACGCAGAAGCTCGTTTGGTGGAGAGTGAGGCAGCAATGCAACAGAAGAGAGAACTTGCAGGTGGTGATTTCACCTCTGCTGATGTATCTAGGTTCGCTTGTGAAAAGGAAGTATTTGAAGAGCCGCATCGTTTTGGCAGCTCCCATGTTTACATGCACAGTGACTATAATGTGTATAGGGTGAGATCCAGGTATAATTCAGACTGGGGAGAGACAGGTACTGAGCAGGAGGAGCAGGAAGATAGTGATGAAAGCAGTTACTGTCAGCCTGATGTGGAATGCTCAGAGATCGCTGGATTGCCAGAAGAGGAGGACATCCCGGCAAACAGGAAAATTAAGTTTAGTAGTGCTCCGATTAAGGTAAGTATATTTTCTTAGTTTGTTTTTGGAGTTGTTGTCCCCCCCCCACCAAGTTTTTTTCTTAGTATTTGGGCCTAACTCTATGTAGACGAAGACGAGGACTGACAACTGTAAAAACTACCAGGTTGTTGATACACATATGTTGTCTGGTGATTTGAAGAGTTTGGAGTTTTGAGAGCTATTTCTGGATGTGCTTTGTAGTTGTGTAAACAGCAATACTGAAGTTGAAGAAGTTTGGGGATTGTGAGATACATACCAGTGGACTGGAGTATGAATAATATGAACCCTGAAAACCAGGAGTGTTAGTTTGAAGGAGAATTACTTCTTTAACTAGTTTCACTTGAAATTACCCATAAATAATAAAATTATCTAAATGTAAACCCTGTAGGATTTGAGGGATCATGTACAAGGGGAGAGTTATGATAACCTTGAAATAATATTCTTTATTTACTTGCTTAAAAAATCTGAGTTATCCCTTACTGAAGTGTAGGTGGATTGTGAGGAATGCTGGAACTTTTTTTTTTTTGTACTGCTCCTTGATAGTGAATGTTTGATTCGTGGAAATACGTTAGTGGACTTAACTACTTAAATTGGAAAGCTATGACTCTAAATAGCTTTGAGTTCAGAAGTTGTTATATGGCTTTAAAATGGAATTGTTTGAAAGGATGTTAAATTGATTTGCCATTCATGGATTTCTTTTTACCTCTTAAAAACTGGATAAATGCCAGTTGAATTCAGATGCTCTATTCTAATGACTTCACTTAGTTAACATTTGGAATAGAAGAATAGCACACACACACAAAAATACATCCGCAGCGAGTGGTGAAACATTATTAGCTGATAGTGGCAGTGGGGCAGGAGGTGTTTGGTTGAGTATCAGCATCTCCTGGAGTGCTTTTTCAAAGTGTCTTTGCCCATCAGCTGAGTCCCAAGATGCTGGCATGCCCTCTTAGGGGAATCTGGAGAGCTGTGGTGGCAGAGTATGTAGTTTGCAACCACTTTCTAGGGACTTTTAGCTCACACAGTGTGTGTAGATGATAGATTTGGAATTAGATATGTCATTTTCTTAAATTTTCTCCTCAAAATCTAAAGCCACTGTCTATTGTTATTTCCATCTTATAAAACTTTCATAGAAGGCTGTAAGATATGTTATTTACATAACAAAGATAAATATGACCCTTCTGTAACTGTGAAATTCCTTCTTGAAATAAGCTAATAATCTGTGAAATTCTTTACTGGTGTTAACAGGCAAACTTGCCTTTCAGTTGTGTAAAGCAAAGTTTTGGGTCAGAATGGGCCATGTCAAGTTAAACTATGTTTAAAATAACTTCTGGAGCTATGAATCTAGTTTCTAAGGAAACTAAATTTCTTTGCTGCTCTTTTCCCACCTCCCTTTGTCATTCTCTCCCCTACCCCCAAGTTGTAGGCACCCTCATTAGAGGTCCCTTTCCCTCAGGCCCGTCCAGCCAACTCCTAAATTTCATTGTTCAAGTCCCCTTTGCAAGTGCTCTCATTTGAGCATCATCTTCCTACCCCTTAGGAAGAAAGCAACAAGATTAAATTGTTACACATCCAGCAAGGCAGGAATAACTGAAATGAACTCTTCAAGGAGTTTGTTAAAACCAGTGACCAACTCCCTAATGGGGAATAGCAGCTTACTAAAATTTATCAACCCAGATGGAGCACCAGCCTTGAATTTGGGTCCTGTGCTGCACAAAATAGAGCTGCAGTTATCAGTTGAATGGATTTTAAAGGATTTATGACTGAAACTTGGATGTTCACCTGTGAACAAACCAGGGTTTAGGGCATGATATTTCGAAGTTGAAGTCATTTCTTTTCTGCCATTGCTTATAACAATAAGCGTTTTGACTCTTAATTTGCACACTGCAGACTGTATTTCACATAAGAAGGAATGAAATAGAGTGCATACGTTTAATGCTTTCCATTGAGAGCATGGATCAAGCATCAGATTTGTGAAAGATAAGGCGCTGCGTTTTAGTGGGCAGTTAACTGTACTAGTTGGAGTGGATTCAGTCTGTGAACAGAAGATACATTCTTAGCCCTTTGTAATGAATGAGACAATTATTCTTTTTTTGTTCCCATTGTTTAACGTGTAAGTGGATTCACTTGGAAATCTTGAGAGCTACTTTCCCACTGGTGGTGGTGATGATGGTAGTGTTTAGATTATTCTCCAATTAAGATTTTTGCCTCAGAGAGTGGTAATAATGTTTATTGAATGCTTGTCAGATGTCTACTCTCATGCTGTTAGCTGCAGAGGACACAAAAATCTATAAGGTTACCTCTTCCTCTGTGAGCTTGTGGAGTCAGTTCTTAAACACATGGCATTTAAAACCCATGAAACACAGTGTAAAAACCTGTGCGGAAGTGTCTAATGTCGTTTGAGTACTTTAGCCGTTTTTGGCTATACTAAATGTGTGGCGTGAATAGTATTCGATAGGTCATTTGGAAGGGAACACACTCAGCCATTCTCTATGGGTGTTTCCTTATTCTTTTTATAAATATTTCTTTATTGGAATGGGAAGTTATGTGCTTTCCAACATAAATCTTTTCCTTTGAAACATAAACACATTCCCTGTTTCAGAAGTAATAACAAGCATATTCCTTGCAGAAATGATCTTTAGAGCTTTTACATTCTTTTCCTGATGCTCTCACCGTATTCTTCACTAAACATTCTCAACACTTTGGCCTCCTGTTTCATAACTTGTTTATGACCTTTATGTATGTGACAGTGTCCAGTTTCTATTTTAGTTCTTCTGTAGATGTTATAAATTGATGTTTCCCTAAGATGTCTTAATCTGGACCTAGAAAAATGTCAAAATAATAGCTGATCTTTCCTGTGTATGTATATCCTTTATATATAATTGTTGATGACTTTTAGAAATGGTCAGATTGTTTCTTAATGGATAGATTAATGTGCTTCATTGTGTCATGGAAAATTAGAATGAAATTAATAACAGAAAATATAAAATCCAGCTTCGGAGTATGGAATGAGGGAGTGTTATGAAGATATGCTTATTTGATATGTGGATATATTTGATATATGGAATTATTCTCAAGAATAATTCATTCTCAAGAATTTCTCGGAATCAAGAAATTGAATTAAATTTGTCTCAGATAAATCAAAGAAAGGGTGACATTTAAATTTTTAAAAAAATATTATTTCAGAACATTTATTGAGTCCTTACTATGTGTCAGGAACAGTGAAATACAAAAAATACATAAAATTACCAGAGCTGATGAAGTCAGGAACCGGTGGCCGGTGGGAAGTATACAGCCCGTTAGTGTCACTCCATAGGGCATTCTGTTCACCTCTGTTCTTGGATGACCCAAGTCGTCACTGCAGTCTTGTTAAGAAAGCCGGGACCCTTTCTCTGTTTCTGGCAGTCTCAGGTCCTTCAGATCGGTGTTCTTGAAACATAGTGTATCGGAAAAAGTGTATTTTTGTAATTCCCAGCAAGACAAAAGTGCTGGATTGGTGTTGAGATACATTATGCTGTACTTTTCTCTGTGTTTTCTCAAGTTGCGTGGAGTTTTACACAGATGGAGTTGAACGAGAGTCACCAATGGCTGCAGTGTTGCTCTAAGCCGTACATGATGGTTGTTGAAAATGGATTTCTTGGCATTCCCTCCCTGTTCTGGGGCTGTGAGTTATTTTCAGGGGGGGGTACATGAGGCCTTTTATTCAGGATGGTGTTCTGAGCATCATTCTGACACCCAAATTTCTGTCTTTGTGCAGTTTTCTCTAACAGTCTCGCTCAGTGCTTCTAAACTTGAATTTGCATTATCAATCACTCAGGGACCTTTTGAAATGCATATTTCTTTTTCAGTAGCTGTTTTGTAGGAAATTACCTTGATGCAGTAGTTAGCCTCCGAGTACACTACCAGCTATCCCAGAGGTATGGAGTAGACAGGCTCAGCCACCAAATTAAGATACTTGAATCATACGATTTATCAAATCAGTTTAAAACACACAGCCCAAAGCAAGAGGAAAACCGTGGAGGGTGGTGAGGAGGGTGGCGGAAGGTTAACGAACTTAAGGAGATTGAAAGGAGATTGAAAGGAAGGACCTGAGTTCTTTCACTTTTTTGTAGCTGAATCCTGGGTACACAAAATTCATGTGTCCTGTGTCTCTCACATCAGCCTTTCCCACCGATGTGCCTGCTTCTGAGGACTAGAGTTGAGGAAGAACTCTGCACAGACTCGTGATGCCCTGGGCATCTTACTTCCTGGGATACACACTTGCTGAATCAAAGGGAGTGGGGACAGGTACACTTAGATGCAGTTGTAGGTTTACCAGTTTGCCTGCTGATGAGCCGTGGGGGCTATTTGCGTTTCTTGGTGAGAGCACCTGAGGGTCCAGAATAGCCTCATACTGAATGTGCTCGCTGGAAGGCTGATATGGAGATGGCATCGCTGTCAGTCCAGAGATGGCATGATAATGGCTTGGTCTTGCCATTCCTTTCTGTTTTGGAATATCTTGCAGGTTACTGACTTACCTAATTTTAACATGTCTTGTGACTTTTCTCTTGGTCTTACAAGCTCTCATTACTGTGCTTAACTAAGTCACTTAATGTTAGCTTACTACCATCAGTGATGATAACTTCTTAAGAGTTTCTTCCAATCCATTTATTTTCTTGACCTTTATAAATAGAATTTCATATTCCCAAGCAATACCGCAGACTCTCACAGTAGTAGGTCTGGGGTGAAATTTTGCATTTCTGACAAGCTCTCACATTGGTGCCGATGCTGCTGATCACCAGACCACTATTTGGAATATGATTTTGAAGTATAATCTTCTGGCTTCTGAATGGGGCTTGTAACAAAATTTGCTCTTCAGATGGGTCTGCTGTAGCTGCTTGTATGGAAAAATATTCTTTGAAGCTGAAACAGGTGTAAACTTGTTTCTGGATGCCAAAGTGGATTATGGTCTCTAAATTCATAAGGAGTTTGGGTCATTAAAAAGTCATATTTTCGACTCTGTGTGGTCTAAATTTTTAATTATAAAAGGACAGGAGGAGAAAGTTCTTGACAGACTCAGAAATTCTATTTCTTTCATTCTTTTGGAAGCCTAAATTTAAAAGCTTCTAGGGAGAGTATTAGAATCATCATTTTGTGTAGCTTGCTTTTATTTGGATAGCATTCAAACTGAGCTTCCTTTTAAAATTTGGTGTTTTATAAATTATGGTTTATAACCAGGCAAATATGTCAAATGTATTAACGTGCTGTGTAAAATCAAATAATGAATAGTTATTGAATGACCCCTTTTCTAATACTGCATGTGTGTATACTAATAGCTTTTTCCCTCCCCTGACACTTGGTCATTTAATATTTAAATGAGATTCTTTTCTACAGCAGCCTATTACAGATGTTTGTAGAAATTTATTTGTAGTAGAAAGGTTTAAAGTGTCTTCCTTTTTGTATCATCAACAATATTTTTTGTTCCCCTCTAAATTACCTCACAAAGGATGCTCATTGTTGCGGAAATGAACTTTAAAGAAAAAAGGCTGAATTTGAGGAAAATAACTTTCTATTATGTCATCCATCCATTGTTTACTTTATTAACCTAGTCACATGCCTGTCAACAGTAATCTGATTTAAATCTCTTCTGCATTAGATTTTTTCCTAACATCTTCTTCACCTAAAAAAGAAAAAAAGATTTCAGAATGTCTATAGAAAAATGCGATTATATACAGGATAAATTTTGTATAAGCAAATCAACTGTTATGTTTAGTTCTGAATATCACGTCTTCGTTTGTGTGCTGTTATCTAATTTACTTAATATTTTTTCTTAATTTCCAATGCTCTTCATTTTGAATCTTTCATTTTTGTTCTTTTGCTTCATTATAGTCTCCGGTTTTCATTTTGAATAGAAAAAAAAGTAACTTTTCAAGTAATGCTTCACATTTTTTCTTTCTGGTCACTTTAAAAAATTACCCTGGTTCTAATCGCTTCATCTTGGTTTGTGACATAGAAACTTAAAGATGAAAAATACTTAAGGGTAATCTAGTGTAATTTCCTCCTCACTTCAGTTAGCCCTTCAATAGCATATTGCTGACAGATGATCATTCAGCTTCTGCCTGAATAATTCCACTTATGGGGGGTTTATTATTTTGCAAGGCAAAAGGAAAGTTGGAAGGAGGGGCATGGCTGTGTGCGTGTGTGTGTGTGTGTGTGCTCATGTATTTCCTTATTTTCATTTATCTTTAATTGGCAGGTTTTTTTTGAGATAAAATTTAAATAACATCAGATTCACCATATTCAAGTGTACAGTTCAGTGGTTTTCCGTATATTCACGATGTTGTGCAGCCAGCACTATTATCTAATGGGAATATTTCCATCACCCTAGAAAGAAGCCCTGTGTCTGTGAGCAGTCGTTCCCAATTCCCTTTCTTCCCACATCGTTTGGCAAACACATAATCTACTTTCTGTCTCTATGGATTTGCATCTTCTGGACATTTCATACAAATGGGATCAAGGGCGTGCTTTTTAAGAGAATGTAGGAGACACAGTGAGCATGTCTTGAGCTATGTTAAAATATAGGATACCATGTGGGCAGCAGACTATAGGAGGAAGGTCTAGGGGGCAAGGATAACGGACTTTATGGATGGTGACATGTTCTCAAGATGAAGTGACAGGATGTGGGGGCCACAAATGTTGCCTGCTTGTTAATGCAGTTTCATGGAGAGAAAGAAGACAGGAAGCTGAGATAACAGCAGGATCCAGAAAGGGATGAGGATATTTGTTAACTGAGGAAAAACAGTGTATGGGGCAAAGAGGATGGTCAGAATCACCGCCTAACTTGGGACACTGCACTTTTCTTCACGTAATCTGAAATTGCCGTTGACGAAGCTAAGTGATCGCTTCAGCACAGGGTATCTTTACAGGCACAGCAGCGCTGATGCCAATTTTCGTCCTTACGTTGGCCTTTTCTAGCACGAAGAGACTTGTCACGTTCCCGTGATCTGATTTATTCCCAGCCTGCTGCTCTTATGCTCTTGCTTCTCTTCGTTTATGTTGATTGGAATTGTTCATGGACGAACTTCACTCTTTTTTTTAAAACTTCTCCTCCTTCAACATTTCAATATAGATTTTATATGCCATTTGACTATTACCTCTATAAATCATGTATGAAATAAGTCATTTTGGGCAGGCACTTAATTTATTGCACATTGTCAACTAAAGAATATTATATACACCACTTAAATATTACTAACTGATGATGAGAATAACACCAAACGTTTCTTTTTTTTGTTTGTTTTAAGCTAGTATGGCACACTTACTTTATCCGGCCGCGCTGGGTCTTCGTTGTCCAGGCTTTTCCCTAGCTGCAGCAGGTGGGGGCTACTCTTGCTCAGGCTCTCTTGCTGCAGAGCACGGGCTACTAGGGTGTGTGGGCTGCAGTAATGGGGGCACAGGGGCTTAGTTGCTCTGAGTCATGTAGGACCTTCCTGGACCAGGGATCTGACGTGTGTCTCCTGCATTGGCAGGCAGATCCTCTACCACTAGGCCACGAGGGAAGCCCCCACACTTTCTTGAGATTCTGTAAAGTTGGCCAGGTCTGCGTCTTGAAGCTTTGGTTTTCTTATGTGTAAGTGGGGCTGTCTTACTTGTAGTTTATCGCTAGAATCTCTTCTCAGCTTTAACCTCTTGTTATCTTGACTGTATTTTAAATGTATTTGTACAGTATCCTTGCCATAAATATTTGTGCTATTATTTCAAAGGGAAAAATTTGAACATCTTTGTTGAAATGTCAAAATGAAGTTATGTTAAATTGCTCTTGAGAGTGTTATTTATACTATAGATTGTAGTTAAAAACTAAGATGATTAAAAGATTAAACCCAAGGGAGTACATTTTGATAGAGTTACTTTTACAGCAACTCAACTTTTGGAAGTATGGCTTGAACTATATATTAGAACACCTTGCTGAGGAGCCTAAGAATAAAGAAAGAAATGTTTTGTAATATAGTTGCTGACATATTAATTGCTTTATTCACTTTTGTTCTGGAAATAGCTTCACAGCACAGTTCAACATGATTGAAATATTGATAATCTTTTGCACAATTCCCAATTTTTTAGCCTAACTTGCTCTTTCTCGTGTGCCCGTCCTTACAAAAAGGACAATGAAAAGGCAGAGTGTAAAGATATTTGGAAATTTTATATTTTATTTATTTAAGGATAAACATTCTTAAACATTTATTTAAATATTATTCTTAAATATTTAATAAATATTAAATAAATAATTTGTTTGGCTGTGCTGGATCTTAGTTGTAGCTTGTAGGATATTCAGACTTCCTTAAGACCTGCCGGATCTTAATGATCTCTTAAGTTCAGCATGTGGGATCTAGTTCCCTGACCAGGGATCGAATCTGGGCCCCCTGTATTGGGAGCTTGGAGTCTTAGCCCCTGGACCACCAGGGACATCCCTGGAACTTTTGTATTTTAGGGGGAGCAAAGTCTTGCTGCTTGTTTAATATATTCCAGAAGGATTAAAAAAAAGCACTTGTAGAATTAAAACTATTTCACATATATTTATATGTGAAGAAAAGTGGTTTTAAATGGACTGGCTCACAGACCTGTTAGCCTCCTCCTCTCTCTTTTTGAGTCAGATAATGAATGAATTTTGTTCTGGGGTTAGCTAACCTTCCACATTGTTTTCTGCACCAGCTGAAATGCGGTGGGCTAGGTTGGGGCACATAGTGGTTGACAGAGGGTCAGAAAGTGGATGGAGTGGTGACCGTGTGGTTGCCTGAGGGGAGCCAGGCTTGCAGAGTGGGGATCTGGTGTTTCTCCCCGATGCTCTGGGGTCGGCGTGACTCCGAAGCTGTGTGCCCGTGTGCCCTGAGTCTGCCGCTGTTCAGTGAGGCACACCTTTCTGTCTCTCCCACTTCAGATCTCTTCTCCAAATATTGCATTTTAGTTCTCTTCTTTCAAACACTATGTCGGGAATAGAACTTTGTGGAGGGTATGTTCATATTGGAAAATATGTTTAATCTTGATATAAAGATTTTAAATAATACTTAAGGTCAAAGGTGCCTATTTTGAAAAGTTTTGCTTCACTGTCAGGGACCTCAGTAGAGGAGGGAGAAGAACAGGTTTATTGGTTAGTTTTTAAGGGCCACTTGTGAGTCAGTGCTGTGCTGATGAATTCTTTTCACTCAGCACTTGTTTCAGATAGAATGGATGTGCCAAGTTGTTTTGTAAGAAACAGACATAAATTCACACTTTTCATTATGAATCAGCTATTGTATTTTTTAAAAAGAACCCGTTCCTGGAACTACAACTACTGTGTATACAATAAATAAGGAAAGGGATATATTGTATGGCACAGAGAAATACAACTATTATTTTGTAATAGCTTTAAATGAAGCGCAGTCTATAAAGTTATTAAATCACTGTGTTGTACGTGTAAAACTAATGTGATATTCTAAATGAACTACACTTCAATTAAAAAAAATTAAAAAAAACCAATCCTTACAGGAAAGGCAAAACTTACTATAGGGTGTTTGACTATCACCTTGTGTACCAGTATGTAAAATGTAAGAGCTATTATTTTTGGCCATACCACGTGGTGTGCAGGATCTTAGTCCCTGACTAGGGATTGAATGCATATTCCCTGCAGTAGAAGTGCAGAGTCCTAACCGCCGGACCGTCAGGAAATTCCCAGAACATAATCATTTTTAAAAGTTTATTCTGTAGGTAGAATACTAAAAGGCAGTAATTTAAGTTGTGCATCGATTTTATTTTGGCCACTCCATGTACACAGCACGCAGGATCTTAGCTTCCGGATCAGGAATCGAACCTGTGCCCCTTCAGTGGAAGCACGGAGTCTTAATCACTGGACTGCCAGGGGGAAGTCTGCAGGCTAAAGATTCTAGATAGTTGTGCATCAGTTTTAATACACGAATGCCAGAGCACATGTTTCCTCTTAGAAAGTTTAAGATGGAGCACTGAACATTAAAACAAACACACAAACAGGTCTCATGAAAAATAAAAGCTGGGCCAGAAATGAAAATTGATGATATAATAGGGGAAGAGAAACGTAAGAATGATGATAACGTAGATCAGGTCTTTGTTGACTTTTGATACATGTGCATAGCACATGTTATGTTTTGTTTCAATGTTAAATTAACATTGAAAGGGCATTAACTCTATATATAATTTTTTTGGTCAGCATCTAGAATTATCTATGATTATTCATTTAGGGTAGATTCCTAAAATACTTTAAAGCCGTTGATACACACAGTCTGAATTATTATTCAGAAGGATTTTGTTAGTTTATAATTAGCATTGCATTGGAATGTTTTTATATATGCTTTATAGTTTTCAGCGTGTTAGGTTTCTCATAATTTCTATGTATTATATTGACTTATTGGTGACGTTGAATGTTTTCATCTGTTTACAGGAATTTTTTTGGATATGAGTTCTGAGTGTTATTTATTGCCTTTTTGTCACTGATTATTAGTAATAGTCAAAGTATTTATCAAAGTGTTGTCTTGGTAGAAAGTTAAAAGAACTCAGATATTCAATTAATAGTGGAATGGTTATAGTGTAATGAGATAAAGCTGTTATAAATCTTTTTTTCTAATTAAAAAAAAAATACGTATTTATTTAGCTGGTCTTAGTTGTGGCATCTGAAATCTAGTTCCCGTACAAGGAATCAAACACCAGCCCTCTGCATTAGAAGCTCACAGTTGTAGCCTTTGGACCACCAGGGAAGTGCATAAAATTTTTGAAAATGAGAAATATTTTGCAATATACAGACTTATAGGCTAAAAAGACTAGTTAAATATTTAATATGCATTTTAATCACAATTTTAATTTGGAAACCGAAAGACTGAAGAAAGCCTAAAAATACATACAGCAAAATGTTCAGTTCAGTTTAGTTCAGTTCAGTTGCTCAGTCGTGTCTGACTCTTTTCGACCCCATGAATCGCAGCACGCCAGGCCTCCCTGTCCATCACCATCTCCCGGAGTTCACTCAGACTCACGTCCATCGAGTCAGTGATGCCATCCAGCCATCTCATCCTCTGTCGTCCCCGTCTCCTGCTGCCCCCAATCCCTCCCGGCATCAGAGTCTTTTCCAATGAGTCAACACTTCCCATGAGGTGGCCAAAGTACTGGAGCTTCAGCTTTAGCATCATTCCTTCCAAAGAAATCCCAGGGCTGATCTCCTTCAGAATGGACTGGTTGGATCTCCTTGCAGTCTAAGGGACTCTCAAGAGTCTTCTCCAACACCACAGTTCAAAAGCATCAATTCTTCAGTGCTCAGCCTTCTTCACAGTCCAACTCTCACATCCATATATGACCACAGGAAAAACCATAGCCTTGACTAGACGGACTTTAGTCGGCAAAGTAATGTCTCTGCTTTTGAATATACTATCTAGGTTGGTCATAACTTTTCTTCAAGGAGAAAGCGTCTTTTAATTTCATGGCTGCAGTCACCATCTGCAGTGATTTTGGAGCTCAAAAAAATAAAGTCTGACACTGTTTCCACTGTTTCCCCATCTATTTCCCATGAAGTGATGGGACCGGATGCCATGATCTTAGTTTTCTGAATGTTGAGCTTTAAGCCAACTTTTTCACTCTCCTCTTTTACTTTCATCAAGAGGCTTTTTAATTCCTCTTCACTTTCTGCCATAAGGGTGGTAGTAATTTTTGGATATAGAAAATAAAGGTGATGTTTATAAAACTATTTCAATTTTTCCAGATTTACTAAATTCTCTACAATGATCATATATTATTTTAATTATATATAAAAAGGGGGATACATTTGGAATGATCAACAGTAACAACTATGTGTTTATTCTTTGGGCTACATTGTCTGCTCTTTTGAGCTGCACTTCATGGCATGCCGGATCTTAGTTCCCTGACCAGGGACTGACCCGCATCGCCCCTGCGGTGGGAGTGTGGAGTCTTAACCACTGGACCTCCAGGGAAGTCCCTAACAGTGCTGACGTTGACAGAAACGTTAAAAAGTGCTGTCACAGAGAGATTCTAATAATTAATTTTTTAATGGAATTTTCTTTGGAGGTTAATATGTCACAGGACACAGTTTTGGAGTGTAAAGTGATGGAAAACTGAGGAGAGGTCATGGGTTTAAGAAAATGGGTGCGCTTTTGACAGCTGAGTTCATTCAGTGCATGCTTTCTAATCCTTGGTAAAACTGACTCCATATTTGTGGCTCAGCTTGTAAGCATTACGTGGGGCAGGACTTCCTAACACTTGCATAGGTTTTAGGTGCTTCTTTTCAGTTGCTATTGTGTGTGTTATATCCCAATGTGTTACTTAAAATGTGGGCACACATTCTGTATCTGAAGTGAAAATTGTTTTGATGTGTAATTTTACTCAAAACAATAAGTATTTGTTTAAAGAAAGCCTAACAATTCTCCCATATGAGATCATGTCTTTTCTTTTGAATTTGTTAAATTATTGAACCTTAACAGGCTTTGTCTTTCAGAGGCTGAGAACAGAGATGTTAAGTTTAGTATCTTGTCTACATGTAATCTTATGAAAACACTTGGATGCACTCAGTTAAAAATGGGATTTTGTGTCCTAGGTCTCTATATCCTTTTGAATATGTTTTCTAAAATACCAGCCAATATATAGTTTCTTCTTATTGTCCTTTTAAGAAATATGTATGTATTTATTTGGTTGTGCCATGTCTTAAAGTGGTTCTGGCATGCAGGGTCTGCCTTGCAGCATGAAGGATCTTCAGTTGCCACATGTGGTATCTACTTCCTTGACCAGGGATCAAACCTGGGCTCCCTGCGTTGGGTGTGCAGAGTCTTCGCCACTGAAAGGGAAGTCCCTTTTCTTGACAAAAGCTTTAGCTGAAAAGATTGATTGGATATATGATTAGAGTATATGGTAGTATGTACTATTTTTAGTTAGAGTCTAAGGATCAGTTACCCTCAAGCCCTGGATAGTGTTGCACCTATGAAAAGCTTTGGTAGACAATGCTGAACTATATAAATGGTGAGAAAAATATTTGGGGGAGATGGCAGAGTTTTCTGAAATCAGAAGTTAAAGTGTTGCTTTTGGCCTAATTAGATCAAATGATAAATCATACAGTTTTGAACAGTTCCAGCATTTTATAAATTCTGGTCAAGTCCTTTAAATTGCCTTATTATGTAATCTAATGCTGTGTTATCTTTTTTTATTAGGTGTACTTAAACCGTACTGTGATATGGCTAATAAATTCTATTTGTATTTTATTGAATAATGAGTTTATAATAGTACTACTTAGATATGTATTATGTACATAATTATAAGTATTATTTAAAGGAAAGAAGGCAGCATTATTAGGTATTCAGTCAAGTTTGAGGTGAGACCTGTGTTTTTCCTTTGGGGACTGTGTTGCTTGTGGAATTTTTATATTGCTGGTTCCTTCTCTGAGTAATGAGTTCTGTGAATAACATGTTTAAGAGCTCTCAAGAGATTGCTCCACTTTGCAAAAGTAGCAATTAGAAGTTTTAGTTTGAAGGTACTTGGATTTGGCACTTATTGTTTTGTGAAATTCTTACCATTAATCTAGAAATGAACCATTGACTAAGTTGATTCCTGTCACTGGAGGATGGTGGAAATAAGCTATAAATATTGATACAAAATACTTTCAAAGTTGTGGTTTTTCTGTATGTTGTGTTTAATGTTTAGGTGATGTATTTGTCAGGGTTCTCCAGAGAAACAGAACCAGTATAATGTATGTGTGTGTTTAAGTGTGTGTGTGTGTGTGTGTGTGTGTGTAGATAGATATCAAGAAAGAAAGAGAAAGGTAGAAATAGAGATGTTTAGGATTTGGCTCATGAGATTATGGAGGCTGGCAAGTCCAAGATCTGCAGGGTGGGCTGGAGACCCGGTGAAGGGCTGATTTTCTTAAGAATTTAAGTCTAAAAGCTGACACGCTGGAGACCTAGGGAAGTACCCAAGCTCCATGCTCAGGGTTTAAGTTCAGAGGCTGTCTGTTGGTGAATTTCTTTTTGCCTAGGGGAAGTCAGTCTTTTGTTCTATTCAGGCCTTCAGCTGATTGCATAAGGCTCACCCACATTATGGAGGGCAAGCTAGCTGCTTACTCAAAACCAACCAATTTAAATGTGTCTGTGCTCAGTCGTGTCTGACTTTTTGTGACCCCATAGACCGTAGTCCACCAGATTGCTGTGCCCATGGACTCTTTCATGCAAGAATACTGGAGCGGGTTGCCATTTCTAGGACCCAGGGATTGAACCGAAGTCTCTTGCATCGCCTGCATCGGCAAGTAGATTCTTTACCACTGGTGCCACCTGGGAAGCCCAACTTAAATGATAGTCTCAATCAAAACTATCCTTGCAGAAATGTCCAGAAAATGCTTGACCAAGTGCCTGCGTACCATGGCCCAGCCACGTGGACACATAAATTAACTGTCGTGGTCAGGCTTTATTATTTGGTTATTTCCTCTGAAGCTGTTTCAGGAGAAAAAGTCTTCAGTTTCTCCACGTATCTTAGTGGAAGAGTTGTTCTGTCCCTGTCATTCTTGAAAACTTCCCAAAGGGGTTCTCCCTCTTAGGGCAGTATGTAGGAGTATTAGTAGTACTAGTACTAGTAAAAAAAAGTAGTAGTATTAGTAGGGAAAAGACCACATGTTTTGGAATCAGACCTGAATTCAGATCCTGCTGACACATGATCTTCTTAAGAGTGTTTGTTTCAACTTTAAAGATAGGGACTTTGTTTTATGGTGTCTAGCACTGTCATACTGCCTGGCACATAGTAGGTACATAATCAGCGTTAGTAACCTTTGATGTCCATCACTGGTACTCCTTATCCCTTTCCTGTTCACTCTCCCCACATATGAAGGTCCAGATTGGGATGATGGGATGGTATTTGTAGATGAACAAGGATTGTATAATTTATTTATAGGTAAGACCCTTCCAGTTAGCAGTGATAAAGGAAAGCTGAGTGATTCTGTTACAGACTGTAATCTTTCCTGGCCTCTGCCCTGGCTTGCTGATGTGGTGCTCTCTTTGATTTGGAAAATCTCAATCTATCACCTGGTGAGATAATGACAATTTATAAGTAACTAGAAACAGTCATTAAAGTATGGTTGCATGAGACATGGCTGTGAAAGTTGAGAGGGAAGAGTATTCATTTTGCTTTAACTTTATTTCTGCTTTGAGTGATTGCCCAAGCTTGTAATTAGTTGCAAGATAATAGAAAACTTGAGCTTCCATATAAAAATTATAAAGCTACTTATTTAGAAATTGCGTTAATTTGCTACAACATTGGTAACTTGAGTATGTAAACCTATCTATTTTTCTTCATGAAAATTATTGAAAATTTAATTGAAGAAGGCAGTTGAATTATTTCTTATAATTTAGCCTCTTTCCCACCTTTGATTTCCTGACCTGTTTCTTGAAATGTGGTTTCTTTTGTTCTTTTCAGTGATGAGAGAGGAATTCCCTTTTTGGATCACTTCTATTCCCACCCCCTTGATACTGATTTTAGAAACGTTCTTGGTTTTAATTCCAGACCTAAGTCATAGTTTTATAATTATTTTGGTAGCTAGTTATCTGATTCTCTGATCAAGTTCTTACTGTGTAAGATTTTTATTTATCCACAAAACAGTTTTCCATTTTTCTCAGTGCTTTTCAGTAATTAGAAACAAACTGCATGAGGACAAATAATCCGAGGTCTTCAAATCATATTTGTTCTGCCATTTTATTAGTTATTTGTATATTTTTCTGTGAATTATATTATGTGGAAGCTGTCTAACCAGTTATTAGGCTAAAATATGAAATAGCTTTGCTTGTTCTTGTAAATTTGTTTATGTACAAAACGTATATCATTTTCCCTAGGCAGAAATAGCTTTTAGTGGCACTCTGAAGAAGAGAATAGCTGAGCTGATTTCTGCATTTCCTTTTTAAACAAAAATGCAATAACCAGTTTTTAGGGTTTGTGTGCATTTCTTGAGACACAAAAATGTTCTATAAAAATTACCTTTTTTTAAAAAAATTGTTATTTTTACTTTATTTTACTTTATTGGTTTTGCCATACATTGACATGAATCCACCACGGGTGTACATGCGATCCCAAACATGAACCCCCTTCCCACCTCCCTCCCCACAACATCCCTCTGGGTCATCCCCGTGCACATCCCCAAGCATGCTGTATCCTGCATCGGACATAGACTGGTGATTCGATTCTTACATGATAGTATACATGTTTCAATGCCATTCTCCCAAATCATCCCACCCTCTCCCTCTGAGTCCGAAAGTCCACTCTATACATCTGTGTCTTTTTTGCTGTCTTGCATACAGGGTCATCATTGCCATCTTTCTAAATTCCATAATGCTTCGTAATGTTGTTAAAATTGAGAGTTCATCATGTTATATGGATAAATTGAGCTAGTATGTCAAATATTATGTTGTTACTGGTGGTAATATTCTTTGAGATTAATATGGTTACAGCATTATATAATTACTATTGTGAGCATAAGTCAAGGTTAAGATATCACTTATTATTCAACTGTTTATAAATACCTGTTTATGCTGATAGCTGTTTGGAGAAGGATTGTATTCTGAATTGATTGGTAATAGTCAACAAAAATTATTGAATATACTTAATATATTTTGAGCTTGGGCTCTGCTGTGAGGTTATTATGATAAATAAGGTAAGTCCTTGCTCCTCAAGACATTTATAGTCTTGTGAAGGAGATAGAGAAGAAAGCATTGAATGGTATGATAATGTATACAGCTATGTACAAAAGACAGCCATATATTATTTATTGTCCAAATGTGATTCTTTCCAGAATAGAAAAGGAGTGAATAATAATTACACATATTTGAGAGGTGGAATAGTCTGAGGTATATGTTTTTATTTTAAATAAGAGAATAGACCGTTGCATAATCTTCTTTGTATTATACAATGTCTAGGGAGACCATATACTTTCTTATCAAACTGGGACACTTTAATAGTGAAATGAGTGCTGTCTATACTTATATGGAGGCAACAGGCATAACTAGGACTGACCTAAGGCAGCCAGTATACATTGTCACCTACATATAACAGGGTGCAGAGGGGCTGCCAAGCCAGGGCGTTTGCCTTCTTGAGGAGGAGTAGCATAAGGGAGAGATTTTTAGAGGAAGTGATGATTCTTGACACTCTAAAGATGACTAACTAATTAGAATTGGGACCTCCTCAGTCCAGGGATGAGCACGTTTGAGATAACTGCAAATAAGTCAGAAGAGCTGGAGGAACAGCAAGGATGTGTGTGTGTGTGTGTGTGTGTGTGTAGTGTAAGATTGTGAGCGGGTGGCATTTGTATACTAAGGGGTTGGAAACTGAATGCACACTGTTGGGAGTCACTGAGGAACTGTGAGGGATGGATGACCTCACCATTGTGCTGTGGTGCCTCTCTGCTAGAGTGCTTATGGAAGGTTGGAGGAAATTCGTTGGTTGTCCACGCTTTCTCTTTGATTCCCTGTGTTCTTTCCATAACCATTTATCATAGAACTTTTCAACCAGTTTCTACTTAACCAGCTTTCTGGGCTAACTGATGTTTTCCATTTGGTAGATGAAGTGTACTAACTGTTATCCATGTGAGTGATTCTGACTCGAAGACCGTACTTTAGACCGCCTTCATTATCATCCTGCCATACTGAGTTGCAGGCTTCCTGGGAGGGGTTATGTACATTTCTAAACTTGTTTTTTGTCTACTTCTTATCTTTCTAAATGTGTGTTTAATGGAATATTAAGTAAATTGATGAAATACAAGTGTGAAAAGCAAGGTTTTAAAAAATAAAAATGTAAATTGAATTCTTTGGAGAGATTTGATGAAGATCACTTTAAAGTCTTACTTTTGAATTTGGTGAGGGTGGTATGGATGAATAAAAGTGAACAAGCAATCTAAACAACTGCTCCAGCTATTCTGCAGGTGTCTTTGAGTCTTTGGTGCTCTTTCAGAAAGCCACACCGGCTGCCGTAGCCAGCGCATTACGCAGAAAGATAATGCTGATCATTAATCTGCAGACCTAAACTCAGAGAAGAGGCCCTGGCATGATATCCAGAGATGGGTGAATGAAAGCACTTTTAGATATCATACATTAATGTAAACATGGTGAAGCATGTATCAGTTTTTACGATTTCCCGCTTAACTGCCTCTTGCAGTTAGTTGACAAAATCATAATCCAATTTGCTTTGGCTAAAAGAACATCTTTATTTTATTTTATTTTTTATTGGAGGATAATTGCTTTACAATGTTGTTAGTTTCTTCTGTACAGCAATGTGAATCAGCCGTAAGTGTGTGTGTGTATATATGTATGTAAATGTATATCCCCCCCTCTTGCATCTTCGTCCTGCTCCCTGCCCCCAATCCCACTCCTCTAGGTCATCACAGAGCTCTGGGCTGAGCTCCTGGTGTTATACAGCAGCTCCCCACTAGCTCTCTGTTTTACCCCCAGAAATGTTTTCAGTGCTGCTGTCTGAGTTTGTCCACCGTGTCCTTGCCCCACTGGGTCCACAAGTCATTCTTTATGTCTGCATCTCTATTCCTGTAGGGCATCAGCTTGAAGAGAATACCTGCTCTCAGCTAGGCACTAAGCTGATCGCCTAAATTATGGATTAGGACAAGGAGCCTGCATTCTAGTGGGAGAGGTGGACACCAAAGTCAACAGTTATGGATATAGTGAGAGAAGCAGTTTGATAGAGGTGTGCATAGGATACTACTGGTGTAGAGAAAGGGCCCCTGGGTGCTGGATACAAGTTAGGGAAAGCTTCTAGGAAGAGATGAAGCTCTAGCTGCTTTGAAAGTTTAGTAAGTGTTTGTAGAGAAAGTTGCTGGTGTTCGAGGTAGCAGGAAGGCACAGGGAAGAACGGGAGAGCCTGCTGTGTTTCATAGGTCTTAAAGTAGGGTAGTACTGTTGGTACAAGGTAAGGTGAAGGCAGATTGGGAAGGCTTCTTTGTTTTGTAGACTTAGGACTTTGCATGCTTTTCTGAAGACTTACCAGTTATGGGAAGGGAGTTTGAACATGGAAAGGCATGGCTGAAGTTGTGTGTTAGCGAGACCACTTTGATGGAGGGTGGAAGATGGCTTGAAGGGTGGATGTGGAGATGGGAGTCGGGTAGGTAGGCAGGAGTCCATGTAAACAGGGGTAAGACTGGTGAATGTTTGTAAGGATGAGGGTCAAGAGGGGCAGAGGGCAAGCTGGGGCAAGACGGAGTAGACAGAAGATGATGAGTGATATTGCTTTCTTAATATATGAAATTAACTTTTAAATACAGATACCATTTGCTCCTGGTTCTTATCTATGTATTTCTCTTCCTCTCTAAGAAATGGCCTTGCCTAGTACTTGGTTTATACACTCAGGTACTCAGCAAATGAAAGGTAGTGAAGGAATTAGCTGGACACAGAGAAGGAGTTGATTTTTTTTCAGTCCAACAGCTACAAAATAAGATGGATGAACTAATGGGTTCCTTTGAGCAAAGACTGGATCTGAGGATTGGGTCCAGGTATCTGTATCAGTGGCGTACGGTAAGGAGAAATCAGAAGGAGTACGACCTGGGGAAAGTGTTGGGAGCAGGCCCACATTTGGAGGAGCAGAGTAAGAGTGCTTTGGAGAAGTCTCCAATGAGATTAGAAAGATTTTAAGAAGTACAGAGGTTTAACAGCCTTCCTGGTGGGTTGACAGATGAAGTACCGAACTCTGAATAATTTCTGAGGAAAGCTAGGGGTATTTATGGATCAAGACTGGGGAAAGAGCTCTTCAGGTCAGGGAAAGTGAGAGAGGTCCAGAAATGTAAAGACATTGACAAATATTTATTTCTGAGAAAGTAGGTTAGTATTATTGTACCACATCAAATATATAAGTCAGAGTTGTGTACAAGGTTGGTAGCAGATTTGGAATCAGATTTTGGGCCTAAAAGATCCAGAACCGTGCTTTAGCTGTCAGAATCTTGCACGCTAAGCCGAGATTGTTAATATATCCACCCAAAATAGTCCAAGTATGCAGATTGCTGTTACCTTCTGTAGAATTACTTTGCATGGTCAGCTGGAAGTTTTGCTTTTTCCCTTCGCAGATTTTTCTGGCTATAGTATTTTGCCCTCTGATATATTAGATCTATAATGATCCCAAACAAAGGCTGCAGAGTAATGTACATGAATATTATTCTAAGTAGTAGACCAAATTAGTATGCTTTCAATCTTCATTTACATTGCAAAAATAAGTGCTCATCAGTAAGATGTGTTTGTTTTCTTTTCAGAAGGCATGGTGAGCTTCAGATGGTATTTTGGTAACTCTTATAGGACCCAGTTGATTTCAAGCAATAACTTTTTGACAGGTCATTGTAAATTAAAATCTTTTTCCTATTGGCCTAATGTTATATACAGTGAGATTTTGTTCCTGGAAATAGATGTCACCTTATAAAATTACTAAAGTTAGTCATGAGAATGAACAGAGAGAACACACAATGTAAGTTTGTGCAAATGTTAAAATATAATAACCAACATGGTAATAATATAAATGTTCCTTTTAGGGGATTTTTCTGCATGAATTAGACTGACTGTGGGTTCTTAAAATACCGCTTCTTTGTATACGTATGTGTGCCTCTTAAAAAGTATTTGGATAGGAGTGGCTGTTACCATGGCTATTTCTTCTTCAGGGAATTTTTGCTGCTAAATCCACACTGACCTGACATTTACTTCATTTGAGGTAGGTGTTGGGCTGGGCATGGCCAGTTTTAAGGACAAGTTTAGTTTTCTTTGCTCCTGTGTAAAGTGAGTTGACAAATGCTTGCACTTGAGCCATTCTGTCTCGGGGTAGAATGGCTAGAGATAGGGCTGCTTAGTATTGCTGTTCTTTAGAAAGAATGGACTATGATTCTGATTATTTTTAAACAAGGTAGTGTTTACCAGCTGAAAGGTGCTTTGGATTTTGTATTGTCATACTTTGACTTATAACTTTGTAAGTTGTGTCAATAAGATCCGGTTGTACAATTCCATACTCAATTCTCTGAAATGAAGGTGCTGGGCTAGATGATTCTTATGCCCAGAAGTGCCTTGTAGCTTTAAAATTTCACGCCTTTATTATACAGTTCTTAATTTGCTGTGTGAATAGTCATACTTCTTACTTTCGTGAATGTTGTTCTGAGGTGTGAATTTAACATTTGTTAAATTTATTAGAACTGAGACAGAGTTTTATAGAGCCACTTCCAGAGGTTAAATTTGTTCTGTGTTAGAACTGAGAGAATATGTATTCAGAGCATTTGACCTTGGAGTTATAGGTAGGAGTGTTTGAGAAGAGGGGAAAGGGGATGGGTGGGACTCATCATGACAGTTCATGAATTAAATTAGCCACCTACTCCATCAATGATAATTATGATATGTCTTTTTTTATGCTGTTCTTCATTTACAAAGATGGAGGCAGAGATTCTGTTCTACCTGGGACATATGCTTTATCAGGAAAGGTAATAGGGGTTTGTTCCGTATATACTTTATCATTCGATCTCCTGTGTGCGTGGTATCATATAACTGTGAAACAGATGGTCAGGAGTGCAGTATAGAATAGCACTGTGTGGTGGAATATGTGATTATATGACTAATCAGGACAGAATTAACTTTGACTATAAACCACATATTTAGATTGTCTTTGGCTATATATGTAAAGCCACATCTGTATGCATGTATATAGCATATAGTGTCCTGTCATTGTGTGGGAAAATTTCAGTGCTTTAATTAGGAAAGAAAGAATTAGTTGCTCAGTCGTGTCCGACTCATTGTGACCCATGGACTGTAGCCTGCCAGGCTCCTCTATTCGTGGAATTCTCCAGGCAAGAATACTGGAGTGGGTTGCCATTCCCTTCTCCAGGGCATCTTCCTGACCCAGGGATCAAACCTGGGTCTCCTGCATCGCAAGCAGATTCTTTGCTTATGAAGGATAGTTGCATTTGCTGTTGTTGTTGTTCAGTTGCTAAGTTGTATCGAACTCTTTGCAACCTCATGGACTGCAGCATGCCAGGCTTCCCTGTCCTTCACTACCTTCCTGGAGTTTGCTCAAACTTATGTCCATTGAGTTGGTGATGGCATCCAGCCATTGCATCCTCTGTTGACTGCTTCTCCTCCTGCCCTCAATTTTCCCCAGCATCAGGGTCTTTACAGTGAGTTGGCTCTTCGCATCAGGATAGTTACATTATCAAGCTTCAAAGCTGAAAGAAATTCGCTGGGAACATAGTTTGCCATGCCTCTACTGTGAAAAGGTGCAAATTTACAAGAGTAACAGAGAGAAGTTTATTATGGTTCAGGTTTGAACTACAGGCTGCTGCTTTTCTGTAAAGTCAGAAATACAACAAGGTGAAATTAAAATATAAAACATTCTGACCGTTTGCAGAAATGCCGCCGAAGCATTTCCTGTAAATCACTTGGAATCCTATGTGCAATACTATGTACAAAATTTACCAAAAAAACCCAAAACCCAAAACCCCTTCTAAAATACTTCTTTTTCAAGTAAGAAACCAATGTATTTATATACGCAAACTAAAATGAAACAGAAAGCAACAGAAAATGTCAACAGAATAGGGATATGATGAAAAGAGGGGAAATCCTAGAAGTGAGGACAAGGGGTTTGAATATTAAGTAGATGGCAATATGAAGAATTCTATGTAAAGTATGAAAGTGCTCAAGTCGTCACTGAATTTAGGTAGACAGGCAGAGGGATCAGAATAGAACATGAAGTGGGAGTCATTCTCCTGCCTTCTTTCAACTGTATCACATACAGTGTTGGTGTGGCTCATGCTTATATTGGAAGATCCTGGTGCTCAGGTCCTCTACCCTGAGCAGCTCTGATGAGCTGAAGAGTGGCATCATAGGGCGAAACAGAGGTGTAGTGATGTTAGGGGACTAGCGGTGGCTCAGGGCTGAGGAACCCGCCTGCCAGTGCAGGAGACTTAGAGACGTGGATTCGATCCCTGGGTTGGGAAGATCCCTAGAGAAGGAATTGGCACCCCACTCCAGTATTCTTGCCTGGAGAATTCCATGGACAGAGGAGCCTGGCAGGCTACAGTCCATGGGGTCGCACAGAGTCGGACACGACTAAAGTGACTTGGCACACACACACACAGCCCCCAGGTAAAGTCACCTGAGTAAATTTTTAGTTTAGTTACTTTGTCTCTTCTGTAACCAGGGATGGATTTCTTCATAACTGACAGACTATTCCTTGCCACTTGATACATGTTTGATTCCTGGCCTGTGTAGGTTCTTGAGGATAAGTATTCTGTGCGTTACCAGCGGACCAGCAATCAAACAAGTGTTCCAGTGCCTGACCAGCTTAGCCCCTGAAGTCTCCAGGATATTCATTTGTTCTTTGTCTCACACACTTTTTTTGTTGTTGTTGTTCAGTAGGTAAGTTGTGTCTGACTCTTTGCGACCCCGTGAACTTCATAACCTTTTGTGACTGTGCTTCAACCAAGTAATCTACATGGCTAGGAGCTCCTTTAGTTCAGTTCAGTTCAGTTGCTCAGTTGTGGCCGGCTCTTTGCAAGGGTGGGGAACTCTAAGTAATTTTTCTGTCCACACTGCCTGTGGCACAAATTTGGTATTCATTGATTAATTGTGAATGAGAGAAACTTTATAGCTATCTGCCCATAATTTAGTTCTATTAACATATGTCCTGATTTCCAGAGTTCTTAGGTGTTAATTAGAATTACAAGTATATGGTGTTAGTGGTTTGGTTTCATGCAAATTATATACCTCTCATATAAACTGCTTTTTATAGAAAATTAGAAAAATAACAACATCTTCTTTCTTTTTTTTTTTCTACTTGACTTTTGAGGAGATGAAGATATTCAAGATACCTAATAGCCTGATTCCTCAACCAGGCCATTGGGTAATGTGTCCCCAATGATGCTTATTAGCTTTCCCTGTAAATTGGGATAGCATTTTGGGTAGTTTGCCAAACCATCTCATTTGTTTGTTTAATTTGAAGTAACTCTGAGAATTAGTTTTTTTATAGAAAAGGTTTTAATATTGTGTATACTTATGTGTTGAGTATTTGCCTTGAGCATGGTGATATTTTAGACATCTCTCCATATTCTCACAGAGAGATTTGTTCCTCCCTTACCATTATCTCAGCAAAATGATGGCAAGGCTTATGAGAGGGAGCAGGTATTTGAGGTGTTATTCGCTTGAATGGCATATATAACTCCTTTTGCTCATGGAAGGGGTACTTTGAATTTTAAGCATCTTCTCAACTGTCCCCTGTGTTAGGGTGTGCACAAAAGTGGTGTTTAAATCTATTTATTTGTATTTTGCTTTTTATTTAAAGTATTTATTGTGGAATCTATTGTTTAGATTTTTTATCATTATTATTATTTTCTGTGTACCTTTTCTTTCTTTCCGTTGCATTTCTGTTATCAATGCTTTCCTTTTATCAGCTGTAATTTTTCCTCTGGAGCCCTTGAATCTGCTGTCTTTGTCTTTTGTTGTATATAAACATCATATGGTTGGAGTTGATATGATCAAATAATTTTTTTCTTTTTAGCAGAACTGAATTGTGATTCTGTTTCAGCCACAGAAATTTAAATCTGGTTTTATTTCAGGTATAATGTGGTCATAGTTTTTGTAAGAATCAGATTCCCTGGTTGATGTGTATCATTTTGTCACTAAATTGCCATTTTAAGTCTTCTTTCACCCAAACATCTCTGCATAGAATTCCTCTCATTGCCATCCACTTAATATTCAAATTCCTTGTGCTCACTTTAGGATTTCCCTCTTTTCATTATATCCCTATTCGGTTAACATTTTCTGTTGTTTTCTGTTTCATTGGTTTCTTACTTGAAAAAGA
Source organism: Ovis canadensis (assembly GCF_042477335.2). NCBI lineage: Eukaryota > Metazoa > Chordata > Mammalia > Artiodactyla > Bovidae > Ovis > Ovis canadensis. The sequence continues at coordinate 26,647,318 of NC_091248.1, forward strand.
AGTATTTCAGTAGATTTTTTGGGGGGGTAAATCTTGTACATAGTATTGCACATAGGATTCCAAGGGATTTACAGGAAAAAAAAAGCCCCAAATAAAAGTAGAGAATCAAGAATAAAACAAAGAGGAGCCCAAACATGGAGACTGTACATCAGAGTTGATTGCTCTGTTTGTGCTTTGCATGTGATCTTAAACATCTTGTAAATCATAATGAAAATGAGATATACTCAGTTATCTGTTTCTGATGTTAAGGACAAGCAGCACTTTTTACTCCAGAAGCAGCAAAACTTTATTTTGTTCCTATAAAGAGAAAGTTTTTAAATGGGATGTTGTCATGGCAGTGATAATAAAAATACCTAACATTTACTATGCAAAAGCAGAGCTTATAGGGTATCATCTGTATTAATTCGTTTAGTCCTTAGGATAGCCAGTCACTTTACAACAGCAGAAACCCAGACACAGCGTGCTTGAGCAGGGAGCCTGTGGCTTACGGGTGGACCCTGCTTGTGACTGGACCCACGGTGGCCTGGCCCCGGCGCCTGTGCTCTGAGTGAGTGGGAGACTTGGTCTTTAGAACAGGCCCTTTCTGATAAGCTGACTTCTGCCTGTTTTTAATCCTGCTTAGAAAATGGTTTTTCTGTTAATGCTTTTGACTGAGTTTAGAACTGACTGCCATTGCATACTATGATAAAAGTAAATTCAGGTTCTCAACTTGAGACAAATGAAACTGTAACATTGTTGGTTTTTCTTTGTTAATGTTATTTTATTGACTAGTCCTTGAAAAATGTCTGTGAAGATGCTCATATTTAACAGATGGGGAACCAGAGGCAGAGTTAGGGCCATAAGATCCAGGTAAAGTAAGAGGTGATCCAGAAGTAATTTGAATGTAGAATTCTTTTTAAGCAACATTTAGCCCTTTTACTAGATGTACATTTTATGTCCAGAGTAGAGCATTAGGCCATCAGTCTTTAATGGGTCTTTCCTGTAGCAGATTTACTGACAGCTCTGTAAGTATAATTGAGTTGTAACAGCCCACCCCTAGTAATTTAGACATCAAACACTTGCTTTGAACATGTTGTCCTTCGTTTAATCTCCTCTTACATGACCTTTAAGCTCTCTAACATATGGGATAAATTTGAGAGCTTCTCAGCCTTAACTGCTGAGATGTATCCTGATTTTTATCATCCAAATGTTACCCCTCATGTTTATAAATTATTGTTAAATTTTTGTCAAAAAGATCTGGCCTGTGAATTCAGAACAGATTTGGTGACAAGTTAAGAAAATACTTTAAAAGAAGTGCAGCCAGCGATTCACAGTACCTTTGTATTCTGCTTAGTCTGTTATCTGAACTTTTGTCATTTTGGGGTCCCCTTTTATTATGTAGATTATCTTTTAAAAATACGTCTATGTTTTGACAAGCAACACATATTAACAGGTTATTAAACCTAGTATTCCCTGGGATACACATTGGTGAACCATGTCACAAATCTCAACTCCATACCTCCAACCTAAAATAACACTTATTTTTTGGAGTAATGAATGTAATTTTTTGGATTAGCAACAGGTCTAACAGAATATCATGTAGTAAAGTGTGAGAATAATAAATTCAGTAATTTGAGCTTTATAACATGTAGATTGTATGCTCATAAATAATGCAGTTTGTGTTTTAGTACATTATTGAGGGGTCATTTTCATTGCCTGAAATTAGTCGTCTTCAGTTTGTTTTTCTCTGCCAAGGTGAGAGAGGGTGATAAGGCCAAGCTATGATCTAATCATTATCCCTTTCCATAGCTCTTCTTAGAACACTAGTGAGCAAGGGCTTTGTATGGTCTAGAGGCCAATGACAAGATGTGCTGGCAGATTCTAAAGCTGTGTTTTACTGGATATTAATTCTTTAGGGAATACTGTGAACAAATGGCCCGTGGTTAAATATGTTTGCATGCACGCATGCTCAATTGCTTCAGTCCCATCAAACTCTGTGACAGTTGTCTCAGCTGTAGCCCACCAGGCTTCTCTGTCCATGGGATTCTCCAGGCAGGAATACTGGAGTGGGTTGCCATGCTCTCCTCCATACTTTATGTCGTAGCTCCTTCTTAGAGAATCACAAGACTATCAGCCTATTCAAGGCTTCAAGGAGACCACACTGTCACATTAAAAAAAAAAATTCTTCCTGCCTTATTCTTTTTCATGGTATCTTTTAGCATCCCATGGCTGGTGGAACACACTTTGGGAAAAATTGTTGTACAGTTTTGAAAACAGAATTTTTCTTTTAAATTGCATTTCAAAGGTTCAGTTTGTCTTATTGCCCCTCCCCCATTGATTAGCCCAGAAATCTGAAAGTTACTAATGGATGTTGGGTTATAATAAAGTGACTTCAATTAATGAAAGTACTGCTCTGATAAAGTAGTTTCAATTTTCAGTAAAGCTTGTTGCTATTTCATTTTCAAAACCAGGGACTCTGGATTTTAAATTTTCTTTTAATTTCTGAATGAGTTTGGATTATAGCATGCTATATTTTCTGTCTCATGATAACTATATTGCCATAAAATATAAGAAAATTAGAAACATTCTGTTTTCTTGTTTAAATAGTTGAAAAGAGTGAAGGAAATATTTTAGGCTCTGTTTACATTTGGCAAAGGAGATTTGAACAGTAATCTCTACCCCTAGAGATAGACTTTTTGGATAATTAAGCCTAAATTAAAGTAGTTTTCTTTAATAACTAGGTTTAAATGTTGCTGTATGGGTACCAGAGAAGGTAGTGGACTTTGAAGATACTTTTAGATTTTCCCAGCTATATTCTTCTATTGGTAATCATTAGTATGAGTGATCTTTTTATGAAGAGCCTCAGTTTCTTCTTCTGGAAATAAAAGCCTTATTAGATGATCTTTTTAAGACTCTTCCAGCTCCTAAAATAATTTTCCTTTAATTCAATATTGAAAAGAAAAATTTCCATCCTTATTCCTTTTTTTGCCTGGAAAAGCTTTTAGCATCAGATCAGGTTTAGGTCAATAGCATTAAGCGATTCTCTGTTTTCATCCTGTTATTTTCTATCTTATTGCATGCATTGTCTTCTTTATTCTATAGATTCGAATAGAACAATCTTATTTGTGTAGAAAGTATTTATGAATGCTTATAAACAGGGAAACCTGAACAAAGATCATGTGAAAAAAATCTTCTAAAGTACTTTACTCTGAAATAATTAAAGTTGTACTCGTGCGTGTTCAGTCATGTCCGACTGAGTCATGTCTGACTCATTGAGACCCCATGGGCTGTAGTGCGCCAGGCTTCTCTGTCCATGGAATTCTCTAGGCAAGAATACTGGAATGGGTTGCCATTTCCTACTCCAGGGGATGTTTCCTATCCAGGGATTGAAACTGCGTCTCCTGTGTCTCCTGCATTGGTAGGCGAATTCTTTACCACTGAGCCACCTGGGATGGAGAAGGCAATGGCACCCTACTCCAGTACTCTTGCCTGGAAAACCCATGGACAGAGGAGCCTGGTAGGCTGCAGTCCATGGGGTCGCTAAGAGTCTGATACGACTGAATGACTTCCCTTTCACTTTTCACTTTCATCCACTGGAAAAGGAAATAGCAACCCACTCCAGTGTTTTTGCCTGGAGAATCCCAGGGACAAGGGAGCCTGGTGGGCTGCTGTCTATGGGGTCACACAGAGTCGGACATGACTGAAGCGGCTTATCAGTAGCAGCAAGCCACCTGGGAAGCCCCAAATATACGTGCTGTGCTTAGTCGCTCAGTCATGTGACCCCTTGGATTGTAGCCCACCAGGCTTCTCTGTCCATGGGGAGTCTCCAGGCAAGACTACTGGAGTGGGTTGCCATGCCCTCCTCCAGGACATCTTCCCAACCCAGGGATTGAACCCAGCTCTTGCACACTGCAGGTGGATTCTTTACTGTCTGAGCCACTAGGGAAGCCCAGGAATACTGGGGTGGGAAGCCTATCCCTTCTCCAGGGAACTTCCTGACCCAGGAATTGACCTGGGGTCTCCTGAATTGTAGGCGAATTCTTTACCAGTTAAGTTACCCAGGGAAGCCTATAGATACATATACACACACATACACACACATATATATTTATTTCAAAGAATAACTAGCAACTCAAAATAACTGAGTGCTAACATGAGTGTGTGTGCTTTTTTGCATTGTGTGTGCTCAGTCGCTCATCACCAAATATTAATTTTGTAATATTTTCAGTTTAATGAATGACTAGCCCATAGTTGCTTCCATGACTTGGGGAAAATCATTTCTCCAGTTCTGAGACTCTTTGGTTCTTATATATGCTTAGAATTATCTGAATAAACTTACATATATAAAAGTAAACATAGGACCACATTTTTTTGGTCTTCATGTTCCTTTTTGCAGTTAATATATAGTGTGATAATTAAAGCCATTTAATGTCATTCTATGCCCATGTATCATCTTTTTAAATAGCTCCTTAGTACAGATATCATAATGTATTTTTTATTTATCCTCAATTGATGGATATTTGATTATTTCCCATTTTCCTCCTAGTTAGTATCTCGATGCATTTTGTGCACACGTGTGAGTGTTGTTGTGGGATAGACTCCTGTAAGTAGTGTTATGTCCTCTCTTGTCCTCCAGACTGGGTTGTTTCTGTCTCTCCTAAGTCCCCGAGCTCCCCGTGGGTCCCTGTAGCATAGTGCTGGGCCGTATTTTATTGTAAGTATGAGGCTGTCCTCTTCATTCAGGGATGGAGATTGTGATTGTTTATTGTGTCCATAGCACTGGGCACACAGTAGTTGAAAGTTAAAAATACGTTTGAACTGGACATCTGTGATCCAGTGGTTAGGATTCCACACTTCCAATGCCGTGGGCGTGAGAAGTTCCGCATGCCATATGCCAAAAAAAAAAAAGAAAAAGAAAAAGAACTTAACCTGAAATCAGCATCCAAATCTTTAAGTCCTGACCTATCTCTTTGCAGTCTTCTTTAACTCTCCAGTGGTTCTTTCCATTGCGTTTGGGTCATGACAGCATAGCTCTCCTGATATCTGTAGCCATCATCATAAGGGGAAGCTCCTCTGCTCTTTGGAACTTAAGTTTCAGAAGCTTGGCATGACCCAGTTACACAGGTGTGGTTTCTTACAGAATAAAATGCTTTACAGGTCTCTTGAGATAATTCTCCTAATTAGAAATCAATGCATGAGAAGGCTTATGTAATTAGGATTATGGTGGAGTGAATAGAAACAGGTTTGAGAGTCAGATGTTTGCAAGCATCGTCTCTGTGTTACACTATAGTCATTGACTTAGGGCAGATTTATTGATCATTTCCTCATCTGATCTCTGTGAGACCCTGTTTCCTCACCTGTGGAAGGAAGATAGTATTACATATTAAGACAGGGTTTTGGAAGGATTTAGGGAGGTCATTAGTGTGGAATGCCTAACTTGGGATTTGGATATGGTAGGCACTTGGGAAATGTCACTTCCCTTCCCAGGTACCTACAGAGTTTCCAGCCGTGAGGGGAACTGACCCCACAAAGCATCCATCATGGTTCTCAATACCCTGGGATACTGTGGTAGAGTAGAAGATTGTTTTAAGTGTCAGATGTATCAGAGATTTTAGACAATTACTGTCTTTTTTCCCCCCATTTAGATGTATCTGGTATTTCCCCACACTTTTTTTTTCTTGATATGAATGTGTTGACTCTGGCATTGCTATCATCACCAGGAGAAAGGTGTTCCTAATTTACTACTGTTTGTCTTTTTTTCCTGTTACCCTCCCTAATGAGGTTTATTTGAAAAATTTCATTGATTTGTCCTGTTTCACAGTGAGTTAGATAACATTTGTCAAAAGATCAGAAATGGTCCTGGTTCTCATAATTCTCTTTTTTAATTAATTTATTTTTTATTGAAAGATAATTACTTTATAGGATTTTGTTTTCTGTCAAACCTCAACATGAATCAGCCATAGGTATACATATATCCCCTCCCTTTTGAACCCCCCTCCTATCTCCCTCCCCACCCTACCCCTCTAGGTTGATACAGAGCCCCTGTTTGAGTTTCCTGAGCCACACGGCAAATTCCCTTTGGGTGCCTATTTGACATATGGTAATGTAAGTTTCCATGTTACTCTCCCCACGTCCATAAGTCTATTCTCTATGTCTGTTTCTCCATTGTTGCCCTGTAAATAAATTCTTCAGTACCATTTTTTAGATTCTGTATATATGCCTTGGACTATGATTTTTGTCTGTTTCTTTCTGATATTTATGTTACTTCACTTGGTATAATAGGTTTTAGGTTCATCCACCTCATTAGACCTGACTCAAATGCATTCCTTTTTATGGCTGAGTAATATTCCATGTGTATATGGGCCACAGCTTCTTTATCCATTCATCTGCTGATGGACATCTAGGCTGCTTCCATGTTCCAGCTATTGTCAGTACTGCTGCAATGAACAATGGGGTACATGTCTTTCAGTTTTGGTTTCCTCACAGTATATGCCCAGGAGTGGGATTGCTGGGTCAGATGGTGGTTTTGTTTCTTGCGTTTTAAGGAATCTCCATACCGTCTTCCATAGCGGCTGTATCAATTTACATTCCCACCAACAGTGCAAGAATGTTCCCTTTTCTCCACACCCTTTCCAGCTTTTATTGTTTGTAGACTTTTTGATGATGGCCATTCTGACCGGTGTGAGGTGATACCTCATTGTAGTTTTGATTTGCATTTCTCTAATAATGAGCAATGTTGAGCATCTTTTCATGTGTTTACTAGCCATCTGTATGTCTTCTTTGGAGAAATGTCCATTTGGGTCTTTTCCCCACTTTTTGATTGGGTTGTTTTCTGGTGTTGAGTTGTATGAGCTGCTTGTATATTTTGGAAATTAATCCTTTGTCAGTTGTTTCATTTGCTATGATTTTCTCCCATTCTGAGGGTTGTCTTTTCACCTTGCCTATAGTTTCCTTGTGCAAAAGCTTTTAAGTTTAATCAGGTCCCACTTGTTTACTTTTGTTTTTATTTCCATTACTCTTAGGAGGTGGGTCATAGAGGATCTTGCTTTGACTTATATCATTGAGTGTTCTGCCAATGTTTTCCTCTAAGAGTTTTATAGTTTCATCATTCTTGATCAAAGGCATTTTTAAAAGAAATTTTTATTGAAATGTGGTTGATTTGCAATGTTGTGTTAGTTTCAGGCATACAGAAAAGTGAATCAGTTATATATTCAAACTTAAAACTAAGCTGTAAATATAATCAGACCAATTTGTGAATAAACAGTAAAACTCCTTTGGAGAGCCTAAATGAGCAGAGATCGGATCAGCTGATTCTTCTCTAAGTAAGTTCTTTATGGGGTACAGAAGTGCAGTATGCTATGCAGCATGTGGTTCTGGGGATTAAAAGAGTTCTGGCAGTATGTTTTTTGTACAATCTCAGGTGAGTATCATGATGTTAAAGAGAGAGATAAATGGTCATTTTCCCTCCATACTGTGAAAAAAAGTATATGAATTTTATGAGCAAATGTTTTATTATTTTTATGCTGGTATAAAGATGTTAAGTCAGGATTCACTATGTATGATGCAGGTGAATCACTGCACAGGCTTTGAGGTGGAGTAGTTAGGATGATGGACTTAGAGGGAGAAGGTCTAGGTTTGGGATTCTGCTTTGGAGCTTGCTCATTGTGTAACTTTGTGTACATCTCTTCCCAGTATCAGTTTCTTCATCTAGAAAAGGGATAATACTTTTTCACAGTGTTGTTTTGGGAACTAAATAAGAGAATATGTGCAAGTGTGGTAGTTGCTCAGTTGCTCTTTGAAACCCTATGCACTATAGCCAGCCGGGCTCCTCTGTCCATGGGATTATCCAGGCATTCTCCAGGATGGCTACTGCAGTGGGTAGCCATTCCCTTCTCCAGGGGATCTTCCTGACCCAAACCTGGGTGTTGTGCATTACAGGCAGATTCTTTACCATTTGAGTCACCAGGGAAGCCTCTCAGAATATGTGAAAGCACTTTCTAAACTTGAAAATTTTATCTGTGTGGACGGATAGAATCGTTAGTGTGCACGCATCTGCTGAAGTGCTGGTAGATAGTGGGCATACATTAAATACTTGGTGAATAAATGCACCAGGGGAAAATTAAGCTGAAACAATCTGCTTAGCATAAGCGTTCAGGTGATCCGTTTTTTCTTTCTTCCTTCTGTATATTCCAAGTCAAGAAAAGAAATATCTTCTAAAACCCAGATACTTGGCAGAGACATGATTTTGATGATCATAATAATAAAGGACTGCTCAACATTTCATTGGACTGTAGAGCACTTTAGTCAACAAAACAGATCGAGGAAACAAGTTATTTATATTATTAAACGATTTACATAAGAAATAGCTAGTTATTGAATATAGACTATGTACTTAGTATTTCATCATTTAGGTACACCTTGATTGGAGCTTATCATGAGTTCCAATCTAGGGATTATATAGTGTCTATCAGGGGCATGGGGAGCTCACCAAACCCTGCAGCCTGCCAGATACACCCTGTCTCTTTACTTCCTAACTTACATGGTCCTTGACCTGACCTGGTTCCTGCTTGAAAGCTCCAAAAATGCAGGAGTGTGTTGTTAACTCATGTACCACCAGTATTTGGTATGGTGCCCAGGACATAACAGCTGCTAAATAACTACTGTTGAGTGATGGCTAGATGAAGGTCCTGACTTTGCAGTGTTTGTGCAAGAAAGAACTTGCGCCATAACAGTCAAAGTAGCTGACCTTGATTAAATCCTACAATGTGTCATGTCCTCTGCTGAGTGATGTGCAGGCAATAACTCATTTCATCGTCTCATAATACCTCGAGGATGCTACTCGTATTGTTCACATTTTGCATGTGAAGAATTGGCATCTCAGAGGGGTTAGATAATTTGCCTGATGTCTTGTATGTATCTCCTGTTTCTTCCTTTCTCCCATTCAGGAGGATCCAGAATAGCATAATCTTTGCTTTTTCTTTTCTTCTCACTTCTGCCAACTTAAGTTGAACTTAGCTTATTCTATCCAGATGTGCAGTACCCTCCTTAATACTGTGTCCCCTCCCTTCTAACTCATTCCTGCTTATTCTGAAGAGTCTCTCCCTCTCTTGGTCTGTGAGCCAAGTTCAGTTCAGTTCAGTCACTCAGTCGTGTCCGACTGTTTGCAACCCCATGGACTGTAGCACACCAGTCTTCCCTGTGAGCCAAAGATGATGCTAATCATAGCTCATAAACATGAGGTTGGGATTAATGTTATATTTATCATAAAGGAAAAGGAAATCTTCAAGGTTTAAAGGAAAATGAACTGTTCTGTTAGTCTCTGGAGTTCTTGAAAGTAATTAAGTCCATTCCGAATCCCTCCAAATGTCTTCGTTTACTTTATTATCTTTCTCTATTGAAGCCAGCTTCCCATGACCGGAATGCAAGATCAAGAAATAAATTATATACAGAAGACTTTCGGTAGGTTCATAGAATTTGAAGATTGGAAATGGGCTTGTTTTATTTTTTTGATTGGGAGAAATATTTTATAAATTAGAAAGCTTAAAATTTAGGAAGCTGTAAGTTTCAGAGTATTAACTCTGTCCAACATACCTTGCCCAGCTCCCATTTGTCTTCAAGCCATAAAAAGTCTTTCACAATGAAGAACATACCTCGTCCATCAGCAGTGAAATCTGAGAAGAACTGAAAATTGAAGATTACAGTATGCACACTGCCACTGTGGTTCTTCTTTTTCCAGAAAGTATGAAAGATAAGTATCTTCTGCTTGATTTGATGTTATGTATGAAAGACCAACATTTTTTTAAAAACTTAGAAATATTAGGACAGAAGGGACCATCTGAGGACAAAAGTCAAATGGAAGTAGAGAAAGGAAGAGGTTTGAAAAAAGGCAGCGGCATTTAGCAGCTGTTGCAGAGATCAGATGGGACAAACACTCAGAGGTAGGAACCAAGGAACAAGGCAAAGATGGGTTTTGCCATGAACAGGTGGCAGTGATGAGAGAGTGTCATCTAGCTGCGATGGAGTCTAGATGAGCCAGTGGAGCTCACCTAAACTTCAGTGAAGATGTGGACATTGGAATTATCTTTACATGGAATTTTAGCCCTTATGATTAGTGTCTGTATGCCCACATATGGGACAGTATGACTTATTATTCAATTTGAACCTCTTCAGTGTGCTCTTTTTAAGCAGTCATGGAAGTATGTTTGTATATTTTAGAAGGAGTTTAAAGGTTCCAGAAATACAAGTTGATACCTAATGATCAAACATCAATTAATTGGCAACTTAACTTCCTCCCCCCTTTTTGTCCCAGACTGACCATATTTCCAAAATTAAAGCCACTCATGTTTGTGGGATCTTTTATACTTTTGTTGGCTGGCAAGTATGAGAACCTAATTTTGATTTAAATCTTCATTTTTGTACAATTAAGTTTTAATTTCTATGCATCTTTGAAATCTATAAAAAATCATCTTGATAAAAGTTGGACTGCTATTTTTATTTTTAAAGTACTCAGGGAAATGAGAGAAAACGATTGAATTTTTTAGCAAGACAGTATAGTTCATTGGAAAGAGCATTGACTTCGTTATGTAAGTTTCAGTTTTCACATTCTTGGGCTGAAGTTATTTAATATTATTATGTTTGATCCTCAGTTTTCTCACCTGAAAATAGGAATAACATCTGCCTCATATGGCTTTGTACAGTACATGAAAAATATATAAATGGCCTAGTTTGTATTTGATAACATAAATTTAAGAAATCTTCAATTCAGTTCAGTTCAGTCACTCAGTCGTGTCCCCGACTCTCTACGACCCCGTGAATCGCAGCACGCCAGGCCTCCCTGTCCATCACCAACTCCCGGAGTTCACTCAGACTCGCGTCCATCGAGTCCGTGATGCCATCCAGCCATCTCATCCTCTGTCGTCCTCTTCTCCTCCTGTCCCCAATCCCTCCCAGCATCAGAGTCTTTTCCAATGAGTCAACTCTGCATGAGGTGGCCAAAGTACTGGAGTTTCAGCTTTAGCATCAGTCCTTCCAAAGAAATCCCAGGGCTGATCTCCTTCAGAATGGACTGGTTGGATCTCCTTGCAGTCCAAGGGACTCTCAAGAGTCTTCTCCAACACCACAGTTCAAAAGCATCAATTCTTCAGCGCTCAGCCTTCTTCACAGTCCAACTCTCACATCCATACATGACCACAGGAAAAACCATAGCCTTGACTAGACGGACCTTAGCCGGCAAAGTAATGTCTCTGCTTTTGAATATACTATCTAGGTTGGTCATAACTTTTCTTCCAAGGAGTAAGCATCTTTTAATTTCATGGCTGCAATCACCATCTGCAGTGATTTTGGAGCCCCCCAAAAATAAAGTCTGCCACTGTTTCCCCATCTATTTCCCATGAAGTGATGGGACCAGATGCCATGATCTTCGTTTTCTGAATGTTGAGCTTTAAGCCAGCTTTTTCACTCTCCACTTTCACTTTCCTCAAGAGGCTTTTTAGTTCCTCTTCACTTTCTGCCAAAAGGGTGGTGTCATCTGCATATCTGAGGTTATTGATATTTCTCCCGGCAATCTTGATTCCAGCTTGTGCTTCTTCCAGTCCAGCGTTTCTCATGATGTACTCTGCATATAAGTTAAATAAGCACGGTGACAATATACAGCCTTGACGCACTCCTTTTCCTGTTTGGAACCAGTCTGTTGTTCCATGTCCAGTTCTAACTGTTGCTTCCTGACCTGCATACAGATTTCTTAAGAGGCAGGTCAGGTGATCTGGTATTCCCATCTCTTTCAGAATTTTCCACAGTTTATTGTGATCCACACAGTCAAAGGCTTCTTTTCAGTGAGATAGAATGTTTCTCTCTGATTCTTAATCCCTGAACTAGTCAGGAACTTAGAAGCCTTAATAGCAGGTCAGTTTCCCCAGGCTGTAGACTTCCCTCAGAGTTTAATTTGACTTCAAATTAGTTCGCCTTCTGTATTCTACAATAGGAAATAAGCACTTCGTAGACTTGGGTGGGAGTATAAAAAGAATATGAACATATATAGGAATAAGTCAACTACCTCAGTTAAAAGTCATCATAATTTAATAATTTAAAACAGAGAGATTGATGAACTATGACCCCTGGGCCAAATCTAGATCTCTGTTTTTATAAGGCCTTATAGAACACAGCCATGCCTATTTTTAAAGTGTTTTCTATGACCGTTTTTATAATCGAAAGGCAAAATGAGTCATTGCAGAAGACATTGTATAGTCAGTAAAGTCTAAAATACTTATTATCTGTTTTATTTTTTTCAGAATAAATTTGTCAATTCTTCACCACTGAGCCACCAGGGAAGCCCATGCTAGATTTTTATAAAATGAGGTTGGAGTCATGTGTTGATAATTCAGATTTCTTGCAGTGGGATGTGATTCTGAGAGAATCGTGGAAGGCCAAATTGTGACCCACATTTTATCAGAACTGGTGTGTGTGTTTCATAAATGCAAGTTTGCTGAGTTCTTAGTTTGTTTTCTTTGTGAAATGCTTACCCCTGTCTATCATCTGTGTGACGGTCTGGCCTGTCTTCCACCCCTTTTTCCAGCCACACCACTTCACTGAGCCAGTCCAGGCTTCTCTGTCCTCCCATCCAACATGTGTGTACCCTTTGTGGTCACCTGCCCTGTTAGATCTCTTTGATGATGTTTAAAGGAATCCACGCCAGCTGTTATTAACATAGTGTTCTTTACACACTGACTAAACATTTAACATATAATTAACTACTGAAGGAGTTTGTGACTATAGTAGAAATATGCTCTCTCTCTTTTTTTTTTAAAAGAGCATTGCTGTTGTTCTGGAGTTGACTTTTGGTTGTTTAGATCAGCTGATTTTTACTCAAGGGAAAAGGGGACTCTCCATTTCCTAAACTTGCAGTTATAGTTAAACTTTGACTAAAACCAGAGTGATGACCTTGTGATCAGACATTTCTTTGACAGATTTATTCATTTGTAGAAATCCCAATTCCTTTTCAGAGCACTTTCTTTAGCCTTCATTTTTAGTATACTTTGTTGGACTCTGTTTCTTTTTCTCAAAATAGCAGGTTATCTGGATTTGGTATTCTAGTTGCATCTGAAGAGGATTTTGAGAGCTATAGTAGAATTTTAATTGAGTTCCATTATTTCAGGGCGTTGAGGGTAAGGCTTTTTGATGTGTGGCTCGTTAGATTCCAAGGAGTCAAAAAAATTGAAATTCTTAATCTAATTTTAAGTTCTAAGTCTAGATTCTTCACCCAGTTCCAGTGGGTTTGATGAGATGGTCTATGATGTCCTGACTTTTATAAGATACATATGTATTTTAAAAAGTCAGAGTAGGGTGATAGTAGAGGAGATTAGGTCAGGTCCTCCAGTTCTTTGCAGACTTAAGTAACCTCATGTATGTTACTTAACCTCTTGTGCTTTTCTTTCCTCTTACACAATGATGATGATTATATCTTCTTCAGTGGATTGTGAGGCTTATTTTCATGACATATAAAAGACAGGGATTCTTAAGGTCAAATGAACATAGTGAGGGTTATCTGGATAATTTAAGTCTGAAACCTTGAGAAAACATTTTATGGGGGTGGAAGAACATATTTTAGAGAGGATGTCTAAATAAATTGATTCATTGTACTTGTTCCAATTCACTGAAAATTTCCCAATCTTTCATTTTGTTTTGTATGAAACTGGCATAAAACTGTCGTTTTAGTCACTTCATGTTTATGCCCAGTTCACAAACATCCTCTTGCTGTTTAGTCACAGTAAGGAGACAATTACATTCTACTAGATTGTATCAGTTGAAATAGGCTAAAATATTTATGAACATATGTTTCAAAATTTGGAAACATTGGAGGAAAAGAATCAATAAAGATGTAAATATGTTTTGTTAAAACAGTTTAAATCTGTTAAATATTTTCTTAGTAGTCTGCTGACATGCACAAAGCACTGTTAAGTAGAAATAAAAGCACTCATTAACAAAGGGTTTGCATGAATACAGAATTTGGTTTTTGGATTTTGTTTCATTAGTCTGAATATTAATTTTAATTTATTTTACTAGATCAATGGCTTTCATAGAATTAATTCTGGGAACTTGTAATCATCAGAAATCTAATATGCTGCTGCTGCTGCTGCTAAGTCGCTTCAGTTGTGTCTGACTCTGTGCGACCCCATAGCCGGCCATCTACCAGGCTCCCCCGGCCCTGGGATTCTCCAGGCAAGAACACTGGAGTGGGTTGCCATGTCCTTCTCCAGTGCATGAAAGTGAAGTCACTCAGTCGTGTCCGACTCTTAGCAACCCCATGGACTGCAGCCTACCAGGCTTCTCCGTCCATGGGATTTTCCAGGCAAGAGTAATGGAGTTGGGTGCCATTGCCTTCTCCAATATGATGCTAAGATGATGCATAGATTCTTTACAAAATTTAAAATTACACATGAAAAAAAGGTATTGAGATTTTTCACAAACTAAAGTGATGCCTAAACTGTAGCAAAGCTTTGAAAGCTTTTCTTCCCCCCTCTAGAAGGAGCATTCCAAAGCTCTCTAGGAATACCCTGGGTAACTTACACCTTAATGACTCTTGGAGAGCACTGGCCTTAAATTTTTAAATACTGAAGAAGAGTGGTGGAACATTTTTTTGCAAGAGCAAAACATACTATAAGGTTTATCCATCTATTTCCAGTTTTGACTAGAGTCAGCAGAACCAACAGAAGATGAGGCCTGTTGGAGAGCTTTGCTGGGTTTAGACGGGGTCAGTTCAAGGGCTAGCATTTACCTTTGGTGGTTTGTGTCTAATTCTTTTGAAATTTTCAGTTGCCTTTTTGTTCCTACCCTCACAGATCATTGACATTCACCGACCAATGTAGGATGGACAAAGGACAATAAGGGGTGAATTTTATAAGGCCTGTTTGGCTCAGTGGTTATATTAAGAAGGATAGTACTCAGATTTCTTGCTGGTTCTGACTCTGGTTGAAGTATGAAGCAGCAGATGGGACACCTTGCAGGTTAGCTCAGGGAAGGTCTTCAGAATAGAGGGTGAATGCTATGGCTCTCAAATAGAACACGAATGGGATTACCCCAAATAAAAGGCTTATACCCAAAATAAAATACAAGGGTATATATTGTCACCCTGCTTATTTAACTTATATGCAGAGTACATCATGAGAAACGCTGGGCTGGATGCAGCACAAGCTGGAATCAAGATCGCTGAGAGAAATATCACTAACCTCAGACATGCAGATGACACCACCCTTATGGCAGAAAGTGAAGAAGAACTAAAGAGTCTCTTGATGAAAGTGAAAGAGGGAAGTGAAAAAGTTGGCTTAAAACTCAACATTCAGAAAACTAAGATCATGACATCTGGTCCCATCACTTCATGGCAAATAGATGGGGAAACAGTGGAAACAGTGACAGACTTTATTTTGGGGGGCTCCAAAATCACTGCAGATGTTGACTGTAGCCATGAAAGTAAAAGACGCTTACTCCTTGGAAGAAAAGTTATGACCAACCTAGATAGCATATTAAAAGCAGAGACATTACTTTGCCAAGAAAGGTCTGTCTAGTCAAGGCTATGGTTTTTCCAGTAGTCATGTATGGATGTGAGAGTTGGACTATAAAGAAAGCTGAGCACCAAAGAACTGATGCTTTTGAACTGCGGTGTGGAGAAGACTCTTGAGAGTCCCTTGGACTGCAAGGAGATCCAACCAGTCCATCCTAAAGGAAATCAGTCCTGAATATTCAATGGAAGGACTGATGCTGAAGCTAAAGCTCCAGTACTTTGGCTACCTAATGCAAAGAGCTGACTCACTGGAAAAGTCCCTGATGCTGGGAAAGATTGACGGTGGGAGCAGAAGGGACAACAGAGGATAAGATCGTTGGATGGTATCACCGACTCAATGCACATGAGTTTGAGTAAACTCTGGGAGTTGGCCCTGGACAGGGAAGCCTGGTGTGCTGCAGTCCACGGGGTCACAAGGAGCTGTACATGACTGAGTGACTGAAGTGAACTGACTGAAAATAAAAGGCGACTGTGACTTATTTTAGGGACCTTGAGATCTTGATTAGGCCAGTCAGTGGCTTAGGCAGTGGTAGGAATTCACTGAATGATGTGTGCTAATGTCTATAATAGGGCAGGAGGCTCACCTGGAGTTTGGTGGGGTGGTGATGAGGGAAACAAGTTTAGAGAGCCTCAGAGCACAGTAAATCACAGAGTGTCATGTCAAGGTCATTTGTTCTCTCCACTGTGGTACTTCTCTGTTAAAATATTGTGGTTCACCTCTCCCCAAATCAAAAGTCCTATTTTTTTTTAAGAGGTACCCCTCCCCCATCTTTGTTTAAAAGCAGAAATTCTTAAACATTTTATTGTCAAGATCCCTTTATGCAAAAATTATTGAAAACCCTAAAATGTTTTTGTCTGGGTGGATTAAGTTTCTATGGAAAGCATATGTCTTTACTGTTTCTGCCTTTATTCACTTATTTTCAATCATTTGTACTTTTTAAAAAATCACAAATTTGACTTAAGAAGATAGGATGAGTGAGATTTCTGCTTGTCATTTTGGAGTATAAATAATGGATGTTGGCAGTTTTGCATTTCATGTAGTTCAGTGTAGTTCAGAGAGCTGGCTGGCCAACCCAAGGGTAATGGACTAGGCCAGGTCTTCCTGTTTGTTCATTTTTGTGTAAGTAGATTTCTGTTTCTGGGGTCTCTCTTCTGTTCTGATGATTGATTTATCCTTACTTCTGTCTCAATCACAAACTCATTTTGTTACTTTCTGTATGTTTTGATACCGGATATTCAAGTTTTCCTACCATGTTGTTGTTCATTAAGAGCAGCTTTGCTCCTCTTAACGCTTTTCTCTTTTGTTCAGTTAGAATCAGCTTGTGAAATTTCTCAAAAGTCTTTTTTTCATCTTGATTGACATTTCACTGAATCTGTACTTCAAGTTTGAGAGAATGTTTGGATTTTCTAGTCTGGCTATGGAGATTTTTGCATTTTCAAGTGTGACTATGGAAAGGTATATGACTAATATCTTTCTGTTTCTTTGGGTGTTTAATATCTTTGTACATTTTATAAGTTATTATGTAACTTTGGTTTAAAATTTTTTGTTGCTTCTATAAATGTTTTTTTGTCTATGAATTAGAGGGCAATTGATATATAAAATGACTGATAACCTTCTGAATTATTATTAATTATAAAAATTTGCTTGCAGATTATTTGGGTTTTCTAAAAAGATGATCACATAATAGTTTAATAATGGTAGTTTATTTCTTTTTTTCTAAACCTATAGGATCTTTGTCTTTTTCTTTAGTTTTGTCTTACTTGGACCGCCTTTAAATATTGCCAGAGGTGGTGACTTTTTTATCTTGTTTCTAATTTTAAAGGAAGTTATTTTAGTATTTTATCACTACTTATGCTGTTAATTGTATTCTTTGATATCCTTTATCAGAATAAGAAAGTTCTATTCAGTTGTCATTTATTTGGTGTTTTGCTTTTAAATCTTGAATGAATATTAAATTTCATTGAACTTTTATTTTCTGTACCTATTGCATGATCTTATAGGACCTCTCCTTATATTATATTAATAGGTGTTTTTGATGTTAAACCACTCGTGGATAAATTGGGGATGAATCTAATGTTGTTGTATTTTATATTGTTTATTCACTGGTTGATTTTATCTGCTATTATTTTGTGCAGGAGCTTTGCGTCAGTGTTTGTCAGTGAGACAGGCCTCGTAACTTCCCTTCCCTCCACTGTCCTAGCGTGGCTTTGGTTAGTAAGGGTGTACGTCTCATGCACCACCTGGGAGCGTTTTCTCTGCTATTTGCTGAAATGGTCGTATAACACTGGATTGATCTCGTCCTTCAGTGTATGACTCAGTTTTTTTACAACACCAAATAGGCATTTTCTTTTGTGAGAAAATTTAAAAGTTTCATTGAGTATCTTTAAAGATTATAGCACTCTTATGTTTAATGCTATTTTGAGTCAATTTTGGTAGGTTATATTTTTTAGAGAATTGCCCATTTTGTCTTAGTTTTCAAAATTATTACCATAAAGCTGTTTATAATCTCTCTTTTACATTTCTGCTCTAACTGTAGTTCTTAATATTGTTATCATGCCTTATTAATTCATTGCAGATGTATGTGATATTTTTAGTGTTTTCAAGAGAACCTTTTGTTTCCATTCATCTTTCCTATTATTTTTGTTTCATTAATTTCTATTTATTTTTTCTTCCATTTTTCTTTTTTGGGTGTTCTTTTTATAAATAAATTCTTAGTTTGAATTTACAACTTAAATTCGAACTTAGCTCATTAATTTTCAGCCTTTCTTTTTAATACAAAATTTTAAAACTAAATTTTACCTTGTATACTGCTTTAGCTAAATCTTACAAACTTTTATGTTCATATGTCTCCATTATTCCCATTTAAATATTTTCTGATTTCTATAGTGATTACTTTTACATATTATTTAAAAGTATGTTTCAAAATTTTCCAATGCACACCTCGCATTTGTTTTTTATTAATTATTGTGAACTTATATTGTCAGACAGTAAAGAATCTGGCCTGCAATGCAGGAGACCCAGGTTCGATCCCTGGTTGGAAAGATCCCCTGAAGAAGGGAATGGCAACCCACTCCAGTATTCTTGCCTGGAGAATCTCATAGACAGAGGAGCCTGGTGGGCTACAGTAAATGGGGTCACAAAGAGTCAGGATGCAACTGAGCGACTAACACTTTCCCTTTTGCCTTGTGATCATAGAATATGGACTTTATGATATTAATTTTTTTTAAAATTAAGAGTAGCTTTGAAACATAGTTATGGTCAGTTTTTGTAGCCATTCTCTGTGTATTTGAAAGGTCTCTTGTTCATGGTGACAATTTTCTATATATACACATTAACTCAAATTTGATTCTTATGTTGAATTTTATATCTTTGCTAAGTGTTTTATTGTTGATAGCTTTCTGTATTAGTAGTGAGAGAATTATGCTTTCTCACTGATAATGTTTTAGCTTATGTAGTTTTGAAACTACTTTAAAGTACATGTTAGTTTTAAGTTGTTACACTTTCCTCTATAATTTTTAAATCAATCTTTATGTATCATTACATGTCATTTTGCTATTTCTGCTTAAGTTATCTTATCTCTGATATAAATATATAGCTATGTCAGCTTTCTTTTGTAGACTAATATATCTTGTTTTATCTTTTTACTTGCAGACTTTTTTTGTCCTTATGCTTTTTAGGCATTTCCTTTGAAAAACATTGTGTTGGATTTTTTTAAAATCAGATTTTTCTTTTAAATAGGGAGTTTGGCTTCCTTAGATTTATTATGAGTATTAATAGATTTGTGTTTATTTTGAGCATTTTTTGTGTGCACTCCCACATTTACTGTTTGTGTCTTTTCTCTCTCTCCCACCCCCTTTTTTTTGGAATGAGTTGTTGAGCTTTTCCTTTTGACTTGTTTTGTGCTTTCCACTAGTTTGGAAGATATAGAGTCTATTTTTTAATTGGTAACGCTGGAACTGTACTTAACCATTGAACAACAGCAAAATTTGGTTCATTTGTATGCATATATATTTCAGGAGTAAATACTGCAGTACTGTAAGGTCTGTAGTGGTTGTATCCATGAATGCCAGGAACCTGAGATATGAAGGACTGACTGTAAGTTATGTGTGGATTAATCCTCATGTAATTCAGTGATCAACTATATATTTTTGTATGTGTGTATATATATATATGTATATATATGTAATATCTTAACAAAGTCTAAAGTTATTCAGTATTTCTACTGTTTTCTAGAGCTGTAAAATAATTTTTATTACCTCTCTTCCTGTGACTACAGAATTGTCCCTACTTTAGGTCTTTAAAAAAACTTATCACATTAGACAATTCTTATTAACATAATTTTTTTCCTAATACAATTTATATACCTGTTTTTCATTTGATTCTTCCATTGTTTATTCATGTTTTCCAGATTTTTTCTCTGGATTAGTTTCCTTTTTCCCAAAGGGTATTCCTTTAATAACAGATCATTGATATCAGCCCTCTTACATTTTTTATCTGAAATTTTATGCTTATTTTTAAGGAATCTTAAATAGCACACTATTTGATTCCTACTGTAGTAAAACAAATCTAGTATAAACTTTTTTCTTCTTAAAATGTATATCGCAGTGTAATGATTTTTGTAATTGTTCTTGCTTTTTTATCTTTTTTTTTATCCAAACCCCTGTACTCCTTCTTTGGCATGGATGATCAGGAATAACTTGTAGGAGATTCAGAATCTTATTTTCTATTACAGAATTGACCCCAAAATGGTTCTCCTATTTCTTTTGATTCCCACTGGATAGTGATTTCTTCTTTTCTCTAATTGCTCTCCTATTAAAAATATCCAAACTTGCCTGGTGTGAATTTTCTTTACTTCCCTTGATTGTCTGAGCACTGAATTTCCTCATAAAAGGGGAGGGAAGGCTATTTTCCGTATATTCATTTATTATAAATGTGTTGTTTCTTATGGTTTTAAAAATCAGTGATTATTTGAGGGAGAAATTTGACCTAAAATCCCTTCATTTGTGTATTTGTTGTTTGGACATTGTGACAGCCGTCCACCGTGTCCTCCAATAGAATTTGGAGATAAGTGTCTTCAAATTCTACTAGTCTCCCATGGGCTTGCTCCACTTTTCCAACTGACTTAGGTTTGGAGGCCAGTGCTGCCGCAAGTTGGCAAGGCTTAGGTTTCTGTGCCCGGTCATGGACTGGGAGCCACTGTCTCGACGCCTGTGTTTGCTTACCTGCCTTCGTGGTGCCTTGGCAACCTTAGCTGGGATCTGGCTGTCTGCTGCCAGGCCTGGCTGCCTCTCTGCCAGTCTGCCCCTGTCACAGCACTGTTCACTCTGTCCTGTAGTCTCATGCTGTGTTCCCCTGTTACTGGGGGCTCCCAGCTTGGTTAGATTCCTTCCACTAGTGACTGCTGCTGGACAAGCTTTGCAACCCATCATTTCAGTTGTGTTCGACCCTTTGTGACCCCACAGAATGCAGCATGCCAGGTCTCCCTGTCCTTCACTCTGTCCTGGAGTTTGCTTCAATATTCCAGTGAATATTCAGGGTTGATTTCCTTTAGGATTGACCGGTTTGATCTCCTTGTTGTCCAAGGGACTGTCAAGAGTTTTCTCCAGCACCATGGTTTGAAAGCATCAGTTCTTTGGTGCTCAGCTTTCTTTATGGTCCAACTGTCACATCTGTACATGACTACTGGAAAAACTGTAGCTTTGACTGTATGAACCTTTGTTGGCAAAGTGATGTCTCTGCTTTTTAATACACTGTTGAGTCATTTCAGTAGGCATGTCTAATTTCCCAGGATATCCCATTTTGTTAGTATCTGAATCCCTGTTCTAAGGTAGCAGTCAGCAGTTAAGAAAGGACAGAGTTGATTTGTAACACGAGCTTTCAGGAGAAAATTAGCTGCAAGTAAGAAACCTTCTTATTGAAAACATATTGAGTGTTAATATTAATAGTCTTTGTCTGGTTTTACTTTCAGACAGACATATAACTGTCACCTGTTTGCCACAAAAGTAGAATTATAAATCATTTATTTTATATATAAATATTGATATCTTTCATTCTTTGTTTTGTATTTCATATTATTTTGTCATATTTAATTTGACTAAACAAATGGATTATTCTTTAAGTACTGAAATATTACCTGATTTCTTTCATATTTTAAGTTGCTACCCAGTGGTTAATTTTTTAAGTTAGCAGAAGTTGGGCTGTAGTGGGACTGATTAAAATTTAGCAGCAGGAAATTCTATAAATTGATACAGCAATGGTAAAAAGGTATTTTTCTGGGACATATATATTTTTTTGTCCCTGTGAACTCAACTTTGGTAAATGAGAGTGCTAAATGCATTAGATATCTTTATTCAAATAATTGTCATCAAACTGGTATCATTAAGGTTTCTTTTTTTCCTTCTGAATCCACATGTGTTCATTTATATTTGCTTTCTTGGTGAGTATCCACTTTTTACCTAATGTAAAAAAAGTGTTTGTGTTATAAATTGCCCACCCTCTGAAGGCAAATTTTACTTTGCTTTATTTCACAGTCTCTGGCTCAGTACTTGCACACAGTACATAGTAGGTCTTCAATCACTGTTTGAATAGGAATCAATCAGATGAGCTAGCACTAAAATTTAGATTCAGAATTTTTATTTGTCAATATTTGCAAAGATGTAGGTAGTTATAACCACTTTCCTGCAGTTCTTTATATCCACATACCAGTGTATGTGATCACTTTTTTATAAAGTATTAAACATGAAAGTGCTTTCTATCATATTTAAATATGTTTCAGAATTTAATTACCATTATACACTTCATTTATTTTAGAACATATGAGACATATGTAATCACAAAGTTCTAAGTTTTATGTCTTATTTTGCAAAAAATATAGGATTTGGTTTCTTTTATACTTTTTCTTTTGTTTTAAAACTATACTGCAGCAAGTTTAATCTGTAAATAGTGGTCTTATTCTTGGCACTCCATCAGATAGTTGAAGCATAAAATATAGTTGCTTTTAAAGAATCCTATAGTGATTAACTTTGGTACTGTTAAAAATTGGCACCTGGGGTATCATATTTAGCTTGCTTTGCTGAAGCCCCTTATCACACCTCTGTTTCTAGGAACAGAAGTAATAGAAGGAGGTAAGCCATAGTAAGTAAAGCAATTATAATTTTTTCCCTCCATGTTTGGCCAAGTTATGAGAAAGTGCCTATAGATTTGATAGGCCTGTTGTCATGATTTCTGGATAGACATTTTACAAGTAGCTAATAGTCTGTTTTAGATTAGAAAGTAGTTCAGTGGGTGAAGTGTTGCTTATAGACCCTTATTCTTTATTAATCATTAATCGGCTACCAGTATGAATTATAAGTGCCCACCCAAGGCAAGGCATAATGTATACTTTGTTTGGAAAAGGTCTGTGATGTGTTTGCTGGCTTCAGTAGATTCAGCGCTTGCCAGGAACACCGTAGAAGCGAGGTAAATTTTGTAAATGACATGTTCCATCAGGAGTTTATGAATTTGCCTCCGGTTACTGTGGCCTTTATGCTTGCATTCGCTTCTGGTCTTGAACTAGGCATCTGTCTAGTCTCAGCGTCCCTTCTTCTGGATATCTGCATGGCTGGTTCTTGATATCCAGGTTACTGTGCCTAAATGTCACCTCTTTAGAAGTCTTCCCTGTTCTCCAGTTTAAATTAGCCTCTTAGGCTCTGTCATATCACATTTTGTTTCCATAATAGAACTTATCAATACCTGACGTTTTCTTCATTTATTTCCGTCAGTTAGAATTTTTATCCCAGGACAAGCAGAGACATTATCTCTCTCATTCACCTCTTTATCCTCAGGGCCTAGGTCAGTCAGTACCTAGTACAAGATACATGCTCAAAAATGTTCCCTAACTGAATGTGTATATTTTCTCATTCAAACTTTTTTTTTGATCATTATTTGTTATAATGACACTGAATTATTATGGGAATAAATGATATTTGAGCCCTAAAATACAGCAAAAGTGAAAGTCGCTCAGTCATGTCTGACTCTTTGCGACCCCATGGACTGTAGCCTCTCGGGTTCCTCTCTCCATGAAATTCTCCAGGCAAGAATGCTGGAGTGGGTTGCTGTTCCCTTCTCCAGGGGATCTCCGCAGCCCAGGGATTGAACCTGTGTCTCCTGCAATGCAGGCAGATTCTTTACCATTTGAGCCACCAGGGAAGCCCCAGAATATAATGAAAGCTGTCAAGTCAATTTACTTTCTTGTCATCAGCAATATTGAGCTTTGCTAGTATATTTGCTTTCTTGTTAATTATACATATATTTCCATTCATAAATTTGAAACCTGACTATAATCCCAGCTTATGTAATCAATTTCCTTTTTTAATTGACTTGGTTATTTTGAAAGAAAAGAGATATTTTCTATATCGCTACCCAAATTCCCTTTAGGGCTTTTACAGCAGTATGGCTTAAAATTCCAAGGTTGAATATAGTTACATATTTTTATGGATTACAAAGTTGGGAAAATAGTTAATGAATGACTAGTACAGAGTTAATGAGAATAGTTAATAAACAACCACTGAAGAGTAGAATAAGAGTTTTCATTTATATCCATACTAAATCTAAAATGACAGTGAAAGGGCACTCTAGATTTACTTTGTATATACATTAAAAGGCACAAGAATAGTAAGTGTTTAAATCTTACTTTTGGAAAGAATCATTTACTTACGCCTTTAGTATTTAGTAACCACCTATAATTATGGGATTCTGTGAATTCACATTCTGTAGAAAAAGTAGCCACTTTCAGAGCCTTTCATTAAATTTACTTTATTTGATATGGTGCTTTTGATACTCCTGAGCATAGTGTTTTATACAGAAAAATTATCCAAGAATTCTATTGATATTAAAAATTGATATTTAAAGTTACAGATTTAAACTTCTACTTTTACCTTTGATTTATAAGTCTAGCATATAAATTATATTATTCTTGTCATATCAAACTGTTAAAATTTTTGAATGATTAAAGGTTTTGAATGATATTTTGTCATATTTACAAACTCAAACACCTTAAACCATTTAAAACTATTCACATAAAATTTATTGTATTTAAGTGCTTTTCTGAAAACCAACATAATTCCTATACATCTCACAAATTAAACTATAAATATGGTGACTCTATGGTTCCCATAATATGTCAACACTCTGTATCAAGCTAATGAGTTTTCTATTTATAATCACTGGTCTAAATCAATTACTCTATTTTGTATTTTAATTGGAATTACAAGGCTAAACCTATCACTCTAATAGGTCAGGTTATCTTAAGTGTTACAAATACTTAAAATATAATTGAGCTTATCATAAAATAGTAATGAGTCTGCATCTCCTAAATATTTTCCCATTTAATTTAAATCTCCTCAATGTTATATCATCCCAAGCAGTTTTCTCAAACATTTGACCCTACATGAGGAATTTGAACTGGACGCTTATCAAATTCTTGTCGGTTCTTGTCACAGACACATTAATTAAACAGTATTTATAGATGACAGGAGCATATTAAATTAGTCCCTTCTTAACTGCATGCCCATAACCCTGTTCTGGTCATGTATAGAATGTTGACTGTGATACTTGGTTGAGCTTTGTGTTTCTTTGGCTTGTTAAATAATTAAATATCTTTTCACAAACTTTAAAGACTTTTGAAATTAGTGGAATTTTTTGTAATGTTCTTTCTGGGTAGAGCACAAAAATCTTACTGATATTAAAATTATCTGATGATCAGTGAACTTTGCTAGTCTCTTCAGTTCAGTTCAGTTCAGTTGCTCAGTCGTGTCTGACTCTTTGTGACCCCATGAATTGCAGCACGCCAGGCCTCCCTGTCCATCACCAACTCCCGGAGTTCACCCAAACTCATGTCCATCGAGTCAGTGGTGTCATCCAGCCATCTCATCCTCTGTCATCCCCTTCTCCTCCTGCCCCCAATGCCTCCCAGCATCAGTCTTTTCCAATGAGTCAACTCTTCGCATGAGGTGGCCAAAGTACTGGAGTTTGAGCTTTAGCATCATTCCTTCCAAAGAACACCCAGGACTGATATCCTTTCGGATGGACTGGTTGGATCTCCTTGCAGTCCAGGGGTCTCTCAAGAGTCTTCTCCAACACCATAGTTCAAAAGCATCAATTCTTCAGTGCTTAGCTTTCTTCACAGTCCAACTTTCACATCCATACATGACCACTGGGAAAACCATAGCCGTGACTCTTAACCTTTCTTTAAGGGTTTGTATTGTATAGATGTCCTCTGTACTAGGGGTGAAAAAAGAAAATACTCTTAAAAGGTACATTGATCTAATCATATGGTATCTTTGTGATAGAAATGATAGTCTCTGTTCCTCTTAGCTCAATCATGTCCGACTCTTTGAAACCCCATGTAGCCTGCCAGGGTCCTCTGTCCATGGAATTTTCCAGGTAAGAATACTCCAGGGGGTGGCCATTTCCTTCTCTAGGGGATCATCCCAACCCGGAGACTGAACCCACATCTCTCATGGACTTGGTATTGATGGGCGGGTTCTTTGCCACTAGTGCTACCTAGGACGCCCTCCTTTTAGTTTAGGTCAACATACAATGAAGAGAGAACTCAAAAATCCTTTTAGAAAGTAGGGGACAATAAAGGAAATCATACTAAGTCCTACCAACAATGTTTTACGTATGTTATCTGATTTAAAATAATTTCATTCTTAACCATATACCTGCCAGGTAGGTATTATTAGTTCCTCATAAAGTGTCTTTGTTTATAGAGACAGTGGTTCAGTAAGGTTAACAACTTGCCGGAGGTCTTAAAACTATTAAATGATGGAGCCAGAATTTGAATCTACATCTATTCCAAGGCACACCTCTTTTCCTGCCATGGCAGAGGATAAATGGAAATAACTTGGAGTTGTGTTCCTTTAAAAAAATATGTTTCTTCCTCACATTTGCTTGTTTTCCCTGCTAATATATTTAGTAGAAAAGCATTTGCTAAATTGCCATGATTAATTTTGTAGACTCCCTTGTTGGCAGAGAAAGATGTACTTTCTATAGAGCTGGCATCCCTTCAAAGGTTTCTGTGGCCTTTTCTCTGTGGAAATGAATTTGATTAGGGGAAGGCAAGAATTGAGTAATGATATGATGTTCCTAGTCCAGAAAGGAAGCTCGTGAGTTCACTACCTTCCTGACTTTCTCTTCTCCTTCCTCTGCTTCATAGGAAGGAACCAAAACTGGCCAATAAAGTGACATATTTGCCCTTTGAAGAGGATTAGGATAAGCTATCCCCAAATATGCCAGTTTGGCATCAGGATTATTTTGAGCTGAAGGAAGTAGTCAACAGATGCAGGAAGAGTTCTCTGCCCTCCTCTTATCTGCCTAAAAGCAGGATATAAATTTCCTTTGTGAAGGTATCCCCACTTCTGTACAATGAAGAAGAGAGAGATACTTGTCACTGGATTTGGAGAGTCAGTACTGGGGTGAATCAGCATAAATAAATCTTATTAAAATAGCCCTGATTCTCCATAGCTTCCCCCCATGTATTTCCAGGTCATTTATCCATAGTTTATCGTCCCTCAAAGTTTAAACCTCCTTTCTTTTGTTAAAATGGTATGTAAGCCCTTGAGTCTAACCACTTATTCGAATTTTACTTCTTTTCTGTGACCTCCCATGCACTTAAAATACTAATAAAAATTGTATATCTTTTCTCCTGTCAGCCTATCTTCTGTTAGTTTAATTTGTAGGCTTACCATTACTAAACCTAAGAAAGTAGAGGAAAAGGTTCTTTGATATCTGAAAGAGAAACTTGAACCTTACAGTGTTAGTTTATTTTTTTCCTATAATTGAGGTATCTTTTGGCTGTAGCAAATATTTATGCTTTTCAAAATGGTATCAAGACTCACAGTCAGAGTATTATTCTGGTAACTCAGTGGGTTGGATATGACAGGTGTTATTCCTGTTTCATTAGTAAGTAAATAAAAAATGACTATCCTGAGTTACTTAGACTAACTCAGAGTAGAAAATCTATAATCTTTTAAACAAAAAGAAAAGCTATGGGGTTCCTATATAAATGTACAATTAGATAAATTCAGGAATTCTAGACAGTTATTTATAAGAAGGTGGACCATCTAAGAGGTTAAGGTCAATTTTAGAAATGACTGGTACCCCCTTTGCAAAAACTATTTGTAAATATCTGTACCCACTGTGGTAGTGAATACTGCCAAATTTGGATGTAAAAGGCCTCTTAGGCAGGAAATTACTATTTAAGGTTTGAGTTAAAGTATTTGGAAAATGTTTGCCCTCATCCTTTAGCACACTCTAGTTTAACTTGTGATCTGAGCACATATCCTAAAACAGACTCCTATTGGTGCATCCAGTGTATTTAGGCACAGTCTGAGGGTCAGTCTGTCAGAGGATGCTCATTTTGCCTTGACGATGTTCATAAATACCTGAATGGTCATTATATGGCTTATCTGTTACTTCAGACTCAGATGAACTTCCTGCGATTCACTGCAGATTGACTAATCCTCTAGTCTTTTTTTTTTTTTCCTTAATTTAAATCTTATCAACTATCAAGTGTGTCAGAACTCATTCTCACAGACTCAGTTAGTTCATTTATTTATTTATTTGGTTCAATCTACCTGGGTATCCATCCATCCTTAATATAGATTAGAATATAAAAAATATTACTTAATGCCTAATTTGTTCTCAAATTAGCTCATGCTATATTTCAGTGTAGTTTACTGTTCCTAAAATTTGTTGTCACAAAAATGTACTGTTGTTCAAGATATTGGTTGTTAAATTAAATTTTAAAGTATATACTATTAACTCTAGTGCTTTACTGTCCTTAGAGTTTTGAACAGCTTTTAAGCTGTTAAAAAGCAAGATGATGAGATATTATATTGGTTATCACTGAAAACTAATGGGTTTAAAGAAAATTCCACTGAATATTATTACGAATGCTTAATGGAGCTTTTCTTCACTATATTAGGGGTTTATGACATATGATCCTAAATTGGATTACTTTAACCTCTTCCCCATAAGAAAACTTCTTCTGTTTAAAGAAATGTTGAATTTATTTCTTGTAAGGAGAAAATCTAGAGTTCTATTCATAAGCAGATCGTATTCAAGTAAAAAAAAAAAGCAAAAACTTCCAGTTGAAAATTCAGACTAATAGCTTGCAAAATCACTTTGCATTTAAAAAATACATTGAAATGATGCATGTGGAATCTAAAAGATAAATATGCCTTAAGTGCAATGAAAGTCACCTTGATTTTAGGCTTGATCTTTGAAGTCTGAGTACTGAAGTGTCATTGACTTCAGCAGAAAAGGACTAAGTATCTTCCCACTGTAGTCAAGGTAGCATATTAACCCAGGTCCCTTTGAATTTCTGTACCTGTGAGTTTCAGTGTAGGCAGAAGGCTTGCCACAGTATAACAGGGTAATAAGTAGTAGCTCTTGGAGAAATAAATTTCCTTTCTTGGACTTTCTTCCTCTTCATATATGCTTAATCAGTGAAACAATTGATTTTTGAATATGTGAAGTCATAGCATTTAACATTCCAAATAGGAATTATTTAAATACAGTAAAAATCTCTCAATCTCAAGATGTAGAGAAATCAAGCATTCAGGTTTACATAACAGCATAACTTTCATATGAACAAGCAATTCTGAAAATATTAAAGTGAAATTTAATATCAAAACTTCTTTAAATATAAGTAGTGATTTTATGACTTAAACATGACATTTTAGACATTTGAAATGAATTTTGGGCTTACCAGTTAAGCAGCACTTAACTTGTATTAGTGAGGCATGGAATGAAAATTTGTATATGAGAATTTTAAATTCTAATGTGCCAAAGAAATCAGTTTTCAGTTATAGTTACTAGTTTTTATAATGGCTTTATTGCTGTAATTCATATGCCATAAATTGTTTTTAGTGTATAGATATTTATCCATCACTATAGTCAGTTTTAGAAATTTTCATCAGCCCTGAAAGGAACCCTGTACCAACCATTCCCCATACCCTTCTCACCCCAGCCCTAGGCAACTGCTGATGTATTTTTTTGTACCTTAATCTTCCTGTTGTGCACACTTTATATAAATAAAATTACACAGTATTGTAGTCTTTTGTGTCTGGCTTCTTTCACTCAGCAAAGTGCTTTCAGGGTTCATCCATGTTGTACTATGCATCAATACTTTATTCTTTTTTATGGCCAAAAAATATTTCAGTATATGGATATACCTTTTTTATTTATCCATTAATCAACCTATGGATATTTGGGATTCTTTCCCTTTCCTGACTTTTATGAATATTCGTATGTACATTTTTGTAGGGGCATATGTTTCTATTTCTTTGGGTATGTATCTAGAAGTACATAGTAATTAAAAATATCAATTTTACTTTGTTAAAAGTAATTAACATTTTGGATAAATGAACTAATATAAAGCAGCATCTTTGAGTAGTGGAAATGGGTATTTTTAATCCTGGCTCTAGTATTTAATTGAACCTTTTATACCTCTGTTTCCTTGTATGGCAAGTAAGATTTCAGTTGGAAGATCCATTTAAACTCTTCAGCTCTTTGTGTGTGTATTTGCGTGTGTGTTTTCTCATTCACAAACATTTGTTAAGTATCTGAGAGATTTGAGCAAGCGCTTGGGGATAGTGAGTCTTCAGGGAAGCTTAGAGACGGTAGGAGAGGGACAGGAAAAGCAGAACCGACAGTCAGCAGTTAGAAGCTGGTGTTATGCATGGCCAGAGGAGGATGAGAATCGCTGAACGCCATTGGACCACTGCGGAGTGGTAACTCCTCCAGTGTGTGCGCAGGTGCAAGAAGGTCTGGGAAAATCCCTTCGTGGAAATGATGCCTAAGCAGCCATCAGCAAGTCAGCCAAGTGGATGAATGACTAAATGGCATTTTATAACAAAAGCTACTTGGTGATTATTTCGTGCTTAAAACGTTGGTGAATGAATTGTTGAAGTTGACCAAGCAAGGAAAAACCAGCAACATTTTTCTTTTTATTTTTCATTGCCAGACTTCTTGGTTATTTTTTCTCACTGTGAAAGAATGTAGAATGAACTGATTAAACTTAAAATAACTCTTAACTCTCACTTGAACTCTTACTTGAACTATTTTAGTTACCTTCAAAACTGTTGGCAATCATTTTGGGAAAATTCAATTTTCTTTTTTTCAAGAAGAAACTAAGTTTTGTTTAACTTGTTTAATAGTCTCTCTCTCTCTCTTTTTTAGTATTTACATGTTTCCTTTATTTAATAATCATTTAATTTTTTAGTAGTCACATATCTCATAAAGAAATGTGGAAATGACCTTGACTGAGGGTCCCTAGGTAGGAAAGCCTCAGAATGAAGTTATCTGGGTGAGGAATACAGATCCATGTATAAGCATGGCCAGTTTCCCCCTGGAAATAGGTGAAATGGTAATTATGAGGCTCTGATCTTGACTACAACTCCCTTCAGAGACTGCAGTGCAGTGGCTGAGCGCCAAATATGTGGAGGGTAAGTTACCTCTGTGAGACCTGCTAAGTAAAGTATTTTTTGTTGTTATTGTTACTTTTGAGGCTCTTGGCCTCATCCATTTCTCCTCCCTCCCTCCCTTCCTCTCTTTTTTCTTTCCCTGCCTCTCTGCCTCCCTTCTTCCTTTTTCCTTCCCCCTCCTTCCTCTTTCTCTCTCTCATTTTTACAGAGATATAATTGACATATAGCATTTTAAAAGATTAAGGTGTACATGTTGGTTTGATACATTCAACTATTACAGTATGATTAACACTGTGGTGTCAGCTAATACCTTCATCGTGTCCCATAATTACCATTTCTTTTTTGTTGTGAGAACCTTCAAGATCTAGTCTCTTAGCAACTTTGAGGAATGTAATACAACATTATTAGCCATAATCACCATGCTGTGCAATAGATCTCCAGATATATTCCAGGTATACATCTTCTAACTGCAAGTTTGTGCCTTTTGACTAGTACATTTCCAATTCCTTCCCCCTTTGCCCCTAGTAATCACCACCTACTCTCCTTTTCTGTGAGCCTGAGTTTTTTAGAGTCCACTTAAAAGTGTTCATGTGCGTTGCTTGTCTGTCTGAATTAACCTTACTTAATACAACGTACTCAAGGCTTGTTCATGTCAGTTTGTTCATTTCACTGGTGGTTAAGATACCCTTTCTCATGGCTGTATAATATTCTAGTTTTTTTGTTGTTGTTACTGTGTTGAGTTCTTTATATATTTTGGATGCTCACCCTCATTAGACAGATAGTTTGCTAGTGTTTTCTCCCATTCCGTAGGTTGCCTCTTCACTTTGTGGTTTTCTTTGCTCTGAAAGAAGCTTTTTAGTTTGATGTTCTCCTCACTCATTGAGTCTTGCTTTTGTTCAGAGACTTCAGTTTTCTATTCGTTTTGTAGCCGGCAGGTGTATGTAACTTTGGAATCCTCAGTGGGTGGTAATCTGTAGTAACCACGTGAGCTTGGGTCACTCAGGAAACAAAACAACAGCCAGAAATGGTGCCCTGAGCGTTGTTCTAACTTGCAGAGTCGATAATCTAGCTGAAGTGCTAAGAGCTCGTCAGTGCTACTGAAAACAAAAATACAAGTAACTTTGCTCATAACAGGAAGTTTCCAGGAATTTTTAAATTGCTCAAGATATAAGAATTCTTTCTTCCCCTCCCAAGTTCTTCCCTGTCTTTTATAACCATCATTTCCTTTAAAGCCTGCTTTAAAGCTTGTCTTAACGAAAGCCTTCCATCATTAAAAACTCCCTTTATCTTATTTTCTTGAATACTGATATGTAATTTATTACCTAGTTTACATTCTCCTAATGGATTGTTTTAAAATAAAATTATGGGGATATTTCTTCCCTGGTCATGATGGCCAAGACACATGCAGAAGATGGCCATCGGACATGAATGATAAAGCTTAATTTTAATTCATGAGTGCAGTTATCTGGGTTTTTAATACATCTTTGGTTTTGTGCCATACATATTATTTCGGGGTCTTGTTATTTTAATTAGGCAGTTTGTCTCTTCAGAGTTTTGGTTCCAAATCTGTAAGTGGGAGAGACTCATATTGACCTTGGCTTTCATAATTTATTACATTGATGCAAATGAAACATAGAAGAGAGAGGAAGGAAACAACCTTTCTTAGATGAAGCAATGCATTTTTAGCTTATCCTGTTAAGACTTTCTTTTTTCACTACAAGTATGACAGGCCACTCATTCTCTGGCAGTGACCTCTACCTTGGCCTGACTCAGCTGGTATGGTGGCTTTTTGTGCAATTATTTTCTCAACCTTCAATTTGTCACAAGTAGCTAAGCATTATCCCATGAATAATAGATTTATGATTTTTCTAGCATTAGCAGAGTGGTTAGGATACTAAGTTGTTCCAGCTGTGTTTCCTGGATTTGGTTTTTCTTCTCAGGAAAGAAGAAAGCAAGAAAGCTCTTTCTTGAGCAAGAAGAAAATGAATGGTCAGTTAAGCAGATTTGTGATGGGTGTGTACTGGCCTGGCCATGAGGAAGATTAATCTGAAGATAGGTTGAGAGTACATAGAATAGTTTAGGCTTTTGATGATCTAAATGTAAAGTATTGCCAAGTCATGGAGCCAGATAGCTACCACATTACTGACTGGGAGACTAAATCTTAGAGAGACGGAGGCTCTTGCCAGAAAGTCCCATTCTGAATTTAATATACACCTTCTGACACTTAAGTTCCATATACTTTTCATTGCATTGTATATAGAGACCAATGAAATGATAGGTTTTTATTGGTGAGAAAAGAACCATTTCCTGGACAGAATAGTTAGGAAAAAACCCTACAGAAGTAGAAATTACTTACTCCATTTCCTCAGTATTCCTGTTATTTAAAATAATGTTGAGATTTTACTTCCTTCACTTTTATGTCTTTTGAGATTTTTGTTCCTTTTCTTAAGTGCTGTGAAAATGAGACCGTTGTGAAACATAAAGTAAAAAAAGATATTCACTGCATCGTAAAAATAATACATGTGTTTGTGTATTTTGATTATTCTTGTTTACTAAGGTATTTTTCTATCTTAGAGTATAAATTCCTACAGTTAAAAGGACCAAAATACTTATCTAATCAGTTGATGCTGAGTTCTGTACTAGGTATTGAAAGAAATACAAGATTTTGAGTTGGTAGAGGATCCTTTTATATAAAAGTAAAACTGACATTCAGTTCAGTTCAGTTCAGTCACTCAGTCATGTCTGACTCTTTGCGACCCCATGAATCACAGCACGCCAGGCCTCCCTGTCCATCACCAACTCCCGGAGTTCACTCAGACTCACATCCATCGAGTCCGTGATGCCATCCAGCCATCTCATCCTCTGTCGTCCCCTTCTCCTCCTACCCCCAATCCCTCCCAGCATCAGAGTCTTTTCCAATGAGTCAACTCTTTGCATGAGGTGGACAGAGTATTGGAGTTTCAGCTTTAGCATCAGTCCTTCCAATGAACACCCAGGACTGATCTCCTTTAGGGTGGACTGGTTGGATCTCCTTGCAGTCCAAGAGACTCTCAAGAGTCTTCTCCAACACCACAGTTCAAAAGCATCAATACTTCGGCGCTCAGCCTTCTTCACAGTCCAACTCTCACATCCATACATGACTACTGGAAAAACCATAGCCTTGACTAGACGGACCTTTGTTGGCAAAGTAATATCTCGGCTTTTGAATATGTTGTCTAGGTTGGTCATAACTTTTCTTCCAAGGAGTAAGTGTCTTTTAATTTCATGGCTGCAATCACAGTCTGCAGTGATTTTGGAACCCCAAAAAATAAAGTCAGATACTGTTTCCGCTGTTTCCCCACCTATCTGCTATAAAGTGATGGGACCAGATGCCATGATCTTAGTTTTCTGAATGTTGAGATTTAAGCCAACTTTTTCACTCTCCTCTTTCACTTTCCTCAAGAGGCTTTTTAGTTCCTCTTCACCTTCTGCCATAAGGGTGGTGTCATCTGCATATCTGAGGTTATTGATATTTCTCCTGGCAATCTTGGTTCCAGCTTGTGCTTCTTCCAGCCCAGTGTTCCTCATGATGTACTCTGCATATAACTTAAATAACTAACTGACGTTAGTAGATATAATATAGTTGATGGAAGTTTGTGTGCAGCCCTGGGATTTGGACATAATTGAAGAGGTAATAAAGACCAGTGTTTGGCTGTTGTTGAGTAAGAGAGGGGTTAAAAAGTGCTTCGGTAACATTGTTGTTCAAGAGATGCAGAGCTGCTCTCTCAATTTGTCCCATCTTCTCCTTCACCTGCTGTGTTCACAATCACAAGTCTGTTTCTCTTAGTTTTTATCTCTATTCCTGCTCTGCAAATTGAAACATTACCATGTGTAAAATAGATAGCTAATGAGAAGTTACTGTATAACAAAAGGAGCTCAGACTGGTGCTCTGTGATGACCTAGAGGAGTTGGATAGGGGTTGAGGGGAGGGAGGGAGAACGTTTCAAAAGGAAGGGGATATATGTATACTTATGGCTGATTCATGTTGTTGTATGGCAGAAATCTAGCACAACATTTTAAAACAATTATCCTTAAATTTAAAAAGTTTTTAAAATTGAATAATTAAAGAGCAAATGGAAGGCCAGATGATGCCTGAAATCAGTTGTAATAATTCGATGTGTTAAGAGCCAAGAAGGGAGTTTGGGATTTAAACTTTCCCTTGAGGGACTGATACACAGGTAAGAGAGGAGTGGATATTATGGGGTCCGTTGTCTGTGGTAAAATATGTCAGACTGAGTAGACTCAAACTGAAGTAAGGATTTGAATGAGGATTTATGACTGGACTAGAGGGTTCACGGCGAGGGGTGGGGAGGAGAGAGAGATAGCTTGGGATCACATTATAGAGTCTCAAAACTTAGGAAGATGAGTTTTAATCATGGTTTGTTGAGACGGCCCCCCTCTCCAGTATTCTTGCCTGGAGAATCCCATGGATGGAGGAGCCTGATGGACTGCAGTCCACGGGGTTGCAAAGAGTAGGACATGAGTCAGCGACTGAGCATGCAAGTCAAGACAAGTTACAGGGCAGGGAAAACAAAAATTATGTTTTTAGAATTTTCAATTTTGAGGAATTTTTGACATCACTTAGGAAATTGTGGTTTTAGGATCTTGGTCTCTGTTTGCAGTAGGACTTTGTGGGGAGAGGAGGTAACGTTAGATGAATGAGTTAAGGATGAATCTAAGGTAGAGGTTCTTAAGCTTGTGCATTAGAATTGTCTGAGGAGCTGGTAAAAAATTTCCCAGGTAACACTCTTTGAGGCTTTGATTTTGAAAGGATGGGGAAAGGACAAATATCTACATTTTCAAAACGTCTCTAGGTAATTCTGTCATAAGCAGCAAACAAGTTTCCAGCCAAACATACTGGGATAATCACAGATGAAGAAATGGAAAGTAGGGGAGTAAATCTGTGAGACAAATGATGAGTTTGGTTTTGGACAAACTGAATGTGATCTTTATTTGCTGTGGTGAGTTTGATGTCAGGACGTCCAAGTGGAAAGAGCTGTGCTGTGAAGAGAGGTCTTTGCATTGAATGGAGTGCATCTGTCTGGCTGTGAGAGTGGACGGCGTATCAGGATGAAGGGTGCTGGACAAAGAACAAGGGGAGGAACCTTTTTCTGATTAGTTTCCCTCAGAGGCTCCAGGCCCTGGTGGATCTCTTTAGTTAAGTCAGCTCAACACAGCTTTATTCTTATTTTTGTTCTAAAAGAACACTGACATTTCTTGTTTTATTTTCTCAGCTCTTGGAAAATGTACATAAATGTCTTGTGGAGTCAAGCTGGTCTTGACATAGCTCACAGTATTTTCAGCCACTGCAGACGGCTGTTTGGGCTCTTCATTTGAGGCATTAAAATAATTCATAAACAAAGAAAACACTGTTAATTATAGCACTAAACTGTGACAGCGTGTCAATAACTTATATGGCTCTATGCCTTTTACTCCTTACCTACTCCGTATGTTAATAGTATCTGAGATAGCCCAACATGAGTTTGAGTAAGCTCCAGGAGTTGGTGATGGACAGGGAAGCCTGGCGTACTGCAGTCCATGGGGTCACAAAGAGTTGGACACGATTGACCAATTGAACTAAACTGAACATTTATAACTGATTCTTAATCCATGTTTTTCCAGGTTCCCAGAAAGCATTGCAGATAATCTTAGTTAGTATTTTGAAATTCTCATAAATTAACTCCAATTTCTCTTAATTTGTGGGAAAAATACCATGTTGCACTGTTTAGAAGGGTCTGGGTATATATGAATTGCTCTGATCTCTAAATCAAATAAGTAGTGGCTTTCTGCTTCAACTCCCAAATTGATAGGAATCACGGTGATACAGTTTAGTCTAGTCCATTTACAGAGAAAGAGAAGTAGCCTGGTAGCTTAAAGGCCTCCTTTTGACTCTGCTGTATATTTTATAAAGTGTTCAACAAGCTCATTCACCTCTGGACAAGCTGGAGGTCTTTTTAACTGCACCATCTGAATAGAAGAGGCCTAAAATAAAGTGACTTATTCTTAAACATATTCAGAAATGCCATGGGCCAAGTTGAATCCCATGAAACCTAACCTATATACAGATAGTTTCCAGCATATGAGCCAGTTGTGTTTCTAAAGTTTATGTGTAAGGCAGCTGTTTGGAACTCAGAACACATTTATTTTCCCCCTCTCACTGAAACAGTATAAAAAATATTGGCTGTGTTCCCAGGCCCGCTCAGAAATCTGTTTTAACCCTATATGTACCCTAAATTTTAGCTGTACAGTTGCATGTCATTAAGGTGATATTTTTGTTTCTGTGGGAAAATACATCACAAATCAGTTTGATAGAAATGGGTTATCTTTACTTAGCTGGGATCAGGGTCTTCTCAGAAGGTGTCACCGACAAACTGGGAACCAGTAATTTAATAACTTGTACATTTGTAGATAGCTATCTTCACTCTGTTACAGAGGCACGTTTCTAGGCTGTTCATTTCCCAGGTGATCACTGTTCCAGAAAGATGGCCTCAGTTTCTCTCTTTTCTTCCTTTACTTTCTCTCCTCTCTTCTCTTCTGCCTTCAAAGGTGGGCAGTTGTTAAGTGCATGTTCGTGAATCAGGGGTTGCCTGTAATAGCAGGTTCGGCTGTAAAATGTCTCATGGATTTGTACTTCCTAACCAGCATTAATCACTTTCTCTCTTAACGGTGGCTGATGAGGCCTTATTATATAAAGCTTGCTTAGGAAATTATCCATTATCTGGCAAGGATGGTGATGATTGGTGTTCTCCAGGGCAAAGTACTGAAATACTTGCTAAATTATGAATGACATAAAATTATATGAACTGTTATTATAACATTGCCTATTATATGGTATCTTACTGCTTTGAACTTCGGTAAGATAGTGAACTATCTCTATTATTATTAACATATTATGTTCTTAATCCATATTTCATTTTGACTGGTCACAGTGGTGAATATGCATTCATTAAATGAAAGGAGCTTTGTGAAAGAATGATTAAGGCTGTTTTAAGTTCAAGCGACTGAACTGAACTGAAGTTCAACTTTAAGAAATGTTCTACTTTGCTGAGATTACTATCATTTTGAGTGGAGCTGAGGATATGGAGCCTCTCATTTATTTATTTAATTTTTCATTCTGCATATATTTATTGAATGTCTATTATTTGTCAGTTTCTAGTCTAGTTATTTGGGATGCTACAATGACCAAAACAGACGTAGTCCTTTCCCGTATGTAGCTTGTATTCTTGCTGGGAGTACAGAGAATAACAGTAACTGCTTAAGCAAGTATATCGTGTGTCTGAATATATGGTGAAGGTAGATCCCATTTGGCCAACAGATTATCTATGATGTAAGAGAGTCAAGGATATCAGTGGAAATTTTGGCCTAAATAGTCAGAAGCATATAATTATGTTTTCTTAGTGTGAAGGAAGACTGCAGGGAATGGGGGCTTGGAGTCACCGGGGTGGGTCAGTTATTACTGACGGTTTTATGTATTAAATTTGAGGTACCTGTTAGGCATTTAAACTGAGGTACCTAATAGGCAATTCGGGGGAGAAGGCTGGCTTGAAGATAGGACTTTGACAATTGTCGCTAGAGGGTGACAGTATAAAAGAGGGAGAGGTCCAAAGTGTGAGTCTTGGAGCACTCCAGAACTGAGGGGCTGGAGAGAAAAGGGCCAGGCAGAGGAGGCCAAGAAGAACCGAGATGGTTGGTGCCAAGTTAAGAAGTGTTTGCAGAAAATCAGTTTTGTGAAATGTTGCTTATGGTTCAGCTCATAGGAGAACTGAAAAACATCGAGGACGTTGCTGACTTCTGACAAGTCATTTTCTTTTGAGGTGGAAACAAAAGGTTTGATTTCAGGAGAGAATCTAAAGAAGAGAAATAAAAGCCAGCTGTACCATCGATAAGCAGAGAGTTCCGGAGAGCGCAGTGGCAGAGTTTCAGGAGCTGAGGAAGGATGGGGGAAAAGACCAAGTCTGGAAATACAGAGTGTTATGGGTACTGGACCAGGTGGTGAAGGGGGATTTGGGCCCGTTGGGCATATTGTGCGATTGCTGGGAAGTGGGCTAAAGGACGAGATGTGTTTGGTGCTAATAGTCTTCAAAGTGGATTGGGGTGCAAAGCTTGTGAAAATGGAGGGATAGGAAAGCCCTGCTATTAGGTGTGAATAGTGTTTTTTCTATACATTTACCTTTTTTTTCCCTCAGAGGTTGCTTAACAATTGTACATTGCCAAGTTATTCCTCACTATTTTGTCTATCTTGGTCTTTTTCTTTTTAATGGTGTTATACTCATTTTCCCTCAGCAAATCTTTGCCTTGTGTTTTTCTCTGAAATAAACATCAGTCATACTGAGGATATAATCATAACCCAGTATAAGTATTATGAATACTGTTTCAGCTTCCCAGTGACCCTAGAAATCCTTTTGCTATTAGAATTCACTTGTTGGAATAAACTCGTGCTATTTTGTAAGTCAGATCTGTCAGGTACTTGCAATTCCCAATCAGATTTTTAGTTTTTTAGTCATAAATTGTATCAATTTTGGTTTAATAATGGTCAGGCATATTTCACATTGCCATCAGCGAGTACGACCGTACAGCTGTGAATCAGTGCTGTCCCATATGAATTTGTTGGCGATCTCTCAATGGAACGTGTGGTTTGAGAGTGTCGCCCTTATGTTTTTACAGAAGATAATAAGCACTGATGTTAAATGCTATTTAGCAAGTAGATGCAAAGAGTTGACAGTAATTTTAGGTTACTTCTAAAAAATGTGGACTTAAAAACATTTTGTTTTTAGAAAGTTGTTTTCAGTTGACCTGCAGTTACTTGTAATCTATTATTATCAAGGTCTCCCCAAGGAAGACCTCTGAATAGTTTTTGAACCATGTAAAGTTATTACCTCTTAATTTTTCTCAGAGGAAATATCAAATTCTGCAGTGACTTAGGTGGAAGAATACAGCTTATTCCTCAGTTTTTGTTCTGAATGGTAACTATGCAGCTATCTTCCATATCCTTTTCATACTGTTCATGAGAATCCCTTGGACAGGAAGAAGATCCAACCAGTCCATCCTCAAGGAAATCAGTCCTGAATATTCATTGGAAGGACTGAAGCTGAAACTCCAATACTTTGGCCACCTGATGTGAAGAACTGACTCATTTGAAAAGACCCTGATGCTGGGAAAGATTGAAGGAGGGAGGAGAAGGGGACAACAGAGGATGAGATGGTTGGATGGCATCACCGCCTCAATGGACATGAATTTGAGTAAACTCCAAGAGCTGGTAATGGATAGGGAAGCCTGGCGTGCTGCAGTCCATGAGGTCTCAAAGAGTCAGACATGACTGAGCAACTGAACTGAACTTCCGTGTCCTACGGTCAGTCATTAAACACAGTGGAAGCTAGTTCTAGCCAGATGTTGTATAGACATAACTCTCAGTTATCTGATAAGATGAAGAGAAGAGGTGTGTGCAGTTTATACTGGTTGACAGTGTAAAAGTCATTATCTTTTTGCTTTGGAATATCTTGTGGTACTTCGCTCTGTAGATTGAAATGCTAGATGTGAAAATTCAAACTTGTGAGGAACCATTAGTAAAGTTGTCTAGATCAGTGTTTTTCCAAAAAGTCTAACTCATATCTCATTTTAAACTTTAACCCAGTGTATAGTTCCACACATTTGTGTGCATGTATATGTATGTGCATATGTGTGTTATAATATGGAATATGTGATAGATAGGTAAAAGTTTCACAAAATAACACCTACTTTTACACAGGGCTTCCCTTGTGGCTCAGCTGGTAAAGACTCTCCCTGCAAGGTGGGAGACCTGGATTCGATCCCTGGGTTGGAAAGATCCCCTGGAGAAGGGAAAGGCTACCCACTCCAGTATTCTGGCCTGGAGAATTCCACGGACTGTACAGTCCATGGGGTTGCAAAGAGTTGGACATGACTGAGCGACTTTCACTCGCGTCATGTAGTACATTAGAATGTTTTTCTATTCTAATTAACTTTAAAAAATATTGTACATGATCTAAATTGGTTTCATAATCCATTACTGGCTTATAACTGGATGTTTGCCTAAACTTGGCCTCACTGATTTCCAAAGTACCCTGTAACTGTGGAATGTTTTATTATGACAGTGTACATAAAAATTGCTTTTTTTTCCTTTTAGTTTTGGATTTTAGAAGAAAGGTGATAACAGTATTGACTATTTACTTAAAGGCCACTGATACCATAAGAAAGTAATCTTCACCATGAGATAATTTAAGAAATGCTTTTGATAGAGTCATTTATTCATGCAACTAATCTTCATTGAGTGGTAATTATGTGTCAGGCTGTGAACTAAACATGTATTTTAATGTAAAGAAACAGAGTCTTTTTCTAGCCCCAAGCAACTTCCTGTGTAGCAGAAGGAATAATAAAGGAGCAAATAAATATTTATAAATTGCTATCGAGCTGTGATAGAAGATAATGGAAGATGGTTGCTTGCTTACAGTTTTTAATTACCTCAATTATGTGTAATTGAGAGAAGGAAAACAGGAGCTGGAAGCTAGGTTTTTGGGTCCAGATGTCAGTTCATATTTCCTAGGTAGGGTACTCTCCTCTCCATATCCCTTTTAGGCAGGAGGTGTAATTTAAAAACTTATTAGAGGTAATTTTCTTTGGGGCATTTTTTTACTTCGTATTACAGATAATTTTCTTTTTAGCCTCCAGTTTCTGTTTAATATGTTCAAATAAAATTCTCAGGTGGTTTACCCATGGTTAATTTATAATGATACATATTTATGTATATATATATATTCTAATAGAGGCAATTTTCTGTTTTTAATTTTCTCACACTAATATCCATATTTCCTTAGCATTCAAGAGGAAAAATTGAGGTTATTACAAATTGCTGTAGTTATTATAGAAGAAGATTGCTCATGAATGAGAGTGTTTCCCCAAACTCCTTTATACTTCTATATGAAATGGAATCATAAAATTTTTATTTCCTAATTTAATTCTAATAGATGATGCTGTTGCCATGCATGGATGTGTATGAGAAACTTTTGAGAATAATGAGATATTAAAGAAGATTTGGCAGATGGGAGGAGGGGAAGTGATAGTCCTTTTCAGATTTTTAGTGAAAGAAGGACTGCGCAGTTTTTGAAGATTTGGAAACTAACTTGAGATTATTAGGTAGAAAATATAATGGTGACAATTTTGATGGATAAGGAGGAAACTTTATAATTTTTGGTTGAATAATATTGGCTATATTAGGCTCTTTCAAGTTTGCACCTTTTATCATTAATGTTACCTTCTTTTTAGTTTCATTGCTCAAGTTCTCAAAAGGCTTGGTCTATTTCTCTCTCTTTCCCAGTATTTGCCACCTGATTTCATGCTTTTTTACAATAGAATAATTAAAATTATTGTCATACATGTATTAAAATATTGGCATTCAGAGATGAGATTCATGATTTTGACTTTTGGGTAGAATATACTTTTAAAAAAGATACTGCTTCTAGTTTTAGACAATTTTGATTTGTCCTTCTGGGAATTCATTTGGCTTATAATCAAATCTTTAATGCTCTAAAATTATCTGCTTACCTTCCAACCACATATAAGATGACGTGTGTAGTCTGAGCAGCAACTTTTGGCTTGGAGCTGTTTTCTTGTATCTGGGTGTCATTGGCTTACCTTCCTTTCAAGCATGAACTTAAAGCATAAGTATTTGACATTATGAACAGTGGTTCCTTGGTGACATCAAAAATAAGAGGCCAGTGAGGTTTAAGGGTAAAAGTAAAATACTTGCAAATGGACAGACGTTGATAAACTGTTAGCCAAAATACCATATCATGATGTTGACAAAACTAAGGGATATTTATCTCTTGAAGCTTTTTTGTCTTTTAAATCTAGCCTTGAATGTGCCTCTGTTGTGTATGATAAAGACGATGATGATGGTGATGATAATAGTGATAATTCATTTTGTTTAGCAGATTAGTAGCATTTTAGATTTTGTTTAAAAGAAAAAACTGTAGATTTAGTGAAACTATAAAAATAAGTACAAAGATTTAGAAATTGAATCCTTTTAAGAAAACAGTATCTTAGCTATTGAAAAAGTTAATGCTCTTTTTGCACTCAGTATAACAGTAGGGGAAGAGGTTTTCTCCAGTAAAATCAGTGAAGACATGTTCATATCCTTTGAGCTAGTAGGCCTACTTCTTATAGTGTATCTTACATAAATAATCCAAAAGGAGGGAAAGGTTCTTTGTAACATTATTAATACTAGTGAACATGTATATCTTACATATCTCCTTATCCTAAAGTATAAAATTTTAGATGTCTTCCCAGAATGATATAGTAGTACCCAGTCTTTTACTAAAGGGATATATACAGAATTATTATAGCAACAGGGGTCATGTAAAAATGTTTTACACAATTAAATTTATACTGCTTATGTATGAACTATTTTTTAATTCTCAAAAAAATACCCTTACCTTTTGAAAACATATTTAAGATAATTTTTTTTCCCTTCTGATTTATTTGCTAACTTTTCTACCAATTGCTCCTTATCTGGTTATATACATTTTTGTTGTTATTTAGATTTCTAAGTTTATTCCTGTAAAATATCAATTGTCATTTGAAGTACAACTCTCTTGTGTTCTAAATTATTTAATATCACAGCTCAAAAGTAAGAAAGCATATCTTCCATGTATAAGTTTTGGTTTGTGGGATTTAAAAAATAGGTAACAATTGGATCAGAGGTTCATTACCCTGGACACTTGTGGGCAAAAAGTCTAGGAATTTGTCATCTGTGTTTCCAGAAGGAAACTCTTACCTTCTGATATTCAATCTCCATTACAACTAAAATACTAGAAAATTTTGTTAGAAGCAGATA
Source organism: Ovis canadensis (assembly GCF_042477335.2). NCBI lineage: Eukaryota > Metazoa > Chordata > Mammalia > Artiodactyla > Bovidae > Ovis > Ovis canadensis. The sequence continues at coordinate 26,691,207 of NC_091248.1, forward strand.
TTGGGAGTATGTAGATGTAACCCAAGTACAACTCTGAAGGAAATAGCTTAAACAAAAAATCAAGCCTATTAAAGGCCCTTTATAATTTAATGATAGAATTTTTGTATCTTCTCATATTCTATTATTTACTAATATTTTAGACATTTGTAATTTAATTACTTAAGAAACTGATCTAGTTTCAAAACATTTACTGGATAAAAGGCCAGCATAGCAGTTTTGTAATTTTTTTTTTCTTCTTAATGTTTCAAAATGGTAATACTGTGTATTTAAGGAATGAACCAAATTGGAGTGATCAGCCACCTTTCCAGATCTGAGGAGATTAGAAGGCCTGGCTAAATAATTTCTATTGAATATAAAAACAGAATTTGACTATCTGAATTATGTAGGTAATTATTTCTATTACATTTTCTTAACCTTTGGAAACAGTGGGAAAGTAAACTGAGAAGCTTCTACTACAGTACTTAATGTAAAATTAGGGGGAAATGGGAGAGATGAATGGGAAGAATACAGAGGATTTTTAGTGCAGTGAACACACACTATGTCATATTGTATGGTTATATGTGATTATAATTTACTTTAATCCGTAGAATGTATACCAAGAGTAAACCCTAAGGTGGAGTATGGACGTTGAGAGATCACAGTGATTATGTGTCAGCGTAGGTCCATCTTTCGTGAATCATGTACTGTTCTGAAGATACTGATAACTGGGGGGTCTACGCCTGTGTGGGGGCTGGAATACATGGGAAATCTTTGTACCTTCCTCTTACTTTTGTTGTAAACTTGAAATTGCTCTTTTTAAAAAAGCCTTTAAAAGTGAAAGTAAGAAATTATGAGTCAAAATATGTGTTGAGAGGAAACCATTCTTTAGGTGTGAAGTAGAGTGACTGTGACTCAAGTCCACATTTTCCTCAAATCTGCTTTTTCTTATCCTAACATTTTGGAGTGATTGCCATCCTTCTTCTCCATCTCCACTGCCTTCTGTAGTGGTGGTGGTATATTAGCATATATTTCTTACATTGCATAACCCCTGATTTAGCCGGATTTCTTCAGTGCTTAGCTGTTCAGCATTTTTAAGTTTGCATTAAGTTTTTAAAAATAAGGATTAAATATGGTAATCCCTTTGACAAGGAAAAAAAAATCAAAGTACATGTAATTAGCCCCCACACAATGGTTATTTCAATTTTAAGGCATCTTTAGCCTCAGTTCAGTCAGTTCAGTTTCTCAGTCGTCCGACTCTTTGCAACCCCATGAATCACAGCACGGCAGGCCTCCCTGTCCATCACCAACTGCCGGAGTCCACCCAAACCCATGTCCATTGAGTCAGTGATGCCATCCAACCATCTCATCCTCTGTCGTCCCCTTCTCCTCCTGCGCTCAATCTTTCCCAGCATCAGGGTCTTTTCAAATGAGTCAGTTCTTTGCATCAGGTGGCCAAAGTATTGGAGTTTCAGCTTCAGCATCAGTCCTTCCAATGAACGCCCAGGACTGATCTCCTCTAGGATGGACTGGTTGGATCTCCTTGCCGTCCAAGGGACTCTCAAGAGTCTTCTCCAACACTACAGTTCAAAAGCATCAATTCTTTGGTGCTCAGCTTTCTTTATAGTCCAACTCTCACATCCATACATGACCACTGGAAAAACCATGGCCTTGACTAGTTGGACCATTGTTGGCAAAGTAATGTCTCTGTTTTTTAATATGCTGTCTAGGTTGGTCATAACTTTCCTTCCAAGGAGTAAGCGTCTTTTAATTTCATGGCTGCAGTCACCATCTGCAGTGATTTTGGAGCCCCCCAAAATAAGGTCAGCCACTGTTTCCACTGTTTCTCCATCTATTTCCCATGAAGCGATGGGACCTGATGGCATGATTTTAGTTTTCTGAATCTTTAGCCTAGGATTTTTAAATTTTAAACTGTTTCAGAATCAACTGGAGGGCTTGTTAGACAAGACTGCTAGCCCTTACCTCCACATCTTCTCATTTAGTAGGTCTGGACGTAGCCTGAGAATGTGCATTTCTGAGTTCATGTGGGTCCTCATACAGGCACCACACCAGAAAAAGCAAAACACTTTGTCATATATATTATACAACTCATTCTTAAAGTTTAAAAAAAAGTAAAATCATCACTCACAGATATACAAGCAGTTTTATAAATATTGAACACATGATGAATCATTATTTAAATCATTATTAGTGAGGGAATCAGCTGTATGTTATAACCGATTCAAAGGAAAGTCAAAGATATCCAAATTTGTGTGGTATAGGAAATATTGAAATGAATTTGTAAAGGTCAGAAAACTGGCCTTTTCCATTCCGGTCCATTCAGGGACTCATTGACCCTCCACTGGACGGATTCTCTATAGACAAGAATTATCTGCATTGCTCTTGGTTATCTATGGTAATCGGTTATCTATAACTTACTCTGAGTGGTGAAATAGCTCAAAGACAAACTAGGATCAGATAGCAAGGAGTGGTGTATACGATAAAGTCCGTATTTTTTCACCGGAGCACACTGTAATCGTCTCATTCTGTTTCCTTACAGTGATTTACTGTAGAACTTGCTTTTAAAGGTAGTTATCTTCTTTTCAACAAAGCATCCCTGTGATTCTGATGCACTCTGAAGTTGGAGAACCATTTTTTAATGTAACAGTGATGTTCAAGCTGGCTTTAGAAAAGGCAGAGGAACCAGAGATCAAATTGCCAACATCCACTGGATCATTGAAAAGGCAAGAGAGTTTCAGAAAAACATCTATTTCTGCTTTATTTACTATGCCAAAGCCTTTGACTGTTTGGATCACAGTAAACTGGAAAATTCTGAGAGAGATGGGAATACCAGACCACCTGACCTGCCTCTTGAGAAATCTGTATGCAGATCAGGAAGCAGCAGTTAGAACTGGACATGGAACAACAGACTGGTTCCAAATAGGAAAAGGAGTGCGTCAAGGCTGTATATTGTCACCCTGCTTATTTAACTTCTATGCAGAGTACATCATGAGAAACGCTGGACTGGAAGAAACACAAGCTGGAATCAAGATTGCCAGGAGATATATCAATAGCCTCAGATATGCAGATGACACCACCCTTATGGCAGAAACTGAAGAGGAACTAAAAAGCCTCTTGAGGAAAGTGAAAGAGGAGAATGAAAAAGTTGGCTTAAAGCTCAACATTCAGAAAACGAAGATCATGGCATCTGGTCCCATCACTTCATGGCAAATAGATGGGGAAACAGTGGAAACAATGTCAGACTTTATTTTTTGGGGCTCCAAAATCACTGCAGATGGTGACTGCAGCCATGAAATTAAAAGACGCTTACTCCTTGGAAGAAAAGTTATGACCAACCTAGACAGCATATTCAAAAGCAGAGACATTACTTTGCCAACAAAGGTCCATCTAGTCAAGGCTATGGTTTTTCCAATAGTCATGTATGGATGTGAGAGTTGGACTGTGAAGAAGACTGAGCACTGAAGAATTGATGCTTTTGAACTGTGGTGTTGGAGAAGACTCTTGAGAGTCCCTTGGACTGCGAGGAGATCCAACCAGTCCATTCTGAAGGAGATCAGCCCTGGGATTTCTTTGGAAGGAATGATGCTAAAGCTGAAACTCCAGTACTTTGGCCACCTCATGCGAATAGTTGACTCGTTGGAAAAGACTCTGATGCTGGGAGGGATTGGGGACAGGAGGAGAAGAGGACGACAGAGGATGAGATGGCTGGATGGCATCACTGACTCAATGGACCTGAATCTACGTGAACTCTTGGATTTGGTGATGGACAGGGAGGCCTGGTGTGCTGTGATTCATGGGGTCACAAAGAGTCGGGACACAACTGAGCAACTGAACTGAACTGAACTGAAGTGAAGTGTTATTCGCTCGGTCATTTCCAACTCTTTGCGACCCTATGGACTGTAGCCTGCCAGGCTCCGCTGTCCACGGGGATTGTCCAGGCAAGAATGCTGTAGTGGGTTGCATTCCCTTCTCCAGGGGATCTTCCTGACCCAGGCCTCCCACACTGTGGGCAGATGCTTGACCTCTGAGCCGCCAGAGAAGCCCCTCATGTAGCAGAGTGGACGTCTGTTGCACCTATAGCTCACATTTACTGAGGCACATGTTTTCTCCCATCATACAAATTATTGTATATGTAGCCAGCTTATTTGGAAAATATTTGTCAGCTTGCTCCCATTAGTTGAAAATTTTAGTCTATTTATTGGCTATAAAGGAATTTAATATGTATTTGGGTAATAAAGTAGTTGTGAAGTTTTTGGAACATAATTAAAAAAGACTGATCCATTTAAATGTGCTTCATAAAGCTTTTGATCAATCAAAAAATTAAAAATTTCAATTAAAAATCTTTTCTAAGAGTATATCTTAAGTCAGTCTTTGGACACACAATAAAATGTTTCTCAAAAGACCCAGTTATTTTCAGAGGCCAAGCAGTATAATGTAAAGAGCACCAATTTTAGGAAGTCAAGCATGGTTTATTTTGCTTTTGTAGCTAGTAAATTATAGAATTTGAAATTCATGATAGTGATTGGATCATACAGATAACTGCATCTAAGCTCTTGTGATACTAGGGGCATGCATCTGGATCTAGAAGAAACTTGGGATGATGCAGCCAAATGAGGTTTAAGGTGTTAAACAATGTATAGTACTCTGGATAGTGCACAGTGGAAATCTTTTTCAGTGTTTACCAAATTGTTGTTCACAATTTCTCTTTCCCATTTCCCCCTTTGCTTTTCAAAGCTTGATTGGTCTTGGTTTCTTCTTTTAAGATAACTTTATTGAGATACGGTCAATGTCCAATAAACTGCACATCTTTAAAGTATACCGTTTGGTAAGTTTGGATGTAATGTATCTGCTTATGAGATTATCACAGCAATGAAGATAATGAACATATCATCATATACAAGTTTCTTTGAGTCCCTATATAATCCCCCACCTTCCACTTCAGACAATTAGTGAGAAACTCTGTGTTATTATTGATTAATTCCTATTTTCTATAATTTTACATATGTAGGATAATTGAATATGTCCCTTTTTTGGCCTGGCTTTTGGTTTGGTATAATTATTCAAGTTGCGCACACATCAATTCTTTATTGTTTTGTATTGCTGAAGTGAAGTGCAGTGAAAGTCACTCAGTCATGTCTGACTCTTTGTGACCCCATGGACTACATAGTCCATGGAATGCTCCAGGCCAGAATACTGGAGTGGGTAGCCTTTCCCTTTTCCAGGGGATCTTCCCAACCCAGGGATCGAACCCAGGAGTCCCACATTGCAGGAGGATTCTTTACCAACTGAGCTACAAGGGAAGCCCTTGTGTTGCTGAGGAGGATTCTATTTTATGTTGTACCCCAATTTGTTTATCAGTTTACCTGATGGTGGATGTAGGGATTGTTTACATTTTAGATATTATAAATAAGGTTGCTATAAAATGCATGTATACAAGTTTGTGTATAAGCATACACTTGTCTTTTTGGTAAACATGTAGGGGTGGGTTGATTGGGTCACATGTTAGGTGTATATTTAACTTTTTTTGTTTGTTTGTTTTACAAAAGGATCCTTTAAAAAAATATTTATTTTAACTGGAGGCTAATTACTTTACAATACTGTAGTGGTTTTTGCCATACATTGACAGGAATCAGCCATGGGTGTGCATGTGTTCCCCATCCTGAACCCCCCTCCTCCCTCCCTCCCCATCCCATCCCTCAGGGTTGTCCCAGTGCACCCGCCCTGAGCACCCTGTTTCATGCATTGAACCTGGACTGGTGATCTATTTCACATATGATAACATACATGTTTCAATGCTGTTCTCTCAAATCACCCCATCCTCGCCTTCTCCCACAGAGTCCAAAAGTCTGTACTTTACATCTGTGTCTCTTTTGCTGTCTCACATACAGGGTCATTGTTAACATCTTTCTAAATTCCATATATATGTGTTAATATACTGTGTTGATGTTTTTCTGACTTACTTCACTCTGTATAATCCACTCCAGTTTCATCCACCTCATTAGAACTGATTCAAATGTATTCTTTTTAATGGCTGAGTAATATTCCACTGTGTATATGTACCACAGTTTTCTTATCCATTCATCTTCCGATGGACATCTAGGCTGCTTCCATGTCCTGGCTATTGTAAACAGTGCTGCGATGAACATTGGGGTACATGTGTCTCTTTCAATTCTGGTTTCCTTGGTGTGTATGCCCAGAAGTGGGATTGCTGGGTCGTATGGCAGTTCTATTTCCAGTTTTTTAAGGAATCTCCACACTGTTCTCCGTAGTGGCTGTACTAGTTTGCACTCCCACCAACAGTGTAAGAGGGTTCCCTTTCTCTGCACCTTCTCCAGCATTTATCGTTTGTAGACTTTTTGATAGCAGCCATTCTGACCATTGTGAGCTGGTACCTCATTGTGGTTTTGATTTGCATTTCTCTGATAATGAGTGATGTTGAGCATCTTTCATGTGTTTGTTAGCCATCTGTATGTCTTTAGAGAAATGTCTGTGTAGTTCTTTGGTCCATTTTTTGATTGGGTTGCTTATTTTTCTGGAATTGAGCTGCAGGAGTTGCTTGTATATTTTTGAGATTAATTCTGTGTCAGTTGCTTCATTTGCTATTATCTTCTCCCATTCTGTAGGCTGTCTTTTTACCTTGTTTGTAGTTTCCTTCATTGTGCAAAAGCTTTTAAGTTTAATTAGGTCCCATTTGTTTAATTTTGCTTTTATTTCCATTACTCTGGGAGGTGGATCATAGAGGATCCTGCTGTGCTGTATGTTGGAGAGTGTTTTGCCTATGTTCTCTTCTAGGAGTTTTATAGTTTTTGGTCTTACATTTAGATCTTTAATCCATTTTGAGTTTATTTTTGTGTATGGTGTTAGAAAGTATTCCCAGTTTCATTCTTTTATAAGTGCTTGACCAGTTTTTTTTAGCACCACTTGTTAAAGAGATTGTCTTTAATCCATTGTATATTCTTGCCTCCTTTGTCAAAGATAAGGTATCCATGAAAGAAAGAAAGTGAAGTAGCTCAGTTGTGTCCAATTCTTTGTGATCCCACCCTCCTTCCATGGGATTTTCCAGGCAAGAATACTGGAGTGGGTTGCCATTTCCTTCTCCAGGAGATCTTTCCAACCCAGGGATTAAACCCTGGTCTCCCATGTTGTAGGCAGATGCTTTACTCTCTGAGCCAGGTGTCCTTAGGTGCATGGATTTATCTCTGGGCTTTCTGTTTTGTTCCATTGATCTACATTTCTGTCTTTGTGCCAGTACAATACTGTCTTAATAACTGTAGCTTTGTAGTATAGTTTGAAGTCAAGCAGGTTGATTCCTCCAGTTCAATTCTTCTTTCTCAAGATTGCTTTGGCTATTTGAGGTTTTTTATATTTCCATACAAATTGTGAAATGATTTGTTCTAGTTGTCTGAAAATTCCATTGGTAGCTTGATAGGGATTGGGCTGAATCTATAGATTGCTTTGGGTAGTATGCTCATTTTCACTATATTGATTGATTCTTCTGATCCATGAACACGGCATACCTCTCCATCTGTTTGTGTCCTCTTTGATTTCTTTCATCAGTGTTTTGTAGTTTTCTATATACAGGTCTTTTGTTTCTTTAGGTAGATTTCTTCCTAAGTATTTTATTCTTTTCATTGCAATGGTGAATGAAATTGTTTCCTTAATTTCTCTATTTTCTCTTTGTTAGCATATATTTAGCTTTTAAAGAAACTGCCAAGCTGTTTTCCAAAAGGGCTGTACCATTCTATTTTCCCACTAACAGTGTGTGAGAATTCTAGTTCCTTTACTTCTGATGTGATGTGCTCAATCTTTAATTTTAGTCATTCTAATAGGTGTATAAGAGAATGTTATTGTGGTTTTAGTTTGAATTTCTGTAATGACTAATGATATCAAGCATCTTTTATTCCTTTTCGCCATCTATATATCTTGTTTTGTGAATGTCTGATGAAATATTTTACCAATTTTTAAAGTTAAGTTGTTTGTTTTCTTATTGTTGAGTTTAAAAAGTTTGTTATATATTCTGGATAAGAGTCCTTTATCAGACATATGTATTGGCAAACACTTTTTCCAAGTGTTTGGCCTGTCCCTTTATTCTCTTAACAGTATATTTGGATAGCAGGAAGCTATCTATTGAAGTACAGTTTTATAGTTTTCTCTTTTATGAATCATCTTTAGGTATCCTAACTAAGAAGTCTTTGGTTTACCCAAAGTCACAAAAATATTCTGTGTTTCCTTTTAGATTTGTAGAGTTTTTGGTTTTAAGTATATGATAACATTTTGAGTTGATTTTATATATACTGTGAGATATGGATCAATATTCTGTATTTTTTTCATATGGATATCTAGTGGTTCTGTATCTTTCATTGAAAAGATTATCTTTTTCTACCGAGTTGCCTTTGCTAAAAATCAGTTGTCCATATATGTCTGGGTCTGTTTCTGGACACTGCCTGTACATTGTGTTGTATAGCTTTATAGTGTCTAAAAGTCAGAAAGAGTTAGCTTCCACAGTACGTTCTTCTTTTTTGAAGTTGTTTGGGTCTTCTAGGTAATTTGAATTTCCATATGAATTTTAGAATTAGCTTGTCAATTTCTACAAAAGAACCTGCTGGTATTTTGATTTGAATCTCTTTATCAGTTTGGGGAGAGCTTACATTGTAACAAACAATATTGAATTTTCATTAACAAAATGTAGCTCTCCATTTATATAGGTCTTCTTTAATTGCTCTGAGAAGTTTAGTAATTTTCAGTGTACACTGTTGCTCATTTTTTGGCCAGATTTATCCCTAAATAGTACATATTTCTTCTTAACTTTTTGACCACTTGGTACAGTTAAAATGATCATCTCATGTCCATGTCTACAATTTCTGCAATTTGTGTCAGTTCTTGGTTAGCTTCAATTGATTGATTTATCTCAAAGTCATGGTTCAAGTTTTTCGGCTTCTTTAAATTTCTTAGAATATTTGATTGGATGCCATCATTATTGGGTATTAAACATTTTTGTATTTCTATTAATATTGCTGAGGTTTTTTTTCTAGGATGCAGTTAAGTTACTTGGAAACAATTTTATTCTTTTGGAGCTTGCTTTCAAATATTTGTTAGGCAGGGCAAGAGCAGTATTTAGTCCATGGCTCATTATTCTTCACTAGTGAGGCAAGGCCGTTCTGTGTACTCCTTGCAATGCTCCATAAATTATGGTGTTTTCTAGTCTGGCTGGAACAACTGTGTGTATATTTGGGGAAAAAAATGTACCTTGAACTTTAGTTCATGATATGTATAAACATTAATTTATGATGGATCATAGGAGATCATGGGAGAATATTTTCATGGCCTGAAGATAGGAAATGATTAATTATATAGGACATAGAAAGCACTGAACCTAAAAGAGAAATTGATAAATTGGACTTGATAAAAGCTGTAATCTTCTCATCAAAAGGCACTGTTAAAAAATGAGTAAGAATACTGTGAGAAAGTATTTGCCCTACATATATCTGATAAAAGACTCCCATGTAGGCTATTTAAAGTATGCCTACAGCTGCTTAAAGACTTTATCACCGATTTCCAGTAATGCGATTTGATGTTCTCTGGTGTGGTTTTCATTGTGTATATCCTACTTGAACTCTAGCTGAGAGTTTATTATTTTTATAAAAACCTGGTAAATTATTGACCATTATTTCTTCAAATGCTTTTTCTGACCTTCTTTCCTTTTTGATTCTAATTGTGCATATATCAGACTGGTTAATATTGTCCCACAGGTTACCTAGGCTCTTTCATTTTTACAGTTCTTTTAAAATTTCTCTCTTCCACTTTTGTTATTTACTGTGTTTTTAAACTTACTCATCTTTTCACTTCAGGTATTGTGTTTGTCATCTCCCCAAGTTCCATTTTTATGTCTTCTACTTTACTTTTTATCATATTCTAAACACTTGAGCCTATACGTATAAACTGTTTTAAAGTTTCCTCGTTTGCTGAGTTTATTATTTTTTGCATCTTGGGGTCTGTTTTCTCTCTTTTTCTTCCCACACATTTATGGATCTCATTTTTATCTTTTTACTCATAACACCTTGAATTTTTTGTATTGTGTGACTATTATGCTGTTAAATATTTGGATTTTTATTGTGTTCCTTTAGATTTTTAAAAATTTGTTTCAGATGGTGCCTAAGTTGTTGTGCTTTAGCTCAGTTTTTTTGAGACTTTTTTCCGAAGCTTTGTTGGGTTGGGTCTAGCAGGAGAAGGGGATGACAGAGGATGAGATGGTTGGATGTCATTACCGACTCAGTGGACCTGAGTTTGAGGAAGCTCCGGGAGTTGGTGGTGGGACAGGGAAGCCTGGAGTCACAAAGAGTTGGCCGTGACTGAGTGACTGGACTGAACTGAGCAACACCTTTATGTAGACTAGGCTAGTGCTACTAAGACATGGCCCTTCTGAGTATCTGCTTAGTGTCTGGGGTCTTCAGTGTCACTGCCCTCATGTCCATCTGAACCTAGTCTCCCAGCCCAGTGAGACCAGTGGGAATTATTTAGCTTCCAGCTCCCAGATGGCTCACTAAACCTCATGGAGTTTTCTTCATACATATGGGTGGTTTACTAGTCAGCCAGCGAATCAAGGGACCTCTGTGCAGATTTCTGGAGCTTTTTTTTTGCCAACATCCCCAACTCTGATATTCGCCCCCACAAACTCCAGCCTCTTTTGTGTCCCCTAAATCTTAACTTCTGTCTCAATTCAGTGAGACTTTCATGATCTCCTTTGAGGAGGCTCCCCTTCCTGCACTCTGCTGTGGAAAGTACCTCCTGGAAGAAGAGTTTCACTGCCTGTTTTTCTTCATCCATGGGTCATAAGTCCTGGGCTGCCTGTTGTCTGTCTCAATGTCTGAAAAACTATCTTTTTCCAATTTTCTAGTTGTTTATGGTGAGGGGGCATTATGGCAGAAGTAAAACAGTACCTGTTTTCAATAGAAGTATTTATTGCAATCATGATCTTAAATAAATGGGATTTGAGGTTATTGAGAAACCTATATGCAGGTCAGGAAGCAACAGTTAGGACTGGACATGGAACAACAGACTGGTTCCAAATAGGAAAAGGAGTACATCAAGGGTGTATATTGTCACCCTGCTTATTGAACTTCTATGCAGAGTACATCATGAGAAACGCTGGACTGGAAGAAGCACAAGCTGGAATCAAGATTGCCGGGAGAAATATCAATAACCTCAGATATGCAGATGATACCACCTTTATGGCAGAAAGTGAAGAGGAACTAAAAAACCTCTTGAGGAAAGTGAAAGAGGAGAGTGAAAAAGTTGGCTTAAAGCTCAACATTCAGAAAACGAAGATCATGGCATCTGGTCCCATCACTTCATGGGAAATAGACAGGGAAACAATGGTAAACAGTGTCAGACTTTATTTTTTTGGGCTCCAAAATCACTGCAGATGGTGACTGCAGCCATTAAATTAAAAGACGCTTACTCCTTGGAAGAAAAGTTATGACCAACCTAGAGAGCATATTCAAAAGCAGAGACATTACTTTGCCAACAAAGGTCCGTCAAGTCAAGGCTGTGGTTTTTCCAGTAGTCATGTATGGATGTGAGAGTTGGACTGTGAAGAAAGCTGAGCGCCGAAGAATTGATGCTTTTGAACTGTGGTGTTGGAGAAGACTCTTGAGAGTCCCTTGGACTGCAAGGAGATCCAACCAGTCCATTCTGAAGGAGATCAGCCCTGAGATTTCTTTGGAGGGAATAATGCTGAAGCTGAAACTTCAGTACTTTGGCCACCTCATGTGAAGAGTTGACTCATTGGAAAAGACTCTGATGCTGGGAGGGATTGGGGGCAGGAGGAGAAGGGGACGACAGAGGATGAGATGGCTGGATGGCATCACTGACTCGATGGACGTGAGTCTGAGTGAACTCCGGGAGTTGGTGATGAACAGGGAGGCCTGGTGTGGTGCAATTCATGGGGTCGCAAAGAGTCGGACACGACTGCGTGACTGAACTGAACTGAACTGAACTGAGGTTATTTATTTTTACTGTTGTCTGAATAATTCTTTTCAGCAGCAAAACTCTTCTCCCCCCTTTTTTTCCAAATGAAATTCTACCATTCTACACAGGACTCCAATATAGAAACTAATTAAAACTTCATCTGCTCTCATTTAAGTGAGGTTTGGAGCTGGCTTGATTTCCACCTAACCCTGAAGCAATCTGGTACTTCTGAAAATAAAATTTGAAGACCAGTGAACTATTTACCCCTCTCATTTTACATGTGAGGAAACTAACTTCTAGAAGGGTCAAGTGTTTTGTCTGAAAGTAATGCATCTTAAACTATCTTGTTCATATGGGCTTTTGTGGCATTTGAAATAAGACCTCTTCTATCCAAACTCAGTGTCTTATTTTCCTTAGGTCAGCTTGACTGGGGAAAAGAAAGAAAGAAAGGAAAAAGGTCCCTTTGATTTTGAGCTGTTTCAGCATGAGATTCTTGGAGAACTCCATTCATTTCCTATTAACCTTTGTGTAGTGCATTGAACTCTCATGGACTATATTGTAACTTACAGCTGTTTAAACAGGTTTACAATAGTTTGTTTTAAACCAGTCTAGCACTTTGGTTTATTCTGCTTTCTCGTTGCTTCTATATGATAGATTTCAGCTTATGCATTTTATAAGAATTCTGTATGCAGATGATTATATACATGGATTTTATTCCTCATTCCTCTTATTGTGGTTATGTTATTTAATCTCCTGGAAACTACCTGGACGATATTCTAAAGAATGTTGTGCTTTGAACTCTACTTAGTATTTAGGTAACTGGTTGTGACCTTGGGTTGCTGGGGAAGTCTTCATATTGAAGGAAGCAGAGTGTCAACAGCTTGCACTATATTTCTTGGCAACAACCTGCCTTGTGTGCACCGGGCCTGTCTGCAATCAGAGTCTAAGAGCTTACACTTCAGTCATTTCCCCCTGAAACCCATCCTGTGTTCATGCACTACTTTATTAGTGTGGCCTATGGTGTAGAAATGGGACAGTCACCATAGTTGGATGAGAGGTGAACAGGCAGGGTAGATTCACTCACTTTCAGTCTACCAATTGTAGCTAGATTTCAATATTGAAGAATAATGTTGCTGCTATTTTATTTTCTCCTTCTTCTTACTGAAAAAACAAACTCAAAAGAAAACACCAAATAATTTAGTTGTTTATCCATGTGGTGTAATTTTAGAGTTGAGATTTCCTTTGAGACACATCCATTGTAACTGTTAGAGGCTCAATTAATATTTGCCATTGAACGAATGAATTAAACCCAAAAAGATATTTCAAAAGAAATTGTTGATGACACAACTATTTGAGCTATTCTACTTTACAGAACAAGATTACTCTTTGGCAAAACCAGTCAAGTTGCCTTATTTTTATATTAAGGCCAGACATGCCATGGTGATACAGCTTTTCCATAAGTAGTGTAGGAAAATTTCCTCTTACCTTACTCTTACTCCGCACCCATCATAGTGTTTTTCACATGATAGGTGTTTAGGAAGTGTTTGTAGAATGAGACAAGAAGTCTGTTCTACCACATTTCATTGCACTCATGGACAGGCCTAGCAAATCTTGAAAAAGTGGTTTTATCATGACCGTAATAATCTCATGTGGATTTTTTCATAATATGCTTTACATCCTCATATGTTCACTCTCCTTGTGCTGTCTCTTGGTAGTCATTCCTTTGCTAACACTGATTAGAATTTTAAATTTTTAAAAGTCCTATATTTTAAAAAATTATTTTTAATTGAAGGATAATTACTTTATAATACTGTATTGGTTTCTGCCATACATCAACATGAATCAGTCATGGGTATACATATGTCCTCTCTTTCTTGACCCTCCCTCCCACCTCCCACCCCATGCCACCCCTCTAGGTTGTCACAGAGCACCAGTTTGAGCTCCCTGAGTCATACGGCAAATGCCCACTGGCTGGCTGTTTTACACATGGTGGTATATATGTTTCTAGGTATGCTCTCCATTCGTCCCAGCCTTTCCTTCCCTCCTTGTGTCCACAAGTTCTTTCTTTATGCCTGTGTCTCCATTGCTGCCCTGCAAATAGGGAAAAGTCTTCTATTTTTCATGTGGTATTTGATGCTTTTTTCTGTCTCTTCTTCTTATACTCCAAATTACTTGAATTTGATATTTCTTACCTTTACCCAGGAAAATTTATCACCTGTTGGGAATAAAATTTGTAGTTTTTGGACTGATTACTAGCATTTATAAAACAGCAGTTTGGGAAGGGTTTTCATGCATGTTACCTTGTTTGCTGTCTCAGCTTCCCTGTAAGGTAGGTAGCTAGGTAAAGTGAGTGAGTGATATGGATAGATTAACTGACTGTGTCAAAGTTACGCAGCTAGTTAAGTGACAGAACTCTGAGGCCAGTGTTCTTTTTGCTGGTTCTAAACTGTCTCTGGATATTATGTTTTAAAAAGTGATGCAATCTATTTGCTTTCATTAACTTTTATTAGAACTGACTTTCAATTTTGATTCAAGGAAATCCTGAGGAAGTGACACTGTCCTTAGTGGGGATAATACAACTTCAGAGGCTGATTTTGAGAGAGAGATAAATATTTATATGTTTAATCATGTCGTCATAATTCTCTTGTCTAGGGCCCTGTGTCTTAACACATCCTTACTTCAATAATCTGTTTCTGGTATAAACAGATGGTGAGAAAACAGTGACTCCCAGATCTGTTATTGCTGCTGTGGTAATTTGATGTTTTACAGATAAGAATTTTGACTGATGGGAGGTTCGTCTGGAAGCCATATGTTGCGGGGGGCTCATATTGTTTAGATTTGGAAGTGTGCTTGCAATTGAATCAGGAAGGCATTGTTGTAAACAACAACTTGGCTGGCATTATTATTAAGCCTTGGATCTTCATATAGCTGTTCCCTTAAACTATTGAAAGAAAAATCGTTCATTTATGAGATAGAAAATGTGAAGCTTTTCGAACTGGTCTTTTCCCCTCTCATCCTGAATAATCATCACAGTGATAAGTATTTATATACAGGCAGAAAAGTTGAAAGTCAAAAGGTACTGAATCTTACAGGGAATAAGAACCTATGTTTCATGTAATACATTGAAAAGAAACAAGTTATGAGATTTTTAACAGATCCAATTGTCGTGTGACTCCCACAATGAATATGAGGAGAATAAAATGATCCCTTGAGGGATTTTTGCAACGGTTTAAATCAGTTGGTCAAGAAGCAGCAGTTAGAACTGGACATGGAACAACAGACTGGTTCCAGATAGGGAAAGGAGTACGTCAAGGCTGTATGTTGTCCCCCTGCTTATTTAATTTATATGCATCGTACATCATGAGAAATGCTGGGCTGGAAGAGGCACAAGCTGAAATCAAGATTGCCGGGAGAAATATCAATAACCTCAGATATGCAGATGACACCACCCTTATGGCAGAAAGTGAAGAGGAACTTAAAAGCCTCTTGATGAAAATGAAAGAGGAGAGTGAAAAAGTTGGCTTAAAGCTCAACATTCAGAAAACGAAGATCATGGCATCCGGTCCCATCACTTCATGGGAAACAGATGGGGAAACAGTGTCAGACTATTTCTTTGGTCTCCAAAATCACTGAGGATGGTGATTGCAGCCATGAAATTAAAAGATGCTTACTCCTTGGGAGAAATGTTATGACCAACCTAGATAGCATGTTAAAAAGCAGAGGCATTACTTTGCCAGCAAAGGTCCATCCAGTCAAGGCTATGGTTTTTCCAATAGTCATGTATGGATGTGAGAGTTGGGACTATGAAGAAAGCTGAGCACGGAAGAATTGATGCTTTTGAACTGTGGTGTTGGAGAAGACTCTTGAGAGTTCCTTGGACTGCAAGGAGATCCAACCAGTCAGTCCTCAAGTCTTGAATATTCATTGGAAGGACTGATGCTGAAGCTGAAGCTCCAATACTTTGGCCACGTGATGCGCAGAGCTGACTCATTTGAAAAGACCCTGATGCTGGGAAAGATTGGTGGCAGGAGGAGAAGGGGATGACAAAGGATGAGATGGTTGGATGGCATCACCGACTCGATGGACATGGGTTTGGGTGGACTTCGGGAGTCGGTGATGGACAGGGAAGCCTGGCGTGCTGCGGTTCACGGGGTCGCAAAGAGTCAGAGACAACTGAACGACTGAACTGAAATCAGTTGAAACACAAATTTTGTTTGTATTTGTTAGCTTTATTTCTTTAGTACTAGTTGTGTTTCATTTTCCATATTCCTTATGTTTTTGATTAGTGGGTTTTGGTCATCAGTTTGAAAGGAGTTACTTTTTATTGCCTTCTGAAACCTGAAGTGTACCTACATGGCAGGCTTCCTAATTTGTGTTAAAGACAGTGAAGGCCATGAAAATGCGATAGTAAGCTCTCCTTTTCCAGAGCACATTTCAGAAACAAAAACCAGCAGGAAACTTCAGTGTTCTGAGCGGTGTTAATTCAGGTATGTCTGTTCTGAATGTTAATCACTCACAGAATTATCTGAAGTATTTTAGCATTCATGTGTCCCTCACAAGCCATGCTTTTTAGAAAAGAGAACTCTAGTGAAAAGTGCCCTCTCTGCGGTGACTGTAAAGTGGCTTCACCTATGGTAGACACTGATGTTGATCTATTAAGAGGAACTAGCTAGCTCCTCAGAATACTTTGTGGAAGTGAAAACTGCTTTTCATACTGAAACTACTGGGGAATGGTTGAGGGGAGGCTTCAAACTGTTAAAAAAATATGTGGCTAAAAGTATATTAGTATGGTATTTCAAGTATATGAATACTACTACAAAAACTATAATAATACAGAATACACTTTCTTTCTAGACCAAGTGAAGTGTGTTGATATAATATTCCACTTAAAAAGGCTTTCAAAGGAGAAGTCAGGGTTATGAGCCATGTGGGAGTCTATCTAAGTCTTGTAGATTCTAGAAAGCAAAGAAAGGAAAAAAAATTTGAGAGATAGTGGGGATGGGTGTCTAGTTAAGGCACAAGAAAATGGTACCTGAGGAAGGTGCTAGTTGGCTAAAATGAAAGGAAAATATTGTTGGGGGTGCCTGTTAGGAGAATGTAGGAATCTTCACTGAAAGAACACTCAGGTGAATGCAAGGAAAATAGCTTAGACCTGAGGATGTATTCGTGGATTTTGAACCCAGAGCTAAGAGAAAAATATAGAGTTGAAAGCTTTTTTGTGGCCTAAGATCAGAAATAAATATGAAAGAAGAAATATCATCTCCTAGGAAGAACAGAACAGAAACGGAAAGAAATCAGGTATGTTTTCAACCCAAGACTCTCTAATTGAATGGAATTGTAGGTATCTAACTTGCCTGTAAGGAGATCCAGCCAGTCCATTCTAAAGGAGATCAACCCGGGGATTTCTTTGGAAGGAATGATGCTAAAGCTGAAACTCCACTACTTTGGCCACCTCATGCGAAGAGTTGACTCATTGGAGAAGACTTTGATGCTGGGAGGGATTGGGGGCAGGAGGAGAAGGGGATAACTGAGGATGAGATGGCTGGATGGCATCACTGACTCTATGGACGTGCGTCTGAGTGAACTCCAGGAGTTGATGATAGACAGGGAGGCCTGGCGTGCTGCGATTCATGGGGTCGCAGAGTTGGACACGACTGAGCGACTGAAGTGAACTGAACTTGCCTGTATATAGTGTGTGCTCTTCTGATGTTTTTACACTGTAGTGGAAGCATACATCGGTTTATTCTTTATTTACATTCCATCAGTGATAGCTGCAATATCTATGTCTAGAAAAGAAAAGGCCAGCCTCATAATTCCTTGAATAGCCACACTGCAGTAGTATCCAGTGTATATGTCTGTGGGAACCTGATCTTCACGCTTTATGATGGAGAATTGCCACTGTCATTGTAGCTTATCAAAAGCCCCACAATATACACATAAAGGACACATGTTTAAAAAATATATAAGAACTAATCTGCAGAAAATTGCCTTTAAAAGTGTTGAGTTATTATTTCTATTTTATTTTTGGATTTATTAGTAGTTATGTTAGTGAGACATAATTCTTAGTGATTAAAGATAACAATTGTATTTTTCTGTTTTCAGTATTGGAATCTGTTTTCAGATTCAAACCTGTTAGGAAAAACTCATGAATAATTACTTTGTGTCTCTATTAATATGAAGAATCATGCATAAAATGTAGGTGCATGCCTGTCTCTAAAATGAACAAGGAAATACAATTTCCTGGTTCTGTTAGTTGTTACAAAACATAGTTGCTCAGTTATTATACTATACTTTAGGTTAAAAAAAAAAACCTACTTCATTTTTGATTCCAAGCAAAATCATTTAGATATTAAAGTCTGTCATGTGAATATTAAACCATGATATTTTAAAAGGTTATGTTTCTTCAATCTGAAAACTTTCTGGTTAGGAAACAGAAATATGACATTTGTTTGGTCCCTCAGTACTCAAACAAGAAGTTTCTGCTTTGTTGAGATCCCTTAATCTTTATATAAATTTTTATAGGAATAATTTAAAGTAAGGGGAAGCAGCTCCCAGTCTCCTGATTTTTTTTTTTTAACCAAAACTTTGGTTTTCAACCCTGGTTTTTCTTTAGAATCACTTTTTAAAATTACCAATATGGTGAGACCCCCAGAAGTTCTGATATATTACTGGTTTGAAGTGGGGCTCAATAGTGGTAGGTTCCATAGGTAATTCGTACAGCACTAAGTGCTGTGATTGAGATATAGTGGACATACAGCACTGTATAAGAGATATAATTGACCTACAGCACTATATGAGTGTAAACATAATGATTTGACTGATGTATATCATGAATAAGTTTAGTGAACTTTAACATCTCATAAAGATACAAAATTAAAGACATAGAAAAGCTTTTTCCCCTGTGATAAGAACTCTTAGAATTTACTCTCTTCTGTATACAATGTATAGCAGTCTTGTTTATATTTGTGTAATGTTGTGCATTGCATCATTAGTACTTATTTATCTTATATAACTGGAAATTTGGGCCTTTTCACCACCTTCCTGCAATTCACCCAACCCCATCTCTGGTAACCACACATCTGATCTCTTTTTCTGTAAGTTTGTCATTTGGTTTTTAGGGTATGATTGACCTACAATGCTGTATAGGTTCCTGTAACACAACATTATTGTTGTTTAGTCACTAAGTCATGTCCAATTCTTCTGAGCCTGAACGCAAAAGGTACGTTATGTTATATCACAGATTAAATACTTTTTCTACAACAGACTTTAAGGATATATTACGCTGTTCAGTTCAGTTCAGTTGAGTCGCTCAGTCGTGTCCGACTCTTTGTGATCTCATGAACTGCAGCACACCAGGCCTCCCTGTCCATCACCAACTCCTGGAGTCCACCCAAACCCATGTCCATTGAGTCAGTGATGCCATCCAACTGTCTCATCCTCTGTTGCCCTTCTCCTGCCCTCAGTCTTTCCCAGCTTCAGGGTCTTTTCAAGTGAGTCAGCTCTTCACATCAGGAGGCCAAAGTATTGGAGTTTCAATTCAACATCAGTCCTTTCAGTGAACATCCAGGACTGATCTACCTTAGGATGGACTGGTTGGATCTCCTTGCAGTCCAAGGGACTCTCAAGAGTCTTCTCCAACACCACAGTTCAAAAGCATCAATTCTTCGGCTCTCAGCTTTCTTTATAGTCCAACTCTCACATCTATACGTGCCCTTGGAAAAACCATACCTTAACAAGACAGACCTTTCTTGGCAAAGTAATGTCTCTGCTTTCTAATATGCTGTCTAGGAGGGTCATAACTTTCCTTCCAAGGAGTAAGCGTCTGTTCATTTCACAGCTGCACTCACCATCTGCAGTGATTTTTGAGCCCCCCAAAATAAGGTCAGCCACGGTTTCCCCATCTATTTGCCATGAAGTGATGAGAATGGATGCCATGATCTTAGTTTTCTGAATGTTGAGCTTTAAGCCAACTTTTTCACTCTCCTCTTTCACTTTCATCAAGAGGCTTTTTAGTTCCTTTTCACTTTCTTCTATAAGGGTGGTATCATCTGCAGATCTGAGGTTATTGATATTTCTCTCTGCAGTCTTGATTCCAGCTTTGTGCTTCTTCCAGCCCAGCGTTTCTCATGATGTACTCTGCATAGAAGTTAAATAAGCAGGGTGACAGTATACAGCCTTGACGTACTCCTTTCCCTATTTGGAACCAGTCTGTTGTTCCATGTCCGGTTCTAACTGTTGCTTCCTGACCTGCATACAGATTTCTCAAGAGGCAGGTCAGGTGGTCTGGTATTCCCATCTCTTTCAGAATCTTCCACAGTTTATTGTGATCCACACAGTCAAAGGCTTTGGCATAGTCAATAAAGCAGGAATAGATGTTTTTCTGGAACTTTCTTGCTTTTTCCATGATCCAGCGGATGTTGGCAATGATCTCTGGTTCCTCTGCCATTTCGAAAACCAGCTTGAACATCTGGAAGTTCACAGTTCACGTATTGCTGAAGCCTGGCTTGCAGAATTTTGAGCATTACTTTACTAGCATGAGAGATGAGTGCAATTGTGCGGTAGTTTGAGCATTCTTTGGCATTGCCTTTCTTTGGGATTGGAATGAAAACTGACCTTTTCCAGTCCTGTGGCCACTGCTGAGTTTTCCAAGGATGCTGGCATATTGAGTGCAGCACTTTCACAGCATCATCTTTTAGGATTTGAAATAGCTCCACTGGAATGCCATAACCTCCACTAGCTTTGTTTGTAGTGATGCTTCCTAAGGCCCACTTGACTTCACATTCCAGGATGTCTGGCTCTAGGTGAGTCATCACACCATCATGATTATCTGGGTCGTGAAGATCTTTTTTGTACAGTTTTTCTGTGTATTCTTGCCACCTCTTCTTAATACCTTCTGCTTCTGTTCGGTCCATACCATTTCTGTCCTTTATCGAGCCCATCTTTGCATCAAATGTTCCCTTGGTATTTCTAATTTTCTCGAAGAGATCTCTAGTCTTTCCCTTTCTGTTGTTTTCTTCTATTTCTTTGCATTGATCGCTGGGAAAGGCTTTCTTATCTCTCCTTGCTATTCTTTGGAACTGTGCATTCAGATGGGTATATCTTTCCTTTCCTCCTTTGCTTTTGGCTTGTCTTCTTTTCACAGCTATTTGTAAGGACTCCTCAGACAGCCATTTTGCTCTTTTGCATTTCCTTTTCTTGGGGATGGTCTTGATCCCTGTCTCCTGTACAATGTCATGAATCTCTGTCCGTAGTTCATCAGGTACTCTGTCTATCAGATCTAGTCCCTTAAATCTATTTGTCACCTCTACTGTATAATCATAAGGGTTATGCTGTAGTATTATGTATTTACATTTATAGTAATATTTATATATTTAAGCTATTTTCATATTATTATTGCTGTTGTTCAGTTGCTCAGTTGTGTCTGAATCTTTTGCGACCCCTTGGACTGTAGACCGCCAGTCTTCTCTGTCCATGGGATTTTCCAGGCAAGAATACTAGAGTAGGTTATTGTTTTCTTCTCCAGGGATCTTCTCGACCCAAGGATCAAACCCACATGTCCTGTATTGGCAGGCGGATTCTTTACCACTGAGCCACCAGGCAAGTCCTGTAATATAGCATAGTGATTCTTTTATATGCCTTTCCAAATTATCACCACAGGAAGTCTAGTTATAATATGTCACCATACAAGCATATTACATAATTATGGATTCATTCATTTTGCAATAGCAGGTTTATACCTTTTAATCTACCTTTTTTTTTTTGATGCCTCCGCTGCTAAGCCCGTCTGGCCACCACCTATTTATTTTCTGTATCTGCAACTTGCATCTGTTTTGTTCTGTTTGTTCATTTGTTTTGTTTTTTAGGTCACACATCTAAGCAAAATCATATGGTATTTTTCTTTCTCTGAGTTACTTTACTTAGCATAACACCCTTTAGGTCCATCCATGTGTTGCAAGTGGCAGATTTTCAGTCTTGTTTTTTATAGCTGAGGAGTATTCTGTTGTCTATGTATACCACATCTTCTGTATCCATTCATCTATTGAAGGTTGCTTAGGTTGCTTCTATTTCTTGGCTATGATAAGTAATGCTGCAATAAGCAAAGGGATACATTTTTTTTTTCTATTTAGTGTTTTTTCTTTCTTTGAATAAATACCCATTAGTGGAATTACTGAATCATCTGGTAGTTCTATTTTTTGTTTTGTTTTGAGGAAACTTACAGTGTTTTTGTGGAGAAGGCAATGGCACCCCACTCCAGTACTCTTGCCTGGAGAATCCCATGGACGGAGGAGCCTGGTAGGCTGCAGTCCATGGGGTTGCTACTAGTTGGACACGACTGAGTGACTTCACTTTCACTTTTCACTTTCATGCATTGGAAAAGGAAATGGCAACCCGCTCCAGTGTTCTTGCCTGGAGAATCCCAGGGATGGCAGAGCCTGATGGGCTGCCGTCTGTGGGGTCGCACAGAGTCGGACACGACTGAAGTGACTTAGCAGCAGCAGCAGCAGCACAGTGTTTTTGATAGGTAACATGTAGTTAGAACGAGAACCACTGCCTTGGAAACATTCAGGTAAATTTTGTTTTGTCTTCATATAAACTCAGAAGGGGAAAGGGGAAGAAAAAGTGCCCTGCAGCATTAGCTTCCTTTCAGGGGTCATGGTCAAGGAGCAGGTGAAGGTACCTCGTGTAGCAGGGCTGCTACGTAGTACTGGAAGTAATGTTTGCTGTTGAATGCTGCAGTGTGGTGGCATTTCTTGCTGGGAGTGAAGGAATAATTGATTATTTCTGCTTTCATTTGCTTAACTTTGAGTAAAAAGTTGACCATCTCCTACTTTCTTCATCGTTTTAGGACAAAAAATTTCTGTGCCATGGGTATCAGGAATCTGTCAGAAAAAATATGTGAATGGAACAGATTTGTGTGTATCCCTTCAAACCAGTGAAGTCACAGGCATTCCTTTTGCTTTCTGGCTAAGCTATGGCAGTGCAATTGCTGGTAATTTTATAAGAAAATTATTTCAAAACAACAAGTGAGCTCCCCAAAAACCCATTAGAGAGAGAGAGAGGGAGAGAGAGAGGATACATCTGGCTTATATTGTGTCTCTTAAAAAAAAAATCTATGAGAAGGGTTTAAAATCTTTAAAGAAAGTTTTCTTTGTCATTATGCTCTTTCTGTATCACTTTATTATTATCCTGTCTGTAACTTTTCTAATATAAACTTTATTGTGCATGTCTAAATTAACTAATTTGTGAATGCATATTTAGTGAATGCATTCCTTGTGTATGGAGGTGTTTAAAGCATCTGAAGAGAAGAATAAAGATCTATCATGTTAATACCAATTCTGGACACTGTGCCTGAATTAGCTTTTTTCTCCCAGCCCAGAGGAGTATATAGTCTAACTGGTTTACTGTTAGATATTGCCACCCTGGAGTTAATTTGTTAAACACGCATTTCATCCAACAGATCCTGGTGCACACTGCCATGTTGAAGGAAGGAGAACACCCCAGAAATGGTGATCCCTTCTCACTGATGACAGTATATATCCTACCAAAGATCTGATGGGTGTTTTCCAGGGAAAAGGAAGAAATCTACTTTTTTTTTTTTTTTTTTGCCAATCAACTGGGGAAAGATTCTTGATTTTCCTGGAACAGGGATGATGCAGTTAATTTTTATGGAGACATGCACTCGTTTGTTAGTAAAGTATGCTGGAATGGACATTCTGCTTATCGTGTTCCAGTCCACTAGCCTCTTAGGTGCGTCTGGGCAGGGATTTTATCTCTTTTTCTCACTACTGTATCCTCAATAAAAATTAAATGTTTTACATTTTGATGAAGTCATTTATTTACTTTTTAACTTTTTCATTCTTCTTACTGGTTATTTTGCTAATTATATAGTCCACTTACAGTTTTCTCCATAGGGCTGAATACAGTAACCTTTTTTTACATTTTATTAAAAGTGTTAATTACTAAGTCATGTCCGACTCTGCGACCGTGTGGACTGTAGCCCTCCAGGCTCCTCTCTCCATAGAATTCTCCAGGCAAGAATACTAGAGTAGGTAGTCATTCCCTTCTCCATGGGATCTTTCCAACCCAGGGATGGAACTAAGGTCTCCTGGATTGTAGGCAGATCCTTTACCGTCTGTGCCCCTAGGAAGGCCCTCACAATTTGTTAAAGACGTAGTAAAGCCAATGATTTGTGAATAATCTATGAATTAATTTTATAAAGAATAACAGTTAAAAAAATAATGTCTTGAATATTAGTGTTGAGTATTTCTCTTATAATAAGCCTTTATAAGAGTTTAAATATTATTTTGAAACATTCCAACACATGTAGTCACAGAGATAAACGTATTAGAGAATTCCATTCAGAATCATACTGGTTTACTCATTTCAAAACATTTCAAAACACTTAATCAGTGTAAAAATTTTTATGGGATAATTTTAAATTACTCACCTAGTGAGTTTAAACCTTTTATTTTCAGAAACTCAAATTTCAGATCATTTTAGGATCATATATTTTATAAAATGTAATATACTAGCATCTGGTTATGGTCAACATCTACCAGAAAAGTCAATACAGAATTTCTTTAAGATCTGTGGTTCAGAAAAATGCCCTGGTTTTATTTGTAGCAGCCTATATAAATAACTGCTATAACTTAGCAACTCACAATATTTGTGAATTCCTTTAACCCTGCTGAACAGATGTTAAGAAGAAAATTAGTTTTTTTTGCTGTTATCTGACATAAATTATTCTCACCTAAAGATATACAAAATATTGATGTGTAGAGTCATACAGTTTTAGAAATTGTTGTTGTTGTTCAGTTGCTTAATTGTGTCCGACTCTTTGCAACTCATGGATTGCAGCATGCCAGGCTTTCCTGTCCTTCACTATCTCCTGGAGTTTGCTCAGACTCATATCCAGTGAGTCGATGATTCCATCCAACCCTCTCATCCTCTGTCACCCACTTCTCCTCCTGTCCTCAGTCTTTTCCAGCATCAGGTTTTTCCCCAATGACTCGGGTCTTTGCATCAGGTAGCCAAAGTAGTGGAGCTTCAGCCTCAGCATCAGCACTTCCATTGAATATTCAGGACTGATTTCCTTTAGGATGCACTGGTTGGATCTCCTTGCAGTCCAAGGGACTCTCAAGAATCTTCTCCAACACCACAGTTCAAAAGCATCAATTCTTCGGCACTCATGCTTCTTTATAGTCCACCTCTCACATCTTTACGTGACCACTGGAAAAACCATAGCCTTGACTAGACAGACCTTTTTGGCAAAGTGACGTGTCTGCTTTTTATTATGCTATCTAGGTTTGTCATAGCTTTTCTTCCAAGGAGCAGGTGTCTTTTAATTTCATGGCTGCAATCACCGTCCGCAGTCATTTTGGAGCCCAAGACAATAAAATCTATCACTGTTTCAATTTTTCCCACATCTGTTTGCCATGAAGTGATGGGACCAGAAATGAAGAGGCTGTTAGAAACAATCTAGGCTTATTTTTGGCATCTTTATTATAGAATATAATTTTATAAAAAAGTTACTGATACGTTTATGGAGAGATTTTTAACTACGTTTTTCATGCCTTAATATTTTTGTATTAGCCTTCTTTGTCAGTTTTTACCGAGAGTCCCACTGAGAGATCTGAGTCATTTGTTCCAGTTTTCAGTTAACATAAGGAAGAAAATAAATTGAGGTCTTAAGAACCATTTTGATGCTCCTTTGAAAAGAAGGCCCTGAATAAGGTCCACAACCTATTATAACTGACGTTTAAAAATATTTATACAACACAGGAAATTCACTTTTCTTTTAGTGGGATAATGCCTTCAAGTAGGTCTTTGAGAAAAAATGAAAGCGACTACATTTAAATTTTTTGGCTACACTGTGTAGCATGTGGGATCTTAGCTCCCCAACCAGGGATCAAACCTGTGCTGCCTGCATTGAGCACGTGGAGTCTTGACCACTAGACTGCCAGGGAAGTCCTGATTTTAATTTTAAAGAGTAATTTTTGAGAACCCTGCCCCTTCTCAGTTCTGATGTGGGCTGCCTGAGGTCTGACAGGGTTTGTTTGCTCCTCCATCTATTTAGTTATCTTACCACTGCCTCCTGTCATCCTTTGAGAAACACAGTTTCAAGGTATGTGTGTGTATGAGTGTATGTGTTTTTAATATGTGGTCAGATGGCTGGATGGCATCACTGACTCGATGGACGTGAGTCTGAGTGAACTCCGGGAGTTGGTGATGGACAGGGAGGCCTGGTGTGCTGCGATTCATGGGGTCGCAAAGAGTCAGACACAGCTGAGCGACTGAACTGAACTGAACTACCCTTGCATCTTTTTGGAGCCATCTTTTTAATTTAAATGGTCATCCTAAATTTTAGGGGCTTGATTGGAGTATAGAGTTTTGCCCTAGATTGTAAATTACTCTAGGGTGGGTGTCTTAACTTATCTACTATGATGTTTGAATCAGATAATTCTTTGTTCTGAGGGACTTTCTTGTGTAGTGTAGGATATTTAGCAGTGTTTTTGGTCTTCTCCACTAGATGCCAGTGGTATTTTCTTCCCCCATTTTTGACAACCATAAATGTCTCCGACATTGCCAAATGTCCTGTGAGGGGCAAAAATCTGATTGAGAATCACACATGTGTCCCTCCTAATTATATATAATATATAAGAATAAAAGCCCAATAAATTTTTACTGAATTTCAATAGTGACTTTAAGGCCCAATTATACTGTGAAGAAATGTTTATTTTATAGCTTGTGTATACCAACAAATATGTAAATACTTGGAGAAGTCTAGGAAAACTTGGAAGTCTAATCCAAGTATTACATAAATAAAAGAGTTAG
Organism: Ovis canadensis; assembly: GCF_042477335.2. Classification (NCBI taxonomy): domain Eukaryota; kingdom Metazoa; phylum Chordata; class Mammalia; order Artiodactyla; family Bovidae; genus Ovis; species Ovis canadensis. The sequence goes on from NC_091248.1 coordinate 26,718,006, forward strand.
CTTTGCTGCTGTTATGTCGCTTTAGTCATGTCTGACTCTGTGCAACCCCATAGACGGCAGCCCACCAGGCTCCACTGTCCCTGGGATTCTCCAGGCAAGAATACTGGAGTGGATACCATTCCCTTCTCCAGGGGATCTTCCTAACTCAGGGATCGAACCTGGGTCTCCTGCATTGCAGTCAGAATCTTTACCAACTGAGCCACCAGGGAAGCCCCTGTCTGCACTAACAAATCCAAAAATTTAATGGCTGGTTCAGTAAAGGTTATTTCCTACTTACATAATAGTCGTGGCTGCTTCAGGTTGGCAAGCATTCATTCAGAAATTGAGGCTTCTTCCATCTCATGGAGTTACTATCCCCATCATCAACTTCATTGTTATCCAGATGGTGGAAGAGGTCAGGGTGTGGAAGAGTCATCTGTCCTCTCCTGAAAGCAGTGATTTGGAAGTGACAAGTGAATTCTGCTCATGGTCTGTTCTTCCTTTGGTTTAATGGTCACACGTACCCCTGTGGACACTGAGAAAGAGTGGATTTGACTCCTCCTTAGACTCTTTCCCAAAGAAAGAGGATGCTGCTTACTGTCTTGACAAGGAATGCCCTCTAGTATTCAGGTGTGCAGAGATTCTTACCTCTTGACAACAAGATGTGATTGTTTTCCAGTGCTACCAATGGGTGGTTATTAGGGAATCTGTGGGCCCCTCTTTGCTTAGCACATCTCTAGACCCATCAGGGCTGGATCTGGGTGACCTGTGATGGGAAGCAGAAATCACAATGAGTCCATCCATGGTCGGCTGCATGTGCTCTTTTTGATTCCTGAGAAAAATGGAAGCTTGTGCCATCCTGCCAGGCGTCAGGCTTCTGGTAGTCAAGTGGGTAGAGCTCAGGGTTGTTGGCCAAATGACTGGGAGCTTAGAATCATCAAGAGCCGATTGAAATGGGAGATATATGTATATACATATCCCCAAATATATATATTCATAGATTGGTGAAGTTTGAAAAAGTTTGGTTACTTAGGTATAAAGAGACTGGAATTGTGTGCATGGCATATAGCTCCCTAGTGTAGTCTGGCTAGGTGAAGTGAAGGATAGAGGGCAGAATGACCTAGGAGGAAAGCAGTGCTCCTGACCAGATAGGGCAAATGGCTCTTCAGGGTTTTAAAGGCATGGTCAGGTGGCCAGGAAGTTGTTTGATCGTAGGGAAAACAGAAGACCTGTATATTAAATCATTTGTTTAATGCATGATAAATTTTACTAAGAACCTGTCCATGCCAGAGCTTATAAAAACATATTTAGCATTTTTGGTACAATATGTACTGTAACAGTTCCAAGAATGTTAATATCGAAGGCTGTTTAGAGATACTTAACTTTATACCTTTTTGCTTTAAGTGCCATCTAATTTCTGAACTTCTCCCTTTGTGTTCTTTGCGCCTTTGATAACTATCTCAGCTTTTAAATGAAAGGAAATTTGTTCTTTTAATTTTACTTTTTCTTTATTTTTTTTGGTTTCTGTCACTGAATTCCACTCATACTGCGTTTATAGCAAGCAGCAGGAGGGTCAAGCTATATAATAGGTTGACAGTTGTGTCTTTTAGGGTAGGTACCCAGTATTGACAGTGTATCTTGAGCAACACTGATATTTTCTGTAGTTAGTAGGTCTTGAAATCGTTTTTTTTCTTGTCTTCTCCTTTGGTTTATCTTAAAATATATAATAATAATAACTAGTTTAAAAAATTTGTATATGCTGCTCTTTTGAAAGTTAAAACTATTTTATCAGGAAGAAATCCATCAAATTGCAGAGTGATCATAGTATTTTATTTTGAATAACTCTCACTGATAAGCATTTTATATATGTATATATATTTCAGAGACTTTGGGGGAGATTTGAAGAAGTTCATTCTGAGCTGCCTTCTGTTGCTATAATAATATTTTAAAAATTTGAACATAAGCTGGAAGATTTAATGATGCAATATGCTTATATTGATGTTTTGTGTTTAGTTATAGATGTTATTTGTCTGTAAAAATATACAAATTCCATTGATATCAGTGCTGCACATAGCTAGTAGATAAAAATGATGGATTGAGTGATGTGCCTGACAGAAATGCAGTCTGAGAAGAGACATTTTCCTCTTTGAATAGAATTCTCTTTACATTTGGCCTGAATTTTTTTTTTAAGATAACAGTGCTGCTTTTCAGAGTTCAGCCTTTTCTGAAGATATTTTTCATATCAGCATATTTCATCCAAAATACCTCATGCTAAACATTATGTTAAATTTGAAATGATAATTATTAATATCTGAATTAAGCACATAAAATTAACTTTATACTTTTAAATGTGGAATTACAATAAAGCATTCTTTTATGAGATTGATTTTTAGATTATCTTACAAGTAAAAGCATCTGAAAAATTTTGGCAAGCTTGGTCTCTTTCAAAGTGAATATGACTTCCTTTTCTAGGAAATTCTGATGATTGTGGTCTTGTTTTGTGAACTCCTGATTGCAGGGGCAAATAAAGAAGCTGTTTTATGTTTTTATTTATTAAAAACTGAGCAATCAAGTTAAAACCTACAATAATGTTTCAACAGTAATCCCCATATATATATGTTCTTTTCTGTTTATCTCTGTTTGTTCTATAACCAACTCCTTTTCTTTTAATTCCTTAATTTTAAAAATTTTATTCAATTAAAATTTATTAATCACACAATTACTAATAGGAATTATCACTGACTCAACGGACATGAGTTTGAACCAATTGAGAGAGAGAGTGAAGGTCTTGGAAGCTTGGCATGCTGTAATTCATGGGATCACAAAATCAGAACCGACTTAGCTACTAAACAACAGGAATTATGAGGGCTAACATGTAAAGACTGTTCTACTAGAGGTAGTTAACTGTTCAGTTAAAATAATTCGCAGCAAGTTGGCTAAAGATTCTAAAAGAGAACAGACTATGTGAATCAGTGTCACCTTGGAAGGAACTCCTTCTTTAAAATCTGTTCCAGCTTTTTTTTTGTAATGAATTAGGTCACTCCCAAATCATGAAGTCTATGTCTGACTCTACATGGAGTTCAACTTTGCAACTCCATGCAAAGGTGAAAGAAATTGCTGATATGTTGAGTGGAGAAATTGGAACTAAAGTGTATCTCAGTGGCAAGATTTCACTGTGGGGGTGTGTGTGTGTGTGAGAGACTGAGTAACCGTTCATTTTGTGTGTGTACTGTATCTTATTTATGCATTCATCTATCAATGGATGCTTAGGTTGTTTCCATATCTTGGCTGTTGTAAATAGTGCTGCATTGAACGTGGAGGTGCACATATCTTTTCAAGTTAGAATTTTTGTTTTCTTTGGATAGATTCTCAGTAGCAATTCTCCTAACTGAAATTCTGTAACTGTAATTGTGGATAAATTGGTCTTTTGGGATTCAAACTCACCTCAAAGAGAACACTGTAGAGAAATCAGGAATATCTAATCATAGAATTCATGTTAATTCTTTCAAATAATATATTGAATAAATTTAGACCAATCTGGTAATCTCACTGGACAACTAGAAAACAACTATCCAAAGGTGAAAATCCAGTCTTTGTCTGGATTAGCTCATATTTATAATCAGGAGTTTAAGTAAAATGTAAGAAAAATGAATTTTTGTTACATAGAAGTGAATTCACACTGCTTACTTTGTCTTTGGAGTGATTTAGAACAATCTCAATGCTTTGCTCCAGAAATCTTAAAATTAACAGAAACAAATTTTGTTAATATATTATTAATGTAGTTGTACATGCTGACATGTAGTAATCTAGGTGAGATTTTATGAGAAATCATGTGATGAGACAGGTAATAGGTAACCTTGATAGGGGTAGGAGAAAGAATGTATGAATAGAATGTGGAGCATGTGTGTGGAGAATTATTTAAAAAAAACACACTTTTTTATGTTAAGAAAAATACCTTTTTGAAGTTTAATGCTCTTAGAATAGGCTTTTACGTTTTACTCTAATATACTTGTTCCATAAAGAACATCTTGTTATCTTGTTTAATACGTATAAATTCCGTGGACAGACGTTCCCTGGTGACAGTAGTGAAACACCTACAGAAGTTGCTTGTGCCAGGGCTGCACTGATAGAATAGCTTTCTTTGAGTGGAGCCTGAAGCAGGAAGATAGCTTTACTGACCGAACATTGTGGTTTCACTGTTTAGGCCATGCTTGGGCAAACAAGAAGGTCACTGTGAGCGGTCTATTTGTGGGTTGGTCTCAGAAGTCATTCTCAGAAGTTATTTTTAAAAAGCCAAGGAAAACAGAGCTCCTGTTTTTGGTGCATATGTCACAGCTGGGCCTCTCTGTTCGAAGAGCCTCACTTAATGTATTTTGCCTTTTAGAGAGTAAGCAAGCTCTATACTACATCCTAGACACTGTAGCATTGATAGAAGGTTAATATATAGAGGCTCTGTGTATTCTCTGCACCAAATACTTTCCTTTTCCACACTGCTTTGCCACAAATCTTTTCTGTAGGGTGAGGAAGTGTTTCATGGATGGCCAAGCCAATTTTGAAAAGATGGTATGAAAATATCAGTTAAAATTTATTATAATTATATTTGTTGTTAGTGAGTTCTATATTAATGGAACATTCTTGTATTCTGGAAATTAATCAGGTTTTGAACTTTAGGAAGTAGGCCAGATTTTGGTTTAGAAAAAAGAATTAGGAAAAGTGTGATTGAATTAATTGATATTAGGTGATAACGTATGATATTAGGATTCTAAGCAATTTGATAGAATGCAAATTGAAATGATAATTGACTGTTCGGTCATCAGTGACTGAAGGAAGCCCAAAAGGCCTGTCTAGTCTTAAGAAGTTATAGAAGAAGCCATGTGTGTATGTTTATAAAGTGAAATAGTTTTTTTTTTCCTTTAATAAGCTCAGTGAAGAGCTATTAGATACAGCAGATTTATAACATTCTACTGCTAAAATTATTGCAATTAATATTTTAAGTGAGAATTTTATCTCGCAAATCTCAGGGAAGAAAATCCTGTTTTGAAGTATGTGTTTTGTATCTTACTCATTAGTTCTTTGCTTTTATGAAAATTATTTGGATGTGTGTTTGATTTCTGACGCATACTTTGCTGAATCAGAAGTGACATACATTACCAATTTAGTTGGTAGTTAGTGTATTAAATGATTGGTACTTGTCCTGTGGTTTCTGTGTTATGGTCTTAAAGTGACAGTACTCCTAGCCTGAGCATCGTGGCTGAAAGGAGCACGAGGGCTGCCTCCGTTGGTTCTCAGGAGCCTGAGTAAGTGGTAGGATGAACACAGTAATGACAGTGCATCTTGAGCCCCATAATGACCCCTAGACTCCTCTTGATGTTACCTCCTGGCTTGTTCTTTAGTTAGAATTTTAAGCTTCTTTAGGGAACACTTTAGGCTGCTTTTGTGCTGTACACTGTGCTTATCTCTTTGCTAGTACTCTTTCCAAATGTCAGTGTTTCAGTATTCAAATCCAGCTCTATTACTTACCAGATGAGTAGTGGGCAGTGTCTCAGAGCACTGATTTTCTCATCTGTGAAATAGAGGTAACATACAACCCAAGATAAATGGTCAGCTCCAAATGAGATATAATATTTAGAAAAAGCTTATTTAAAATATTCAAATGTCATTTATCTTAACTCACTGTTTAATCAGTAAATTGTATTGAAGGATAACCTTTTGGCATTTGGTGGTATTTTAGATAACCAGTAGGCACTATTCTGTTAAGTTTCTCTGAGATTGGGGTTGGAGCAAAACTGTATTTTAATATGTTTCCTCAAAAGCCATTTTTGTAACCGTGTGTGTATATGTATGTATATATATATAGTTTGTTTGTTTGTTTTTTGCACAGATTGAGACTAGAAAAAGAAACTGACAATATACTTTTAGCTGTCTGATTTCCTAGAGGCAAATACTTTGTGCTTAGTTTAGCTGAATTTTCTTGTCCAAGTGTTAGTTCTTGTTAGAACTTCTTATTATTGTAATGACAGCAAATGTGAGAGATGTGGTAACCCAGAAAAGGACAAAGAGTGACTCTGGCTGTCTGTCTACATAAAGCTGCCAGTAATCAGTAATTTCAGCCAATGAAATAGTAAATTTGGTAAGTCAGACCCACTTAACCTCTTGTTTTTCCTTAAGAGTGCAAAAGAAACATTTTACTTACTCCTAGTTTACCCAAGAGTGACTTTCCAAGTATTTAACAGCTGGTATGGCCTAGGCACCAGGGAGTTGGGACTAGAACAATGTCCTGGGGACGTCCTGTTCTACTAGGGCGTAGATCTTTAGTTGTGGAATTGGGAGTTTCAGGAGCTGGCCGTGCAGGGGATCTGGCTGAGGAGACTGGGCAGCCTGTGTGGGAAGATGAAACTTGGGTCTTAAACAGCAGCTCAACTGTTGGCCAGGTAGTACAGAAACCTGTATGTGACCGTTGAACACACGTGCTTAGCTAAAGGTGAGTGTCTAAAACTGGATTCATTATACCTAATTTTCAGTTTTTATGGAAACTCATTCATCCTTTTTACTCTCTTTAATCAGCAGTAGTGATAGTTGTAGGTAAAACTTAATATAACATTACTTGCCTTTTTAGCAAAATATATGTAAAGTGTTAGCTTTAATGAATGGAAAGAAATATATGTTCTGGGAAAACGGTTTAAAGAAATGTTATTTTAAGTCCCTTTTATCTTAGATATAATACTGAATTTTTATTTATTAGTTTTGTCATAAAAACAGTGTTTAAAATAGAGCACGGAACCTTAGATAGCATATAGTTTTGGAAGGGCTGATTTACATATAATTATAGAGTTGGCAAAAAAACCTTAAATGATTTTAACCAGTTGGGTCCAACTCATCTGTGATCAGTCACCCAGCCTGTAAAATAAATGCCCAGTGTTTGAACCAGCACATCTGTCCTGTCTCGAGTTATTTCCACTGTATTCTATTTGTGTTAAGAAGCAGTAGCTCTCTTTAGTTCATCTTCTTCAGATCACTTTACCAACAATTAAGATGTATGGCCTTTAAGATATGTAGCATGGTAGTTATTGTTTCTACCTGAAATTTGGGGTAACTGAGGCGTAGAATTTTTCTTGGTTTCTGATGTATCTGACTTCATTGTTCATGCTGGTTGGGTCAGAAATACGGCTTGTCAGAGGATACAGGTATCCTCTGTAGTTTGGCTGCTAATGGGCACAGTGGGAATTAATGGATGGGCAGGTCTATGGACTTCTTCTCAAACATGTGTATTTTGAAAGCATATCACCAGGGGGAGAAAACTTAATACTTGAATTTTTACTGCAGCATAATCTTTTTTTTTTTTTTTTTTAAAGTTTAATGAGAAAACTTGACATCCAGGGAAGCAGAGTCACTCAGGAGGGTTTACTTATCAAAATGACAATAGGATTAGTAAAACTAATTGAATCCTTTCTCCAGTCTACCCGTACCTAGAACCTGTCCCTTCAGGCCCAGGCCTAAGGATTCCTTGTCCATGCAGCCTTCTCGGGAGAAAGCAATCAGTGACCTACAAAGGCCAGTCTGACTCTGGAACAACCAAATGAGGAAACGCTGAATCTCCAGATGACATTTTTAAGGAGAATCTTTATTTTTGGTATAATATCTGGGAAATTGTCATCCAAGTTCTTTCGGTACACTGAAGAAAATATGCTTTTATTACAAAATACATACACAAAAGGAGGAGGAATTGGAAACCCACTCCAGGATTCTTGCCTGGAAAATCCCATGGACAGAGGAGCCTGGTGGGCTCCAGTCCTCAGGGTTGCAAAAGGGTCAGATACGATTGAGTGACTGAGCCTGCACATATACACTAAAATATATAAAACAATTACGGCTTCGTAAGTGGCACTAATGGTAAAGAACCAACCTGCAAAGAAGGAGACGTGAGACGCGGGTTCAATCTCTGGGTCAGGAAGCGCCCCTGGAGGAGGGCATGGCAACCCACTCCAGTATGATTGCCTGGAGGATCCCATGGACAGAGGAGCCTGGTGGGCTCCAGTCCATAGTATTGCCCAGAGTCGGACGTAACTTAAGCGACCTAGCATGCTTGCATGCGTGTAAAACACTTATACAGTATTAATTATAACATAAATGCCCATGTAACTACCTCCCACATGAAGAAACAGAATATTGTCATTGACCCAGAAGTCATTTTAATCTTTGGAGGTTATCACTCTCCCTAAGTTTCATGGAAGTATTTTGTTTCTTTTTGAATAAATTATTAAAATTTTTTTAATATGTATCCCTCAGTGGTCTTCTTTGTTCTTTACTTTTGCCTATTTTTAAGTACATGTTGCCGTTCTTTGTTCATTTTTTCATTCTATGTGCTATCTCATCAATTTGCAGAATTTCTGCTTAAAGTTTGACTGGAAACCCTTTGTTGCTTGTATCAGTTGCAGTATCTTGTCTTACCGTATGCCTCTTGTTTTTACACTTTATTAAGTTTTTTGTTGAACTACAGTTTATTATTTTTAAGTTAGTTAAGTTTATTGATTATTTCCTTTTTGGTCAATGCTTTTAGTGTGCCGTTTAAGAAATTTCCCCCTCCTCTGCGGTTATGAAGATACTCTCCTCTATTCTAAGAGCTTTTCAGTTTTGTCTTTCAACATTGAGGCCTTCATATCCACCTGAAGTTTTTGTTGTTGTTTTATGGATAATGTGAGAAAAAGATTCAATTAAATTTTTTTCCTATATGGATATCTAATTGTACCAACATTATTTATTAAAAAGACTGTGCTTTTTTCTACTTCTATCACGTTATTTTTGTCCTACATCAACTTTTTATATAAGTCTGTTTCCAGGTTCTTTGTTCTGTCCCACTTATACTTATTTTTGTCTTGCTGTACCAGTAATGTGCTGTACTGTTACTATCAATAAATAGCAGTTAATTGATATATGAAAGATCAGTTCAGTTCAGTCGCTCAGTCGTGTCTGACTCTTTGCGACCCCATGAATCTCAGCACGCCAGGCCTCCCTGTCCATCACCAACTCCTGGAGTTCACTCAGACTCACATCCATCGAGTCAGTGATGGCAATCTTTATTCCAGCTTGTGCTTCTTCCAGCCCAGTGTTTCTCATGATGTACTCTGCATATAAGTTAAACAAGCAGGGTGACAAGCTACAGCCTTGACGTACTCCTTTTCCTCTTTGGAACCAGTCTGTTGCTCCTAGTCCAGTTCTAACTGTTGCTTCCTGACCTGCATATAGGTTTCTCAAGAGGCAGGTCAGGTGGTCTGGTATTCCCATCTCTTTCAGAATTTTCCACAGTTTATGGTGATCCACACAGATAATCACGATGGTGTGATCACTCACCTAGAGCCAGACATCCTGGAATGTGAAGTCAAGTGGGCCTTAGAAAGCATCACTACGAACAAAGCTAGTGGAGGTGATGGAATTCCAGTGGAGCTATTTCAAATCCTAAAAGACGATGCAGTGAAAGTGCTGCACTCAACACGTCAGCAAATTTGGAAAACAGCAGTGGCCACAGGACTGGAAAAGGTCAGTTTTCTTTCCAATCCCAAAGAAAGGCAATGCCAAAGAATGCTCAAACTACCACACAGTTGCACTCATCTCACACGCTAGGAAAGTAATGCTCAAAATTCTCCAAGCCAGGCTTCAGCAATACATGAACTGTGAACTTCCAGATGTTCAAGCTGGTTTTAAAAAAGGCAGAGGAACCAGAGATCAAATTGCCAACATCTGCTGGATCATGGAAAAAGCAAGAGAGTTCCAGAAAAACATCAATTTCTGCTTTATTGACTATGCCAAAGCCTTTGACTGTGTGGATCACAATAAACTGTGTAAAATTCTGAAAGAGTATATGTAAAATTATATAGAAATGTATTTTATATGTATTAGGTATTTACATATATAAATAAGTCACTGTGAAAAAACTTTATAATGTATAGAATTCTTACACTTTGTTCTTTTTCAAGATTGACTTGTTTATTCTTGGGCTTTTTCATTTCCATATAAATTTTAGAATCGGCTGGTCAGTTTCCACACAGACTCTTTTGTAAGTTTAGATTGTAGTTAACCTTGAATCTGTGGAACAGCATGGGTTAATTGATCCTTTAGTCCATGCAAATGGTATTTTCTAGATTTTCTTCAGTTTTCTTCAATTTTCTAGGTTTTCTTAAATGTCTCAATTTTTTTATAAACTAATTTTTGGATGTTTGTAAATATCCCTATTTTGCGAGATTTATGGTGTACAAAATTAAAAATTAGTTGTCTATATAGCAGCATCAAACAAAAATTTGAAATGATACAATTTGCAGAAGCATTTATTTTAAATATATTGCAACATAAGGTTTAAATTTACCACCTTATTTATGTGCTTTCAACTCTAAAAGTTTTTGTTATTTGGTTCTGCAAAGAAAGTTGTGCCCTACTTATTTACCAATTGTTTGTACAGTTATATCAATTATTCAGAATTAGGAGATATTCTAATTTGAGAAGTAATAGATGTTTGATTTTATATTTTGATTTCATTACTATATTCTCTTGCATAAACTTATTTAAGCCTTCTAGTGACTGCATGAGCACAGCATTATGATCCCTGTTTTTTAACAGATGGAACAAATGTAGTGATGTTCATTAGTTTGCCCATTTTCACAGGACTAGAAAGTTGTGAGTACCTTGATCTGAACCAGGTTGTCTAACACCAGTGTCCTGTGTTTCACTTTTAACATCTTGTCACATGTCAGTAATTCCTGAGGGCAGCACAGAATTTCAGAATGGGATGGTAATTGACTATGATAATGAGAAACCTGATTATGATAATGAGAAAACATCAAAAGACTAATTAATATTTGTTTTATTTTGTTTCACTAAGTAAGAAAGAAAATTATACCTTTTGGAAGATTTCCATTCAGAACACTAAAATCAAAGTTTAAGCCTTTTGAGTTTTATGATTCAAATTAATTCAAATAATTTTTTCACTTAGAAGGGAGAAATATAATGTATAAATAGAGTACTTATTAATGCTAGCTGTTTGTTAAAATAGAAAATCATTTTATAGTTAAGGACTCTACATTTCACATAAAGGTCGATTTTTTAGGATAAAAATTGTGGAACTTTAGCTTATATTTATGTATCTTTTTCTCCTTCTGTCAGTGACTGCCACCTTGCCAAATCTGTGGGAGTTTTATGATCTGTTATCCTTTGAGATCTGTGGATTCATTTAAGCTTTTGCTGTGATTTTATTGGTTTTGGAATCAAGAACTAAAAACTGAATATAGTTCACTATTCATATACCAAGATTTAAGGATGCTTAGTTTTTAAAAGTTCCTTTGGTCCCCATTAGATTTATTTCTGTTTGACTAATGAGTAGATGGAGAAAAAAATCAAACATTGCATATGGTTTCTGGAGGTATGTTTTAATAAGAAAATCAAGTCTGGTCAATGAAAGCTTTCAGAAAATGATTTTATGAAAAACTTGCATTCTTTTCAATTAAGAACAGTTTTCCCCAAACTTGTGTCAGTCATACTGCTTTATTTAAATTTTTGTCTCCATTTTTGATATTGCTTAAAATATTTATTATCTATGTGGAGGTATTCCTGAGAGCTGTCTCCCACTTTGGTAAAGGTCAACAAAATGACCGCTGGAATGACAGACTCCATATTGTCTACTATGAAGGCTCAGTGAAATGAAAGAAAAATAAGTCAACACTGCTGTGATTTTTCTGCAATATACTTGAAGCTCTTTTAATAAGACTGTGGTGCAAGCAGTGGTTTTCTTTGGGGGGGGGGGGTTAGCAATTCTCTTTGTTTTCCAGTGTTGCGTTGGTCTCTGCCATACATCAGCGTGAGTCAGCCGTAGGTGTACCTATGTCCCTTCCTCCCTTAGACTCCCTCCGCCGCATCGTGCCCCTCGAGGCTTGCAGAGCGCGCCAGACTGTGCGCCCCGAGTCCTCCAGCGGGCGCTCGCTGGCGCCCTCCCTGGCCACTCTCACACTTAGGGCCACGCACGTTGCAGCGCGCCTCTCCGCCCGCCCGGGCCTCTCCTTCCCGTGCTGTGCCCACAGGTCTCTCTCTATGTCTGTGTCTCTCTTGGTGCCACATAAATAGTTTCATCAGTACCATGTTTCTAGATCCCATGTATATGCGTTAATATACGATTTTTTTCCTCTTTTTGACTTAGTTCACTCTGTATAACAGGCTCTAGGTTCATCCATCTCACTAGAACTGACTCAAAGTTGTTCTTTTTTTATGACTTAGTAAAATTTCTTTGTATTTATGTACCACAACTTCTTTATCTACTTATCTGTCGATGGATATCCAAATTGCTTCCATGTCCTGGCTATTGTAAATAGTGCTGCAATGAACATTGGGGTACATGTGTATTTTAGAATTGTGGTTTTCTCAGGGTATATGCCCAGTAGTGGAATTGCTGGGTAATATTGCTGGGTAAGTTCTATTCCTAGTTTTTTAAGAATGTCCACACTATTCTCCAGAGTGGCTCTATCAATTTACATTCCCACCAGTATTGCAAGAGAGTTCCCTCTTCTCCACATCCTCTCTAGCATTTATTGTTTGTACATTGTTTGATGTTGGCCATTCTTACCAGTGTGATAGCTCATTGTAGTTTTGATTTGCATTTCTCCAATAATAAGTGATGTTGAGCATTTTTTTATGTGTTCATCAGCCATCTGTATGTCTTCTTTGGTCTTCCATTTTTTCATTGAGTTGTTTGTTTTTTTGATATTAAGCTGCTTGTACATCTTGGAGATTAACCCTATGTCAGGTGCTTCGCTTGCGGTTATTTTCTTCCATTCTGAGGGTTGTCTTTTCACCTTATATACAGGTTTCCTTTGCTGTACAAAAGCTTTCAAGTTTAATTATGTCCCATTTGTTTGTCTTTGTTTTTGTTTCCATTACTCTAGGAGATGGGTCATAGAGGATCTTGCTGTGATTTATGTCAAAAGAGTATTCTGCCTATGTCTTCCTCTAAGAGTTTTATAGTTTCTGGTCTTACATTTAGGCCTTAAGTCCGTTTTGAGTTTTATTTTTGTGAGGGTGTTAGGAAGTGTTCTAATTTCATTTTTTTACATGTAACTGTCCAGTTTCCCCAGCAGCCCTTATTGAAGAGACTGTCTTTTCTCCACTGTGTATTCTTGCCTCTTTTGTCAAAGATGTGAGGCCCGTATCTCTGGGCTTCCGGTCTTGTTCCACTGGTCTGTACTTCTGTCTTGGTGCCAGTACTATGCTGTCTTGACTGCTGTTACTTTGTAATGTGATCTGAAGTCAGGCAGAGTGAGTCCTTCAGCTCCATTTCTCTTTCTCAAGACTGCTTTGGCTGTTTGGGGTCTTTTGTGTTTTCATACAAATCGTGAAATTTTTTATTCTTGTTCTTTGAAAAATGCAATTGGTAACTTGATAGGAATTGCATTGAATCCCTTGAAAGGTCACTTTGAGTAGTATAGTCATTTTCAGAATATTGATTGTTCTAATCCAAGAACGTGGTATATCTCTCCATCTGTTTGTGTCATTGATTTCTTTCTTCAGTGTCTTAAAGTTTTCTGTATATAGGTATTTTGTCTCCTTAGGTAGGTTTATTTCTAGATATTTTATTCTTTTTGTTGCAGTGGTGAATGGGATGGATTCCTTAATTTCTCTTTCTGATTTTGTGCCCCAATCCCCGTGCTCCCCTCCCACCTGCACAAGTTCCCATGGACTCGGATCCCTGTCCAGAGTACATAGGGCTGTGACATGGATTGTCTGTGTGGTTCTCACTTCATTCAGATCGACACAGGTCAGCTGTTCACTCTTTGACAGTCTCACATGCTTTCCTTCTGTCCCAGTTGATTGCCCTGGATGTGGGGATCTCACTCCCACTTCAGCTCCCTCAACCCCTGGGTGCACTCACTTTCCTCCTCTTTTTCCCTCGCTTCTTTCATCCCACTGAGTTTTGCGTGGCTCTGTATTTTCCTTTCCAGTTATCAGGAACTCCTGCCAGAACTCAGCTGGTTCTCTGTGAGATCCTCTGCATCTGCAGTGTATTCCTGATGCATCTGTGCTCCACTTCCATCTATTCCTCTGCCATCTTGTCCTCCCCAAGTATTGTCTTTTAAACTGAGGCTTGCAACCTGTCATGGAATAATTTGAAGCATTGCCATGAACATTTTATTTAATGAGTAGTGTAGAATAGTATATCAAATTTGAATAGGAAATTCAAATTTAAAAGTGAATATAGATTTAAGGGAATTTTAAATAGGACAAATGAGAGTAGAAAAATTATTATACAAAGTATTAATTCATGAAAATTTAGTATCAGTTCCACAGACACACAGATTTATCAAATAATGTATGTCAGGATCTAGTCCAGGAAATAGAAAAACATGTGTTTTAAACAGGAAGCTTTTTAATGTGAGGGAATTACCTGATTATAGAAGATTGTTCCTACTGGAATGACTTGCAAAGAGTATGGAACTGATGCACGCAAGAGCTGCTTACATGTGAGGCTTTGCTAGAGCTGTGAGTTTAGGAACATAGCTGCACGACTGAGCGCCTTCACTTTCACTTTTCACTTTCATGCGTTAGAGAAGGAAATGGCAACCCACTCCAGTGTTCTTGCCTGGAGAATCCCAGGGAATGGGGAGCCTGGTCGGCTGCCGTCTCTGGGGTTGCACAGAGTCGGACACGACTGAAGCGACTTAGCAGCAGCAGCTGCGGCTGTGGCCACAACTACTGTTGACACCAGAAAATTGAAAGTGCTGCTATACGTACTGCTATAGAAAAAGCTCACATTTCCTTGTCCTTGTTTGCCATTGAAACAGCCAAAAGGAAAATGACCTCTGCTGCAGTTTTGCTTTCATGATCTTAGATGAGTTGCTTATATTTGTGGAACTAATTCTTATCCAGAATTCTGAGTACAAGAGAAATGTTCTTAGTTTATTGACCTGTCCAGCTATCAAGATGGAGGTTAGAAGGGCAGATGAGAGATCAGTGCAAAATATCCACATTGGTTCACCTCTTTGATTTCTTAACACTCACATGTGCTCTCCTACTCATGCCTAGATTTCTAAACAACACCATTAATAGCAAAAACATGCAGCTGTCGCTCCTACAAAGGAAACAAGCTTACTTCTTCCCAAAAGGTGTTAGGACAGAGTCACTGTACCCAGTGAATGGATGTTCCTGTCCAGTAGAGATGCATACTGAAATATTTGTATGTTATCTGGGATTTGCTTTAAAATATTCTGGAAAAAATAGTGGAGGGGAGAGATGAAGCAAGATTGGCAAAAATGTAGATTATTACTGAGACTGAATTATGGGTACATAATAGTCCATTATTGGTCTCTGTTTTTGTTTATCTTTGAAAATTTCCATGACTGCAAATTAAATGAATATATACCTGTAAATCTTTGCTCATAATTAATGTTAAAAAATTTACTCTTAGTTTAAGAAGAGTAACAGACAAAAGCTATGAAATAAAGAAACTGAACCATAGTGGTAAACACCTGTACAAAGAAGAATATTGATTCTCTTCACTGTCTGAAAATTATTCAGTAGTGATTACACTCATAAAGCATTGTCAGTCTCATCTCATTTTAAAATGAAAATGCTACCTAGAGTTATGATAATAATAGTTAACTCCCACATATGTTATAACCAAAAGTGATTTCTTATCTATTTGATTGAATTAAGATTAGAGGTGTTAAAGGTAGACATGATGTGTTACATCTGAACAGTGTGAAGGCCAGAGCTTTTGACTCTAAAATACCAGGTTTGAAGGGGGTATCAGTTCTTAGCATCTTTGAATGTGATCTGTACATGCATTTTCTTTCCTTATCCTTTGTTGAGAATGGGAATTTGAAAGAACTGTGTATGTGTGTATTTTAATACTAAATTGATAGGAAACGTGGATGTTGAGACTTCCATTGTCAGCTCTAACATTTAAAGATCTTGCAAGTTGTCACTCTCATGCTTACAATAAGAAAAATCTGGACAAATTAAAATATCCATACCTCCCATAATAGAACTGAGGGTACAGGGCAGACTACTGCCCTGAAGGCAAGAGGAGATTGAGGGCAGGAGGAGAAGGGGATGACAGAGGATGAGATGGTTGGATGGCATCACCGACTCATTGGACATGGGTTTGGGTGGACTCTGGGAGTTGATGATGGACAGGGAGGCCTGGCATGCTGCGATTCATGGGGTCGCAAAGAGTCGGACACGACTGAGTGACTGAATTGATTGATTGACCGCCCTGAAATCTGGAGAGATGGTTGTATCCAGAGCATATCAGCCAAGATCTGCTTACCTGGAGCATAAGCTGCCAAAGCAGTAACACTTAAATGGTATTAATAATTTTGATAAATTGCCAGAGGCTGAGTATGCACTAGTGAGAGTTAGAAACTCCTGGGGGCCACTGTCTTAGTCTGCATTTCTATGGACCTTGCCTACAGGGACTCCATCAAGTTCTCCCAGTGAAGATCTGAGAATGATTCCTTCATGGCTCTGGCAGGGGGAGTGGATGAATAATTGTCACAAAATACACCCAGACCTTTCTCCATAAAAAGCCTGCTTTTAGGGTGAAAGTCTTTATCAGAGCCTTGTTCTAGAGCCGTAGGAGCAGGGTATTCCTCTCTAGCCTCTTGTTGCCTTCCTGTCTCACCTGAGGAGGTGGGGGAAAAGCTATTCAAGAAGAAACCCTTCTAAAAGTCGTGGGCCAGAGACAGGCTGCTTCAGTTTCAGCCTTTAGATGTTCTTCACATCTCTTTTCATTCTCATCTGCCCCACTTTCAGGTTATCTTGCCTTCTAGTTCATTGAGAAAATAGTAACATTAGAAAACTTGGGCCATCTTCATTCCCACTCTTTTCCTTCATGCCACATCCAGTTTTCACAAGGCACTCTGCATTCTCTGCAGATTTTGTTTAATCTCCTCCCATTTCGAGTTACTGTTTTATCCTTTCCCTGTCTTGTATGATTATTGTGATGGTCCTTTCATTCCTTTTCCACAGTAGCATCCTATACAGTCTCCATGAACCAGATTAATCATATCTGTCCCATGCTTAATTAAACTTGTCTGTGCTTCTCACATTGCCTACAAAGTAAAATCTACCTCTTTAGCCTGTCCTTCAAAGACTTTCCTATTCTGCCCCAAACTAGTGGATCGACCAAAGAGTTTGTCTTGGTTTTTCATAAGATGACAAGGAAACACCCGGATGAATTTTTTGGCCCATTCAATGTGTTTTCTGATTTCTGAAGGGAGAGATACCCCATGAAATATTTTTCGAGCTTACTTGACAGGAACATCCATTTGATGTCTCTTGGGTATCTTACGTTTTGCAGAGTACAGTTTGGGAAATACTAGGAGTGAGTGAAGAATGTGCACTTTGGGGAATGGAAACAGGAGAGAACAGCATAACTGAAGTCATCTTGGTAGTAATGAGCATGGAGGCCAGCTGCATATGAGGTCATGACACACGTTAGTACATGATTCTCAAAATGCTGATTTTTCCTCCAAGATTTTTAGGAGTGATCCTCTGTGTCTGTTTGTAATCTGCAAAGACCCTGTCATGCAGAAAAATAGGAGGAAAAACCTTTCCGCTCTGAATCTCAGGAGAAAAATGATTTTAACCATGTTTCTGGAAACTTGCACTGGCAGAATTTAGTCTTTCAGACAGCTCACTTTTATTTCATTTGTAGTTATATTTCACTTTAACAATGTGAGTGTAAGCTTATTTGGCAAATTTGAAAAGAATAATAATTTTCATTTCTTATGAATTTTTGTGCTGCTCTTTTTATAGCCTCCCTAAGATATTATTTACCTTTATCAAATTGTCATCCTAAAATTTGAATGTATCCCTGATAATGTTCCTGTTGTAAAAACTGTGGTTAATCATTTTTTATTTGCAATTTTTTGTGACTGAAAACCTTTCTTTTTTGGAATAGGGATAATCATTTATTGTCGTGTCATTAAGAAGTACTTAGTCACTCTGAAATAACTTATGATACATCAAAAATATCAAATACAGTCTATCATTATATTATCTTTTACTTATTATGATGTAAAACTTCATTATTTCTTTCAACTGTTTTCAGTGAAACTTCCGGCACCTGGACTGGGGTGCCCTGACTGAGAGACTGACGCTCACACAGGGTGTTGCAGATGGGACCTTTAGCACTTAACACAGGATCTTTTTATAGTTAGAGGACGGAATGCACGGTTAATCATGTAGTTCATCCTTAGGAGCAGAAGACTATTTCTAGGCCTTACTTATACGTGGGAGAGTGTCCACATACGCATCCTGTTCCAGCCCTGGGTGTGGGAGTCTGTGATAACTTTGAGGGTGGCTGTTAAAGCAGGCAGGTGGCCATGTGCCCTCTTATGGCCCCACGGAGTTCCTAGTCCGATTGTGTATGAAGTTTACCTGTGCACAAGCGTCTGACCCTAGGATTATAACATAAGTATTGACTTTTCAAAAGATGTGGAATTAGGAGTGAAAAGAAAAAGCGTTTAGGAAGCCCATGTTACTGATGTGTCATGGCAGTGAAACGGGTTTCTCTCTAAACCTTTGGCTCACAACACTGAAACTCCTACCTGAGCCACTGCTTCTTGGCACTGACATGCTCTGTTAGAAGTGGCAGAGGGCATGTCTCTTTATACAGGGAACGTTTACATCAAATGGATTTAAGAATACTATCTTATGATTCTGTTTTTTGCGTTAGGGTGTCTATACCGTTTTTAGTTTCACCAATTAAAAATATCAAATTTTGGCAAAGCCATGCTTCGCTTATGATGCTTTGAAAAATAAACCTTACACTGTGATTAGTTTCAGTTGTAGATCATTTACAGTATGTTAGGTTTCTTTATTATGTAATCTCTAAATATCTCTGCCTGTACAACATACCTGTTCCTAACAAGTATGTAATGGGATCCTTGTGATGTCTTGAACTAAAGTGAACCTTCTTATTGATGTTGAATCTAGTCAATAGATTGTCTAATGTTATATTCATGATCAAGACAAAGAGAAAGGTATCAAACTACCAAAATGCAATGTTTTTAGCATCATCCACATGTTAAAATCTAAACAGTCCTAGATTTTTAGCTGATAGCTCTCATTTTGAAATTATTCTATTTCTGATACATATAGAAGTATGTTTTTGCTGAAAAATGTTCCATTAAGACAGATTTTAGGTATTCCACTTGCTGTATATTTTCTCTTAGACCCATATTTTTAAAATATTTCCCTTCACAGCTAGAGACATGGAAATTTTGCTACTTGTGAAGTCACAGTAACATGTATAAAAATTGAGTGCTAAATTGTCTTTTCTTCTTTACTTTCTTTAAAACTATTTTATTGTATTCCTCTGTGTTGTTTTCATCGCTTAAGGGAGTCAGATTTCAAATTAAATTCTAAGGAACCTTCAATTCCCTTTGGGTTCTCATTCATTGCAGGTATGTGTGTGTATTGGGGGTAATTAGTGGTGCCTCATTAGGATAACATAGGCAGAGTGTTAGACTGACTTCTGCCTTGAATAACTGTGCTGAGAAAAGAAAAAAAAAAAGGCCCACGCCACTAAATACCCTTGCTTGTGCTTTCCAGAATATTAAAATACTTTGGACAATAATACATAAATACAGCACAAGTGAATGAAAAACTTGTGAGTGATGTACTGCTCCCATAATAAACTGTTATAACATCATTTCTAAACATGAACTTAAACTTTCTAACTCCCACAGACTGCCCCAGGCCATTTGTTTGCTACTGTTTATTTTACTCTTTGCTTTAATAATTGTCCCCAGTTCTGTCTTTAAATACCTAAGCCTCTTATTCACTAATTTTCTTAGGTTGTGAAGTAATTCAGAGGTAAGATTTAGTGGTTTACTCTTTAGTTTGGCCAAGATTTAAGTTCCACTTAATGCAGCAGAAAAATAGCACATTGGAGATCCTGTGTTTTAAAGTTTTACTGAAAAGGATAAACACCAAGTGAAACCATAGGCTAAGTGAGGGGAAATGAGGCAGTTACTGTTTTTTTGTTGTTGTTGTTGTAGTTAATATCTGGTCTTTGCCTCCCAATGACTGTGCTAAACTGCTTCTCTCAAGTCCTGAAAGATACCCTTTATACATCTTTCTCACCTCCTATTTAGGAAAAGATTAAGGTCACCTGAAGTGGATTCCCTCTCCTTTAGTCTCTTCTACTTTGACTATTGCTCTTCCTTATTACTTGTACTTTTTTTCTTTCTACTGTATGAAATTCTCCTCTACCATATGAAATTGAAGTTTAAAAGAAAAAAATGCTAAGGGGAAAGTTCATAGCAATACAGGCATACGTCAAGAAACAAGAAAAAAGTCAAATAAATAACCTAACTCTACACCTAAAGCAACTAGAAAAGGAAGAAATGGAGAATCCCAGAGTTAGTAGAAGGAAAGAAATCTTAAAAATTAGGGCAGAAATAAATGCAAAAGAAGCAAAAGAGACCATAGCAAAAATCAACAAAGCCAAAAGCTGGTTCTTTGAAAGGATAAATAAAATTGACAAACCATTATCCAGACTCATCAAGAAACAAAGGGAGAAAAATCAAATCAATAAAATTAGAAATGAAAATGGAGAGATCACAACAGACAACACAGAAATACAAAGGATCATAAGAGACTACTGTCAGCAATTATATGCCAATATAATGGACAACATGGAAGAAATGGACAAATTCTTAGAAAAGTACAACTTTCCAAAGCTGAACTGGGAAGAAATAGAAAATCTTAACAGACCCATCACAAGCATGGAAATTGAAACTGTAATTAGAAATCCTCCAGCAAACAAAAGCCCAGGTCCAGACGGCTTCACAGCTGAATTATACCAAAAATTTAGAGAAGAGCTAACACCTATCCTACTCAAACTCTTCCAGAAAATTGCAGAGGAAGGTAAACTTCCAAACTTATTCTATGAGGCCACCATCACCCTAATACCAAAACCTGACAAAGATGCCACAAAAGAAAACTACAGGCCAATATCACTGATGAACATAGATGCAAAAATCCTTAACAAAATTCTAGCAAACAGAATCCAACAACACATTAAAAAGATCATACACCATGACCAAGTGGGCTTTATCCCAGGGATGCAGGGATTCTTCAATATCTGCAAATCAATCAATGTAATACACCACATTAACAAATTGAAAAATAAAAGTTATATGATTATCTCAGTAGATGCAGAGAAAGCCTTTGACAAAATTCAACATCCATTTATGATAAAAATCCTCCAGAAACCAGGAATAGAAGGAACATACCTCAACATAATAAAAGCTATATATGACAAACCCACAGCAAACATTATCCTCAAAGGTGAAAAATTAAAAGCATTTCCCCTAAAGTCAGGAACAAGACAAGGGTGCCCACTTTCACCGCTACTGTTCAACATAGTTCTGGAAGCTTTGGCCACAGCAATCAGAGCAGAAAAAGAAATAAAAGGAATCCAAATTGGAAAAGAAGAAGTAAAACTCTCACTGTTTGCAGATGACATGATCCTCTATGTAGAAAACCCTAAAGGCTCCACCAGAAAATTACTAAAGCTAATCAATGAATATAGTAAAGTTGCAGGATATAAAATCAACACACAGAAATCCCTTGCATTCCTATATACTAATAATGAGAAAGTAGAAAAAGAAATTAAGGAAACAATTCCATTCACCATTGCAATAAAAAGAATAAAATACTTAGGAATATATCTACCTAAAGAAACTTAAGACTTATATATAGAAAACTATAAAACACTGATGAAAGAAATCAAGGAGGACACTAATAGATGGAGAAATATACCATGTTCATGGATCAGAAGAATCAATATAGTGAAAATGAGTATACTACCCAAAGCAATCTACAGATTCAATGCAATCCCTATCAAGCAACCAGCGGTATTTTTCACAGAGCTAGAACAAATAATTTCACAATTTGTATGGAAATACAAAAACCCTCGAATTGCCAAAGCAATCTTGAGAAAGAAGAATGGAACTGGAGGAATCAACCTGTCTGACTTCAGACTCTACTACAAAGCCACAGTCATCAAGATAGTATGGTACTGGCACAAAGACAGAAATATGGATCAATGGAACAAAATAGAAAGCCCAGAGATAAATCCACACACCTATGGATATCTTATCTTCAACAAAGGAGGCAAGAATATACAATGGAGAAAAGACAATCTCTTTAACAAGTGGTGCTGGGAAAACTGGTCAACCACTTGTAAAGGAATGAAACTAGATCACTTTCTAACACCACACACAAAAATAAACTCAAAATGAATCAAAGATCTAAATGTAAGACCAGAAACTATAAAACTCCTAGAGGAGAACATAGGCAAAACACTCTCAGACATAAATCACAGCAGGATCCTCTATGATCCACCTCCCACAATACTGGAAATAAAAGCAAAAATAAACAAATAGGACCTAATTAAAATTAAAAGCTTCTGCACAACAAAGGAAACTATAAGCAAGGTGAAAAGACAGCCTTCAGAATGGGAGAAAATAATAGCAAATGAAGCAACTGACAAACAACTAATCTCAAAAATACACAAGCAAGTCCTGCAGCTCAATTCCAGAAAAATAAACGACCCAATCAAAAAATGGCCCAAAGAACTAAATAGACATTTCTCCAAAGAAGACATACGGATGGCTAACAAACACATGAAAGATGCTCAACATCACTCATTATCAGAGAAATGCAAATCAAAACCACAATGAGGTACCATATCACGCCAGTCAGAATGGCTGCGATCCAGAAGTCTACAAGCAATAAATGCTAGAGAGGGTGTGGAGAAAAGGGAACCCTCGTACACTGTTGGTGGGAAAGCAAACTAGTACAGCCACTATGGAGAACAGTGTGGAGATTCCTTAAAAAACTGGAAATAGAACTGCCTTATGACCCAGCAATCCCACTGCTGGGCATACACACTGAGGAAACCAAAATTGAAAGAGACACGTGTACCCCAATGTTCATCACAGCACTGTTTATAGTAGCTGGAAATGGAAGCAACCTAGATGTCCATCAGCAGATGAATGGATAAGAAAGCGGTGGTACATATACACAATGGAGTATTACTCAGCCATTAAAAAGAATACGTTTGAATCAGTTCTAATGAGGTGGATGAAACTGGAGCCGATTATACAGAGTGAAGTAAGCCAGAAAGAAAGACACCAATACAGTATACTAACGCATATATATGGAATTTAGAAAGATGGTAACGATAACCCTGTATGTGAGACAGCAAAAGAGACACAGATGTATTCAACAGTCTTTTGGACTCTGTGGGAGAGGGCGAGGGTTGGATGATTTGGGAGAATGGCATTGAAACATGTATAATATCATATCTGAAATGAATCACCAGTCCAGGTTTGGTGCAGGATGCTTGGGGATGGTGCACTCGGATGACCCAGAGGGATGGTATAGTGGGGGACGTGGGAGGGGGTTCAGGATTGGGAACATGTGTACACCTGTGGTACACGTTGATGTGTGGCAAAACCAATACAATATTGTAAAGTAAAAAAAAAATTATAAATTTTTTTTAAAAAAGAAAAAAATGTGAGCATTTTGCCCCTGTGGTATTAAAGATAGAAATATAGTATCCATTTTCTGTTTTTAATTTGAAAGATTCTAATGAGTTTAAATGAGGAAAATATCAGAATGGCTTAAAAACTTTCAAGGGCTGTACAGTAAATAAATTGTTATTAACTTCTTTTTCCATTGTTTGAGCTTAAAATAGTTTGATCCAATTTTTATTAGAGGAATAGATTTGGCTTAAAAGGATGTGCTAAAATTTGAGTAGATTCAATAAAGAATGAGAATGAAAAGAGCAGGAAATAAATCCTAAGAGTAAAATTGAAAAGGTTTGAGACTTTATTTGTCCTTATAAAGCTAGGTAAGATGACTGACTCCTTCTAACTCCCTTAAGCATATGAAATATATTGACATATACTTTATCTCTTTGAAAATCAAATGGAGAAAATGACCTTAAATTGCAGCAACAGAGAGTAGCCAGTTATAATTGCTGAGTTGAGGTATTATAAAGCACTGAAACAAGCTGCTGAAGGAAGATTTTAGATATTTTTTTCCTAAAGGCAGGTGACCTGATGATCTCTTGTATTCCCTATAAGCTTTTAGATGCTTACTAATTTATAACATTGGAATATGTAGCATCATATAATGTACTTTTTCACTTCTGTTATATTTAACTTTTTCTTAATATGCACATTTTCTGAGAGGATACTTTAAAAAAAAGTAAGAGGATACATTTTTAAAGAGGAAAGATGGTGGCTTACGTGGATAATTGTTGGATTGAGTTCTGCGGATTCTCTGCTGTGGATTCCAATTGTGGGGATATCAGTAGCTGTTTATGTACTAATGACTTATCACCTCCTTCTTTTTCATACCGGTATGAAATTGCTTGTCTCTAAATAATTCATCATCTTTGATTCAGTTAGATCAGAAATAAGAGTCCAGAGATCCTCCAGAAAAAAAAAAAAAAAGCAAACATTTAGGTCTTCTTAACCCTGAAATTCCAAAATTATTTCTGAATGTTTGTAACCAACTTGGTCTATCAAGTCTTTTTTCCTTGTTCCTTCTCAGAGAAACAATGACCTGCAGCCATCCATGACCACAAGCCAAATGTATTGTGACATTTGTAATCAAAAACTTTTTGCAAGTATTGGTTTTGGTGCTGGTGCCTCTCCTTGATTTCTTGATTTCAACAATGGAGTAATTTAGGAGAGCATAGAGGGGCCTGAGAGATCCCTCCAGGTGCTGGATAACACACACTGTTGTTGGCAGCAGCTGAGAGTTATTTCACAGTTACTTCCACTGGAGTTTTATTTGTTCCAGCCACAGCATTAAAGTCATGTCATCTCTTCACATTTTTAAGGGATTTTAAACTTCTATATTCTAGATGAATAACTTGTATCAATAGGGACTATTAAGTAAGTTTTTCAAAGCAAATGTTTTACAGTGCATTTTTTAGTTGTTGGATACCATGTCAATTCTAGAGGGCCATCAATATAAAGTCTTCAGTGACATAATCTCTAACTCTCTTTTCCCAACTAACTGTAAACCTTTCTTGTTAAAAGTTCACTTCTGTCACAGTCGCTTTACTTCTCCAGGATCTTTTTGTGTTTTGAATGACCTCGTTTGTTCACAGTAAAGAATGTTTCTGATAGTGCTTTGTGGTAAATATAGTTGAGTGCCCTTGCTGACATTCTTGTTGAGCCTGAAAAGTCCATTATGAGTACACTTTCTCTAGGGCTGTACCTTTGCTAAAATTGAAGGAGATTTTGAAGAATTTTCCCATTCTCTCTTATTTTAGCTGCCTTCGGTTTTCCTTTTGGATTTGCAGTAACTTTGGTCAGCTATATTGATTAATTCTTTGGGGACCACTTTAACCTTTTGCGTTGTGATATGAAGTATAGATTTAAAGGTGACACATTATTTAGGCCTTGGCAGTTGGAAGTAATACATACAGAAGTTGTTTGATAATTTTATTTAAAAAAATGTGTGCCGTATGGTCAGCAGAGACTTCTACAAATATAAGTATACGGACATGCAGTTTAGTAAATATTTTCTGTTTTTTCTTAGAATACAGTTTTATTTGTAAGATCAATTCAAATAAAACTAGTTATGTTTTTCCAGATTGAATATTTATTTTAAAAAATAATAGCCACAGAGGACTTCATTATGTTTTTAATTTCTCATCTAATTTTACATAAAGCACAATGTATATATATATATTTAAATTCATTTATTTTTAATTGAAGGATAATTGCTTTACATCTTATGTTGGTTCCTACCAAACATCGACATGAATCAGCCATATGTTTACCCATGAACCAAATGCATATTAAATTGTAGTCCAAAAAATCCAATATAAAGCATGATGTAGCATGATGATGCAGAGAAGCCGATGGCACCCCGCCCCAGTGCTCTTGCCTGGAAAATCCCACGGATGGAGGAGCCTGGTGGGCTGCAGTCCATGGGGTCACGAAGAGTTGGACACGACTGAGCGACTTCACTTTCACTTCTCACTTTCACGCATTGGAGAAGGAAATGGCAGCCCACTCCAGTGTTCTTGCCTGGAGAATCCCAGGGACGGGGGAGCCTCATAGGCTGCTGTCTGAGGGGTCGCACAGAGTCGGACACAACTGAAGTGACTTAGCAGCAGCAGCAGCATGATGATGTACATAAAGCATGATGTAGTACAAAGCTTGAAAAGCACAATATAAAGCCTGATGCAGTACAATATAAAGCATGATGTAAATGTCCAAAAAGTAGCATTTACTTTTTATTGACTAAGATGATAAGAATTCAGGAGCATTTTCCTGCTTAATAGTTAGCATCTGTTAAATCTATTTTATGATTTCTTGTATTATAACCCATTCATTAACCTATCATTTTAAGCATTTACTCAAAAAAATTATGTGACTTGGTAGGGTTTTAAGATAAATAGGGTCATTTTTTCCTCAGCGCTAACTTGAAAATAATAGAAATATTAATATAGTAGCCTATGTTACATTATCTCTGTTTTTTAAGAAAACCTCTGGGATAAACTTTACCAGGGAATTTCCGACTTGTGTGTGTTTGATAGGTGATTTTAAGAGTTCTGCAAATCCCAGCACTGACTGTAGGTTGAATTAATAATATATGACTCACATGTTTTGCTATCTTTCCGATGTATGTAGAAGTAACCCTATTCAATGAATGTGAATTTATGTATACAGCTATCAAATTCATGGTAGATTTTTGATCATTATATGGTCTTTCAGCCAGCTGGTGTTGCAAGTGTATCTACTCTCACGTGATGGGTCTGTGCTCTGCTCTCTAGAAATACAGGTAGTTCAATTCATTTTGGTGTGTTGAAGATAGGAGAGATTTGAAGTGTAATCACAAAACTATGTTTAACCTAAAAAGAGAAGTCTGATGGAGGAGAATTTTAAAAACAGCTACAATAAGCTTATATAATTAACTTATGTTAGTACAGAAGCATGACATTTAAAATGAATACATTGATCATTTTAGAGTAATCCACTGTGATACTCTCTAGCGGTTTCCCATTACATTTGGGATTTAATTCTGTCTTTTATCATGCATTGCCTGGAACTAGTGTGACCATTTAATTTATCATTGAAATCAGAACTTTCTGCAGGTGAAAAGAAGTTGTATTTGTAATTGCACCTGAAGAACAGAAGTATCTAGCTCTGTCTTAGGCAAATGAGGATGTACAGTTACCTAACACTGAGGCCCTACTGGTCTTGGCTCCCTGGCCCGTGCTGGCCCTTTCCACCTCATCTACCATTTCCCTCATCTTCCACACTGGCCTTTTTTCTCTTCCGTGACTGGTCTGTTTGTATTTATTTGCCTTACAGCCTTTATACTTTCTTGTCTGCCTGACACACTGCTGGATATCACATGGCTAGTTTCTTGTTATTTAGGTCTTAGCACAAATACCATTTCGTCACTGAGGACTTCCCTGTGCATGCATGCTTAGTCATCACTCAGTTGTGTTTGACTCTTTGCGACTCTATGGACTGTAGCTCCTCTGCCCATAGGATTTCCCAGGCAAGACCACTGGAGGGGATTGCCATTTCCATCTCCAGGGGATCTTCCTGACCCAAGGATGGAACCCACGTTCCTTGTGTCTTCTGCATTGGCAGGTGGATCTTTACCACTGAGCCACCTGGGAAGCCCAAGGACTTCCCTGTCTGTCCACCTAAATGAGCCATTCTCTTTCTCAGCACACCAACCTTTGTTTTTCGTGGTGTTTTAACACCATCTGAAATTTTGTGTTTGTGTATTGAATTCTTTGTCTTTTCCCGTAAAGTAAAGAGTAGGAATAGTGTTTACCTTGTTCATTACAATACTTCCAATGCTTAAAACAGTGCCTGCTAGGTGAGGTTCAAAAATATTTATTGAATGAATAAGAGCAAGTTAATAATTGCAATTTGAATAATCTGTTTCTGATGAATTATATATCATGATGATAAACAAAACTTATTTGTGGGAAAGAACTTTGATATAGGAGACAGAAGGGACTATTTTCTTGAATTACCTTAAACTTTCACTGACTATTCTACCTTCCCTGTTCCTCAAATTTGTTAAGTGGTGATAACATCTGCATTGCTCATCTCACCATCATAAGATATATGTGGGGAAAAGGAATAAATGTTAGGGGGCTTTTACAATTAGGAGGTATTATCATATATTTTCCACTTCTCTCCCACTTAAAATACTGCTGTTTTCCAGCTTCGCAACTTTTACGACCTTCGGGCTGGAAACTTTAGAAATAGTCTTAACTCTACCCACTGTTTTGTTCTCGACATGGAGTTATGTCTAAGCTCTATTAATTCTCCCTTTGAAACATCTCCAATTTCAGTTTTTATTGCCGCTACTTAACACCCAACTCTAGTGCTGCCTCATCACTTTTTCCCAGGTTACTATGATAATATTTAACATGTTTGTTTTCTTTTTCTCATCTGGCTCACCAAAGGCAGGTTAATATTCCTTGAAACATGTTTTCAAGTAACCTTCAGTGATCCCTATAGCCTGTTTGAAGACATCCACACTTCTAAGCCTTGCCTTTGGAATTTTCTACTGTTAACTGTAGCTGATTTCTGCCTCACGTTGGATTCTTATTAATCCAGTTGGATTCTTATTAATACAGTTATATCTGTAGTTTTTTCCCCCATTTATTTCTCATTCCAACCTAGAATGCTCTTCTACTCAAGTACCTTATTCTCTAGGAAGTCTTTCCTGACTACATAACCCACGTGTAATTTCAGCATACTTAAAAATTTCTTGCACTTATTTTGTTACATAAACATTGTACCTATTCTTGCTTCCATTTACTGAGTACCTACCATATTCCAGGACTAATATTCCAAGTGTTTTACTTAATAATTAGAAAGATCAATACAAAGCAACCTCAAAAAGGTATTAGTGTGGTGATTTGTTGACTTCTTATTTAACTGTTGTATATAAGTGTTTTCATACTGGAAAATTAAAATACTTTCAGAAGGCACATGTTATAGAGATATTAATTTAATGACTTACACTTGTTAAAATTGCATATATGTTTTATAATTCCTAAAGGCTGACTTTTCTTGTAGAGCACACTTGATACTTATGAGTTTGTGTGCTGAACAATTTTAATGGAAAAGTTCTTATCTAAACAATTAAACCGGAATGACAGAAGTTCAGTGAATTTGCTAATTTCTTTGTAATCATTCATTATCCAGGAACAATAAATCCGTAATATAACCATGGATTTATGTGATATATATCTGCACCCCCCTCAAATGAACACACTGGTTTATAGTCATGCAAAGATAATTCAGTACAACAGTAAATACTTTGAGCAGCAGAGAGGGGCTTTCTTTGTCTTTACTTCAAATCCTGGAACTCACAGTAGTCTGAGGTTGATGAAGTGTTGCATTCTTATTAATCATAGTGAGCTTATGATGCTGCAAACTACCAGGGTTTTCTTGCCGTATGATTTTTTTCCTTGCCATATGATTTTGCTGCTTTTTTCAGTTTGTGAACACTACATGCATTATATGACCATATTCCCAGAAGTTGCTTTAATGATAGCTGAGTTTGCCTGAAGTAATACTAATGGCATTTACAGCTGTATATAATATCATTCACCTCATGAAACTTGTCACTGATTTGTTTAAAACAGATATTTTAACTAGTATATTTTTGCAGGTATTTGCTTCAATAGCAGCTCTTAAAAAAAAATTGAAGTTTCACACTCTTGAATCTTGAAAAGGCCAAAGTCTAAGTCAAGTATTTATGTGTGACTGTTTGGTATGTAATTCAGCCAAGAAGTTTCTAGAAATAATCAGACACACCTTTGCTAGAATTTGTGAGACAACTTAAGATTACATATAAAGTTGATTAAATTATCAGTATGATTTACCGCTTAAAAAATTGTTGAATTTTGTTTGCTCTCTCTGTGGTACATGTATAGTTTGTTTGGAAATTTCACTTAGAGAAGAAAAAGAGGAATTTATGACTTCATCAAAAGCCTCATTAGGGAATATGTTTGGCCTTCATGCTGAGCTTTTTCTTTGTTTCTGCTGTTGTCTGTTCCCAAGAAATTCAGTCTTTGCACTCATGTAATTTAGGGGATTTCAAGGACTACAGCATTCAGCCACAGCTGTTTTAGATATGCCACAAATTGTAGTGGTATGGAATTGATTTTTTTCTGAATATGGTGGAAAGCAAAGAATACTGAAAAGGAAACAAAACAAGGAAAATTTAAACTGTCTCCATAGTAATGAGATCATTCGTTCAGCCAAAATGCTGCAGTTTAGTAACTACCTTTTAATGCAGCATCAAATATTGGTGGTTTGTTTCTCATTGAGACATGGCATATTCTATACCTTTAGAGTGGTTTATAAGAAGTTAGAGTCACGGTAGAGGGGTTTAACTTGGGTTCCCTCCATGAACTTGAGGCATTTTTCCCAAGAACTGCAAGATGAAATTTTAGGTACATTAAAGAAAGATAGCTTGCACATCCTCTAAAACTTGGAAAACTACTCCTGTGTTTTATTTTTTCCTAATCCTCTCTGAGTTCATTTGTCAGTAACCCTCTTCTTCGCTTATTCATTTTTATCCCCTCCACTTGGCCAGTTTACTACTTGGAATAATTTTCTGTGTAACAGAATCTATTTGATTCCTTCTTCCTCTACTCTTTCAGTATAGTATTGAAGAGAAATTAATTATATTGAAGAATTGTTCTTAAATTTATTTCATTCACCCCTCCCTAATCATCTACTTTTCTCTCATTTTGAACTTAGTTATGGGAAGTAGGTCAGGATTTGGAAAGACCTTTGTTCTGAATAATTGGAGCGACTATATTTGCCATTAGGGAGATATATAGAGTAATCATTATAAACCTATCTGAATACTAGAGGTTCATGGACAATATGGGAAACATGTATTTCCAGGTTTGTACCTAGAGATTCTGACTTAGTAAGCCCAAAGTAGCCCTATGAATAAGTGCTATTAATAGAAATAATTGACAACAGTGTTGTTCTTAAGTCACCTTAAGTGATACTTCTAGAATTGGTTAAAAAAAAAAAAAAGAGCATTTGTTCTTGTGTAGATTTACCTCTAGAAAGGATTCTTTTTGGTTAGACTGTTTAATTAGTTTTTAAGTAGAGGAGAATGGGTTAGGCTAAATTAAAATAATTAAGTGGACTATGAATGAATTCATTACTAGGTGTTAGATATTATGCTGGGTAGGGTGGAAAATGCAGAAAAAATGACAAGCTGTTTTTCCTAGGGGGAAAAATGTATCAAAAGATGTATATATATTTGGGCTGGAGATGGAACCAGTTTAGGAAAGGAGACTTTTTAGGGGAGAGCATAAACTAAGAAGAAAAGGAGGCCCACATGGAGTCCTCAGGAATATTGACTTTACCCAAGGGAAAAAGGATCAGGAGGTGAGGGCTGGGCTGTAAAGTTTTCATATCAAAGAAGTATTTTTCCAGTTTCAGTTATTCATGTATCATCTCTCTTTCTTTTTAATTTCTAAGTACCATCCTAATTGCTTTTCACTCTTTTTCTTCTTTATAGGTGATATTGCATGGTTGAAAAAAGCTTTATTTAAGACTCACTTCCACAATTGTCCCAGGCCTCTTCTACTCCTAACCCTCACTCCTTATAAACAGCCATCCTTGTTAGTTTTTTGTTTATCCTTTCATGTTTCTTTTTATGAAGTCCCAGAGAAATCTATCACAGTAGGCTTTAAGCCTTTTTTAAAAGCCCACTCTCTCCAAAGTACAAGAGAATAACAGCATAATAAGGGTCTCTAGCTTCTCAGCCCAGAATTCAGAGAGCTGTATGTCAGTCAGCTGTGTGACCATATGATTGAACTGCCCAAGCTATCCACCCGGTAGACTATGACCTGAGCGCTGAAGGTAGTCCTGAGTATATTATTGCTTCATCTTTCTGTATCTGTTAATCCTAGAACATAAGCAGTTGGTATTCTGTGAGGTTGAACATGACAGAACTTTATGTACATTAAGTGTGGGCTTCAAGGGCAAAAACTTCTGTGATGTATTAAGTGAAAGTTGTTCAGTTGTTCAGTCTGACTCTTTGACCCCATGGACTATACCTCCATGAAATTCTCCAGGCCAGAATACTGGAGTGGGTAGTCTTTCCCTTCTCCAGGGGATCTTCCCAACCCAGGGATAGAACCCAGGTCTCCCAGATTGCAGGTGGATTCTTTACCAGCTGAGCCACAAGGGAAGTCCAAGAATACTGGGGTGGATAGCCTATCCCTTCTCTAGGGGATCTTCCCCACCCAGGAATTGAACCGGGGTCTCCTGCATTGCAGGTGGATTCTTTACCAATTGAGCTATCAGGGAAGCGTCCTCACCCTCCCCCCAAAATAATTTTGTAGCACCATAATTCCATCACTCAGTTTTCAGTTTGGATCTTACTTCATTTCTTTCATTCTGAGTGTGTACTCCGTCCTTGTGAGACTGAGATCCAGACTTTGGATCTTGATCCAGACTCCCTTAGAGCCCTTTTGCTCTTGTCCTGGAGTGTTAAGTAAGCGAGGATACAGCAATCTCAAGAGGTTTCTGAAACGCGTGACTGAGGTGTTCTGCCACTGACATTGGGCAGGTGAGGAAGGTATGGGAGAAGCTGTAGCCTGAGGAGGATCTAGCAGACATTCCGGGAATGGTCCTGGGAATTGAAAGACTCCAGGGTATAGACTGACACAGTACAGGGAACAAGTCTCAGTCTAAAACAAGAACACTGTAAGTGCTGCAGTGCCTTTGTTATAGAGCACAGCCGTGTACAGCCTGCAGCACAGCAGCCCTCACTGTGCACCAACACCGCCCTGCCCCCAACTCTGCTACCAGGCAACATTTACCGGGAGATGCTAAGGATCGCTCAGCCATTGGTCAGCGCCTCAGTGCTGTCTCCCAGATGAGCACCTGCCAGTGCGTGACCTTGAGTGGTTCTGCCCGGACATTGGTTGGCGCTGCGGTGGGCCCCGCCCCCTGGCAATCAGCTGTCACTGAGTGACTGTTAAGTGTCCATTTCAGCCAAGGATTGGTGGAGTGGTGGCTGTCAGGCGGAGAGTGAGGTAAGAGGCAGATTCCGGCCTTCTCAGGACCCTCCAGCTCACATGGCCTCAGGCTGGCAGCTGAACTGGGGGCGCCGTGGAACAGGCTGGGGCTGTGTCCTGCACGACTCCAGAGCCTCGCCAAGGCTTCCCACTGTCCCGGCCCAGGCCCTGAGGTGGCGGTGAACCTCTCCCCCGTCCCCGCCTCTGTAACCCAATGGCGGGAGCTGTCTGTGCAGAACAGTCTGCGGCCCAGCCCCTGGCGTCTGGGTGGCGAGAGGAGCCCGAGGGCCACGTGGGTCGTGGGTTCCTGGCTCCCTCATTGATGACGGCTGGGCGAGGTCTGGGGACCCGGCCCTGAGGGAGCTGCCAGCCGAGATCTGCCTCCTCTCAGCCAGGACTGGACCTTGGAGGGTGGCGGTTGTGCCTGGGGACCTGGCCCTTTCTTGTCAGAACAGAGAATAACGTTTGTTTGATGAAGATTGACAGGAACATGTTACCTGACCACGACCTGACCTCAAGAAACAGGATCTGACAACAAGACGTTTGCAGCAACTCACTACACCCTCCCTCGCCTTTCCTGGAAAAGGGCTCGCTGAAAGCTTTTGGGCAGTTTGGGGTTTCTAAGGCATGAGCCACCTGTCTTCTTGCAAGGCCCTTAGTACTCCTTTCTGTGCTCCAAACTCACACATTTTGGTATTGTTTGGATTCACTGTGCATTGGGCACACAGACTGGTGTTTTGGTATCACCTTCAGCCCTAATTGGGTTAAGACTCAGCTTTTGTATGTCCAGGCTTACTTAAGAAACTGAAATCCAAGCATCTGAGTTCTTGCTGCACGTTACATGAAGCTAACAAATGTCTGGGTAGGCTGGCTGTTGCAAACTGGGCATCTCTGACGGTGGGAGTTCCAGGCAGCCATGCAGTTGAGGAAGGAGTTAGGGCAGAGTTGGGGATTTATATAAATTGGCTTTATGGAACAGGGATTAAAGTATACCTAAGGAATTGAACTGAGACACTAATGAAGAGCAGATATATAAAAGACAGATGAAGTGCCATGACCCGTGGTTACCCAAGCCATAATCCCACCACCAGTGCCCAATGAGAGGGTCCTTCTTGAGTAGTACTAAAAACTGAGAGCAGGTGTTATAGGAATTAAGTAGTAGAAGCACTCAGTTATGAACCATGGTTAAAGAGAAAAGGTCAGAAACTTCCAAATTTTCACCACGAGCTGTAATTAGATTTAGATGCTGGCATCATCTAAGAAAGGCTTCTCGAGTGGCACTAGTGGTAAAGAACCTGCCTGCCAATCCCAGAGACATAAGAGATACGGGTTCAATCCCTGGGTCAGGAAGATTCCCCGGAGAAAGGAATGACTGCTGACTCCAATATTCTTGCCTGGAGAATCCCCATGGACAGAGGAGCCTGATGGGCTGTATCCATGGTGTTGTATGGAGTTGGACACAACTGAAGTGACTTAGCATGCATGCACAATCATCTAATAATGGTTTTGCAGTTTCGGAAAGTTGGCTCTTTTATCCCATCCAAACTTCTCTAGGTCAGATTATTCCAATTTAGATAAGATTTTAACATAATAAACTTGTACCATGTGGCAGCAAGCTCATGCATACATCACCTAACTGTACACTTTCCAGATGAGGCCTTTTAGTGAATATAATATTCCGTTAATCCCAGTGTGCTGCTGCTAAGTCGCTTCAGTCGTGTCCGACTCTGTGCAACCCCATAGACGGCAGCCCACCAGGCTACCCCGTCCCTGGGATTCTCCAGGCAAGAATTTTGGAGTGGGTTGCCATTTCCTTCTCCAGTGCATGAAAGTGAAAAGTGAAAGTGAAGTCGCTCAGTCGTCTCCAACTCTTAGCGACCCCATGGACTGCAGCCCACCAGGCTCCTCCGTCTGTGGGATTTTCCAGGCAAGAGTACTGGAGTGGGGTGCCATTGCCTTCTCCGTAATCCCAGTGTACTTCAGTCTATAAGTGTACAGTGGTTTGGCTGGAGATACCCTAGTTTAGGGTCAGAGAACAGAGGGAAGCTGGGGGCCAGTAGTAGTGATGGGATATGGGGTGGTAATGGGGAGGCGAGTAGACAGAAGCTCTACCTTGAGCTTTAAATATATTATGCATATCAAGGTATACATTTATTCCAACAGAATCCTATAATAACATGGGGTTTACAAAAATCATTTGCATTGTAAGGGGAGTCCCACGTTCCAACAATGAAACACCTACACAAACAAACGCCTGGAGTTTTCTGACCATTTTGTCTTCCTGGGCTTGTGCTAGGCTCAGTGCAGTGCCACCAATGGGAAATTCTCTGTGGAGATCTACAGGAAGTTTTAAACATGTATGAGCCAACATCTATAAAAATATTAAGTAGTTGGGCAAAAATTCCTTTGGTGATATCATAATAACTGAATTTATTATAATAAATCAGTGTTATAATTTTGTGATAAAGTAATTTTAAAAATTACCACAAAACTTTAAAAATGAATATCCTCATTCTTTGAACGGCATTAATAAGCTGTGACTTTGTCTCTGTTAGCAATATGATGTCATTGTTACCCAAGATACAACAAAACTATGAATACAGAGCATTGTACCTGACAGTGGCTTGTAAATTAGTATTCTTAAAATTAAAGAACAGTGGTATACTAGGTTAGCAAATATAGAATTCGCTTAAAATACTTTAGTGATTTGAACAAACCTGCATTACCATGAGAAGATGCTGTACCAGCGCACTAAACTTTTAAATTAAATCATCAAGACGGTTTAATTGAAGAGAGTCTCATTAGCTTGTATCCTCTGGTGATTGTTTTGGTTCTCATTTTCCTTTGACAAGAGCAATTGTGTGTATCTTGAAGATAGAGGAGATCCTCCTTTGCACAGCTGACAGGTGCATGGAGTTAAAGGAGCGAATTAGGTGACCTTTCAGGGTGAGTGGAGCAATCTGCCCAACATTTTGTCTGTTATTTTGTACAGAGTCAGAAACTAGTGTCTTCACACTCAAATTCTCACCCTTGTTTTTATGAAAAGCGCATGATAATTAACATTTGAGAGGACATAAGAAGGGAATTGCAAACCCGAGCTTCCCCAGACCCCGATATGTTGGTGTGAAAGAGAACCGAAAACGTTCTTCTTAGGTCCTTCTTGCGCCTCCAGATAGAAGCAGCTCAGCTTGCAGATGAGTGATTTTTTTCCTCCTGTTCAGCTATGATTGTCATAGTGTAATTATAAAACTGTATCTTTACCTTTCTTTTTGCTTCGAGCAGAGCTATTAAATGTTTTAGAGAAAAATATCCACAACACACTCTGCTGTCAGAGAGTACTTCTGTCTGTGTTTCTGCTTTATGAAAGGAGTGTGTTGCTTGGTAGCGGTAGCGGCTGTGGGTGTGTGATGGCAGATGGGAGACTGCAGGGCTGCAGCTGCAGTCTTGCAAATATTGTTAAAATAAACTTCCACTGCAAATTGACTGGTCAAATAGAGTGTCACACTGATGGAGCAGAGTTGAAAGTCTGATCTGAAAAAGAGCAAAACCATTCATCTGAACCATGGAAACTTTTATGCTGAGCAGTGTGGATGAGGTTTCTTGGCAAAGAATTGGTGGCCTGTGCACCTAAGAGGCCTCTGGGGGGGTGATTGGAAAAATTGTCACTGACAGAGTATTTTGCTGAAAGAGAAAGCAATTCCATTATTTATTTTAAGAAGGTTTCATTCCAAAACCTAATTTTGTACAACTATGTGATATGTCTTAGTACATTTTACCTGTATGTCAGATTCTCACCTGTGCATAAGATGGACTTCGTGTGTGGTACGTTTGCACATTAGATGTTACTTTGGCCTACACTGTGCACTGTAATCACAGTTTTCTTAAATTGCAGAAAGCCAAATGAATAAATGGTTGGTGTTTGCCAAGAGTTGTGGAAATTTATGGAGATTTGTCTTTTAGTGTAGTTGAATCTGAGGTGTAAATAAAGTGAAATACGTTGGTTTATCATACATTCTTATTTTCCTTCATATTTTAATTAGGTCATGATACTTATTATTTTGAAATTATGTGTGAGGTGGTTTTATCATGTAAGTTCATTGCAGTTAATTTATTGTTAAAAAGGGGGACTTTGAGGTCTTCTTATCCTGGTAATAATTTAAGTTGGACCATAAATTGTTTATGCATCCAGCAGAATTTTTTTTTTTAATCTTTTAAAGTACAGTCTGTTACTATTATTTACAGTAGTTATGTTCTATAATGTTGCTGCAAACACTCTATTAGAGAATATTACATCTTTGCTCCTAGGGAAAATATAGTGTTATATTCCTGTGAGCCTTTGATTACATTTTCCTCAACAAATCAGTATATAACTTGTTTTATGTTGTGTGTTTCTGTGTAAAAACACTTTATTTAATGTTTTTGATTCATTAACATTAGTTCATGACCAATGCTAGAAATATTTTAAAAAATACGGTAACAGAGATGAAGAATGCCCTCAATGATCTATTTTGAAGACTTGACTCAGTTAAGGAAAGAATCTGTGAACTTGAGGGCAGGACAATAAAAATTACCCAAACCAAACAATAAGAGAAAAAGAGAGTAGGAAAAATGGCAAAGTTTCAAAGACTTCTTAAACAATGCTAAAGTCGAATGTTTGTATGATAGGAATGTAGAAGAAGAGAAAGTATGGGATAGAAGAAATATTTGGCAGGATGGGCAGATTCTCTAAAGGTAACACTGCATTAAATTATAGACTAGAGGAATCCAGAGATTCTCAAGTCCGATAAATATTAAAAAAAAATCACCTAGGCACATTAATATTAAAATTACCCCAAATGAAAGAGCAAATGAAAATCTTGAAGAGAGGAAAAAAAAAAAACTGATTAAATGACAGACATAGCAACGAAGATACAAATTTTACCCGAACTCTTTTCAGAAGCCTTGCTTCTGAAGTGGAGTGAAATTTTTTTAAGTCCTGGAAAAAATAATGTCTGTCAACCCAAATTTCTATACTCAGTCAAAAAAAATATTTAAAAAATAAAAGTGAAAAAAAAAAGAAACAGTTTTGTGGGAGAGAAGTCATTAGCAGCAGACCTGTGCTATAAGAAATGTTAGAGGAAGTTCTTCAAACATAGGAATATGATACCAGACAGAAACTTGGACCCACATAAAGAAATGGAGAACCATTGAGAACACCAGAAGTTGACATTCCAGGTACCTCTAAAAATTAGAATGTGCAAAGAAGATCAGGAGATTAGTTTGATGCTTTGAGTGATCTCCCTAACAGTGCAACAGGTGAAAATCTTCCTTTTCACCACTAGGAGAAGATAAAGAGTTTTATTACATAAAGAATTTGAGAACAATTGGTTACTTTCATTATTGAATAGTTAGATTGCCAGTCTCCTTCCCTTATGTTGTTCCAAGCAGCAGGAAGATTCTTCCCTGAGAAAAAATTTTAAGCCAAGAGGAAAATTTTGACAGATATTTGGAATCACCAGACTAAATTGCTGGATTATCACTTCATCAACCCACAATGAGATTCACCAGTTAATAACACTTGTTCCAAGGGCGCAACACTCCAGTCAGCTTAACAGAAATATACCATTATGGGTTGAATTGTGTCCCTTCTTCCCACATTCATATGCTGAACCCCTAAAACCCCATACCTCAGAATGTGACTATATTTGGAGATAGGGCCTTTTGAGAGGTGATTAAGTTAAATGAGGTAAATAAGTGAAGTCGCTCAGTCGTGTCGGATTCTTTGCGAGCCCGTGGACTGTAGCCCACCAGGCTTCTCTGTCCATGGGATTCTCCAGGAATACTGGAGTGGGTTGCCATTTCCTTCTCCAGGGGATCTTCCCAACCCAGGGATCGAACCCGGGTCTCCTGCATTGCAGGCAGACGCCTTATCCTCTGAGCCAAGATGGGTTAAATAAGTTAAATAAGGTGGGTGCTAATCCAGTTTGGCTGGTATCTGACTGGTACAGTTGTCCTTGAAGGGAATTGGTTCCAAGACCCCCGCTTAGGTACCAAAATCTGAGGATGCTCAAGTCCCTAACAGTTGATCCTGTGGGCCTCTGGCCCTCTGTATCCATAGATTCTGCATACAGAAGGCCAACTGTAGTTTGGGGAGAGAGAGGAAAAGAAAAACGAGGGTACTTTGGGGACTCTCCATCAGATGGCTTGATTTTATTTATTTAGATTTTGTATAAAGGTTGTGTATATAAAAAGTAATATTCTCCAGCCTTTTTATTGTTCCATAATTTTATGCTCATCAGGCAGCCTGCATTCTTTTCAGTATTGACATATGTAGATAGTAGCAGCCAGGATTCTCCACTTAAAAGCTTTTTTTTTTTACTTGTTAGGTGCCTGCCCTGTCGTTGAGACCTCTGGTTTGTACAACTTTTTTTTTTTTTTTGCTCCTCAGAATCCTCCTGTCAGAGACAGAGTGAACAAACAGACAAGAGAAAGCCAAAATAGAGGAGAATAAAATTAGCCATTACTTTTTACCTTAGGCACTGGGGTCCTTCAACTTCCTATAGGCAGTGCAGGGAACCTCATTATATACTGTTATTAACACAATAAAATGGGCTCTTCTTATCCTCTGGGGCTACAGCCATATAATTCCATTTTATATTGTCCTCAGGTACCTTTTTTATATATGATGACTTCTCTTTGTGAGTGCAAATATTTCTTCATTACAAAGGAAACTTTTTCTGGCCCATCTTACACTAAGGTTTCCTAAGCTATTGGCTTGCTTGATTCTCTATATTAACTTTGATGTAACATTGCAGTGGCATCTGGTGTTTTCTAGAAATCATTCCACAGTTTGTAAAAACCATAGATGTCAGCCTCATATCCTTGCAAAATTTATTTCTTCCATTATATGTGATGGAAATTTGTCATTGTTAAACTTTTTATATCAATTAGAAATGATTTTGGTTTAATTTATTTGAAAATAACATTGTTGAATGGAGGTACAGCTCAAGAAAGATATTATTTACTTGAGTAACTAGACCACCATGACCTTGTAGCAGTTTACTATGAAACCATTCAATGAAAGCAAATTAAGGAATTGCTAAAAACCAGCAGTCAGAGAGGAAATGAACTGTAACTTTTCTATTTCATAGGACCAGAAAAGGCAGAACACTTGGCTAATGCTAAAATTTAAATTTCAATCATTGTCATTTCTAGTAGAAATGTGTAAGATGCTGTTTCTGCTCATGAAATAAGACTGCTTTGTCAGAGTTCATGTATTTACGAAATTACAAGTTCAGCATCATGATGAATGATGTTTTCCGTGATTCTTTGGAGCATTTTGTCAGATCATGTTCCCCCTACCTAGGTCCCTCTTCTTACAGTCACTACCTAGTTCCATTTAGAGATATTTAACATCTTTGTTCTTTTCAGATTACTAGAAAATCATTATTTGATCTCTACCTATATGAAAAAAGAGAATATTAATGAACAGTGGCTTCTGTTTTATAACTTTTATTTGGAGGAGGTCTTCAGATGATAAGGATGATGTAATTGGCAAAAAAAAAAATCCTTTTCAAGAAAACTTTTTTTTTAGAACTTCAAGGGAAAAAGAAGTAGCTTTTCATTAATGTACTGGAAACATTTATTTATGGTTCATCTCAAACTGGAAATGAACCCATTCTATCTCAACTGAGCTACAGCTCAGTTGGTAAAGAATCTGCCTGCAACGTGGGAGACCTGCGTTCCATCCCTGGATTGGAAAGATCCCCTGGAGAAGGGAACAGCTACCACTCCAGTATTCTGGCCTGGAGAATTCCTTGGACTGTATAGTCCATGGTGTCACGAAGAGTCGGACATGACTGAGCGACTTTCGCATTCACTTTTTTTTTTCAAACTGGAAACTGGCCTTCATATGCAGCTATAAGTTATGATTTTTCACTTGATTCATTTACATCCAGTGCTCACATGAGTAAGTGATCATACTTGGAGATCATTTGATACTATATCAGTGTCTGATAGGATTAGCAGGCAAAAATTAGTAAGATTAGGATTTCAAGAATAAATACCTGAGCATAATATCCTCTTTGTTGTGAATTAGCAATGGCACAGAAGAATTTGTAATACAGTGGGAGAAACTAGCAAACTAGGAAGAGGCTGAGACTGGGGACATATTATAGAGATTAATCTATTTTCAGGGTTCCTTGCAAAGGCAAATAATATCAGATCCTTGATTGAGAATTTTTACAATTTTTTTTCCTCTGTACAACATCTTGTTGAATATCTTTTGCATAGAGTGTGGCAAAACCAGAATCGTCAAGATCTTGGCTCAACTCACTTTCTCCTTTTGATAATTTTAAGTGAGCACAAAGTAGACCATGTGAAAACATTAGCTGTCTAGGACCATCATTTTCAATAGCTACGATTTTCAAATAGCTAAGGATCAGTCTTTTTAAAATTAAAAAAAAATATTTTATTATGAGAAGAATTATTTGTAAAAAAAATATAGAAATAATATAAGCCAGAAGGAAGTAAAAATTGTTTGTAGCACTGTTATCCAATGTTAATTGAATATATATATAGTTTTACTT
Organism: Ovis canadensis; assembly: GCF_042477335.2. NCBI lineage: Eukaryota > Metazoa > Chordata > Mammalia > Artiodactyla > Bovidae > Ovis > Ovis canadensis. Next base: position 26,759,670 of record NC_091248.1, read on the forward strand.
TTTAAAGGTTCATATTTTATCTATGATATCTTTTTCCCACCTTAACATATTTTAAATAATGTAGTTCACTTCATTAAATATTATTCTGCATATAACTTTAATTGCTGCAAGCTATTATATGGGTGAACTATACATTAATGTTTAATTTAAGTGATTTAATTTTGTTAACTAGATTTATTATAAAAGGAATATTAATATTCATATAAAGCCATGACATGTTAATTCTGGTATCATTTAGTTTTTTTTAGGGGAGACATTTTTAAAATTATATTTTATATTAAAACTACTTGTATAATATATACAACTTTTGCCTTATTAAAAAGAAAGTATATAGTTAATCATTTTGATATTTCAGAGTTTATATTATGAATTAATATTGTTTTAATATAGTTGCATATAAAATATATAGGTATATGTAAAGTATAGCATAAGTTTAAATTTGGATTTCTTTAAACATTTCCAGTATATGTATTTCAATGGCAAGATTTCTTCAACCTGAGTTTTTTCGCTCAGTCCCTCAGTCATGTCTGACTCTTTGTGACCCCCTGGACTGTAACCCGCTAGGCTCCTCTGTCTGTGGAATTTCCCAGGCAATAATACTGGAGCTGGTTGCCATTCCCTTCTCCAGGGATGACCTGAGGGAATCGAACCCAGGTCTCCCACATTGCAGGCAAATTCTTTACCTTCTGAGTCACCAGGAAGTTCCCGGTAAGATGACACAATTCTTAAAAATTAAGCCATTTTCTATGTTTGAACAGTATCTTGTACACAAGAAACATTTGAAATTTCATTTAAAAATGATTACAGTGCAAAAAAAGGTCTCTAAAGGATGGTCTACTGTTATATGTTCCCATAAAATTTTTCCTTTACGCGAGTGTCAGAATATGAGCAAAACCCTTTTCAGTAGGATGAATTAAAGCAGTAACTTGGAGGGTAAAAATAAAAATACTCCTAAATTCTACCATGACTTTGGTAATAACCATTGAAAGTATAGATCAATTGAATATCATCACCATCTTTATGAAAGCTTTTGAAATGATCTTCTGCCAAAAATACAAAGGCAGATTTCCCAATAATGTGTTCCTTCTTCAGAGTCCATTTTCTGTATAAAGCAGTAAAGTAGAAACTATTGTGATAATTTTTAAGGATGTCATTATTTAAATTGTCAAAATATTTTTTTCTGAAATTAGTATGCTTCCTTTCAGAGAGTCTTTAACTTGAAAGCATATATCAACAATCAGTCCTGCTGCTGCTTAAACCAGTTTTTGAGGACTGAATGGGTTAAGTAAGCACATTTGTGTTCATTTTGTTGTTTCTTCTCCCCATTCCCAGAATCTCCTAATGGACATGATGAAGAATGTGCTATCGGGTAACTAGGCCAGGCAGGAGAACATTAAAGTACTTACTTAGGTGATTTTGATATCTAGTAAAACACACACACACACACACACACACACACAGTGTTGTCAAGATTTTTCAGGTGATTTTGATATCTAGTAAAACACACATACACACACACACACACAGTGTTATCAAGATTTTCAGTCCCCAGTTAGATTAGAAATTCATAAACATACCAAAACCATATTTGGTCACAATTGTAAACTATTCCAAAAAATACACTGGAATCAGAAACTATTTGAAAATGTAGTTTAGTTCTGACTTAAGCTCCATACAGTGATTAAAAAAAAGAACTATGAAATTTTGTCTTCTTAAGTAAAATTATGTCATTTCTGAAGGCCTACACATAAATATCATCACATGAAATTACTTTTGTAAATCACATGATAGGTAACTTACCTGGGTGCATCATTTTTTGGTGGCACAGACTGCACAAAGGAATTATGCCCTGTTTTTAGCTGGAAAAGGGGAGGGCAGAAAACTTTTCTTGCCTCTGTTGAGTCTCAACTGCCCTGAGCTGAAAATAATTCTTGTTGTGAAGTGGCACAGTCTGGACTGGTGTATCCTTCAACCTTACTATCTCATACTACATGGTATAATTTTCTCATACTGAAATCTTTTAATCAACTACAGTGAATTTTTAATTGAAGGTTAACATGATGTATGCAAATTGTTTGGAGTACTAGTTAAATACTAATTATATACTAGGTCTGCTTGTATAGTAAACCTCAAATTCAGTAACAGTTTATTTCTAAGGATCCTAATAAATCACAGATTAAAGAAAATAGATGATATAAGTGGAAGCGTATATTTCTATGCTTTGTATATAATAGTTTCATTTATTGTTCTGCTTTCCTCTTTACTGATAAATTAATCATGTATGGGATTTTTAGATATTTAGTTTTCCTCTAGTTTTGTCATGTCCCATTTTCTAAATCTACTAATAAATTTCCTTCGTATCCTTCCAGAAATTATACATGAATTTGTAAATACATATACATGCTTCTTTAGATGACACAAGCATATACACACCCACACAGTTTTTGGCAACCTGAACTTTAAGGTATACTGCAAGAGTAGTCAGAGTGGTTAAAAGTAAGCACATATCAACTTACTTCAGTTAAGAAAAACCTGATTAAAATGGAGTATATCATTCAAAAATAAAGTTAAGCACGGTATCTTGAGCTCTGCTGCCTGGGATTGAACCCCAATTTCAGTGTTTACTGTCTGTGACACCTTTGGCAAGTTACTTAACATCTCAGTGTCTTCACTTTCTTCATGTTTAATGTGGTGAATAATATTAATATCTGTCTCATAGAGTTGATGTATTTAATATTAACTCTGAAAAAGTACTTAGAATTTTCCTTGCAGTACAGCCATAGTATGTTAGCTATTATCTTTCTGTTTTTCAGGACTTAAAATTTTATTTTATTCTTCCTAATATTTTCAGATTATCATGTTTTAATATTACAATAATTTATTGGTCTTTCAAATAATAAAACAATATTTCAGTGACTTACTGGTCTTTTAAATTGTCTTTCAAATTATGTGACTGCTTTTCTCCTATCTTCTTCAATACTAGACATTACTGATTTTTCAATTTTTGCTAATGTGATTAGCTTTACTAATTTTTATTTTAATTTATATTTAATTGTAAGTACACTTGAATATCTATTTATAGGGGACTGTTTGTGATTTTTTTTCCATGCAGAACATATCCACAGAATTGGTTCATTTTTCTGTTGTTTTATCACTGTTTTCCATATTGCTTTCTAGGGATACTTTCTCTTTAGAGGGAGTAAATGTTTGTTAGCCCATTTGTACTATAGGTAATTTTCTCAGTTTATTATTGACTTTTGACAGAAGTATTTGTGTTTAGGGCTTCTTTTCCTTTTTGCCCATGATTATTCTAATTTTTATGTATTCAGGTTTACATATTTTTATTGTTATTGCTTTGAGTATTATGTCCTTCTTTGAAAGGTCTTCTCTAGCAGTTCAGTTCAGTTAAGTCACTCAGTCGTGTCCGACTCTTTGCGACCCCATGAATCGCAGCACACCAGGCCTCCCTGTCCATCATCAACTCCCAGAGTTCACTCAGATTCACGTCCATCGAGTCAGTGATGCCATCCAGCCATCTCATCCTTGGTCTTCCCCTTCTCCTCCTGCCCCCAATCCCTCCCAGCATCAGAGTCTTTTCCAATGAGTCAGCTCTTCGCATGAGGTGGCCAAATACTGGAGCTTCAGCCTTAGCATCGTTCCTTACAAAGAAATCCCAGGGCTGTTCTCCTTCAGAATGGACTGGTTGGATCTCCTTGCAGTCTAAGGGATCCTCAATAGTCTTCTCCAACACCACAGTTCAAAAGCATCCATTCTTCGGTGCTCAGCCTTCTTCACAGTCCAACTCTCACATCCATACATGACTACTGGAAAAACCATACCCTTGACTAGACGGACCTTAGTCAGCAAAGTAATGTCTCTGCTTTTGAATGTGCTATCTAGGTTGGTCATAACTTTTCTTCCAAGGAGTAAGCATCTTTTAATTTCATGGCTGTGATCACCATCTGTAGTGATTTTGGAGCCCAAAAAATAAAGTCTGACACTGTTTACCGTTGTTTCCCTGTCTATTTCCCATGAAGTGATGGGACCGGATGCCATGATCTTCGTTTTCTGAATGTTGAGCTTTAAGCCAACTTTTTTGCTCTCCTCTTTCACTTTCCTCAAGAGGCTTTTTAGTTCCTCTTCACTTTCTGCCATAAGGGTGGTGTCATCTGCATATCTGAGGTTATTGATATTTCTCCCGGCAATCTTGATTCCAGCTTGTGTTTCTGCCAGTCCAGCGTTTCTCATGATGTACTCTGCATATAAGTTAAATAAGCAGGGTGACAGTATACAGCCTTGACGCACTCCTTTTCCTATTTGAAACCAGTCTGTTGTTCCATGTCTAGCAGAGGCTCACATTTAAGATGTACTTGTCTATTTCTTAGTGCTTTTATAATTTTATTTTTACCTTTAGATCTTTGATCCATTGCGAACTTAAGGATCTAGGTTTATTTTTTTTTCTCAGATGGTTAAAATATTTTACTTACAAATACTATTTATTAAATATTCCATCTTCCCTTCACTATTTTGAAATATTGTACTTCTCATAAACTTAAGTTGCATATATTTATATACGTATATATTTATATATGGACTTCCTAGGTGACACTCATGATAAAGAACCTGCCTGCCAACACAGGAGACATAAGAGATATGGGTTCAGTCTCTGGGTTGGGAAGATCCCCTGAAGGGGCAGCCCACTCCAGTGTTCTCGCTTGGAGAATCTTACGGACAGAGAAGCCTAGGGGGCTACAGTCCATAGGGTCACAAAGAATCAGACACAACTGAAGTGACAGCACACACACATGTGTATGTGGTATTTGTATGTATGTATTTGAGTTGGAGCTTTCTGGGCTCTAATTTCACCAATCTGTCAGTGTACTGTGTCACTAATAATAACCAATCTTTTCATTATATATTCGTAATATTTAAAGACTTCTCTTATTTCTAGCTACCCTTCCCCAACACTGTTTATCCAGAAATTTCTAGTTCATTCTTTAGTGTAGTTCATTCCTGGCAAACTTAAACTTTTTTGTCATATTTCAAAATATAAGTCCCGTGAAATTTGTAAGTTAAGTGAGACTCCATTGAGTTTTTAAGTTGAGTAGAATTTAATATGGGCTTCCCTTGTGGCTCAGCTGGTAGAGAATCCAGCTGCCATGTGGGAGACCCCGGTTCGATTCCTGGGTCGGGAAGGTCCCCTGGAGAAAGGATAGGCTACCCGCTCCAGTATTCTGGCCTAAAGAATTCCATGGACTGTTTAGTCTGTAGGGTCACAACGAGATGGACACGACTTAGCCACTTGCACTTTCAGAATTCAATATCTTAATATTTAGTGGGGAAATTTCTAAGGTAATCATTAACGTGATATTTTCTTTCTTTAGATTTTCTGTCACTACTGTTTATATATGAGAAAGCTTTCAGTTTATACAAATTAGTTTTATAACCTGATTCCTTACTTAGTTATAGTGTTGCTAATATTTTCCAGTTGATTTTTTGGTTTTAATTTTATCCCTTGGAAATTATAGTTATGTCTCTTTCCTTCTAATATTTATGCCATTATTCCAGTGTTTACACCTTTTATTTCTTGTTCTTGACTCATGTCACTGGATAATTCTTTCCAGAGAATCATCCCTTCAACTTTTTTTGAGTGAGTTTATTCTAAATGAGCCTCTTTAGTAAATATATAGTTGGCTTTTAGTTTTTAATCCAGCCTCACGTTCTTACTGATCTAAATAGCTGATTGCTCAGTAAGCAATCATTGTTATGACAGAAATGTTTGATCTTGATTTTACCAGCTTATGTGTCACAGTTTTTTCTTTCCAGTGCTTCCTTTTTTCCTAGTTTTTGCTTTATTGTTCATGGTTTTGTTATTACCCTTAATAGTGAAATAAATGATTAAAATTCTAGGTATATAATCTATACTCTTTTTTAATCAAGTAGAGAGTATTACCAGCTTGTTACTGAAGGTGAGAATTACCAGTGTGCTTTGAAGGAAATCAGAATATGCCAAACTGGGTATTTTAGCATAAGTTAGTTTGAAGTGAAGGTAAGTGAGAAGCACCAGAAATCAAAGGAGCTGTTTGCCTGCCTCCTTTCTGCCTGAAAGCAGGGCATAAATTTTCCTTTGTAAAGGTGAAATAAATGTCCATTTGTAAACATGCCCCTTTCCCACCTCCCTTCCTGTATCAGGAAGAGGGCAATGGTTCTCACCACTGGAGATGACTTGAGTCTGTACACCAAACGTGTCTGACAGTTTAAACCTTACATTTCTGAGTTACCTTTCTGCCATTTGCCATTTGCAGTAATACAAAGTCCTTTTTTCTTTGTTTAGTCATTTCTCACAAATTATGGCCCTGTGGTAAAATGGTCTGTAAGGCCCCAGGTGTGGTCAGTCATTTGGGCTTTCACTGCTTTTCTGTGATGCCCCCAAGATTTAAGGACAGTAATAGTGAGGGGACATATGTACACCTATGGCTGATTCATGTTGATGTTTGACAGAAAACAGCAAACTTCTGTAAAACAATTATCCTTCAATTTAAAAATAAATAAATATAAACAATAAAGGGCAATAAAAATTGTATGCATTTTCTTCAATTTTGTCAATTTAATTTGTCATCCCCATTATAGACCCTAAGAAGGCAGAGAAAAAAATTTTCCTTTCCTACAACTTCCATTTCCTTTTTTAACTTTCCTCTCATTTTTTGATTTTTATTTACTGTTCCGAAAAATGTGAAATTGTGTCTTTCTTATAGACTTGATAATGAACAAGCATACTCATATAATATGAGGGCACCAAGCAGATGTTGTAACAGGTTCAGAGAGAGTTAGAACAACATAGGTTGATATGAGCTAGAAAAATGTTGAGATGGCATGCAAGTGAAAGCAGAACTGGTTATTCTTTAGGATGTCGAAACACTGTCAGGCAGGTCACAATTTATATATCTATCCATGCACTATAATTTACAAAAGTAGAAGAATATCTCAAAGATAACAGTATAATCACATTTCCTTAACCCAGAGGGGTATGCTACATATGATGCATAGTTTTCATTACAACACAAAAAATGTTTTGAGCTTTTACCTTGAAAATATTTCTGATATTCATTTTATATATTATTATGTAATTTCCAGAGTTGTTTAGCATTCATTCTCTATGTTAGGAGTTAGGAAAATTTTTCCTTTAAGGACCAGATAGGAAATATTTTATGTCTTGGGGAGCACGTATATTTTCTGTCATATATTCTTTGTTTTATTGTTTTTATTTTCTTTCTACAATGCGTTGCAAATGTAAAAACCATTATTAGCTTGTAGGCAGTACAAAAACAGACCATGGACTGTATTTTGTTGACTTTCACTCTGTACAAATGATTTGAGGGTGAGCACCAACCTTTTCATGCCATTAGTTGTCAATTCTTGAGATCTTCATTTTCATAAATCTCCTGGCTGACTGGTATTCATCATCAAATATGCTCAAACACATTTTTCCCGAGAAAGCTTATCAGTGCAATGTGGTTATTTTTCATTAGTCTGCGCGTGCTTCCCAGTGCTTTTATGTGCATCAGTAGTGCGCCAAGGGCAGGGCAGTGGGAGTGATGTGTTTTAGGTGCAGGCCATGCGTAGGTTCATAATCTGCAGAAGATTCTAAAATAATAATAAAGTTGAATGACAGTCAGTCTACTCAAGTTCATCTCAAGAGTAAATTCAACTTCTGCTTCTGTTCATGATGTACTAACAAGGATTCAATTTACCCTCCTCCTTGAAATAACATAAAGTGGACCACTGAATGAAGCAATGGCGGTGAAGATATTGGATATCAGGCAGTACAAGACAGTGATCCCTGAGAGACGGGGAAAAAGGTGATTCTGCGATTGCCTAGATTCACCTGAAGGAAGTTACCCAGACCATGGTGCAATAAGCAGAACCCAGGAAGGGGTTATCATTGTCAATCACTGAGTTGTAGCTGGGGAAGCCAAGACACCTGGAGTCCTTGAGTACAGTAATGATGAGAGAACTGCACAGAGGGAACACTCTAGACATCGCCAGAGGTCCTCCCTTAAAGACTGAGATGATACTGATCTGTGCATGCATGTGAGAAAAGTTCTAATGGTCAAGGAATGAAGCAACAGAAAGGTTTAGACAGAACAGTACCCATATGTCATATCTGGTATTAAAGAGTGCTTGTTCACAACAGCTAGAGTAGAAGAAAATCTCATAATTCTGTAGGTATTGGTTAGCGTGTCAAAGAAGGGTCTCACTGCCTTAGTGTAGAAAAAAAAATAACTCTAAATGTGACTTTGTATCCTCCTAACAAAAGTTAAAATCGAGACCAGAATGGATGAGACAGTTTCCAAGTAACTTAACCATATCCCAGGGAAAAAAGCTCAAGGGTATTTGTGGAAACACAAAAATACTTCTGATGCAAGAAGTTGAGTAAGATTCACAGTATCCAGCATTCAATTAGGAATTTCCAAAATACAAAGAAGCAGGGAGGCAAAACCATGGTGAAGGAAAAAAGCGATCTTTTGATGCTGCGATGAAGCAAATGGTGGAATCAGTACACAAGGAAATTACAATAGATGTGGAAATTATTAGAGATTCAAATGAAACTTCTAGAGATGAAAAAATGCACTGGTTGGATTTACTGCATGTTAGACAGTCAACCAGTGCCTCATACCTCCCCAGGAGACATTCAGACAGACTTCTGTCTCAGTCTCTGTGGGCTCTCTGGGACCTGTGTCTGAGTGTCTCCTGCAGATGTACGGCTTAGCAGTGACTGCCACAGGGGCAGGAGCTCTGGGTGCAGCAGAACTGGGAATGGCATAAGCCTGCTGGGAGGAGGTTGCCATTTACCCCACCATAGAGCTGCCAGAACTTATACAGAACTGGGGAAACAGACTCTTGGAGGGCACAAAGAGAAACTTGTGAGCACCAGGACTCAGGAGAAAGGAGCAACTCAGGAGAAAGGAGCAGTGACTCCAAAAGAGACTGATCCAGACTTGCCTGTGAGTGTCCAGGAGTCTCTGGTGGAGGCATGGGTCGGTGGTGCCCTGCCTCAGGGTTGGGGGCACTGAGCGTAATGATGCATGCATGGAACCTTTTGAAAGAGGTCTCCATTATCTTCATGACCTCCACCAAAGTGTGACCTCAAGTCAAACAGCAGGGAGGGAACACAACCCTGCCCTTCAACAGAAAATTGATTAAAGATTTGCTGAGCATGGCCCCACCCCATCAGAACAAGACCCAGTTTCCCCCTCAGTCACTCTCTCCTATCAAGAAGCTTCCATAAGCCTCTTACCCTTCTCCATCGGAGGGTGGACAGACTGATAATCACAATCACAGAAAACTGACCAACTGATTACATGGAACACGGCCTTGTCTAACTCAATGAGACTATGAGCCATGCAATGTAGGGCCACCAGAGACGGATGGGTCATGGTGGAGAGTTCTGACAGAATGTGGTCCACTGGAGAAGGAAATGGCAAACCACTTCAGTATTCCTGCCTTGAGAACCCCACGAACAGTATGAAAAGGCAAAAAGATAGGACACTGAAAGATGAGCTCCCCAGGTCACGAGGTGCCCGATATGCTACTGGAGATCAGTAGAGAAAAAACTCCAGAAAGAATGAAGAGATGGAGCCAAAGGAAAAACAGCACCCTATTGTGGATGTGACTAGGGATGGAAGTCAAGTCCCATGCTGGAAAGAGCAATATTGCATAGGAACCTGGAATGTTAGATCCATGAATGAAGGCAAATTGGAAGTGGTCAAACAGGAGATGGCAAGAGTGAACATTGACATTTTAGGAATCGGTGAACTGAAATGGACTAGAATGGGTGAATTTCACTCAGATGACCATTATATCTACTGATGTGGGCAAGAATCCCTTAGAAGAAACAAAGTAGCCATCATAGCCAACCAAAGAGTCTGAAATGTAGAACTTGGATGCAGTCTCAAAAACGACAGAATGATCTCTCTTCCTTTCCAAGGCAAACAATTCAATATCACAGTAATCCAGGTCTGTGCCCCCAACCAGTAATGCTGAAGAAGGTGAAGTAGAATGAATCTATGAAGACCTACACGACCTTCTAGAACTAACACCCAAAAATGATGTCCTTCGTCATAGGGGACTGGAATGCAAAAGTAGGAAGTCAAGAGTCACCTGCAGTAACAGGCGAATTTGGCCTCGGAGTGCAAAAGGAAGCAGGGCAAAAGCCAATAGAGGTTTGCCCAGAGAAGGCACTGTCATAGCAAACGCCCGCTCCCAGCAGCACGAGAGAAGGCTCTGCACAGGGGCGCCACCACATGGCCAGTCCTGAAAGCAGGCTGGTTATATTCTTTGCAGCCGAGATGGAGAAGCTGTATGCAGTCAGCAAAAGCAAGACCGGGAGCAGACTGTGGCATTCAGACTTAAGTTGAAGAAATTAGGGAAGACCGCTAGACCATTCAGGTATGACCTAAATCAGATCCCTTACAATTCTATAGTGGAACTGACAAATAGATTCCAGGACTAGATCTGATAGGCAGAGTGCCTGATGAACTATGGACGGAGGTTCATGACATTGTACAGGAGGCAGGGATCAAGACCATACCCAAGAAAAAGAAATGCAAAAAGGCAAAATGGCTGTCTGAGGGGGCCTTACAAATAGCTGTGAAAAGAAGAGAAGGGAAAGGCAAAGGAGGAAAGGAAAGATATACCCATCTGAATGCAGAGTTCCAAAGAATAGCAAGGAGAGATAAGAAAGCCTTCCTCAGCGATCAATGCAAAGAAATAGAGGAAAACGATGGAATGGGAAAGACTAGAGCAAAATAATTAGAGATACTGAAAGGTTGTTGTTGAATTACGACGCTGGGATTTTTGGCCCCTGGAGGAGAAGAATTCAATCCGGGGCCAGAGACGAGGCTTGATCACTCAGAGCTTTTGTGTAACAAAGTTTTATTAAAGTATAAAGGAGATAGAGAAAGCTTCTGACATAGGCATCAGAAGGGGGCAGAAAGAGTACCCCCCTGCTAGTCTTTAGCTGGATGTTATATAGTCACCAGCAGTCTGTTAATGAAAGAAAGGAATGTCTCAAAACTTAGAATGGCACCAGGCCCCTCGCCCATAAGACGTATTTTGGGATAATCTTGGCTCCAAATGGTTCATCTTGGGCCGTAAAAGGATTAGCTTGAATCTTGAAGAAGGGCAGAGCACCATACAAATACTGTCATTTACATAGATTAGAGGAACAATATCAGAGTATAACATACTGGTTTATCAAGTAGGTTCTGAGCCAAAAGGCGAAACCAACTTGAAGACAGAGTTTGGGGTAAATGCATAGTACATTAGCATAGCCTAAGATAAACATTTCCAGAAGAAAAAGGCATTTGTTAACTTCAGGTGAAACCAGGTGTCATGGCAACACAGAATTTTAAGAGAAACCTTTTAAATTTGTACAGGGAAGGAAAAAATATCGCTGCTTTGTTTCCTCCTGCTGCTTAAGAGAGATAAAAATGTCTGACACTTGCAGGCTATTTCCTCCATTTGGAGACCCCTGGCCTCCCTGCCTGTTACCCTCTCAATACCAAGGGAACATTTTATGCAAAGATGGGCTCGGTAAAGGACACAAATGGTATGGACCTAACAGAAGCAGAAGATATTAAGAAAAGGAGGCAAGAATACACAGAAGAACTATGAAAAAAGATCTTTGTTACCCAGATAACCATGATGGTGTGATGACTTACCTCGAGCCAGAGATCCTGAAATGCCTTAGGAAGCATCACACGAACCAAGCTAGGGTTGGTGATGGAACTCCAGCTGAGCTATTTCAAATCCTAAAAGATGATGCTGTGAAAGTGCTGCACTCAATATGCCAGCAAGTTTGGAACTCAGCAGTGGCCACAGGACTGGAAAAGGTCAGTTTTCATTCCAATCCCAAAGAAAGGTAATGCCAAAGAATGCTCAAACTACCACACAATTCCACTCATCTCACAGGTTATCAAAGTAATGCTCAAAATTCTCTAATTCCAGACTTGAACAGTACGTGAACTGTGAACATCCAGATATTCAAGCTGGATTTAGAAAAGGCAGAAGAACTAGACATCATATTGCCAACATCCATTGGATCATGGAAAAAGCAAGAGAGTTCCAGAATAACATCTACTTCTGCTTTATTAACTGTACCAAAGCCTTTGACTGTGTGGATCACAGCAAACTGTAGAAAATTCTGAAAGAGATGGGAATACCAGGTCACCTGACCTGCCTCCTGAGAATCTGTATGCAGGTCAGGATGCAACAGTTAGAAGTGGACATGTAACAAAAGACTGGTTGCAAATAGGGAATGGAGTATGTCAAGGTTGCATATTGTCACCCTGCTTGTTTAACTTATATGCAGAGTACATCATGAGAAATGCTGGGCTGGATGAAGCACAAGCTGGAATTAAGATTGCTGGGAGAAATATCAGTAACCTCAGATATTCAGATGACACCATCAAAGAGAGTGAAAAGTTGGCTTAAAAGTCAACATTCAGAAAAGTAAGATCATGACATCTGGTCTCATCACTTCATGCAAACAGATTGGGAAGCAATGGAAACAATGATAGATTTTATTTTGGGGGGCTCCAAAATCACTGCAGATGGTGACTGCAGCCATGAAATTAAAAGATGCTTACTCCTTGGAAGGAAAGTTATGACCAACGTAGACAGCATATTAAAAAGCAGAGACATTGCTTTGCCAACAAAGTTCCATCCAGTCAAGGCTACAGTTTTTCCAGTAGTCATGCATGGATGTGAGAGTTGGACTGTAAAGAAAGCTGAGCACCAAAGAATTGATGCTTTGAACTGTGGTGTTGGAGAATACTTTTCGAGAGTCCTGTGGAGTCAGGGAGATCCAGCCAGTCCATCCTAAAGGAAATCAGTCCCAAATATTCATTGGAAGGACTGATACTGAAGCTGAAGCTCCAGTACTCTTCACCTGATGTGAAGAGCTGACTCACTGGAAAAGACCCTGATGCTGGGAAAGATTGAAGGTGTCAGGAGTAGGGGGCCACAGAGGATGAGATGGTTGGATGGCATCACTGACTCAATGGACATGAGTTTGAGTAAACTTTGGGAGTTGGTGATGGACAGGGAATCCTGACATGCTGCTGTCCATGGGATCACAAAGAGTTGGATATGACTGAGTGACTGAAGTGAACTGAGACAGTCACCGAATAAAGATGGTGGAAGGGATGATGTAGTAATAGAAGTTCTCCAAATTGAAACAGGATGAAAAAAATGATTGGAGACAAAAAATACTGAAAGGTACATCAGTAAACTGTGAGATAAGTTTTATGTAGACAAATAAACGTTAGTGTATTACCAAAGTTATGTTCAGCTGCTTGACTCTCAAAAACCAGTAATCAAGAGGGAAGTGTCGATAGAAATGAAACGTGCATTATTCACAAAAGCCAGCAATCTGAGGAGAAGATAGAATGATGTCCCAAGACCAATTCCAGAGATTCTACTCAGGCAGGACAGTTTTTAAAGGGATAAAGTCAGGGGTGGGTTGGGAGGCCCGGGAGGGGAGGTGCAGGGAAGACACTCAGTGAATCATCCAGGAAGAAGGTTGGGTTCTGCATCATTCTACGTCCCGTGTAAGCTGGTAGACTCTCACTCGAGGTGTTATCTTGCCTGTGTGGTCTGCGGGTAGGATTGCTTAGGGGGTCATGTTTGGTGGAGAGCTAGTCATTCTTTTACTACTTAATTGTTCAGTCTTCTTTTTATATAGGAAAAGAATCCACAGGTTAATTGGATTGTTTCAAGGTTCAGTTCAGTTCAGTTCAGTTGCTCAGTCATGTCTGACTCTTTGCGACCCCATGGACTACAGCATGCCAGGCCTCCTTGTCTGTCACCAACGCCCAGAGTTTACTCAAACTCATGTCCATTGAGTCGGTGATGCCATCCAACCGTCTCATCCTCTGTCGTCCCCTTCTCCTCCTGCCTTCAATCTTTCCCAGCATCTAAGTCTTTTCAAATGAGTCAGCTCTGTGCATCAGGTGGCCAAAGTATTGGAGTTTCAGCTTCAACATCAGTCCTAGTGAACACCCAGGACTGATCTCCTTTAGGATGGATTGGTTGGATCTCCTTGCAGTCCAAGTGACTCTCAGGAGTCTTCTCCAACACTGCAGTTCAAAGGCATCAATTCTTCAGCACCCAACTTTCTTCATAGTCCAATTCTCACATCCATACATGACTACTGGAAAAACCATAGTCTTGACTGGACAGAACTTTGTTGGCAAAGTAAGTCTCTACTTTTTAATATGCTGTCTAGGTTCGTCATAACTTTTCTTCCAAGGACTGTCTTTTAATTTCATGGCTACAGTCACCATCTCCAGTGATTTTGGAGCCCAGAAAAATAAAGTTGTCCACTGTTTCCCCATATATTTACCATGAAGTGATGGGACTGGATGCCATGATCTTAGTTTTCTGAATGTAGATCTTTAAGCCAACATTGAAGATTAACTTTGAAGGTTAGAGGGTAACAGAAATGGGCAAACAAGAAAGGAGCAAAGGAACTGTTTTTAATTAATTCCTCACTGTCAAACATTATTTCATTCTATGAGATTAGGGGTTAAGATCCATATTCTGTAACTTTGGAAAGTCAAGAAAGGATATAGAATATGTTTGAATTTCAGCTCAAGAGCAGTAAAGATAATATCAAGAAAAATAGCAAGCATGACTTATCAAGTAGCTGATGCTTTAAACAAGAAGTCATTGAAATTCATGAAAATGCCCTTTCACTTCAGAAAAAAAAATGAGTTTAGAATATGAGAGGGCCAAAAGAATAAGGCTGGTCAAATGATTGTCATTTCATTGGTTAAAGCCGCCTAACACATTTCTTGTAGCTGCACTGAGAATGTGAGTCTGTCTTCTCATTTCCTCACCCTTTAAGGCGTGGAAGTAAACATAAAGATGGGAATGTGCAGCACCAGGTGCGTACCTTTCTGCTCTTGAGAAATTGGTGATGTGTTCTGAATTTCTTTCTCTAATCAGATTATATCGCTAATCAATAGTTTATTTAAAAATAAATATTTCTTGTATTTAATTTAAATAAAAACACTAACTGTAGTTCATTATGGATTTTAGTCTCCTTCCTCTAATTTTATTTGAAACTAAAAATAAACTTTCTTTATTCAGAGTACTATTGAATCCTTAATATGAGCAGTCTCTTTGCTAGATTATGGTCTATAATGCTTGAAGGAATTAGTTTCCTGGTTAAAGTGAAACATGATGAAATATTTATAGTAAAGGGGCAGATGATCTAATATATTTGAGTTTCCCATGGAACATTATTCTTTGGGATGGTTACAGGTATGCTGAAAAAAAAAAGTTTATCCAATCCTGGGCTCTGTTATTTTCTAGTTGTTATCAGCTTTATTGTTTTGTAGTCCCAGGTCTTCTCTGTGGCTTTAATCTGATAATACTCATCATGAATGTAGTATTTGGTTCTCTCTCAGGTGTATGTAGTCAGGAAATCCTTTTTAAGGCAACACCTATAAATATCTGCTGAAGCTGAACCAAAGTTTGTAATAGAAGAGAGTATAAAACTTCAGTGGAAAAAGCTCCTAACTCATAAAAGGGAATTCTAGTTCTTTCACATAGTTTGAGATCTCGAGATTGGTGGAGATACTGGTAAGAGTGTTATCAGGGAGAGTGTGTGTGTGTGTGTGTGTGTGTGTGTGTGTGTGTGTGTGCGCGCGTGCACGCATGCCCTCAGTCATGTCCGACTCTTTGCAACCCCATGGACTATAGCCCGCCAGGAATTTTTCAGACAAGAATACTGGAGTGGGTTCCATTTCCTTCTCGGGAAGATCCCCAGGGACCCCCAGGGATCAAACCTACATCTCTTGCATCTCCTGCATTGGCAGGCAGATTATGTACAACTAGTGGCACCTGCAATCCCAGGGTGGAGATGGGAAGTGAGAATAGTTGAAAGTCTTGTAAGATCTGTTATATTATTGGGATTTTGGTAGTTTATAAGAATCTTATGAAGGTATTTAAATTGGAAATGAACAAGAAACTCGTCTCTCTAAGCAGAGCACAGTCCTGATGAAATTCACATTTTTAGAAAAGTAGTGACAATATGGGGTGATTAGTGTGGTACCTGAATAGATGCTGCAAGGAGATGCAACCAGTCCATCCTAAAGCAGATCAGTCCTGGGTGTTCACTGGAAAAACTGATGTTGAAGCTGAAACTCCAATACTTCGGCCACTTGATGCGAAGAACTGACTCATTTGAAAAGACCCTGATGCTGGGAAAGATTGAGGGCAGGAGGACAAGGGGAAGACAGAGGTTGAGACTGTTGGATGGCATCACTGACTCAATGGACATGGGTTTGGATAAACTCCTGCAGTTAGTGATGGACAGGGAGGCCTGGCATGCTGAGGTTCATGGGCTCGCAAAGAGTCGGACACGACTGAGCGACTGAACTGAACTGAACTGACTGAATAGATGCTGAGAGTTGAATTGATTAGTAATAATTTAATGTGTCAATGAGAAGAGCTTCTGTCACTGTGGAGCAGAGAAAGAAACTCAGATTATTTAAGAAAGTGGAGTATACTGGGCCCATTCCTCTGATTTTTTACTTTAAGAGACTTAAATGGATGGTAATATCCTTAGAAGAGTCTCTCTCTTTTTTTTTAAAGAACATGGTATTCTGTATTACATGCTTTCTAAGTTTATTTTGGAAGTTTTACTGAAGTTAGTAAGTAGTCAGAAAGCACTGTGCAATTGGAGAAGCTTAAAGATAAAAGAGGTTGAAGTACACCCATAATGGTCTGTATTCCTGACCAAACTTTCCTCTTTATGAGGTTTAGAGTTTCAGGATCCTAACAGACAGTATTTCCCTTTTCCGATAAAACTGCACCGCATGTGAGGTAACTTGGTAAGTCTATAGCTATAGAGATCAAAATTCCCTTAGTAAAGAATAGGTATGGGGGTGTACCTTAGGCTGTAGGGTCATCAGTCTTCCTAAATTCTGAACTCCAAAATTATACTTGCCGCTCAGTTCCTCCTGACACTGGAAAGCAACAGGGCTGTCCAGCAAAGAGAAAGCTTTAAGAATTAAAACATTGAAGAGCAGATCAGAATATGGGCATCTGCTTCCAAAAGAGAAGAGCAGAGTCACACAGCCCTAGTTTCTTATCCCTAAAGGACCAGCCAGATAAGTAAGTCAGTTTTACTTGGGCCTGGAGGCATACACTAATGTCCCATCCCATGAAAAATAAAGCCAGGGGAAAAGGATTCCTTTTCTCCCAGTCAGTGGCACTGCTAAGACTGGAAACCATTTATGGAATGATAATATTGCACTTCCAAATAGCAGATTGTTATAGTTTTGGAATTCTAGGATGAAAGTGATCTTAGAGACCATTTCCTTCACTCCTTGCAGTTTTACAGACGAGGAAAATGTAAACCTAAAAGGTCAACTTTCTTAAGATAAAACAAGTGGAAGGGTGATATCGGAGTCACCGTGCAGACATCTATTTACAAGCAGGAGTGCTAATGTATTGTTTTTTCAACAGAAAATTTAGTGAGTTTCTTCATTTCCATTTTTCATGTAGAAAACAAACGTATTTAACAAAAGCAAAGTGAATTCATAATCCAGCACCTTAAAACGACCACTGTCATATTTATGTACTGTCTTTTCAAAAGCTTTTTAACACTTGAAACGTATATGTGAAGTATAACTGCAATTGGAAGTTCCAAATTGAAATCGTTTGTCTGAGGAGGACTTATTTTGGTTCATGTGAGAGGATTTACTTTGCTACTTTTTTTTTTTTTTTTAAATAGAGAACCATTCTGAAGGAATACAGGGTAGTATCAAGAATACTCTATGATACTTCTTGAAATTACTGTTCTAACATCAGATTTGAATAACTGTGTGATCTTGGATTGCTTCGCTGAGACTAAAATAACAGATTAGAACCAGATATGACAAATACGTTTCTTTTGTCCTTCTCCTGTCTTGCTCGCTAATCAGTGACTCCATTGGAGATGATGGGAAATGGCTGAAGTCAGCTCACATCACTCACCTGGTTAACCCACTGAAGAATGAAGGGGAGTATCATGTGTGGTGTGTATTTGTATCCCCCTTTGGGGAATTGCCAAGATCCCATCTGGTTGTAAAATTTTGTGACTATATAAATCAGAAGCTATTTTTTCCAAATTAGACCAATTTATAGTTCTACTGAGTTTTTATTTATTTTATTGGAATATAGTTGATTTACCTGAGTTTTAAATAAAGTCACATTCTTCAGACTTATCAGTCAGTTTGCCATACTTGTCTATAGATATAACTCAGGGATCAGTTCTGTTTTCATATGATGAAAAAACTCATTCTGCATAAATGCACAAACAGCCCAGGAAACTTCAGCCAAAACATCGCAATAATTTTTTGTTCAAAATGAGCAGTGATTTTCCACTAAGCACACCCTCAGCCGGATGTCTGAAAGAAGAGAATGTACAGCTGACCTCCCTATAACCTATTCTCAGAATTAAAACCAGACTGTTCCAGTAACTAAGCTCTCTTGTACAGAAAGTGGGATCTAGATCTTCTTTGTTATTGAGGATCAAGGCTTTTGTATCATCTCAGTATTTAAGGTTGAAACTCTCAAATGAATTTTTTTGGTCAATGATACCACAACTAGAAAGCATAGTTCCTAACTGCTTGGTACATACAAGCTTATTATATTAAAAAACCTGAATGTAATTTTGTTTTGCATTTAAGATTTACAAAACAGATGGTGTGTTTATTCCTTAGTCTCATCATTGCAAACATCAGTTATCACAATATAAATTAATGTGGTATATGTTATTAAAATGTATTTTAAATTAATATAAAGTCAAATAAACTTGCTATTACGTATGTGAAAGACTTATGCTTGATGACCATTAAAGATTTGGTATTGTTTTTCACTTATTAATCAACACTATATTTTTTAAAAGATAGATAAGTATAAAGAAAATTGTTTATAAATTTAGTATCCCAAATTGTTTTATCTATATGTATATGTATAATTAGGATCATTCATATTCTATGTGTACATGCACACACATGGTTTTATTATTTTTTCAGTATCATATATTTGAACATTTTTTGTATCATTACATAATCTTACAAAGCATGATGATTATGGTACATCCATAAGGATCAATGTGTTCCATCTTATGGATATTCCATTATTTATTCATCCTTCCTTTTTTGCTTAGCTTGTTTTGACTTTTTCCTCTTTTATAAATAATACTATGGTTAATGCTGGTGTACATACATTTCTGGGTAAGTATAATCTATGATTCCATTATATTAAATCCTTAAAGTCTACTAGGTCAATTGAAGTCAAATATTGTATTCTAACACATATATATGGAATCTAGAAAAATGGTAGTGAAGAATTTATTTACAGGACAGCAATGGAGAAACAGACATAGAGAACAGACTTATGGACATGGGGAGAGTAACATGGAAACTTACATTACCATATGCAAAATAGATAGCCAACAGGAATTTGCTGTATGGCTCAGGAAACTCAAACAGAGGCTCTGTATCAACCTAGAGGGGTGGGATGAGAGGGAGATGGAAGGGAGGTTCAAAAGGGAGGGGATATGTGTATACCTATGGCTGATTCAAGTTGAGGTTTGACAGAAAACAACAAAATTCTGTTAAGGATTTATCCAATAAAAAAATAAATTAAAATCTGTTAGGTCAATTGGTTTTAAAGTTTTCAAGATTTTTAACATATTGCTCTCTACAAACTTGTACCAGTTTACTTTATTCATAGTATATTAGAGTGATAGTTTATCACTTTGCCTGCTTTTAAATGTTTGTAAATAAAAAATAACTCATGTAATTTGCATTTCTTCATTTTCTAGTGAGTTTGAATCCCAACCCTCCTCCCCCTCATTTATTGGTCCTTTGCAGTTGTAGAGTGTGTGGGTCTCTGTATGTATGTGTGTGTATGTGCATATGTGTGTGTGTGTGTGTGTGTATATATATACATATATATATATGTTTATTCTACATGGGGTGCTTATTTTATATTTTGGTGTTTTTAATTATGTTTCCTCTACTAAAGCTGTAGGTATTGGGGAAAGGCATGAAATTTTAATCCAGCCATATCTGGCCTTAGATTTCTGTTGCCACATGTGTTTTCCACGTGTCTTTGAGCGAACTACCTGTCATCTCTCAGCCTGATGTTCACTGATCTGTGAAATAGGACCGGTATGGGACACTTATTGCAGAAGAGTCACTCTGTGATAGGTGTGATTATCTTCCTCTTCCTCATCTCCTCATTGTCACCTTCAGTTCAGTTCAGTCGCTCAGTCATGTCTGACTCCTTGTGACCCCATGAACCACAGCAAGCCAGGCTTTCCTGTCCATCACCAACTCCCGGAGGTTACTCAAATTCTGTTCATTGGGTCAGTGATGCCATCCAACCATCTCATCTTCTGTCGTCCCCTTCTCCTCCCACCCTCAATCTTTCCCAGCATCAGGGTCTTTTCCAATGAGTCAGTTTTTCGCATCAGGTGGCCACAGTATTGGAGTTTCAGCTTCAGCATCAGTCCTTCCAATGAATATTCAGGACTAATTTCCTTTAGGATTGATTCCTTGCAGTCCAAGTGACTCTCAAGAGTCTTCTCCAACACCACAGTTCAGAAGCATCAATTCTTCAGTGTTCAGTTTTCTTTATAGTCCAGCTCTCATGTCCATACATGACTACTGGAAAAACAATAGCTTTGACAAGACAGAACTTTGTCGGCAAAGTAATATCTGTGCTTTTTAATATGCTGTCTAGGTTGGTCATGACTTTCCTACCAAGGAGCAAGCATTTTAATTTCATGGCTGCAGTCACCATCTGCAGTGATTTTGGAGCCCCCCAAGATAAAATCTGTCACTGTTTCCATTGTTTCCCCATCTATTTGCCATGAAGTGATGGGAACGAATGCCATAATCTTAGTTTTCTGAATGTTGAGTTGTAAGCCAACTTTTTCACTCTTCTCTTTCACTTTCGTCAAGAGACTCTTTAGTTCTTCTTCACTTTCTGCTATAAGGGTGGTGTCATCTGCATATCTGAGATTATTGATATTTCTTCCGGCAATCTTGATTCCAGCTTGTGCTTTTTCCAGCCCAGCATTTCTCATGATGTACTCTGCATATAAGTTACATAAGCAGGGTGACAATATACAGCTTTGACATACTTCTTTTCCTATTTGGAACCAGTCTGTTGTTCCATGTCCAGTTCTAACTGTTGCTTCCTGACCTGCATACAGATTTCTCATGAGGCAGGTCAGGTGGTCTTGTATTCCCATCTCTTGAAGAATTTTCCACAGTTGTTGTGATCCATATAGTCAAAAGCTTTGGCATAGTCAATAAAGCAGAAATATATGTTTTTCCAGAATTCTCTTGCTTTTTTCACAATCCAGCGGATGCTGGCAATTTGTTCTCTGGTTCCTCTGCCTTTTCTCAACCCAGCTTGTACAGATGAATGTTCTCAGTTCATATACTGCTGAATGCTAGCTTGAAGAATTTTGAGCATTATCTTGCTAGCATGTGAAATGAGCACAATTGTGCAGTAGTTTAAACATTCTTTGGCATTGCTTTTCTTTGGGATTGAAATGAAAACTGACCTTTTCCAGTCCTGTGGCGGCTGAAGAGTTTTCCAAATTTGCTGGCATATTGAGTGCAGCACTTTCACAGCATCATCTTTCAGGATTTGAAATAGCTCAGCTGGAATTCTGTCACCTCCACGACCTTGGTTTGTAGTGATGCTTCCTAAGGTATTCCAGGATCGCTGGCTCTAGGTAAGTGATCACACCATTATGGTTATCTGGGTCATGAAGATCTTTTTGCATAGTTCTTCTGTGTATTTTTGCTGCCTCTTCTTAATATCTTCTGCTTCTGTTAGGTCCATGCCATTTCTGTCTTTTATTGAACCCATCTTTGCATGAAATGTTCCCTTGGTATCTCTAATTTTCTTCAAGAGATCTCTAGTCTTTCCCATTCTATTGTTTTCCTCTGTTTCTTTGCATTGATCACTGAGGAAGGCTTTCTTATCTCTCCTTTCTATTCTTTGGAACTCTGCATTCAGATGGGTATATCTTTCCTTTTCTCCTTTGCCTTTTGCTTCTCTTCTTTTCACAGCTATTTGTAAGGCCTCCTCAGACAGCCATTTTGCCTTTTTGCATTTCTTTTTCTTGAGGATGATCTTGATCCCTGCCTCCTGTACAATGTCACGAATCTCTGTCCATAGTTTTTCAGGCACTCTGTCAATCAGATCTAGTCCCTAAATCTATTTGTTACTTCCACTGTATAATTGTAAAGGATCTGATTTAGCTCATACCCAAATAGTCTAGTGACTTTTCTTACTTTCTTCAATTTAAGTCTGAATTTGGCAATAAGTGTTTATGTATCTGAGCCACAGTCAGCTCCCGGTCTTGCTTTTGCTGACTGTATTGAGCTTCTCCATCTCGGCTGCAAAGAATATAACCAGCCTGCTTTCAGGACTGGCCATGTGGTGGCGCCCCTGTGCAGAGCCTTCTCTCGTGCTGCTGGGAGCGGGCGTTTGCTATGACAGTGCCTTCTCTGGGCAAACCTCTGTTGGCTTTTGCCCTGCTTCCTTTCGCACTCCGAGGCCAAATTCGCCTGTTACTGCAGGTAACTCTTGACTTCCTACTTTTGCATTCCAGTCCCCTATGACGAAAAGGACATGTTTTTTTGGTGTTAGTTCTAGAAAGTCTTGTAGGTGTTCATAGAACTGTTCAAGTTAAGCTTTTTCAGCATTACTGGTCGGGGTATAGACTTGAATTACTGTGATATTGAATTGTTTGCCTTGGAAACGAAGAGAGATCATTCTGTCGTTTTTGAGACTGCATCCAAGTTCTACATTTCAGACTCTTTGGTTGGCTATGATGGCTACTTTGTTTCTTCTAAGGGATTCTTGCCCACATCAGTAGATATAATGGTCATCTGAGTGAAATTCACCCATTCTAGTCCATTTCAGTTCACCGATTCCTAAAATGTCAATGTTCACTCTTGCCATCTCCTGTTTGACCACTTCCAATTTGCCTTCATTCATGGATCTAACATTCCAGGTTCCTATGCAATATTGCTCTTTCCAGCATGGGACTTGACTTCCATCCCTAGTCACATCCACAATAGGGTGCTGTTTTTCCTTTGGCTCCATCTCTTCATTCTTTCTGGAGTTTTTTCTCTACTGATCTCCAGTACCATATCGGGCACCTCGTGACCTGGGGAGCTCATCTTTCAGTGTCCTATCTTTTTGCCTTTTCATACTGTTCGTGGGGTTTTCAGGGCAGGAATACTGAAGTGGTTTGCCATTTCCTTCTCCAGTGGATCACGTTCTGTCAGAACTCTCCACCATGACCCATCCGTCTCTGGTGGCCCTACATCGCATGGCTCATAGTCTCATTGAGTTAGACAAGGCCGTGTTCCATGTAATCAGTTGGTCAGTTTTCTGTGATTGTGATTATCAGTCTGTCCACCCTCCGATGGAGAAGGGTAAGAGGCTTATGGAAGCTTCCTGATAGGAGAGAGTGACTGAGGGGGAAACTGGGTCTTGTTCTGATGGGGTGGGGCCATGCTCAGCAAATCTTTAATCAATTTTCTGTTGAAGGGCAGGGTTGTGTTCCCTCCCTGCTGTTTGACTTGAGGTCAAACTATGGTGGAGGTCATGAAGATAATAGTGACCTCCTTCAAAAGGTCCCATGCCACACACAAAAAAAGGGCCTCCTTGTAATAGTTCCATTATCACCTACCTGTCATTTTTTTTTTTTTGAACAAAATTAAAGAAATGGCTATCCAAGTTTGCTGTTTGCTTATAAGCAGATTGGGGTGGGTTCTCCTCCCATTCCACCACATGGTCACTATTGAAATAATCTTTTCTTATGATAGAGCTGATTGGCAAAAATGCATTATATACATATGTATATACATGTACACACACACACTCACATATATATACACAGACACACACACATATAGGAAAAAGTGGAAATGACTAGAGTTGGAGTATGCCCAGACACCAGTGAATCAGCTTTTTCTGTCCTGTGTCTGACGCTATTTCTTTGCTAAGGCCTGGGTCCCTCTGTTGCATTTTTATATGGCCCTTAGCTACTGCCAGAGTATCAGTCCTCTAAATGCCAGCGCTTGTAGTGGAAGCCAGCAGGGTAGACTAGATGATGAGGAAGATTTCCTTTGCTCATGTTGACAACTTGTCTGTAAAACTTGAACTGCTGTTTGAATGAATGAATGGAGAAACTATTCAGGAGAGTTTAGTTGCAAATTTTCCAAAAGAAGTCAATTTATCAGACTGTCTCCTTTATAGGGCACTTCTGTCAACAAGCATCTGTTTCGTAAGCACCCTGTGTCAAGCTTAGTGCCAAGTGGGAGATGCAGTGGGGAATAAGGCTTCTTTGAAGCTTCCAGTTAGTGATAAGATTTACACATATAGCATTATTAACAAATAAAAGGAAGGATATAAGCACTAAGAGATTGACAGAGCACTTGGGTTCTGGAGAAGAAGGAAGTGATCCCATGTTGGAGGATATTGTCATAATAAGGCTTCAAAATATTGAAGAAATCGAGTCCTATATTTCAAAACAGTGTTTTTTGTTTCTTCCAGTGTGAAAGGGTGAGGTATGTTTTCCTTTGTATTAAGCTTTTCTTTTAAACCTTCTCTGTTAAGTTAACTAGCATGAGGGAAAAGGGCGTTAGACTAACCAAACTTAGGTACCTAACGAACACATTTCCCCTCCATGTGGCAGTAAGGGAGATGAAGGCAACATGGGAACAGGTTTTGGTAGTCAGCTTTTACACATTGGTTTGCTTGTGGTTTTTGGCTTGAGAGAGGATAGATACCAACAGATGGATTTTCTCATGGATGGACCACCGTGACCAGAACACAAAACTGAGTGACTGCTCATTCATTAAAAAAAAAAAAATCAATTATATAATTAATTTGCCTCCCTGGGTCCTAGCTGAGGCATGTGGGATCTAGTACCCTGACCAGGGATTGAACCTGGGCCCTTTGCATCGGGAAGTGTAGAGTTTTAGCCACTGGACCACCAGGGAAGTTCAGTTCCCTGACTGCTGGGTTTTAATCAGCAAATCTGCGGCAGTTGTGAGCCTGACCCCCAGTCACTTAGCGAGAGTTGCTGCACTCAAGACCACAAAAGAAGCCAACCACTTTTATATATTTGTGTATTTAAGTCAGCTGTCTAACCAAAAGTGAAATACTTTTAAATTCCTCCTGCCAGTCTCTCAAGCAGAGAACCCAATATTAGATATTATTATATCTATCAAATGTTACACTTTTAGAAATCTAATTATCCTTGACTGTCCTATTCTACCAATACACTTTTATATTAGCATTTCAAAATACATTTTAAAAATAATCAGTTCTACCAAATTGACTTCTCTTGTCAATCACACTCATCTGATCAAAAAGGGAACATTATAAAATTTCTTTCCAGAAGCTAACTGGCCTTTAAAACAGGAGGGCAGTGGTCTTTTTTATTGGTATTATCTAAATAGAATATCAAATTAATTTTAATAATAAATATTCCTTCTTTGGTGATACTTGATTTCTGATGTAACCATCGTGTTTGTGTGTTTAGTCATGTCTGACTCTTTTGTGACCCCATGGACTGCAGCCCACCAGGCTCCTCTGTTCATGGAATTGTCCAGGCAAGAATTACTGGAATGGTTTACCGTTTCTTCTCCAGGGGATCTTCCTGACCCAGGGATGGAACCCACATCTCGTATGTCTCCTGCATTGGCAAGCGGACTCTACCACTTGTGCCACCTGGGAAGCCCCGTCTTAATGACATAATCTCAATGATAGTCATTAAGAGTATGTTATGTCATCTCTTCTGGAATAAGGCCTTGCAAATTATTATGCTAACTGGGTTTTATCACAGGTTTATTTGGATAGTAGATGACCACTGACAGTCATCTCCAGCTGTGCATATGTGAAGACTTCTTTGTTTCGAAATTGTTTTATTTTAAAGTTTTTTTATGACTGAGGCTCCCTTTTGCCGTGTTTCATTTGTTCAGCAATCCTGACTTAAGATACAGTCCATGTATAGATCACTAACAGTGATAAAAACTGATCACTTTTAAGACATTGTTCACTGTTAACAGTAGATGGTATTGACTGTGGTAAATATTTCACAAGATATACTTACAGCATAACATCATGTTGTTACAAGGATATAATTTCAGTTTGTTAATCATACCTTGATAGAGCTGAAAAACAGGAACCAAAGCCAACAAGTAGTACAAAGATGAATAAAAGTACCCCAGACCTAGGGAGCTGAAATATTATTTGAACAGAAAATGTGATCACTGATAAATATAATATATAGCCTGGGAGGAATTCTATAGGAGAGACCCAAAAAAAGCTGGAAGAAGTTTTGCAGACATATCACAAAATAGTCATAATTTTTGCACGATGGGGTGAATGAACAGAAGTAGTGCCAGATAATGGCTGGCAAGGTGGGCTGGAGTCAGATCTTGGAGAATTTTGATGTCCTTCTAAATATGTGAACTATATTCCTTTGGGAGTGGAGAGCCTTGGGAAGCTTTTTAGGATGTCGTCCCAGTTACACCCCCTCAGGAAAGGAATGCTTGGTCGTTATACAGAATTGGAGAGCGCAGACAAGGTGTGCAGAAGAAATGTGAAATCACCCATAGGTTCACTCTCTGTTCCCCGCCCCAGCCCCGCCTCCCAAGCTTGCTGTAGCTAAGAATGGGAGACACTGCATTTTTCTTTTGGGGCCCGTGAAGTCTGAGGTGTTACGGAGGCACTGTACTGGCCCAGCAGTGTGGACTCTGTACAAGGCAGGCACTTGTGTGGCAGTAATTGTTGCATCCTCTTCTCTGCAGAGCAGTCACCTGGTTTTTTTTAACGATGTACCACTTAGCTTTGTTGGCATCTTTGTTTGTACAGACAGTTTCTGAGGTTGTGGAGACAATTGATTTAAGAAGCATAGTGGTTAACACAGTATTTACAAAGTCATCATTTCTATTACAAGATATATGAGGTCAAAGTTAGTGTGATTCAAGGGTCAGTGATCCCCAGCTTTGACCATTAATCCTATGGTAATGGAAGTGGTGGCAGCTTTCACCTCAGACCCACCAAGAATTAATGTGACAGCCCTGTCCTCCACGTGTTTTGACAAAGATTGCCCATTATCTTGTTTCCCTTGAAGCACTCCTGCCCTTTAGGCTTTGCCAGTAAATAAGAGAAGAATGAGACGGATACCATTTGTAGATTTAGTGTTCTGCTGACATTTTCAACAATGATCCAGAATCAATTACACTGGACCGTAGTTCCTGGAGAAGACTAAGTGGAAGGGACAGTTTGTTTATAAGAAAGCAGAGTCCCTCCTGCTTTGTGGGGGTAACATGAGACATTTTGACGCTGGACCACAGCTGTGCTGCGTGCAGTAAAGTTCCTGTTGCATCCAGGCTCAGGTTTACAAGCTCAGCCTTGCGCGCGGCACCAGTGTCGTCATGCATACATGCACTCCCTAACAATTGGTTGGTTGTTCTTCTGTCTTGTTTGTCAGTTTTTTCCACCATGTGATGTCTGGCCTCAGCTTGCAGAGTTTAAAAATGAAGCATATTTTTCTCATGACCTTTACAGAAATCAAAATTTTCAATTGACTCTGTAAGTCTCGGTTAATGCTAGAAATGCTTGCTAAGAGATTTTTTTTTTTAAACTTTATCAGCATTTGAACCTGTTGGAGGTTTTGAAAAATTGTGCAGCCTTTGCTTTTATTATTTGGCCTCTGGTAAAAGGTGGTAAGGGCTTCCCGGGTGGCTCGGCGGTAAAGAATCTTCTTGCCAATATAGGAAACACAGGAGACGAAGGTTTGATCCCTGGGTTCGGAAGATCCCCTGGAGAAGGAAATGGCAATCTGCTCCATTACTCTTGCCTGGAAAATTCCTTAGACAGAGGAGCCTGTTGGGCTACAGGCCATGTAGTCACAGAGAATTGGACATGACTGAGTGACTGAGCATGGATGCAGAAGGTGGTAAACCTCAAGTAGAGATTCTCTCCTCCAGAGATGGACACGCTCCTACTAAAGTGCAAGATTCTAGATAGGCCTTTATCTCATAGGCATAATTTCTACATAATTTCACCCTAGCAGTTCAGCAAAGATAAATCTTTTATTGCCGTTGCCACTCACATGCCTCTGTGTCTCAGCTGACCTTGGGAGAGGAGCTTCCGCTCCCAGGACCTTGGTTTACTCATGGTCCTTCTGAGGCGGATGATGCCTCAGCTCTTTTTGCTTCCCAGTCCCTGTGTGCGGGCAGCATGGCCATGTTCCTGCCTGCCTTCTGTTGTCCTGAGAATGGCTGGCCACACCAGCAGGGGCACCTTAGGCAAAATCTCTCAGTGCCTTGAGGACTTAGGCTGTCACTAAGTCCCCTCATAGGAATGACAGTATAGGATCTCTAGAGCTTCTAACTCATCCTGCCTTCCGACTCTGCTCCCCTCTAATCCTCTTCATAAGCTCCCGTTCTCTTTCAAGGTTGTTGTTCAGTCAAGGTCACAGCACATGAATCTTATTCACACAATGAATCATGTATCGCAAAGCTCTCCCTATATACTTTTTTCCATCTCTTATTCACTGCTCCAGCTTTGCCTAGATAGAATTGCTTTGTCCATAATTCTGGTGTTCTCTCTCATTCCTACCTTGAATATAGTATTTGCTCTCCCAGAATGCCTTTCACATGCCTCCCCTTCCCCACTTATTATTTGCTAATGGTAAGGATAGCTGACTAAAGTCTGCTTTTAAGGATCTTTCTGGAGATCCTTTCTTGGTTACACCTCTCCTCCCCTGTCTCTCAGGCAGGCTTAGATGCACATACTCCTAAAAAATTATTGCTTAAGCATGCTGTTTTTTTAGTCTCTATATATCATAACCATTTTACATCAAGACATTGTCCATACATGTGTGTATGTATGTGTTCAAATCAAACTGAAAGGTTTAAAGTATAATACCCTTAGTAAAATTGTAATGAACACTGATGTTTTCTATTATATTTTTTCTGTTTAATTTTCTCAATGCTATTCATGACCCATTAGGCTGATTTTACAACAAACCACTGGCCCCAAATAACTGTACTTTGTTCTGTGGTGAAGACTTGGAGTGTGGGGTATCAGTCAGAGTCTAACCAGAGAAACAGTAGGAGATACATATTAAGAGGTTTATTTCAGTCAGTTGGCTTACACAAATGTAAGTGTGCAAGGTTGAAATCTGTAGGGCAGGCCATCAAGATGGGAGGGAGGGCAGAACTCTGTAACAGACTGAAGCTGCTGTCCAAAGGCAGAACTTCCTCCGGTAAGCCTCAACTCTGCTCTTAAGGCCCTTCAACTGATTGGATGAGGCTTACCCTGATTTTCTAGGATAATCTCCCTTACTTTTTTTTTTGGCTCTACCAAGTGGCATGTGGGATCTTAGTTGCTGGACCAGGGATTGAACCTGTGCTCTCTTCATTGGAAATACAGTGTCTTAACCACTGGACCCTCCCTTACTTAAACTCAACTGATTTTGGACTTTAATCACATCTACAAAATACCTTACAGTGAACCTAGATTACTGTTTAATTAAATAACTGGGGGCTGAAGCCTAATCTAATCAAGTTGACATATCAAAAGACCGTCACAGTAGGTACGAGGAGCTTGCTCTTCAGCCCATTTTGTTTAAAGAGTAGAAATCAATTTTAGTTCACCCACCTCTAGTATACTTTACATCACGTTGCTATCTTCTGCTGTGCTCAAGTTAACCTCCTGGAGATCCTTGCCCACTGATTGGCTGTTATTTGGTCGCATCCATGTTTTCACATTTTCTCCCGTCACCCTGGAGAGATGCACCAGTTCAGACAGTTTTACATTGCTGTGCTGTGATTAGTCGCTCCGTCTTGGCTGACTCTTTGTGACTCCCGTGGTCTGTAGCCTGCCAGGCTCCTCTGTCCATCCGGCTTCTCCAGGCAAGAATACTAGAGTGGGTTAGTTATGCCTTCCTCCAGGAGATCTTCCCAACCCAGGGACTGAGCACAGGTCTCCCACATTGCAGGTGGACTCTTTACCATCTGAACCAGCAGGGAAAGGGCTCCTTCTGCTTTTAACCTGAACCATTATTTCTGATGATATTTTTGAACAGATGATCAAGTTCCCTGCAAGGCTCTTTCTTTTACTCTATTTCCAGGCAAAATTCTGGGTCTGGAATATACTTCCCAAGGTTGTTAAAACCTCGAAGTTTAGTATTTAGTCCTCATGATACCCCATAGCCCTCATATGAGAGGTGCAGTCACCCTTGGGACCTTTGCATGGGTGAGAGTAACCTTCTGTACATGACTCTTATACCATGGAAAGTCTCTTTTCCCAACCTTCAACCGTCTTTGGTGTGGCCCGTGATTCCCTTTCTCCTCTTTAACCTCACTACCCCATACATGCTGTAGTACTCACCTCTATCTATTTTCTTATTTAGATAATTCAAAGTAATCTCACTCTATGGGCCTTTAGAAGCACAGTGCTGGGTCTGGTAGTAAAAGAAGTGAATACTAACTGCTAAGACAAATCTGAGCACAGACTCTGACTTATTGGCTCAACCTGTTGCATCTGTACAGGAGTATTACCTTCTGTGAATGGGAAGTTATTTCTCTAGGAGATTATCCTGCCCCCCGAAAAGTTGCCAAGTGGTGCTAATTAGTTAACTTTTTCCTGTGATGAAGATACCTGTCCAGTGGGAAACTGGACCAAGGCCACCAGTTTATTTCATGCTGGCCACTGGTTGTCAGTTTGAAAAGCATATGTCTGATTTAAACTAAAAGTCTGGCTGAGCTGAAAGAGAACGTTGCTGATTTCTCATGGATGTGTTTAAATGTTTATTACAATTTGAAAAATACCAAGAAAACATGAACATCTGTGGAACTGTCCAGTTTTCTGTTCAGCTGTTTACTGGAAAAACTCACGTTTTTGGACAATTTGTCCAAGTTTAAAATAAGTGAAGTTTATATTTATTTATGATGGAATTTCTTTTTAATTACTCTAGTGGCATAAGCTGATTTTGTAAGGAGATATTAAGCTTATTTTTAAGATTTTTCAAGGACTTTAACTATATACATATTTGTAGACAAATGTGCTAATTATAACTGAATTCTAGTTTGTCAAAATGAAGAGATATAGGACTTTCTAGTCTTTTTATTTCACTGATAATTTCTGTGTATGTGACCTTAATAAAACTCCACTTACTTTTAAGTATTCTTTCATAAAAAGTTTTCTTATATTTAGCTTATCTTTCTCAGAGTCAACCATTGCTATTTTAAATTTGAAGAATTTACATTCTCCATATTTCATTGTTGATTATCTACAAGTATGAAGTGATTGGTGCCATTGATAATACAAAAATGTATGTTTAATTTTATCATGGGTTTTGTGTACATTCCATGAAAGTGTCTGGGGATATAAAAATTTACAGCACTCCAGTGATATATAGAGAGGCACTATCTAGATATGATTATCTCAGTTAGATGTCAAGCTTTTGGAGCCAAAGAGTATTCTATTTTAAGGACTTTGTGATAGTTAATTTTATGTGTCAACTTGTCTAGGCCACGGTGGCCAGATGTTTTAGATCACGTATTATTTTAGATGTTTTTGTGATGCTGTTTTTGAACGAGGTTAACATCTAAATTAGTAGACTTTGAGTACAGTTAAGTAAATTGCCCTCTGTGATGTGGGTGGGACTCATCCAACTGGTTGAACAGAAAGGCTTTATAGTGTGGCTCAGACCGTAAAGCATCTGTCTACAATGTGGGAGACCTGGGTTCGATCCCTGGGTTGGGAAGATCCCCTGGAGAAGGAAATGGCAATCCACTCCAGTACTGTTGCCTGGAAAATCCCATGGACAGAGGAGCCTGGTAGGCTACAGTCCATGGGGTCCCAAAGAGTTGGACACGACTGAGCGACTTCACTTTCACTTTTCTTTCTGACTTCCCGTGAGGCAGAGAGAATCCTTTGGACCTGAACTCCCAAGAGCAGTTTTTCCCTGTGTCTCCAGCTTGCCACTGTACAGATTTTGGATTTGTCAGTCTCTCTAGTGACATGAGCCAATTCCTTAAAATAAATCTGCTAAGTCATTTCAGTCGTGTCCGACTCTGTGTGACCCCATAGACGGCAGCCCACCAGGCTCCCCCGTCCCTAGGATTCTCCAGGCAAGAACACTGGAGTGGGTTGCCATTTCCTTTTCCAATGCATGAAAGTGAAAAGTGAAAGGGAAGTCGCTCAGTCGTGTCTGACTCTTCGTGACCCCATGGACTGCAGCCCATCAGGCTCCTCCGTCCTTGGGATTCTCCAGGCAAGAGTACTGGAGTGGGGTGCCATAATGCAAATATGAGGGCTGATGGCTTAGACAGTAAAGAATCTGCCTGCAATGTGGGAGACCAGGTTCGATCCCTGGGTCAGGGAACATCTTATACACATACACCTCCTGTTGGTTGTGTTTCTCTGGAGAAACCTGATGAATATAGGCCTCTTTGTGTTGCCTTTTGATCAGCCTGTCCTCTACCTCCCGTTATGTTAAGTATATTTGTTTTTTCACTTCCTGTTCTTTAGTTATTCATGAAGCCACTAGGCTTGCAACTAGTGAAATACACCTTTTGTCCTTACAGACTTGGTCTTTACTAGTTATCCTCATATATGCCATGTATATTGTTCTCTGAGTTTTGAATTTCTCATGTAAAACTATGAAAAGTAAATACTCTCCTTTTTTCTGCCTTATTTACTGGATCAGTTGGTACAAGAGTTGAAGACTACTTCCGTAAAGCTTTATATTGTCTGTAATTTACTTTCAGTTATTACAACATACACATCACCATATTTATGGGTATAGCTTTCTTTTAGGAGTCTTTAGTTAGCACTCTAGGTATAACACTCATGGATCTTCACTCAAGGATTAGTATTTGAAAGAATCTAATTAGATGTCTACGCTCCAGAGATGCATACTTTAAATCTGCATAGGAAGGTTTATTAATGTTAGGAATGTTACAGATAATTGGTTAAATGAGTGATATTGAAAATACGTGGATTGGTTTTAGAAATATTATATGTAAATGGATTTTGATTCAAGCAAGCTGAGGTTTTACAGGAGTGTCTAACTCTCTTATTCATTTGGTCTTTTTTTCTGAAATGTAGGATTTTGTTGACAGATCCAGTTAGGTTAGAGACATTCTACTGTGGAATATTGTCACAGTTGCTTTAAGCATGCCTCCATGCAGGTTACTTGTCAGAGTAACTGAAGGACAGAAATCTGAGACTGTACTGAGCATGCAGGATACAGCTGTGGGTCTGTTTTTTCATCCTCCTACTCATCAATATGTGTTTATATTCATCAGAAAGCTCTCACCTATTTAGAATCTTTGGACACTGCCAGTGCTTACCCGCAAATACCTGATGATTTTAAGCTCCAGTTTGGCTTATGTCAGTTTGTACCGAGATCCTAACATACTCCCTGGCACACACTAGGCAATCTAGAAACTATAATTCTTAACATTGTAAATCAGTGTGTGAAGGAAAGGAAACTGAAGTTTTGTGTACATTGTTCTAAGGCTGTCAGGATCCTCCTTTCTGACGATGGTTTATCACCAAATTTGTTTTTAAAAACTTTGAGGTGGACTGTCTTCTCTTAGTTTCAATTTATAGAGTCCCTTAAGCAGAGCTGCTAGAATCATGTGAAGGTGAGTTAGAGTTCTGCCAAGGAAGCTTGTGATAAGTGGGGCCCGTTTGTGGAAGCATGTGAATGCTTGGCGAATCTCCACGAGCATGCTGTGCCAAGCCATCATCTGAAATGCAGCTTGCTAGGACCGGGAACACTTTCCGCCTTTGATGTGCCAGGAGATGACACAGAACACAGGCGACAGGCAGAACTGAAACCCTGGGGAAGCCTTGTGGGAGATTCCTTCCAGTCAGCATTTACAGAGAATCCTGGACTCATTTTGACCTGCATTGATTAAAGAAAGTGTGTTGTCAGGAAGTAAAGGAAATCAGGTTTTTTTCCCTTATTGTTGAAAAAAGGTTGCTGTTGTTTTGAAAAAGTGTTGGAGCTCCAATTACTGGAAATGTGAAAAAGAATGGTTCTAGTTGAAATCTTATAAGCTAATTTTAACTGTATTTATTTTTCATAACTTTGGGTTGCAGGGTCAGAAATGTCATTGCTAACTGTATTTGTAAACTTGTTATCCCCAAAAGCCTGCCTCTGCTGCAAAGCAAGGGATAAGGTCTTGTTTTGTTTCCTTTGATCAAGGAATAGAATATCGCTTGTTGCCTCTGAAACAAGAAGTCTTAAATTTAAACATCCTTTTGCTTTTCTCAGTGAAATAACACAGAAACAATGTAAAGGTGACTGAACTAAATATATGTGTATATCTCTTGAATGGTGCTGAATATTAGGACACAGGATGCTGTTGGCCTTTAGTTTTTTGCATTTTTGCATTGCAGCAATATCATGATGGGGTTTTGATTATTATTTGCATAATTAACTGTTCATATATATTTATAGAGCAGTTGTAATATAAATAAAAATGATAGAACTATTGTAAGAATACTGAATGAGCCATGACCATATTGACGAAAGGGAAAGTCTTACCTAGGTCAATTTTCCTTTCATCTCTGAGGTTCTTCCTGGTCAAGGCAAAACAAAGCCTAGCAAATAACAAGCCATTGTGTAATGATACTATATTGCCCTGGACATAGGTAGGGGTTTCGGCAGGCCAGTCTACACTGTAATATCAAATTAGTCTAGTAGATTTTTGTTCCAAGGGCATTAAGCGTCATAGTGAATGAAACATTCAACACTTATTTGTAAATAAGAGTATGAGATGAGTGTAGGTATCTAGGGAAATATTATTATCTCTGATTACCCTGGGAAAGCTTTCACTCCCCTTACGTTGAACCCAGCATAATTATTTGGATTGTCTCATTTCATTTTCACAGCAACTTTATATGATAGGTATTATTATTATAATAGCCATTTTGTAAATAATCAAACTGAGGCTTAGAGTGATTTTACTGTTTGGCAATAGTTACATGGCTAGGAAATTTAGGAGATCTTTAATTTAGATTAAAGTTAGGGTCATACCAACTGAGAGTATATTTAAACCTATATATATGGGCTTCCCCTGGTAGCTCAGCTGGTCAAGAATCCGCCTGCAGTGCAGGAGACTCCAGTTCAGTTCCTGGGTGGGGAAGATTTGCTGGAGAAGGGATAGGCTACCCACTGCAGTATTCTTGGGCTGCCCTGGTGGCTCAGCTGGTAAGGAATCTGCCTGCAATGTAGGAGACCTGGGTTTGTTCCCTGGGTTGGGAAGATCACCTGGAAAAGGGAAAGGCTACCCACTCCAGTATTCTGGCCTAGAGAATTTCATGGACTGTATTATAGTCCATGGGGTTGCAAAGAGTCAGACACGACTGAGTGACTTTCACTCACTATATATGAATATATAGAGATAGAGGAGTAGATACATATGAATATAGATATAAATATATCTGCCATGTGCCTTTTTGATTAAGTAATATATGAGCCTTTGGCTAAGTAATTTCAGAGCCTTTCATGTCTGCAGAGATAGATCTTTCTTATCATTGCATGAAATTACATCTTTGTAAATACTATAACATAGTAAGACATTTTCTCTATCTTTGAACATTTATATAATTTTCCATCTTGGGGAATTACAAATGCTTCTTTAATGAACTTCCTTGCACAGATATCTGCACACTTGTAAATATCTCTATGAATACTTACATGTAGCATTATTGGATCAAAGGCATTTGCATTTACAATCTTGATAGCTAATTTCAAATTTTGACTTTTTCCCTGCTTTTTCAAGGGTATTTCTCCTATATCCTCACAAACACTAGATGTTGCAGGCTTTTTGAAAAAGTCATCCTATAGGTGACTATATTGCATTTCCTTCTTAAATTAATTTTTAAGAAGAAAATTTTTAATGAAATTGAGCATCTTTACATCATTTATTGAACAGTAGTGTTTCTTTGTTGAATTCTCAGTTTCCTTCTCCCTACTTATAGATGGTAGTTTTTAAGGTGATAAAACATTTCTTATATTACAAATGTTCATATTTCATCTTGATATTTGGCAATATATTCTCCTAATATTTGACCTGTTTTATGATTTCATTATGGTGTATATTGTTACCTAGAAGTTTTTAGCATTAATTTTTAATCAAATACTTTATTTTCCTTAGGCTTTTTAGGATCCGTGGCTTTTGGGGAAGATTCTCTCTTGCCTGTTAAAAACATTGTTGCATCTTTTCTTTTAGCAATTTGTTGCTGTTCAGTCACTAAGTTGTCCGACTCTTTGCAACCCCATGGACTGCAGCACACCAGGCTTCTGTGTCCTCCACTCTCTCCTGGGGTTTGCTCAACTTCATGTTCATTGAGTTGGTGATGCTTTATAACTATCTCACCTTCTATCACCCTCTGCTCCTTTTACCTTCAATCTTTCCCAGCATCAGGATCTTTTCCAGTGAGTTGACTCTTCACATCAGGTGCCAAATTATTGCAGCTACAGCTTCAGCATCAGTCCTTCCAAAGAGTATTCAGGGTTGATTTCCTTTAGGATTGACTGATTTGGTCTTCTTGCAGTCCAAGGGACCCTCAAGAGTCTTCTCAAGCACCACAATTCAAAAGCATCAGTTTTTGGTGCTCAGCCTTCTTAGGGTCCAACACTCACATCCGTTCATGACTACTGGAAAAACAATGACTTTGATTAGATGGAACCTTTGTTAGCATAGTGATGTCTTTGTTTTTTAACACTCTGTCTAGGTTTGTCATAGTTTTAATTCCAAGAAGCAAGCATCTTTTAATTTAATGGTTGCAGTCACCATCTGTGATGATCTTGGAGCTCAAGAAAAGAAAATCAGTGTGTCATTGTTTCCACTTTTCCCCCATCTATTTGCTATGAAATGATGGGACCAAATGCCATGATCTTAGTTTTTTTTAATGTTGAGTTTTAAGCCAGCTTTTTCACTCTCCTCTTTTACCCTCATTGAGAGGCTCTTTAGTTCATCTTTTCTGCCATTAGAATGGTATCATCTGCATATGTGAAGCTGTTGATATTTCTTCCAGCAATCTTGGTTTCAGCTTATGGCTCATCCAACCTGGCATTTCTCATGATGTACTCTGCTTGTAAATTAAATAAACAGAGTGACAATATACAGCCTTGTCTTAACTCCTTTCCAAATTTTGAACCAGTCATTTGTTCCATGTAAGGTTCTAACAGTTGCTTCTTGCCCCGCATACAGGTTTCTCAGGAGACAGGTAAGGTGGTCTGATATTCCCATCTGTTTTAAGGAGTTTCCATAGTTGGTTATGATCCATGTAGTCTAAGACCTTCTCATAGTCGCTGAAGCAGAAATAATTGTTTTTCTGGAATTCCTTTGCTTCCTCTGTTGTCCAGTGAATGTTGACAGTTTGTTCCCTGGTTCCTCTACCTTTTCTAAACCCAGCTTCTACAACTGGAAGTTCTTGCTACACATACTGCTGAAGCCTAACTTGAAGGATTTTGAGTGTAATGAGAAATGCATGAAATTGTTTGGTAGTTTGAACTTTAGCAGTTTAATAATTTTTAATTTTTTTGTCCTTAGCCAATGTAAATTTTACTTTTGTTAATCATATGAAATAGGAATTCTTTTTTCCAGGAGGATATCTCATTCTTTCCCTACTATTTTTTGAATAGATCACCCAAACTAATTTGAGTAGAAAAGTAGAGGAGAGAAACAGAAAGTACAAAATAGATCTGTCTTTGGGCAAAGTATATTGCATTAATAAATGAGGTTTTATTATCTCTTCTGATATCTGATAAGATCTGTTTCCATTCTTATTCTTAGTTTGCAAACAGCTTCCTAGTTTCCAGGAATAATGTTAGTGGAATTTCAATTTTGATTGCCCTGTATTCATAAATTAAATTGGGGCAAACAGACATTTACAGTAATTTAGGATCATAGGTGATTTTACAATATTAAGGATTTTAATCGAAGAACACAAAATGGCATTACGCTTACTCAGGGCTTTTTTAATTTTTCAGTTACGTTTTAAAGATAAGGATACCCTTGCACATTTATAATCACTAATTTTATAATTCATCATCTTGTCTATTATATTTTCTAAAATGACTATAGATTTTTTTGGTCAGTTTCCAAATTCTGTTTTCACTGAACTCTTTTTTTTTTTTTTTCTTTTTCCAAAGGCAAGACAACACTGTTTTAATTTCTTTAAAATGACATTAGTATTTCTGTCTGTAGGTCTCACAGTAAATTTGAGGTTGTATGATAACTTATCACAGATATAATGGTTAGGGAACTACATCTCTAGAAGCACACTTGCTTTTCTTGTGATTGTCCTCTTCATTTGTAGCAGCAGTAACCCAAGTTTGGCTTGCTTAAGTTTAAGAGAATGATTCTTCTACATGAGTGAGGGAATGTAGAAATCACTGAACTCTTGTTCTAAATTTTTCTGTTTAACCTCTTGGATTCTCCAGGTAAACAAAAGCTTAATTCACAAATAATGAATTCTGGCATTTTTTTTTCATGTATTTATAAGGGTGCCCACATAATTTACCAGACAGTGAACAAGCTGAGGATGAAAAGTATATTACCTTATTTGTTCTCTACAGAATGAAATGGTGATATGGTCCTCTGATTGCTAGATGCCTCCAACATTATTTAAAAAATTATTTTCCAGCCTGTAGTTATATAGTTAGTTTTCTGTTTGTTTTATTTAATTTGGGGATATCCCTAAATGAACGTTATAAACCAGCCTTTTTTAGGAAGACTATTTGCTAGCAGATGTGTGTGTATACACTCACAGTTCAGTTCAGTTCAGTCGCTCAGTCGTGTCCGACTCTTTGTGACCCCAAGAAATGTAGGACGCCAGGCATCCCTGTCCATCACCAAGTCCTGGAGTTTACTCAAACTCGTGTCCATTGGGGCAGTGGTGCCATCCAGCCATCTCATCCTCTGTCGTCCCCTCCTCCTACTGCCCTCAATATTTCCTAGCATCAGGGTCTTTTCAGATGAGTCAGCTCTTCATATCAGGTGGCCAAAGTATTGGAGTTTCAGCTTCAACATCAGTCCTTCCAATGAATACCCAGGACTGATCTCCTCTAGGATGGACTGGTTGGATCTCCTTGCAGTCCAAGGGACTCTTCAAGAGTCTTCTCCAACACCACAGTTCAAAAGCATCAATTCTTCGGTGCTCAGCTTTCTATATAGTCCAACTCTCACATCCGTACATGACTACCGGAAAAACCATAGCTTTGACTAGACAGACCTTTGTTGGCAAAGTAATGTCTCTGCTTTTTAATATGCTGTCTAGATTGGTCATAACTTTCATTCCAAGGAGTAAGCGTCTTTTCATTTAATGGCAGCAGTCACCATCTGCAGTGATTTTGGAGCCCTCCAAAATAAAGTCAGCCATTGTTTCCACTGTTTCCCCATCTATGTGCCATGAAGTGATGGAACCAGATGTGAGAGTTGGACTGTGAAGAAAGCTGAGTGCCAAAGAATTGATGCTTTTGAACTGTGGTGTTGGAGAAGACTCTTGAGGGTCCCTTGGACTGCAAGGAGATCCAACCAGTCCATTGTAAAGGAGATCAGTCCTGGGTGTTCATTGGAAGGACTGATGCTAATGCTGGAACTCGAATACTTTGGCCACCTCATGCCAAGAGTTGACTCATTGAAAAAGACCCTGATGCTGGGAGGGATTGGGGGCAGGAGGAGAAGGGGACGACAGAAGATGAGATGGCTGGATGGGATCACTGACGATGGACATGAGTTTGAGTAAATTCTGGGAGTTGGT
The DNA here is from genome assembly GCF_042477335.2 of Ovis canadensis. Lineage (NCBI taxonomy): Eukaryota > Metazoa > Chordata > Mammalia > Artiodactyla > Bovidae > Ovis > Ovis canadensis. The sequence continues at coordinate 26,799,588 of NC_091248.1, forward strand.
GATGGACAGGGAGGGCTGGCATGCTGTGATTCATGGGGTCACAAAGAGTCAGACACGAATGAGTGATTGAACTGAACTGAACTGATGGGACCGGATGCCATGATCTTAGTTTTCTGAATGTTGAGCTTTAAGCCAAGCTTTTCACTCTCCTTTTTCACTTTCATCAAGAGGCTATTTAGTTCTTCTTCACTTTCTGCCATAAGGGTGGTATCATCTGCATATCTGAGGTTATTGGTGTTTCTCCCAGCGATCTTGATTCCATCTTGTGTTTCTTCCAGCCCAGCATTTCTCATGATGTACTCTGCATAGAAGTTAAATAAGCAGGGGTGACAATATTTAGCCTTGACGTACTCCTTTTCCTATTTGGAACCAGTCTGTTGTTCCATGTCCAGTTCTAACAGTTTTTCCTGACCTGCTTACAGGTTTCTCAGGAGGCAAGTCTGGAAGTCTGGTATTCCCATCTCTTTCAGAATTTCCAGTTTATTGTGATCTACACAGTCAAAGGCTTTGGCTTAGTCAATAAAGCAAAAATAGATGTTTTTCTGGAACTCTCTTGCTTTTCCAATGATCCAGCGGATGTTGGCAATTTGATCTCTGGTTCCTCTGCCTTTTCTAAAACCAGCTTGGACATCTGGAAGTTCGCGGTTCACATATTGCTGAAGCCTGGCTTGGAGAATTCTGAGCATTACTTTCCTAGCGTGTGAGATGAGTGCAATGGTGTGGTAGTTTGAGCATTCTTTGGCATTGCCTTTCTTTGGGATTGGAATGAAAACTGACCTTTTCTAGTCCTGTGGCCACTGCTGAGTTTTCCAAATTTGCTGACAACAATGTTGAGTGCACCACTTTCACAGCATCATCTTTCAGGATTTGAAACAGCTCAACTGGAATTCCATCACCTCCACTAGCTTTGTTTGTAGTGATGCTTTCTAAGGCCCACTTGACTTCACATTCCAGGATGTCTGGCTCTAGGTGAGTGATCACACCACCGTGATTATCGGGGTCATGAAGAAGATCTTTTTTGTATATTTCTTCTGTGTATTCTTGTCACCTCTTCTTAATATCTTCTGCTTCTGTTAGTTCCATACCATTTCTGTCCTTTATTGAGCCCATCTTTGCATGAAATGTTCCCTTGGTATCTCTAATTTTCTTGAAGAGATCTCTAGTCTTTCCCATTCTGTTGTTTTCCTCTATTTCTTTGCATTGATTGTTGAGGAAGGCTTTCTTATCTCTCCTTGGATCTCTGTATTCAAATGGATATAGTTTTCCTTTTCCTCCTTTGCTTTTCACTTCTCTTCTTTTCACAGCTGTTTGTAAGGCCTCCTCAGACAGCCATTTTGCTTTTTTGTGTTTCTTTTTCTTGGGGATGATCTTGATCCCTGTCTCCTATACAATATCACGAACCTCCATCCATAGTTCATCAGGCACTCTTCCTATCAGATCTAGTCCCTCAAATCTATTTCTCACTTCCACTGTATACACACACACATACACATATGTACATATATAAAAATATATATACATTCTTTTATTCACATATTAAATGCAGGAGTAAAGTTGAGTTATATTGTGTATGAATATCATTTAAATCCTTGTTTAACAATCATATAATTGAGCCTATTAGCAGAAGTAGAGTGGCAGACATTAATGGAATAATTTCCAGTCATCACTGTCAGTAGTTTCCAGGACCTGTATGTTCCAGATCCAATTACTTTTTTGTGTGTGTTACTAAAATTTGTTTCTCTAGGCATGCTATATTGTGATCCATTCAATTGTCCATGTTTTCCAAAAGATACAGATTTTTTCTAGTGTCTTATATTTGAAATAATCATTTCACCTCTCCTACATTTGAATATATAAATCCTTGTTTATTCTTTAGGATTCAGCTCAGATAGTTCCCCTTCCATGAAATTCTTCCCTTTCTCTGAACAAAAAACAAATTGCTTGGTACATTCTTTTGTTATATCAATTATCACATATGTGGTAGTTGTTTTTTACTTTCCGCGTCCCTACTAAACTGTGAGCGTCTTGAGAATGTGCTTTCTTCTGTGTCTAGCATAATGTCTGGCATAGAGCTGGTACTGTATAAATTTTTGATGCATGAATATATGTGAATACATTATTACCAAAACATATAAGGGAAATGAAAGATCAAAAAGGCTGTCTTAGAAAAAGTCATAAACCTGACAATTTAAGAAAAACACTAGAAGGTTCTATGGAAGGGGCATAGGAAGCATATTTTATGAAAAGATTAATTTCACAGATACAAACCCCATAGTCTAGAAGTGTTCCTTTTGATGCAGAGATGTTTATTGTGGTGGAGGAATGTGGTCGAGACCAACTGTGAATGGTGCATGGCTATGAAAACATGTTGAAAGTCAGGAACAAAGGCTATAAATGACACGATTTTGAAAAGTATGTAGACTGAGGAACCACACTGCATGTGTTTCTGTGTATCCAATATGTGTTTCTGGTTTATAGACTACCATATATAGCATATAAGAGCTGCCAGTTTTCCAGCAATATGAATGTAAACCACATCTGGACTAGCAGGGCCAGCTTGATAGACAATAGACTTGATTTCTTCCATCTTTGACCTTCAGTCCTGCTTTCTACGTTTATTATCACTTTTTATGCATATTTTTTAAAAAACTGCTCACTCTGAGATTTTAAATTTTGGAGGACATGACAGAGTTTTGTCAGGCACAGTTTGAATACTTCATAACTATTGAATTTAATTGAAAATGTCAGTTTTTATCATGCAAATTAATTTGGTTTGATGAATTATATATTTCTTTCTTTTGAATATTCTTTAATGTATTAAGTGAGGGATTGTAAACCAACTTCCAGTTACTTTTAAAATAAATCAAATATTTCAGCAGAAATAAGGATAATACGTTTCTTATGGCTACATTTGAAGACCACATGTAATGATCTTATGAATGATTTAGGTCAGGAAGAAAGACCTACCAATATTCTATATTTTCTGCAGATCTTCAGCAATATTTTGATAGTGATTTCATTAAAATGTTCAGTGAGAATTTAATTTATATTTGCATGCAAGTAAAATGAGAGATGACAAATGAGAGCTTAATACTGCCTGGTACAATATACAATAGAAGTCAGTTTCAATGATTTTATGTGTCAAATATAATTCTAGTACCAGCACACTACCGCACCAGGGCTTTTACAGGTCATAGCATGGAATGCATTACGTGTGAGCATTTGCCCTAGCAGCATGCTCAGGATGCTTTACCTTAGTTTTATTGCAGCTAATATGGTATACCCTGATTCTGTAAAAAGTGATAAATATTGATAACCATGTAATGATTAGCTGTTGGCTACTGTTGTCTCTCAAATTATTAAAAGTGGTACACTTTTTAAATTAGTGAGTTACTTTTATTCTGATTCAGTTTTCCTTTTCCTAACATCTCTATTGATTTGATGACGAAACAGTTGTATAGAAGAAATTCTTCATACAAAATTTTTAACTTATGTAGTTTTGGATACTTAGCAGAATTTTTTAAATTAAGAAAGCTGTCTTTTCTGGATTTTCATCTTATTGTTGACGTCTTACTACAGGTCTTCAGCACATACTCCAATGAAGACTATGACAGGAGGAATGATGAAGTTGACCCTGTGGCTGCTTCGGCTGAGTATGAACTTGAAAAACGTGTAGAAAAGCTGGAACTTTTCCCAGTGGAACTAGAAAAAGGTATATGAGCTCTGCAATGTTAATGTTTTGCTGGTATTTTAATAGTATAGAAATGACTTTATTTTCCCTAAGTATAGCCTTTTTTCCCCCTAAGGATTGGAGAAAGTTTTCATTCTCATGGAAGGTTTTATTTTTTTAATTTCAAAAACAGTTTATATGAATTCTGTATAGATGTTATATTGAAAGACTCCTCCATTACCATCCCTCCTGAAACCCATCTACTTTAGTTGGCTGGATTTGTGACTAGGAGTAGGGAAGTGTGAATGAGGTCTGATGTTTCCTTGTATTCCTGCAAACCACTGGTGCATGTGAAGAGTCCAGGGAGAGCTGCTATGAGAGCTCAGCCTAGGTGTTTGGGGTAATTAAAGACACAAAAGTGAAAGTGCAAGGTGCTCGGTTGTGCCCGACTCTTTGCGACCCGATGGAATTCTCCTGGCCAGGATACTGGAGTGGGTAACCGTTCATTCTCCAGGGGATCCTCCCAACTGAGGCACTGAACCCAGGTCTCCTGGATTGCAGGAGGATTCTTTACCAGCTGAGACACCTAGGAAGCCCATTAAAGATATAGGATCCTGACTGAAGATCTTGATTAAAGATACAGGATCTAAGTAAATAGATATTCTGCATTCTTGGATGGGAAGACTCAGTATAGGAAAGTCTCTCCTATATCTGATAGGTATCTTCGATCCTGATAAAGTAATATATAAATTTAATGCAATTCAAATAGAACTGTCATCAGTTACACTGGGAGAGGGGATAGCATAATATAGTACTAAAATTTACATGGAAAAATACAGACCTAAGAGAATTATGAAAAAGAAAGTGAAATAACTTAATTTTCCAAATATCTGAATGTAATGTAAATCCTTGACAATCAGAACAAATTGTAATCATACAGCAGTTGATCAGTGAAACAAATTACAAGGTCCAGAGAATGTTAGTGTGCATGAAAATTTAATAACGTGACACGTGAGATACTCTAATTTAGGAGTAACAGGGTACTTTACAAATTATTCTGGCATTACTGAGCATCTATCTGAAAGAATGTTAAGTTGGGAAAACTTCATTTTCATTATATCATATAGAAAGGTAAACTACATGAATCAAATAGTAAAATATTAAAAAACAAAGATATTTTATGAAAACGTATATCTACATCTGGGCTTCTGGGAGGAGGGGCTTAACCATTTGGAAAATCAGAAATTATAAAAGAAAGATGGACCAATTCACTCATTCAAAATTTTAAACTTATAAAGGCAATATTGTCAAACAAAGCCAACAGATAAGTGATATATTTAGGAGGGGAAATATTCATTTTAAGTGACATGGAGTTAATAGCTAGAATATTCTGAGTCTGTAAATTATCAGGACGAAAGAGACAGGCAAAACTCATTAGAAAAATTGGCACTTTATTTAGAGGAAATTAAATGGCCCACATTCCTATGAGTACAAGCTCAAACCTCACTAGCAGTGAGGGGAATGCTGAACCAACATGAGATTTTTTTTTTTCCTGGTAGAGAAAATAAGCTCTGAGCTCCAGAAGGTGGTGACAGCATCTTCCTAACATAGCCTTTGAGTCTTTCCCATCTTTTCCTGGATGTTTTGCATACTTCGTGCTCTGCCTATTCCTAGTAAAATATATACAGAGGAAGACAGGGTGGGTGCTGGGTTCTTGATGGTGCAACCACAGGAATCAAAGCCTTCAAGTGTGTGGCTCGGGACTTCACCCATGCTTGCCATCTCAGAGAAGCTGTACAGAGATGAAATCAGTCAACTGATCTCTGGGCTGATTGTCCTTTTCCTTTAGTTTTCTTTCTGTTATCGCTGTGTCTTTCAGGTGGTCTGCACTGAATTGAGAGTGGCTCAAGCCAACATACTGCTTTGCCCACAGTTGCATTTTCATCTTTGCAAGACTGAGTAATTTTCCAGTTAGAGCATCAAAAGGGGCTATGAAAGGAAGGGAGATGATTTTCCTAAAACCTGAGTCCAGGGAGAGAAAATGGATTTAAAAACTAAGATGTAATTTTCATGCAGGATATTTGTTAGAAGAAACTATTAAATGGCATGGTAGTGCAGAGAATCCACAATTGAGAGGAGCCCTTTGAATATACTGAGTGTGGGAACTTAACGTTGGCTTGACATGTGTTAATTCATAATGAACAAAAGTTCTATAAATACAATGAATACGGATAAGAATCCCCCTAATACTTAATATTCACCAAAGATTTCATACAGGATAGAAGCCCTGCAACATTATTCAATGTGGAAAAGTCTACAGCGATCATCTCTTAAACGACACAAGAGCAAACTCACTAAATGTAAACACTGGGAAGGCTTTTGGGCATTATTAATCCCTTCGTAAACATGAGCATTCACACTCTAGAGAAATCCTATGAATGTGATAAATATGTGCAATAATTCTGAATACAGCTAACTTTTATACACATAAGAGAATTTGTGTAACAGAAGCAACTATATACGTGTAACCAATAAGGAAGAGCTTTCAGCACAGATCTGACCTTCCTGTGCATAAGAAGCCTCATTCTAGGGAGAAACTAAAGCTACAGCGAATGTAGGAAAGTTTTTAGAACGAGAATGCCTCTTAATGAATATGAATACCTATACCAGGGAAACAATTAGAATGTAATAAACATGGAAAACGAAGTGTGCGAATCTTCTAAACGTACGGAGTGAAGGAAAGTCCCCAGTGACCACTCATCTAGTCAACAGCTCTCACGGTGGAGAGGTGCCTATGCCTGAAATCAATGTGGATGTGCCTTCAGCTGGGGATCAAACTCTGTACTAGCTTTCTTTAGCATACAGCTGAGCAAAGACATCACACTTTTGCTAAATGACATATTTTTAAACATAGGTAGACTAAAAATTTGTCATATGTGTTTTCTCCCCAACTAAGCCAAATCTTTTTAAGACGTAACTGCCTTATAGGTGACCTCAGTAACAGCCACTCAGACGTTTCTAATGTTTTTTCCCCATGCCTTTTTAGGCGCCTGAAGTAATGCAATGCAATGCCACCCCATTTGAAAACGGACCAGTAAGACCAGCACATGCAGGAATGCGGGGGGACAGGCCTTGCCCGCCTGTGACGGGAATGTAAACTGGCACAGTCTTTACACAGGGCAGTTTGGCAACATGGAGCAAAAGCCTCCTATCCTTTACACACAAATTCGACTCCCAGGAATCTGTCCTTAGAAAATATTTTCCAGGTGGGTAAACAGTCTGTAGCAGCCCAGGGCTGGCCCAAGCACAAATGTGCATCCATACTAGGCCACCCACGCAATACTACCCATGCAAGACCACGCACGGAGAAAAAACACGCAGGTGTGTGTGTCGAGGCCCATCGTGGATGGCCTGTGCCTAGCCTATGGATGCCAGCTAAGGAGTTTAGCCACTGGTACGCCGGGCAGGGCTTCTGAGTGGGAGAGTGACGTGAGTCTTCGTGAGGATTAATCTGGCAAGTGTGGAGGACAGCCTGGAGGTATGGGGACAGGCGGGGAGGAGCCCAGTGCCAAGCCACTGGAGCTGCCCCTGGGCTTAGGCGGCCTGACGGAGGGCAGGGTGCTGGGCGGGGGCACCTCAGAGGCAGCGGGCCTGAAGCTCTGGAGAGGGGCCTCAGGGGGAGGGGAACCATATATTGTAGACAGGGTGAGTGTTTGGTCTGGGGTGGGGCAGGCATTAGACAGTATTTAGATATGCCACTCCAGTACTCTTGCCTGGAAAATCCCATGGGCAGAGGAGCCTGGTGGGCTGCAGTCCATGGGGTCGCTAAGAGTCAGACACTGAATGACTTCACTTTCACTTTTCCTTTCACGCATTGGAGAAGGAAATGGTGACCCACTCCAGTGTTCTTGCCTGGAGAATCCCAGGGACGGGGGACCCTGGTGGGCTGCCGTCTCTGGGGTCACACAGAGTCGGACACGACTGAAGCAACTTAGCAGCAGCAGCAGCAGCAGCAGCAGACTAAAAATATAGGATTATGAATTGTACTTAGAAATACTTAAAGCAGAAGCTAGTAATAAGTAATAATCGTTGAACCCTATTCAAAAAATTACTAGCTGAGAATACTTAGCAAATTAAAGGTTATTGCTAAAGAGTCTTTTAAAAGCATGAAACATTCTATTGAGTACATGAGCCAGTTTATTTTTTTTAATCAATCCAGCACTGTTGATTAGTTCGTATCTATTTTTATACAGCTTATGCACCATTATTATAAAGACTTTGAGGCTATCAGAAAACAGCTTTGAATGTTAACCAAAAAATGTGGAATGCAAATAGTGTATCTTTTATTTCATTAATGTTAAAATATATGTGTTCATAGAAAGGAAAATTGTATCTGAATTTAAAAATGTGATTGTCAGTATTGTTCAAAGGTCCAATAAAATGAAAACAGAAGTGAATGCCTGTTTATAGAGAAATGGTTGGATAAGTTATGACACCTTCTCACCATGAACTGTTATGCATTATAAGTGATTTAAGGCTATATAAGTTGATATCTTATCATTGGATCAGAAAAGCTGCAGAGAGAAGTAGGTATAATATGATCTTGTTTGTGTAAAGGAAATAAGAAGGAAAATTAAATACTATGTAATATGTATATTCAGTTATATGCACATATATGTATATGTTTTATCTGATCATATGTTTATATGCTTGTATAGTAGAACAGAGGAAAATATTGAGAGATACTTACCATCTTGTTAACATTAATGGGCACATGGCCCAAGTTAAAAGAGAAAAAGAAGACCACATAAATAGTTGGGAAATTCCAGATGTATTATAATCACATTAATTTAAAATTATATACTCAAACATATATGTGTGAGTATGTATGCTCTGTGCTTAAAAATACTGTATTATTTAGTTAGGCTGTGTTTTCAGATAGATTAATTGCTCAGTAATCAAGTTATTACCTTTTCCAGGGATCACAATGAATAGCCAACTGCAATAGTAAAGTGAAAATAAACTAACAAGCCTTTTAAGGGATTTTTTTAAAATTTAAATTTATTTATTTTAATTGGAGGCTAATTACTTTACAATATTGTATTGGTTCTGCCACACATCAACATGAATCCGCCATGGGCTTACATGTGTTCCCCATCCTGAGCCCCCCTTCCACCTCCCTCCCCATATCAACCCTCTGGGTCATCCCAGTGCACCAGCCCCATTTAACATCTTTGCTCCCCAGTATAAGATAAAATTCTGTCAAAGCAAATATGTCAGTATAGTTCACAAAGAACAAAATTAAAAGCAGCAAATAGATCTCAGAAGCTAATTCTGGATGAGTGTAAAATTAAGGTCGTTCACTTTTTTCCTTTTTCATAGATGAAGATGGACTTGGAATAAGTATTATTGGAATGGGTGTTGGAGCAGATGCAGGCCTTGAAAAGCTGGGGATATTTGTCAAGACAGTGACAGAAGGTGGTGCTGCTCAGCGAGATGGCAGGTAAACCAGCTACTGTTGTTAACATCTAAAGTCTTCTGGGAATTTCTTTCGTTGGTAGCTTTCTTTTGATTTTTTAGAACAGAATTTCAGAGTGTGTCTCAGATGTGGAAAATGTTAAGATATTTGAATTATTTTCTGATTTGTAGTCAGAATATATTTCTTTAATGTATATTAGATAAATAGGTGGATGGGTCTGTTATCTATATCTGTCTTCGTTTGTATATATCCATTCATCTGTCTAGCTTGTGGATAGTGATCAAAACATGGTATATATCATTTAACAATATGAACTATGGAGATCAGCATACAGTTTCACTTGAGAAGTATCAAGACAAATGATAGTCGTTCTGGCACCTCTGAAAATGACAGTGGTAGGAGAGAGAATAGGAACTTGGATCCTGCAATGATGGTGATTGTGGAGATCAATGTCTCTCAAAATGTGTTGTCTAAAAACATAGGTTCTTGAGTGCCATCTAGACCTGTGGAATCTCTCGGAGAGGGTTAAACATCCTCTTGGGATAATTGGATACACATCAGAGCATCAGATGTTCATATGTTATATCTGAGCTTTCATCATCTTGAGCTATAAGTATCTTTAAAGATTTTGATTAATCCTTACCTAGCTACTGATGCAACAAATTGGGGATGATACAGAGGATTGGCAGTAGAAATAAAAGTAGACTAAAAAATATGAGTGCCCAAATCAATGAAATATAATCTTATTTTTTCCAGAAAAGTAAATATTAATAACTGGCTTTGATTTTTTTCAAGGTTTAAGTTTGTATTTCTTTTACGATCTTATCTAGAAATAATAAACCATGTTGAAAATCATTTGTGAATCTCCAGTGAAACCAGTAGTAGTAATATTTCTTTTGTAATTCTAAGAACATATTGATATCTGAAGATGTTTCCCAAGAGGAACTAATTTATTTAAATAGAGGACTGATAAATAAAACTGATTTATTTAAATATAAAGCCACACCTTCAGAGGAACTAAATTGATTTGTTTAAATAGGAAGCCATTCCTTCATTATCATCTCTTTCTGTGGTTAGGGATCACATCTTACGAGAGTAACCTTATTTGTATTCCCGTAACACGTTGGAGAAGACTCTTGAGAGTCCTTTGGACTGCAAGGAGATCCAACCAGACCATCCTAAAGGAGATTAGTCCTGGATGTTCATTGGTAGGATTGATTTTGAAGCTGAAACTCTAATACTTTGGCCACCTGATGCGAAGATCTGACTGATTTGGAAAGACCCTGATGCTGGGAAAGACTGAGGGCAGGAGGAGAAGGGGATGACAGAGGATGAGATGGCTGGATGGCATCACTGACTCAATGGACATGGGTTTGGGTAAACTCCGGGGGTTGGTGATGGACGGGGAGGCCTGGCTGCTGCGGTTCGTGGGGTCGCAAAGAGTCGGACACGACTGAGCAACTGAACTGAACTGATCTGAACACTTAAACAAAAAAGGTCTGAAATGAATGTTTTGAGTGAATCTTCAGCTGACTAGGTGTTATACTTAAAACAAAGAAAGTGGGATATTAATATTTTGTGTTTAAAAGTAATTTATTGTCTTAGTAAAGGAAAGAACTTCTTTGCTCTGTCAGTGGATTCTGTAATTGTTGTTGTTCAGGTGCTAAGTCTTGTCCGACTCTTTTACAATCCCATGGACTGCAGCGTGCCAGGCTTCCCTGTGAAATAAAATATTCCCATAAAAGATTGTATTTTGTGATGATAGTAGTATTTCCTAAATGGCAACCCACTCCAGTCCTCTTGCCTGAAAAATCCCATGGACGGAGGAGCCTGGTAGTCTGTAGTCCATGGGGTCGCAAGAGTTAGACACGACTGAGCGACTTCACTTTCACTTTTCACTCTAATGCATTGGAGAAGGAAGTGGGAGCCCACTCCAGTGTTCTTGCCTGGAGGATCCCAGGGACAGAGGAGCCTAGTGGTCTGCTGTCTATGGGGTCGCACAGGGTCGGACACTACTGAAGCAACTTAGCAGCAGCAGTAGTATTTCCAATTATTAATTTAGAACCTTTCTTCCAAGTGAGTTAAAATTTGTTTGCAAAAATCTACATCTTTTTTCTTTATGTTTCATGAAAAATATGAATCATTCTAAAATGATACGGAATAATTCTTGTTAATATTCAAACAATATTAATTATTATCAATCACCTCTCTTAAGTGAATGGGCCCCAAAGCCAAACCAAAACACAAATTGATTTAAAGACAAAAAAAGTAGAGAATCAGAGGCCTTCTCTGGTGGTCCAGGGGTTAAAACTCCACCCTTCCAGTGCGGAGCAGCTTCAGCCCCAGGATGGGCACTGGGATCCTGCATGCTGAGTGACCAAAAATAAATAAATAGAATTAAGTGCTCTTGTTCACCAAAAAACACCATTAAAATAGTGAGAAGGCAATTCATTGAAGAAAAAAAGAAAATTTCTTATTAGCCAGTTAGTCAGTTCCTGTTTTCTAAACTCAGAAGTATTTGCTTCTATGTCACTCATTTTTAAAATTAGGTTTCTTTTCTGTTAACCTGTTTACTGACATTTTCTCCTGTGTAGTTTTAATATTTACGTTGATATGAGAACTTTGCTGTACCCATCCCAGTGTGCATTTCCTGAGACCTTTTAAATGAATATTTACCTAGTACAGTAATCCTGCTGTTGTTACAATAGATACTTAATAAATGCCTCAGTGAATATATTAAAAAAGACAACTAGAGGTAATGAAATGAAAATCTTTGGGATCGTGTGACCTATATATATACACACACATATACACATATATGTGTGTGTATATGTATATATTTAAAAGTAAGGGGTCACATTATTATACCTATGGCAGTGTTCACATCTTTTAAATTATTATACTTATTTCCACCATTAAAAGTATACTCATTTGCATAGCATTTATAATTTTCTATTTAAAAGTTATCAGTGTAAAAAAATTACAAAAGGAACATTTTGGTTGCTGTCTCCAGTCAATACATGTATACTTACTGATATAGAAATATATTGTATACTTACTGATATACAAAGTTATTTGTACTTACTGATACAGAAATATATTGTCTTTAGTTCAGTTCAGTTCAGTCGCTCAGTCGTGTCCGACTCTTTGCGACCCCATGAATCGCAGCACGCCAGGCCTCCCTGTCCATCACCAACTCCCAGAGTTCACTCAGACTCATGTCCATCGAGTCCGTGATGCCATCCAGCCATCTCATCCTCTGTCGTCCCCTTCTCCTCCTGCCCCCAATCCCTTCCAGCATCAGAGTCTTTTCCAGTGAGTCAACTCTTCGCATGAGGTGGCCAAAGTACTGGAGTTTCAGCCTTATCATCATTCCTTCCAAAGAAATCCCAGGGGTGATCTCCTTCAGAATGGACTGGTTGGATCTCCTCGCAGTCCAAGGGACTTTCAAGAGTCTTCTCCAACACCACAGTTCAAAAGCATCAATTCTTCGGCACTCAGCCTTCTTCACAGTCCAACTCTCACATCCATACATGACCACTGGAAAAACCATAGCCTTGACTAGACGGACCTTAGGATTTACAAAACAGTATGATGAGTATAATGTGCTTCTTATGCAGATATGTTTTCCATTCTTTTCATCCCTCTCCCACCTCATTCCCGTCTCTCTCTCTTTTTTTTCCTCTTTCTTTCTCTCGAGAAACTTATAATTAATATACATCAAAGGGTTGAATGGCTCTAGTCTGTGTTTCTATTTCAGCAAATATGGAATATTTAATCTTTCTATAGAGAATATGTAATACTTTATATAGTTTAAACTGCAGTTAAAATAATCACCACGTGGCCTTGGGAAAGTTACTCTTCAGAACTCAGTTGTGGACAAAATTAAAGTTCCAGGTTAGATGTTCCTTTTACCTTTAAAAGACTGAGTCTGTATTATAGCTTTCTAGCTTGCTATATTATAGCTTTATAGCTTTCTAACTTCTTAATAACTCTTCCTTAAGAAAATGATTTCAGTGTTATCTCAAATTTGGTTAATCTTCCTTCAAGGTATGTCAAATAAACAGATATATAGAGAAAATACTTTTTTCTCCCTCCTCTTCCCTTACCACCCTATAAGAAGCGTTTTTTATTGTGATGTTTTTACCCCTTACAGATGTCTCAGAAACTAATCACAGTTTAAGTAGTTTTAAAAATTTACCATGGATATTTATCTCCTGAGTATCTAGTATAGTTAAAAAGTTTTGGGTCTCCCTTACTATTCGATATGATATCTTAACATTCTGAATTTGTCTTCATGTCTGTCTGCATCATTTCATATGACACCTGAAATGTCGGAGGTGCTCATTAAATATTTGTTGAATAAGTGAATGCCTGTGTTTCAGTTGCTTTCATGACATTTACTCTTAAGACCTAACCTTTTCTTTTTCTGTTCTTTTCTCTCTCTTTCATTGTGCTATTTTGCCTTATAATTTAGAGGGTAGCTTGTAATTTAGCTGAGTGGCATGATAGCCATTTGCACTTTGTTCTAAGTTTTTATTAAAATAATATTAAGTTCAGTTCAGTCAGTTCAGTTCAGTCACTCAGTCGTGTCCGACTCTTTGCGACCTCATGAACCGCAGCACGCCAGGCCTCCCTGTCCATCACCAACTCCCGGAGTTCACTCAGACTCACATCCATCGAGTCAGTGATGCCATCCGGCCATCTCATCCTCTGTCATCCCCTTACAACTTACCTCGAAAAAGGTAAATTGAAATGCCCTTCAAATTAAATGGCTTCCCTGGTGGCTCAGAGGTTAAAGCATATGCCTGCAATGAGGGAGACCTGGGTTCGATCCCTGGGTCAGGAAGATCCTCTGAAGAAGGAAATGGCACCCACTCCAGTATTCTTGCCTGGAGAATCCCATGGACGGAGGAGCCTGGTGGGCTGCAGTCCATGGGGTCACAAAGAGTTGGACACGACTGAGTGACTTCACTTTCACTTTCAAATTAAACAGCAAAATCTGTGGAACTTCCATCCCTCTCTTCCTCTGTTCTAATTTAACGGTAGCTTTAATTTTCCCGTTTTAATTGTGTATCAGATTTTTAGATCCTTTCTTTAATGAATATCACTTTGAAATGTGAAAAAAATTTTAAATTAATACCCTTTTAATGAAAATAATAATCAAATAATATTGAGCTCTCTTTATCTCCTTAATGCTCTCTGTATTAAGGCAGGCAGGAAGAATTATATAGGATCAGAGACCTGCATTTTAATTGTGAGATGCCTCTTTCTTACACTGGTCTCTGAATTTGGAGAGCAAATCCAGCCAAATATCTGTTGCTACACTTCATGTTGCATGGAATGCTTTATAGCTCTACTGTCTTCTGTTTTTAGTATTCTTTATTCCTTTGTGAAATATGTATTTCTACTTAGTATCACTTTTCTTCTGCCTGAGGGATATCCTTTACCATTTTATCACCAGATCTGCTGGTGATGAATTCTTTCAGCTTTGTATATCTGAATAAGCCTTTGTTTCACCTTTGATTTTTTTAAAATATGTTTTCTCTGTGTATAGGATTCTAGATTGACAGGCTTTTTTTGTCCATTTAGAGCTTTTTCCAGATGTGTTTTCTCGTTTTAGTTTCTTGGGTGTGCATGAATATAAGAATGCCTACAGAGATGAGTTAAGACAATTAGGAATTGCTATAATATGAATAATAAATATTGTTTATTTTATGCTTAAATTTATAATATTTGATAAGCATTGTGAAATTTGTTGTAAAACAAGAGCTCAAAACCATTTGTATTAATTACCCTGTTCTTTACATTTTGAGAAAATGTCGTCTTGGCTTCGGGCTATAAATTATAGATTCTTTAGTCCAGAGCCTTTAGTCTAGTTGTTTTATGGTTATTCACATTTTTAATAAGGAACCAGTGACTATAATGCTTCAGTTCAGTTCAGTCACACAGTCGTGTCCGACTCTTTGTGACCCCATGAACTGCAGCATGCCAGGCCTCCCTATCCATTGCCCTCTCCTGGAGTCCACCCAAACCCATGTCCATAAAGTTGGTAATGCCATCCAACCATCTCATCCTCTGTCATCCCCTTCTCCTCCTGACCTCAATCTTTCCCAGCATCAGGGACTTTTCAAATGAGTCAGCTCTTCGCATCAGGTGGCCAAAGTATTGGAGTTTCAGCTTCAACATCAGTCCTTCCAATAAACACCCAAGACTGATCTCCTTTGGAATGCTCTGGTTGGATCTCCTTCAGTCCAAGGGACTCTCAAGAGTCTTCTAACACTACAGTTCAAAAGCATCAATTCTTCAGCACTCAGTGTTCTTGGAGAAGGAAATGGCAACCTACTCCAGTATTCTTGCCTGGAGAATCCCATGGACGGAGGAGCTTGGTGGGCTACAGTCCACGGGGTCGCAAAGAGTCGGACACAACTGAGTGACTTCACTTTCACTTTCACTTTCAGCGTTCTTCACAGTCCAACTCTCACAACCATACATGACTACTGGAAAAACCATAGCCTTGACCAGATGGACCTTTGTTGGCAAAGTAATGTCTCTGCTTTTCAATATGCTATCTAGGTTGGTCATAACTTTCCTTCCAAGGAGTACTCATCTTTTAACTTCATGACTGCACCATCTGCAGTGATTTTGGAGCGCAGAAAAATAAAGTCAGTCACTGTTTCCATTGTTTCCCCATCTATTTGCCATGAAGTGATGGGACCGGATGTCATGATCTTCGTTTTCTGAATGTTGAGCTTTAAGCCAACTTTTTCACTCTCCTCTTTCACTTTCATCAAGAGGCTCTTTAGTTCTTCTTCACTTTCTGCCAAAAGGGTGGTGTCATCTGCATATCTGAGGTTATTGATATTTCTCCCGGCAATCTTGATTCCAGCGTGTGCTTCCTCCAGCCCAGCTTCTAGAGCAAAACCGTTTATATTATTTCTAAGTCACTGTAAAATGCCATCATCACTTGTCAAATAAGCATGTGCTAATTTTAGAGAACATTTTAAAGTTATAAATGTAATACATGCTTATGGTTAAAAATTTGGAAAGTATAGAAAATGTAAAGAAGAAAATAAAAATCTCATGTTATCCCACCATGTAGAGTTGACCACTCTTCAAATCTTGCTGGTAAATTTCCTTCCAGAGTTTTTTCTGTGCGTATGCCTAGGTTTACTTTCTTATAGAATTAAGATCAATTGAATATATAGCTTTATGCATTTTCATACATTTTATTCATTGCCGGGAGCCAGCATGGGGAATCCCACCTATCGCAAAGGTCATGAGGAAGGGGCCTGACATGCAAAGGCGGGTCAGGCCTCTTGGGGCCCCCTGGAACTTCCCCAAACCAGAATCTGTCTGTCTTATTAGTTTATGACTTTCACCGACTCCTATGACATTAACAGGGGACTATCCCTGAACACCTTTCTCTGGAAAAAGTTAACTTAGAGCTCCAGCTAACAGTCTCCTGCATATAAAAGGAGTGTCTCAGCTCAGACCCGTCTGATGGCTCTCTAATTTGCCTGACAGGTTTACCTGGACTTATACAGCTAAGCATGTGATTGTTTACAGCCCCCCAACCGCGAGAGGCATGGGAAGCTTAAAATATCTTAAAAATATAGAGCCTTTTTAAAAAGAGCTAGAAAACCAAGATCATGTCATCCAGTCCCATCACTTCATGGGAAATAGATGGAGAAACAGTGGAAACTGTATCAGACTTAATTTTTTTGCACTCCAAAATCACTGCAGATGGTGACTGCAGCCATGAAATTAAAAGACACATACTCCTTGCAAGAAAAGTTACGACCAACCTAGATAGCATATTCAAAAGCAGAGACATTACTTTGCTGACTAAGGTCCGTCTAGTCAAGGCTATGGTTTTTCCAGTGGTCATGTATGGATGTGAGAGCTGGACTGTGAAGAAGGCTGAGCACCGAAGAATTGATGCTTTTGAACTGTGGTGTTGGAGAAGACTCTTGAGAGTCCCTTGGACTGCAAGGAAATCCAACCAGTCCGTTCTGAAGGAGATCACCCCTGGGATGTCTTTGGAAGGAATGATGTTAAAGCTGGAACTCCAGTACTTTGGCCACCTCATGTGAAGAGTTGACCTATTGGAAAAGACTTTGATGCTGGGAGGGATTGGGGGCAGGAGGAAAAGGGGACGACCGAGGATGAGATGGCTGGATGGCATCACGGACTCGATGGATATGAGTCTGAGTGAACTCTGGGAGTTGGTGATGGACAGGGAGGCCTGGCATGCTGCAATTCATGGGGTTGCAAAGAGTCGGACACGACTGAGCGACTGAACTGAACTGAACTGAAGAATTGTATTGGTGAAAGGTTTCATTGCTGAGTTAATGATTGCCTCCAGGCCTCCATATCCTTTATCTTTGAGGTACCTGGAGGACATTAATCAATGTAATTGGGATATAGAAAAAGGAATATAGTAGTTTTGATGTTAGCAATACTAGACTTTTTAATTAGTGAATTTTCTCTTTGTTATTAATTACTGTATTCCTCTTTCTTTGTTATAAATTGTTGTGTCCTTGCTATGTAAGAATGTAACCTTAGTTAGTGCTTTCTGAGAGTGGCACCAGACTTTAGTAAGAACAACACCCTTAGGGCAAATAAGTTTTCTGGTTGAGGGACCCTTATCAGAAAAGGGCCATAAAATGCTAATAGGCCTCCTGACCAGAAGATGATGTAAATCATCTAAGACCTGTGTATACAGCTAGGTATGCAGAGAGAAAGCCTGGTCTCGATAAGGGTCAGGGCTGCTGACCCTGCATGACTTTGTGTTATCCATTCATCTCTATCTACAACTTAAAGTATAAAAGCTTTCCTGGAAAATAAAGAGATGGACCAGTTTCTCGGAAATCTGGCTCCCCCTGTGTTTTCTTCTCACTCTGTTTTCTGGCTGATTCCCCTCTGGAGCATATAGGCTCGCCATGTATACTTATTTACCTGGGCTTCTGTGACCCAAGCGAGAGGGAGCCTAAGGTGGGGCACCCTCCGCTATTTACGAGGGTGCCTGTGGCCCTACATAGATGGTGTAAGTGCCTTGTTTCGGGGCTTTATTGGCTCTCTATGGAAACCAAGGAATACAGCCTCTTTTTCTCCTCTATTTTCTCTCCTCTCTCTCACTACAGTATTCTTCCCTAATCTCTCTTTATATCTCTAATTAAATAATTCTTCCCTAATCGCTGACTCCACCTCGCTTTGAATTACCCTGGATCCACCGGGGCTGGACCCCGGCAATTCATCAAGACAGTGTTTGTTGAGTGCTTACTATATGTCAGGCAGTGTGCTGTGTTCTTTATATTTTGTACCTTTTTCTATTTTTTAAATTTTTTAATTAGCCTCCAATTAAAATAAATAAATTTAAATTAAAAAATATTTTGTACCTTTTTAATCTCACTAGTAGCTTTGATTAAATACATGAAATTATTGTTATTTCTGTTTTACATATAAGAAAGCAATGACTCCTCTTATATAGTCATAGCAAGTAAGTGGCAGAGCCTAGCTGTGAACTTAGGATATCTTATTCCAGAGCCTGTGCTCAAATAGTATGTTATGTTATATCACATATTAAATACTTTTTCTACAACAGACTTTAAAGACGTATTATGCCATAGTATTATATATGTAAGTGAAAGTGAAGTCGCTCAATCGTGTCTGACTCTTTGTGACCCCATGGACTGTAGCCTGCCAGGCTCCTGTGTCCATGGGATTTTCCAAGCAAAAGTACTGAAGTGGGTTGCCATTTCCTTCTCCAGAGGATCTTCCCAATCGAGGGACTGATCCGGGTCTCCTGCATTGCAGGCAGACGCTTTACCGTCTGAGCCACCAGGGAAGTCCTTGTATATGTAAAGCATTTACATATTGCTGTTGTTTAGTCCCCAAGCTGTGTCTGACTCCTGCAACCCCCTTGGACTGTAGCCCATCAGGCTCCTCTGTCCATGAACTTTGCCAGACAAGAACACTGGAGTGGGTTACCATTACTTTTTCCAGGGGATCTTCCTGACCCAGGGATTGAACCCCAGTGTCCTGCATTGCAGGCAGATTCTTTACCACCTGCACCACGAGGAAAGTATTGTTTTACTAGTATATTATTTCAAGATGGTGATCAGGTTAGCATTTTTATGTAAAAGTCATTTTGAATATCTCTGATTATTTTTTGAAAGTACTTCCTTGAAGCAGAATTACTATGTCAAAGTGAACTGTGCTTTAAATGTTGCAGAAATGCGTTGCTAACCTGCCTTTAAGAAACATTGCTCAATATATGCTCCCCAGCAGTGTCACAGAGTAGGTTGTGGATGTGTGTGTGTGCTCTTAGTCATATCTGACTCTTTGTGACCCACGTGGACTTGTGCCTGCCAGGCTCCTCTGTCCATGGGATTCTCCAGGTGAGAATACTGCAGTGGGTTGCCATTTCCTACTCCAGGGGATCCTCCCGACCCAGGAATTGACCCCGCGTCTCGTGCATCTCCTGCGTTGGCAGGCAGGCTCTCAAGCGCTGTGCCACCTATCAAGCCCCTAGAGTAGTCTCCTGCACCCTCGTTAAGATTGAATATCGTGTTATAAAATTTTGAAGAATTTGATACTTTCTTGTTTTTAAGTTGTTTACTGGACAGTTATATTTCTTTCTTGTTCTACAAAGTATTTTCAGTGTGCTTTTTTTCCTGCTGCCTTTTTTACTACTGTGTTACCATCTGTTCTTCTAGTGCTAATTTCTACAAATAAGTAGTCCATGCCACTGATTCGACTTCTTAACTGTAGTGAACTTTCTCCTGTTTCCCCACTCTGATAACAAAAAGTGATCAAGTATAATAGACAGAATTAAAGTGAAACTTTAAACAACATAGTAAAATTCTATATTTAGTTTCTAGCCTTAATTTTCTATCAAATTTATTGCTTTAAAATTATTTACCTCCTTTTTGAGACATCCAAGTAACATTTCTTAGGCCTTATCTTAATCTTCTCAGTGTCGTTATAGTCATTCATTTCAATGAGATCCATGTCCATTTCCGTGATGTTTGTTTGTTTGTTTGTTTTTATTGGTGTGTGTGTTTGTGTGTGTGTGCATGTGTGTGTGTGAGAGAGAGAGAGGGAGAGGGAAAGAGACTTTCCAGGTTCTCCTTCAGTATAGATCCTCCTACTTTCACCCTGCATTGAAAGAATGTTTCTCTTCCAAGGGAGCATCTTGAACTCATTTTTGTATTCAAGCCATTTTTTAAATGGCTCTATATGAATTAGTCCCAAACTTGTATCCCAGTCTTGGTGCATGTAGAACTTACTCATTTATTTCACGTATGACTTATGATTATCTAATATTTATCATAAAATAAAGTGAATTTCTCTTTTCTTTGATCTGAACATGCTGTTTTCTATGTTTATTCTGTTTTTCATGGCTTTAGATATAAACTTCCTAGTCATATTTTGTTCTTTCATTTTGCCCATTAATATCTTACTTTCTTGTGTATATATATATATATATATATTGTCCCTCAGATTCTTTTTTCCACTGTTTTAATTTATTAACTAAAGGATAATTGCTTTACAGAATTTTGTTGTTTTCTGTGAAACCTCAACATGAATCAGCCATAGGTATATACATATCCCCTCCCTTTTGAACCTCCCTCCCATCTCCCTCACCATCACACCCCTCTAGGTTCATATGGAGCCCTTGCTTGAGTTTCCTGAGCCATACAGCAAATTCCCGTTGGCCATCTGTTTTACATGTGGTAATGTAAGTTTCCATGTTGCTGTTTCCATGCATCTCACCCTCTCCTCCCCTCTCCCCACCTGCATAAGTCTGTTCTCTATGTCTGTTTCTCCACTGTTGCCCTGTAAATAAATTCTCCAGTACCATTTTGGTAGATTCCACGTATGTTAGAATACGAAAGTTATCTTTCTCTTTCTGACTTATTTCACTTAGTTTGATAGGTTCTAGGTTCATCCACCTCATCAGAACTGACTCAAATGCATTTCATTGTATGGCTGAGCAACATTCCGTTCTGTATCTGCACCACTTCTTTATCCATTCTGTAGCTTCTCTATCCATTCGTCTGTCAATGGACGTCGAGGCTGCTTCGGTGCTCCAGCTATTGTCAGTAGTGCTGCAATGACAGATGGGATGCACGTGTCTCTTCCAATCTCGTTTCCTCAGGGTGTATGCCCAGGAGTGGGGTTGTGGGCTCGTATAGTGGTTTTATTCCTAGCTTTTTAAGGAATCTCCGTACCATCTTCCATAAAGGCTGTATCAATTTACATTCCCACCAGCAGTGCAAGAGCGTTCCTTTGCTCCAAATGCTCTCCAGCATTATTGTTTGTAGACTCTTTGATCATGGCCATTCTGATTTGTTGGAGGTGATATCTCATTGTAGTTTTGATTTGCATTTCTCTAATAATGAACGATGTTGAGCATCTTTTCATAAGTTTGATAGGCATCTGTATGTCTTCTTTGGAGAAATGTCTGTTTAAGTCTTTTTCCCACTTTTTGATTGAGTTGTATGTGTATTTTGGAAATTAATCCTTTGTCAGTTGTTTCATTTGCTATTATTTTCCTCCCATTCTGAGGGCTGTCTTTTCACCTGGCTTATAGTTTCCTCTGCTGTGCAAAAGCTTTTAAGTTTAATCAAGTCTCACTTGTTTACTTTTGTTTTTATTTCTATTACTGTAGGAGGTGAGTCATAGAGGATCTTGCTTTGATTTATGACATCAAATGTTTTGCCTATGTTTAAGAGTTTTATAGTTTCTGGTCTTGCATTTAGGTCTTTAATCCATTTTGAGTTTATCTTTGTGTATGGTGTTAGGAAGTTTTCGAATTTCATTCTTTTACATGCAGCTGTCCAGGTTTCCCAGCACCATTTCTTGAAGAGGCAATCTTTGCCCCATTGTATAATTCTTTCCTCTTTTGTCAAAAATAAGGTACCCATAGATGTATGGGTTTACTTCTGGGCTTTCCATCTTGTTCCGTTGGTCAATATTTCTGTTTTTTGGCAGTACCATACTGCCTTGATGACTGTAGCTTTGTAGTATAATCTGAAATCAGGAAGGTTGTTTCCTCCAGCTCCATTCTTCTTTCTCAGGACTGCTTAGGCTATTCAGGGTCTTTTGTGTTTCCATATGAATTGTGAAATTTTTTGTTCCAGTTCTGTGAAAATTGCCATTGGTAATTTGATAGGAATCTCACTGAATCTGTAGATTGTGTTTGGTAGTATCGTCATTTTCACAATATTGATTCTTCCTACCCAGGAACATGGGATATCTCTCCATCTGTTTCTGTTGGCTTTGATTTCTTTCATTAGTGTCTTATAGTTTTCTGTGTACAGTTCGTTTGTCTCCTGAGGTAAATTTATTCCTAGATATGTTAATGCATTTTCTTGGAATGGTGAATGGGATTGATTCCTTAATTTCTCTTTCTGATTTTTCATTGTTAGTATATAGAAATGCAAGTGATTTCTGTGCATTGATTTTTGTATCCTGCAACTTTGCTGTATTCACTGATTAGCTCTAGTAATTTTCTGATACTATCTTTAGGATTTTCTATGTACAGTATCATGTCATCTGGAAACAGTGAGAACTTTACTTCTTCTTCTCTGATCTGGATTCCTTTTCTTTCTTTTCCTTCTCTGATGGCTGTAGCTAGGACTTCTAGAACTATGTTGAATAATAGTGGTGAAAGTTGACACCCTTGTCTTGTTCCTGATCTCAGGTGGAATGCTTTCAGTTTTTCACCATTGAGAATAATGTTTGCTGTAAGCTTATCATATATGGCCTTTACTATGATGAGGTAGGTCCCTTCTATGCCCATTTTGTGAAGCATTTTAATCATAAATCGGTCCTGAATTTTGTCCAAGGCTTTTTCTGCATCTATTGAGATGGTCGTATGGTTTTTATCTTTCAATTTGTTAGTACAGTGTATCATATCGATTGTTTTTTGTACATTGAAGAATCCTTGCATCCCTGGAATAAACCCAGCTTGCTCATGGTGTATGAGCTTTTTGATGTGTTGCTGAATCCTGTTTGCTGAAATTCTGTTGAGGATTTTTGCATCTATGTTCATCAGTGACACGGCCTGTAGTTTTCTTTTTTGTGTGCTGTCTCTGTCTGGTTTTGGTATCGGGTGATGGTGGCCTCGTAGAATGAGTTTGGAAGTGTTCCTTCCTCTGCAATTTTTTGAAAGAGTTTTAGAAGGATAGGCATTAGCTGTTCTTTAAATGTTTGATAGAATTGTCCTGTGAAGCTACCTAGTCCTGGGCTTCTGTTTTTGGGGAGATGTTTGATCACAGCTTCAATTTCAGTGCTTCTAATTGGGTTGTTCATAATTTCTACTTCTTCCTGGTTCAGTCTGAACTTTTCTAAGAATCTGTCCATTTCTTCAGGTTACCCATTTTATCGTCATACAGCTGTTCATAATAGTCTTTTATAATCCTTTGTATTTCTGCATTGTCTGTTGTATCTTCTCCTTTTTCATTTCTAGTTTTGTTGATTTGATTCTTCTCTCCTTTTTGCTTGGAGGCCACAAAGCCACTTTCACTTTGAAACAGAATATCCATTTCTAACCTCTACCCTGACCTAGCCTCCCATCTTGCAAGCATGGTGAACATTAAGAATGAATAAGGAAGATGGATGACCTAAGCTATAGAGTCCAGACCTTGGTAGCAAACAACTCCATATTTACAAAACCAGAAAAGATGTCAGATATCCTCATTCTGATGTGTATTTTCAAAGAAACCCAATAAAAATCTTAGGAGTCTTCTTTTTTGTGGGAAAAAAAGAAGAAATTGACTAGCTGGTTCCAAAATGCATATAGAAACATAATGGACCTAGAATACCAATTCTGTAAAAGAATAAAGTTAGAGGACTGACCTTACCTGATTTTTCTCAAGACTTACTACAAAATTTCTATAACCAAGGCCATATGATATTGGTATAAAAATTGAAACAGATCAATGGAGTAGAATAGAAAGTAAGAATAGACTGAAACAGATATAGTCAGTTGACTTTCAATTAAAGTGCTATAATAATTCAGTGGTAAGTGTATAATCTTTTCTACAGATAGTGCTGTAAGGATTAGATATCCAATATTCTGTAATAACCTAAATGGGAAAATAATTTGAAAAATAATAGGTACATGTATATATGTGTATGGTTGAATCACCTTGCTGTACACCTGGAACTAATACAACATTGTTAATCCACTATACTCCAACATAAAATAAATTTTTTTTAAAAAGTAGATATCCATATGGAAAACAAAACAACTAAACCACACACCTTATCTTACACCATATACAGATTAACTCAAAATTATAGATCTAGGCATCAGAGTTCCATGAAAAACTAAGAGAATACATGGGTGAAAATATTTGTGTCCTACCATTAAGCAAAGATTTTTGAGACAGGACATAAAGCATGGACTTTTAAAGAAAAAAGTAAACTTTATTAAAATAAAAACTTTTGTTCTTTAAGAGGCATGGTTATGAAATGATGAAGGGAATCTATATAGACAAGAAGAAAATATTTGTTAAACATTCATGTGAGGATTTGCATCAAGGGTGTGAAGAAAACTTACAACTCAGTAACAAAAAACCCACAAATAAAAATAATTGTATTTCAAAAATACAAATGAAAGATTTGTGTAGTTGTTTCAAAGAAAATATATATGAATGTTCGATAGCATATGAATATTTGTTCAACATCATTAGTCCTTAGAGAATACAGATTAAAACTGTAGTGAGATACCATACCTACTAGAATGGCTGAAGTTGAGAATGCTGACAGTGTAAAATGTTAGCAAGGATATGGAGAAATGGAACACTCATTCATAGCTTGTGGGAACATAACATTTTACAGGCACTTAGGAAATAGTTTGGCAGTACTTTTGAACATATACTTAACCTTTCAAGCCAGCAGTTCTACTTGTTGATAATTTCCAACAAAAATGAAAATGTATTTCTACATAAAGTCTTGTATGGTAACTTTATTTATAATAGACAAAATTGAGGGGGAAAAAATGTCTGTCCTATACTTTACTCTGTATCTTCTGAATGAGAATTTTGCAAGAGGTGCAACTTGAGAAATTTTAAATTTTCAGAATGACTCCGTTGTCCCATTGCATTTAGGCAGTTTGAGAACCAGTGCCCTAGACGATCCTATCCAGTATGGTCAGGCCTCTGGCAGCTCATATTGTACTTCTGTGCAGATTTGAAAAACATAGCTTTCCCTCCTCCCTCCCCTTTAGGCACCTGTCAACTGCATGTAGAGATTTGCTTCTTCTGGACTTCATATAAATGGAATCATATAGCATGTGATCTTTTGTGACTGGCTTTTTTCACTAGTATAATGTTTCCAAGGTTTATTCATGTTGCAGCATCTATCACATTTCATTTCCAAATAATATTCCATTGAGTGCATATTTCATATTTTGTTTATTCTGGTACCAATTGAGGGATATTTGGGTTGTTTATACTTTTTGACTATTATGAATAATGTTGCTTTGAATATTCATATGCAAATTTTGTGTGAACACATTTTCATTTCTCTTGAGTATATAGTCAGGGGTGGAATTTCTGACTCATATGGTTACTCTGTGTTTAACGCTTTGGAAAACTACTGGATGGTTATAGTGTTACCTGTAATGTATGTGGATTACAGTGTCTCCACATCTCATGAAGACTTCTTGTTATTTTTTTTTGATTCAAGTATAGTTTGATTTATAATATATTAATTTTGGGTGTACAACACAGTGAATCAATATCTTTATAGATTATGCTCCATTTAAAGTTACCATCTGTCTTTTTCTTAATATATGTACTGGAGTGTCGTTGATTAACAGTGCTGTGTTAGTTTGGGGTACTATCTGTCTTTTGATCATAGTCATCTTAGTAACTGTGAAGAGATATCTTACTTTAGTTTTGATTTGTAGTCCCCTGATGACTAATGGTGTTGAGCACCTTTTATATATGCTTATTTGCCTTTTGTGAATCTTCTTTGGAGAAATGCCTATTCAGATCCTTTGCTCATTTTTTTAAGTTGAGCTATAATTGACATATAACATTATATTAGTATCTGATATATAACGTAATGATTTGATATTTACATACATTGTGAAATGATCACCTCAAGAAGTCTAGTTAACATCCCATCACCAGATGTTTTTCTTGTGATGAGGATGTTTAATATCTACTATCTTGACAACTTTCAAATATGCAATACAGTATTATTAACTGTAGTCACCACATTGTACATTATATCCCCATGACTTATTTTATAGCTGGAAGATTGTATCTTTTGACCCCCTTCTCCCTTTCTGCCCATCCCCAACCCCCATCTATGACAGTCATCTGTCTGTCTATATGAGCTGGTGGTTTTTGTTTGTTTTGTTTTGTTTTTTAGATTCCCCATGTAATTCTATGTCTGACTTACTTTTAAGTTGGATTGTCATTTTAATATTGGGTTGTAACTGTTCTTTATAATAGTCTAGTATCACCCCCATGTAAGATATATGATATATAAAAATTTTCTTCCAATCTGTGAATTATTGCAAATTAAAACAGTGAGAAATACTACTGGACACCTAGTCGACTGGCCAAAATCTAAAATATGTACAATGCTGATGAGAATGTGATGTAAAAGGAGCTTCCATTCATAATCTTCTGCTGTGATCATTTCAAGCTTTGTGCAGATTGCACATGACTTCTTAACCCTCTCATGACTTTAGTTTATCCGGTGTCCTTCTCATCCTTTACCCCTAAATGGAGGAGCATAAAAGCATTTTTCAAATACATGAAGGGCTATCATAGTAAAAAGAATTGACTCATTCTATGTAACTCTAGTAGTAGAAGATTACACTCTTTTTAAATTATCTTTTGAATAGTCCTTTAAAACTGAGAGAGTTTTGTCAAAATGCAGCACATTTTATGGTGTCTTTTTGGCCCCAGATGGTATAAACCAAGGCAAATAAAAATTACTTCTTTAAACCTTCATCAACTTGCTATACGCATTCAAGTTTTGATCATCATTATGTTCTTTCATATGCTAAAACAGGGTGATACATTTGGACTAGCCTGTTCTTTTCTTAAAATACAAAAATTCCTTCCATTACCTTATTTACACGATTTTATTTTTTCTTTCATTGTTGTTGTTGCCATAGTCTTAATTATCCATTTAAAATTTAACTTGTTGCCTACTTAACTGACTTCTAGTAACAGCCCTCACTGGTAGCTTGGAAGTTGGTAATAATCACCTGTCATACACAAACAATTTAGCAGACCACCAAACAGCATTTTCTGTAGCCACTATACTATACTATAAAATAGCCATTATACTATTTTTATATCTTCTTAATGTGCCACAATAAGCACATTCTTTAACACAAGGAGAGTTGTGTAGTTTAAAAGCATCATGGCCAAGATTTTAGAAATAACTAAGAATCTTGGAAATCATGTTTTAAGCTGGCACTCTATAAAACATCATTACTGTTGATGTAAAAGTTTGTTAGTATTATGATTCAGTTTAGTTAAACATATATATTTTTTTCTTTTTAAACTTTATGTAGGAATATTGTAATCTATCTGGTCAGTCTCAGAATTTTAGGAAGTTCAGATTAACTGGTCTCCTTATGAAAATATAAAGCCACACCTTTATAAAATCATGGAGAAAACTTTGTTGTTGTTATTCAGTTGCTAAATTGTGTCTGACTGTTTGTGACCCCATGGACTGTAGAACATTCCAGAGTTTGCTCAAGTTCATGTTCATTGAGTTGGTGATGCACCCTAACCGTCTTATCCTCTGCTGCCCTCTTCTCCTTTTGCCTTCAATCTTTCCCAGTATCATGGTCTTTTCCAATGTTACTTTAAACCAGAATTATTAAATTAGTCTTATTCATCCAAAGACTCACTTTTTCACTTTTATTACATGAACTTGGTCTCATATGAAAAAACTTCTAAGCTTCTAGCAGAATCTCCAAGAAGGATTTTTTTCTTAAATGTCTAGTACATTGAAACTCTCATTAGGTACTAGAAAAGAAAATTTATGAAAGTGATTACTATTCTCTATGAACCAATTAGATTATCACTCCTTTAATTTCAGAGGCTTTATAATCCAATTTATTAAGACCTTTCTAAGTTAGGAACATACTTTGTATTCACGTAGTGAGATCATGGCTTCTCTCAGTTACTACAGCACAGAGAACTTGTAGCTTCAGTTCTGCGACCTCAGGAACAAGTTAAGTAATCCAAGAACCACAAAAACGCACTGGTCAAGATTTCCAAGGGCTTTTTCCTTTCTAGGGTTCATGAAATTTTCTTTTAATGAAATGGTTTGAGCTCCCAAATAGACAAAAACCTTTGACAAAGATCTGGAGCTTGGAGACAAATTTTTGAATCAGTAAGAGTATCTTAAAAATAAAATATTTTGTCAACTCATTTTTTGCGAGTGGGAACATATTATCAGTAAAACTAATTGTGGGTAATTTTTTCCCTTTTCCCAAAGAATACAAGTCAATGACCAGATTGTGGAAGTGGACGGCATCAGCTTGGTGGGTGTCACACAGAATTTTGCTGCAACAGTTCTAAGAAACACCAAGGGCAATGTCAGGTATGTGACTTGAGTTATATGCAGTTTGATTACTTGATATTTTGTTGAATTTTAGTTGATATAATTACCAGAAGAATTTTATCTAAATACTAAAAACTTGTCTTTAGTTTAAAATTTTTCCTTCTTTATTGTATTAGTTCATGTAAGTTAAGACTAAAAATTATATTAATAATATTCTAGAAAGACATGAAGATATGAAATATATAGTATCAGTATAGTTAATTGCTGAGCTGTGTTAGTGTTTTTCATTGCTAATATAGCAATAATTTCAAGGAAGATAGAATTTCTCAGTAAATATGAAGTTAGGCCCCAGATCCCTTCAATAAAATCAGTTATGCAGTAAATTGAAATGATTATACATATATCCAGTGATACATGTTACTTAAGACAAGTAGGCGGAATGATTTAGGTTGATAAATGCATTTTTAAATCTCTTTCTTGTTTTAAAGAATGGCAAGGCTACTCTTTGATAAACTATAACTTTTCCAACTTAATAGGACAGACTATACATTATTTGGAACCTTATATTTATATCCAGCCCTGATGTCCTAAAATTTATAGTCTGGAAAACAAAGTAGTTTTGTGCCAACTAAAGTCAAGGTTTTAATAAATTTTAATTTTGGTCACAGGGTACTTATTTTTTAATGTAGTATTGCTTATGCCTTGTACTTTTCCATAAATCCTATAAAGAAGCACGTAAGGAGACATTATTTACTGTGTATAATTATGAGTGTATTTTAGTGTTATCTTCGAAATGAAACTGCCAAATATTTTGAAAATATTGATGAGTTAATATTTCTAAAAAGAGAGTAATATTAGTATTTTATTGCAGCATATTTTATGTTGCACAAGCATGGGTTTATATTTTATAATTTATATTTTTCAATTGGAAAACATCCTTTAATGATGTAGGGAATGTTAACCTAAATGACTTCTATTGGTGCTATGTCAATGATTCAAGAATACGCATCATCCTAAGAAAAGCATGTAAAATAATTAGAAAGAGTACAGGGAAAATTTGGAGCTGCATGGGTGGGTCCCTCAGTAAATGTGATTGTCTCTGCAGAATTGCTGTCTGTTCTTCAGACAGCGCTTTTCTGCCAGTGTAGAACTTGGTTTTGAAGCTGCTCATTATGTTTTCGCAGTGAATGTTAAAGTGAAATAAGTAAGAAATATGTTCAACTTACAGGAACATTTCTCAGTTGGAAAAAAGTTTGTAGTTACATAGATTCATAGCCACCCCTTTCTTTCCCTTCATAACTTTGTACTCACTTCAAGCCTTGTACAGATGGCAAATGGCTTCTTAATTGTCTCATGATTTCAGTCTTTCCCTTCTTTAATCTGTCTTCATCTTTACCTGTAATGGAAGAACATAAAAGCAGTTTTTAAGTAAAGGCCTATCATGGAAAAAGCAATTGGCTCATTCTACATAACTTGAGAGGTAGAACTAAGACTTGTGGAGAGAAATAATAATTCTTCCTTTGTTATGTCCCTCTTGTCTTAATTTTTTTTCTTCCAACAAGAAGCCATAACTTTATTAATAATAGAAACAATACAAATTTCCAGCCCAGCTTCAGTTACTCTTTTGAAACACCAAAAAAAGTCCTCTTTTCCGGTGGTTACATTGTTAATTCCATAACAGCATTTACGGTATCATTGCTATTGTTCTTCAGGGCTCCGACTGCCTTTGCTCTGGAAATGTTTGCTTGTGACATGACCAGTTCTATGTCCTTAACTTCCACACCGGTTTCATCAACCTCTCCTCTTGTACAGTTGGAGTCTGTATGTTTTCTTGAATGTTTGAGACAGCTTCACAATGGCAACCCACTCCAGTACTCTTGCCTGGAAAATCCCATGGGTGGAGGAGCCTGGTAGGCTGCAGTCCATGGGGTCGCTAAGAGTCAGACATGATTGAGTGACTTCACTTTCACTTTTCACTTTCATGCATTGGAGAAGGAAATGGCAACCCACTCCAGTGTTCTTGCCTGGAGAATCCCAGGGATGGGGGAGCCTGGTGGGCTGCCATCCATGGGGTCGCACAGAGTCGGACATGACTGAAGTGACTTAGCAACAGCAGCAGCAGCACGTTGAACTTGGAATTTCTCAGCAGCTGCTAATTGTGCTTGGTGAGATAAATCCTCCATCTTGGCTTTCCCCCAAATTATGTAGGTATCTAGGCTCTTGTATACATCTGCTTTTGTGATGACAAAAAGGAGATTGTTAGATTTCCAGATATTGACTCTATTAACCCCTGTAACCTCTTGAAGACCCAGTTTGGACATTGACGTCTGTGCCTTCTTTTCCCTTCTGCTCTGTTTTGCTTTACTGACCGGTTCTTCACCGATTTCATCCGCTGCTGCCAGCTGGGCCTGTTGTTTGGTTGCCTGTGTAGAATCCTATTCCTCAAGCTCTGGTACTGATTCATTACTATCAGTTTCTGTCCCAGACTCTGTCTCAGCCTAGGGCTGTGGTAACTCCTGTTCTTTAACAAGGATGGTTTCTGTGGCTCCACTGGGCATTTTGTTCGGGGCATGCGGGTGTTGATGTTTGGCAAAAACCAACACGACTCTGTAAAGCAATTATCGTTCAATTAAAAAATAAACTTATTTAAAAAATATGGGGACAAAAAGAGAACCCTTCTCCGCTTTAGAAAGCTTCAGTGGCCCTTCATTCTGTGCAGAATCTAAGGTCTTTTTAATAAAAAACCTTTCACCCCCCCCAGGCTTATCACTTGTGCTGCTCTGTGTTTAGTTGCTCAGCCATGTCCGACTCTTTGTGACCCCATCGGCTATAGCCCGCCAGGCTCCTCTGTCCATTGGGATTTTCCAGGCAAGAATACTGGAGTGGATTGCCATACTCTTCTCCAGGGGATCTTCCCAACCCAGGGATCGAACCTAGGTCTTCCACACTGTAGGCGGATTCTTTACCAGCTGAGCCACCGGGGACGCCTGTCTCAATGCCTGCCTCTCCCTATATTCGTGCTCTAGCATGGTATGACTAGAGTAGCCATCATCCTTCAGACATGGAGTATGGATTCTCTCTTCCATTCTTTCTGTTTAAAAGACTTATCTTGAAGACTGTATTTCAGCTCCTTTGCCCTCTAAGAAACCCTCCTTTCTCTCCCTGTTTCCTAGTGATCTCTTCTTCCTAGTAATATTCATCATTCATGCCACTTTTTTTACCTCAAGGTTACAGAACATGCTACATTAATTTTTTAAGGGCGTGTATTTAGTTTTCTCATTTAATTTGTAAAAATCTTAATATCAAAATGGAACCCTTAGCTTCCTTTATTCCCTC
The DNA here is from genome assembly GCF_042477335.2 of Ovis canadensis. Classification (NCBI taxonomy): domain Eukaryota; kingdom Metazoa; phylum Chordata; class Mammalia; order Artiodactyla; family Bovidae; genus Ovis; species Ovis canadensis. The sequence goes on from NC_091248.1 coordinate 26,831,636, forward strand.
AAATTATTTAACCCTAGGTTTAGATTGATGTTTAACTCAGGGTCTTAATTAATTGAATGTAAGTAAAAAGACTTTTCTGATTTTAACTTATTAGAAATAACACCTGAATCCTCTGAATTTATTTTAGTTGGTAGTTCTTTATAAGATATTAATACAAAAGTGAAAAGTGAAAGTGAAGTCACTCAGTCATGTCTGACTCTTTGCGACCCCATGGACTGTAGCCTACAAGGTTCCTCCATCCATGGAATTTTTCAGGCAAGAGTACTGGAGTGGGTTGCCATTTCCTTCTCCAGGAGATCTTCCTGACCCAGGGATGGAACCTGGGGCTCCTGCATTGCAAACAGACGCTTTTACGGTCTGAGCCACCAGGGAAACCAAAAATGGGATGCCAAAGTTAGACATATATTTTTAATGAACTTTTTTAAACTGAGGGTTTAAAGCATGTGTGGTTCTATATTTCTTATTTGTTGGGAGCTAGCTATCACATTTACTGTTTCCTAAAATTTACTTTTTGAAAAGGATATCTAAGAAATCACTAAATTAATTTGAATATTTCAAACTCCTAAGTACAGATCAGGAACGAAGGTATGAAACTCATGGCTGTGAGAGCCTGGAAGGAGAAAGACAAGAAACTAGTAGTGATAAGGAAGTTGAGGCCGAGATTTGGACATAATTATATTTTAAGCACTGAAGATTGATTTTGTAACTCATTTCCTGGAAATGCGTATGAAATTGGTGCCGTCATTTGGATATAAATCAAAATGACACAGTGAAATTCTGTTGACTTCACCCACAGTTACAGAGAATACTTTTATCTGAGCTTAGTCTAATTACTTTATTAAACTTGGAGTTGCTGTACCTGAGTTTATGAACTAATAAGTCCTAATGAAAGCCTCATAGAAGTACCATTTTTGACATATTAGAGAAATTATAACACAAATATTTTTAATATGATAAGTTCCAAGGGCATATATATATATATGTATATTTATCAGTCTTACATCATTTATATGAATTAAAGCCTATTAGGCCACTGTGAAGAAGTGGTTCAGTTCAAACCAGGCCATATTCCAGGAGGATTAGAAGCTCAGGGATGGCTCAGAGTATTGGAAGAACATTAGTATTTCCTCAGTTTTATTGATAGCATTTAAAACTAAGTAATCCTAATAAAATCATGGTGAGTACTATACTAATCATGTTAATACAGTTCAGTTAATTGCTCAGTCATGTCAGACTCTGAGACCCCATGAACCACAGCATGCTAGGCCTCCCTGCTGCTGCTGCTGCTGCTGCTGCTGCTAAGTCACTTCAGTTGTGTCCAACCCTGTGCGACCCCATGGATGGCAGCCCACAGGGCTACCCTGTCCCTGGGATTCTTCAGGCAAGAATACTGGAGTGGGTTGCCATTTCCTTCTCCAATGCATGAAAGTGAAAACAGAAAGTGAAGGCGCTCAGTCGTGTCCAACTCTTAATGACCCCATGGACTGCAGCCCACCCGGCTCCTCCGTCCATGGGATTTTCAAGGCAAGAGTACTGGAGTGGAGAGGTCTCCCTGTCCATCACCAACTACCGGAGTATACCCAAACTCATGTCCATTGAGTGGGTGATGCCATCCAACCATCTCATCCTCTGTAATCCCCTTCTCCTCCTGCCCTCAGTCTTTCCCAGCAATCAGGGTCTTTTCAAATGAGTCAGCTCTTCGCATCAGGTGACCAAAATATTGGACTCTCAGCTTCAACATCAGTCCTTCCAATGAACAGCCAGAACTGATCTCCTTTAGGATGGACTGGTTGGATCTCCTTGCAGTCCAAGGGACTCTCAAGAGTCTTCCCCAACACCACAGTTCAAAAGCATCAATTCTTCGGCCCTCAGCTTTCTTTATAGTGCAACTCTCACATCCATACATGACTACTGGAAAATCCATAGCCTTGACTAGATGGACCTTTGTTGGCAAAGTAATGTCTCTGCTTTTTAATATGTTGTCTAGGTTGGTCATAACTTTCCTTCCAAGGAGTATGCGTCTTTTAATTTCATGGCTGCAGTCACCATCTGTAGTGATTTTGGAGCCCAAAAAAATAAAGTCAGCCATGTTTCCACTGTTTCCCCATCTATTTCCCATGAAGTGATGAGACTGGATGCCATGATCTTAGTTTTCTAAATGTTGAGCTTTAAGTCAACTTTCTCACTCTCCTCTTTCATTTTCATCAAGAGGCTCTTTAGTTCTTCTTCACTTTCTGTCATAAGGGTGGTGTCATCTGCATATCTGAGGTTATTGGTATTTCTCCCAGCAATCTTGATTCCAGGTTGTGCTTCTTCCAGTCCAGCGTTTCTCATGATGTACTCTGCATATAAGTTAAATAAGCAGGGTGACAATATACAGCCGTGATGTACTCCTTTTCCTATTTGGAACCAGTCTGTTCTTCCATGTCCAGTTCTAAGTGTTGCTTCCTGACGTGCATACAGATTTCTCAAGAGGCAGGTCAGGTGGTCTTGTATTCCCATCTCTTTCAGAATTTTCCACAGTTTATTGTGATCCACACAGTCAAAGGCTTTGGCGTAATCAATAAAGCAGAAATAGATGTTTTTCTGGAACTCTTTTGCTTTTTTGATGACCCAGCAGATGTTGGCAATTTGATCTCTGGTTCCTCTGCCTTTTCTAAAACCAGCTTGAACATCTGGAAGTTCACGGTTCACGTATTGCTGAAGCCTGGCTTGGAGAATTTTGAGCATTACTTTACTAGCGTGTGAGATGAGCGCAATGGTGTGGTAGTTTGAGCATTCTTTGTCATTGCCTTTCTTTGGGATTGGAATGAAAACTGACCTTTTCCAGTCCTGTGGCCACTGCTGAGTTTTCCAAATTTGCTGGCATATTGAGTGCAGCACTTTCACAGCATCATCTTTCGGGATTTGAAATAGCTCAACTGGAACTTCATTGCCTCCACTAGCTTTGTTCATAGTTATGCTTTCTAAGGCCCACTTGACTTCACGTTCTAGGATGTCTGACTCTAGGTGAATGATCACACCATCATGATTATCTGGGTTGAAGATCTTTTTTGTATAGTTCTTCTGTGTATTTTTGCCACCTTTTCTTAATATCTTCTGCTTCTGTTAGGTCCATACCACTTCTGTCCTTTACTGAGCCCATCTTTGCCTGAAGTGTTCCCTTGGTATCTCTAATTTTCTTGAAGAGATCTCTAGTCTTTCCCATTCTATTGTTTTCCTCTATTTCTTTGCAGTGATCGCTGAGGAAGGCTTTCTTATCTCTCCTTGCTGTTCTTTGGAATTCTGTATTCAAATAGGTATATCTTTACTTTTCTTCTTTGCTTTTGGCTTCTCTTCTTTTCATAGCTATTTGTAAGGCCTCTTCAGACAGTCATTTTTCTTTTTTGCATTTGTTTTTCTTGGGGATGGTCTTGATCCCTGTCTGCTTTACACTCACGAACCTCCATCCATAGTTCATCTGTCTATCAGATCTAGTCCCTTAAATCTGTTTCTCCCTTCCACTGTATAATCATAAAGGATTTGATTTAGGTCAAGTCCGGGAGTTGGTTATGGACAGGGAGGCCTGGCGTGCTGTGGTTCATGGGGTCACAAAGAGTCAAACATGAGTGAGCGACTGAACTGACTGACCAACTGATACCTGAATGTTCTAGCGGTTTTCCCCACTTTCTTCAATTTAAGTCTGATTTTGGCCATAAGGAGTTCATGATTTGAGCAACAGTCAGCTCCCAGTCTTGTTTCTGCTGACTGTATAGAACTTCTCCATCTTTGGCTGCAAATAATATAATCAGTCTGAACTCAATGTTGGCCATCTGGTGATGTCCATTTGTAGAGCCTTTTCTTGTGTTGTTGGAAGAGGGTGTTTTCTATGTCCAGTGTGTTCTCTGACAAAACTCTATTTGCCTTTGCCCTGCTTCATTCTGAACTCCAAGGCCAAATTTCCCTGTTACTCCAGGTGTCTCTTGACTTCCTACTTTTGTATTTTAGTCCCCTATAATGAAAAGGACATCTTTTTTGTGTGTTAGTTCTAAAAGGTCTTATAGGTCTTCATAGAACCCTTCAACTTCAGCTTCTTCAGCGTTCCATAGACTTGGATTATGGTGATATTTAATGGTTTGCCTTGGAAACGAACAGAGATCATTCTGTCGTTTTTGAGATTGCATCCAATTACTGCATTTTGGACTCTTTTATTAACTGTGAAGGCTACGCCATTTCTTCTAAGGGATTCCTGCCCACAGTAGTAGATATAATGGTCATCTGAGTGAAATTCACCCATTCCAGTCCATTTTAGTTCACTGCTTCCTAGAATGTCGACTTTCTCTCTTGCCATCTCCTGTTTGACCACTTCCAATTTGCCTTGATTCATGGACCTAACATTCCAGGTTCCTATGCAGTATTGCTCTTTACAGCATCGGACCTTGCTTGTGTCACCAGTCACATCCACAACTGGGTGTTGTTTTTGCTTTGGCTCCATCCCTTCAATCTTTCTGGAGTTATTTCTCCACTGATGATGTTAATTTCTTTAAGTAATTGATTAGAGAATGGTCTTATAGGACTCAAATAGTTTATGTTCAGAAGTGACATAACACAACCACAGTAGGCTGAGAAAGATAAGCATTGAAGGAATGGGTATGGAGGAATCACACACAGTCTTCCTTTTCATCCGTCTACTGGATTTCACAGGACTTTTTGATCTCCAGATTTTAAACTACTGTGGGTACGGGCATGGTACCAAGAAGCCCAAAGGTAATGTGTGGTATGTGCTCTCGTATGGTTAAGGTTTCAGTTACCCCTAATCTGCAGATAAAAGGAAAATTACAGTGAAAATCTCAGTAGACTTTTTTGGAGAAATTAATATTTTTTACAAAGAACAAAGTTGAAGGACTTCTACTGTCTGAAAACTACACTAGTCAGAGTAGTCTGGTTTAAGCATAAGGATAAAAATATAGATTAATGGAACAGAATAGACAATTTCAATATAGACCTGCACAGACAGAACAATTGATTTTTGACAGATGTACCAAGGTAATTCAGTGGGGGAAATTGCAATCTTTTAAAAAAATAAATGGTGCTGGAACAATTGGATAACCACATGGAAAAAAATTACCTTCTTCCTATGGTGTGTACAAAAATTAACTCAAGATTGATCATAGGCCTTAGTGCAACAGTTGAAACCAAAAAGTTTCTAGAAAGCAGGCAAAAAGCTTTATGATCTTGGGTTAGTGAAAGATCTTTTAGCATGCAAAAGCAAGAAATATAAGGAAAAAAATGAGAAATGAAACTATCAAAGTTTAAAACATTTGTTTGAAAAATACTCTGCAGACTAACATTTCCAAAATAGTTATCTAATAAGAGAGTGTTAATTAGAAGATACGAAGAACTCTTGGTAATTCAATCAGAACATGTATGTGCATCCCTGATGGCTCAAAGAGTTAAGAATCCTGCTGCAATGCAGGGGCCCCGAGTTAGATCCCTGGGTCGGGAAGATCCTCTGGAGAAGGGAATGGCTACCCACTCCAGTATTCTTGCCTGGGAAGTCCCATGGACAGAGGAGCCTGGCCAGGTATAATCCATGGGGTCGCCAAAAGCTGGACACGACTGACTGACACTTTCAGTTTCAAGAACATATACAACCCTATTCAAAACCTACAGATCAATTAACAAGATAACTTCACCAAGGAAAGATAAAGCACCTGACATGCTGCTCAACTCTTAATCATTGGGAAAATGCAGATTAAATCCACAGTGAGATACAACTACATACTCACTAGAATGGCTGAAATTTAAAAGACCATACTACTGTGCACTGACGAGGATGTGGAGCAACTTTAACATCCATTCATTGTTGACAGGAATTCAGAATAACACAATCACTTTGCAGAACTGTTTAGCAAGTTCTTATAAAGTTAAACATACACTTGTACCAGCCAGCAGTTCTACTCCCAGCTATTTACTCAAGAGCAATAAAAACAAATACCTACCCAAAGGCTCACACTCGCACCTTCATAGGAGCTTCATTCCAAAAGCTCCAAACTGGAAAGAACTGAAATATCCTTTAACTGATAAATGGATTTACAAATTGTATTATATTCCATACACTGAAGTATTTCTTAGCTGTAGAAAGGAATGAATATATATTTGTTTATATATTAAATGAATGTATATGCCAAAATATTTAACACCATGTATGACTCTGAAAACTATTTATATTGAGTAAAAAGCGAGACACAAAAGGCTTTACACTGCCTGAATCCATTTAAAATGCACTGAAGAAAAAGGGAACATTTGTGAGGTGACAAAATGTACTCTGTTGTGCTTGTTATACAACTGTATACATATGTATCAAAATGTATCATACAATTTAAGGTTGGTAAATTTTGTTGTAAATAAATTTGACCTCAGTAAAACTGATTTTTTTAATGTGTGATAATAGAGTTAACTTTAAAAGTGCTATGCTAACTAATTATATTGAAGTGATGGTGATTTATAAAGGAGGATCATGTTTATTTAAGAAAGGCAGTCAATTTCATTAGCAATATGTACATTTTATTGTGCTTTATACTTTTATTTTAAAAATATTTTGTTATTGGGTTCTTACTAGAAAAATATATATATCTATATAAAATTCTTTATGTCTGGACTTTTTTCCTTATTCAAACATGGACTTGCAACATAACTTTTAGGAAATCAAGCTTTTGGGTCGATAGCTTTAACTGGGACTTGACTGTCTTATTTACTACTATGTGCCTGGCATAGTTGGTGTACCTATTGTTGCATGACATATTACTCCCCAATTTATCGACTGGGAACAACAAACTAATTATCTCATAGTCTCTGCGATCCACTTCCCAGCATTCCTGTGAGAGCCTCTCTACAGAGATCCATCACAGCATGGAAACTAGATTCCCCAGAGGGAGTGATCCAGGGAGTAGCCAAGATGCAGTCTTCATTTTTCATTTTGCTGAAGTGGCGTCCCATCAGTTCCGTATTTCATGTGACGAAAGTAGCCCAGCAAGTGCTCCCCACACTCAAGGCGAGAGAACCCCACAGGACAAGAGTGTGAGAGTACAGAGAGCACTCGAATCCAGCTGAGAGGCTGCCTGTTATGTGTGGTCAGTGACTAGCTGGACAGAACTAGTTGTGCAGATGGATGGATAGGCAGACAGATGAATGTTATTCCGTAATATGTGTTGATGTTGCATACCCTCCCTTAAGAAGAACCCTAAAGACCTTGAGACATTTTAAGAAAGACTGACCTTTGGATGGTGAGAGGTCTAAATATTTTTCCTTCTATATATGAAAGATTCTAAAAACTTTTGCCTAAAAAACAGAAAACGTTTGAAAGACGTGGTAACAATTGTAAAGCATTTGAAAGAATGAACTCTGGAACGTGGATTGCATGTGTGCTGGGTAGCTTCAGCCATGTCTGACTCTTTGCAACCCTATGAACTCTAACCTGCCAGGCTCTCTGTCCAAGGGCTTCTCTAGGCAAGAATACTGGAGTGGGTTGCCGTGCCCTCCTCCAGGGGATCTTCTCCACCCAGGGATCACACCTATGTATCTTATGTCTCTTGCATTGGCAAGTGGGGGTCTTTATCACTAGTACCACCTGGGAAGCCCAGAACGCAGATTAGCTGGTGTTTTTAACTCCAGACAGGCTTCTTTGTGCTGAAAGGAAGCTGTTATAGGAAAGTGATGCTATAGTAGAAATTGTGCTTCTGTATGAGAAATTTCTAATAAATTGAATGTTTGCTTGTCAGCACCATTCACATTAAATTTTAAATGCTTTCTGGCAAGTACCTGCTACTTATCCTCAATCACTAGGCATTCATCATGCTTTTATCTCCAGTGAATGTATTTAACTACTTTTTGACATTAAGCCTTAACACACTTCTGAAGGTTAGGATTTTATAGAAACTGTAGTCACAGACAATAGAAAACAAATTAATCTGAGATTCTTAAATATTCCTCTGTCCTTGTTGTAAGAGGTTAAAATATTCAAAAGAAAATATAAGTGAATGATAAGTGAGCTTTTTATAGACATGCTCATGTTTATTTTGGGTTCTCTCTTGGGCATGTAATTTCTAAATATGAAAGCTTTAAAAAATACTTTTTACTTAATATCATTGTGTATTTGAGATTTCCACTTGAAATGCATTGAATATTGAAATGTTTTCAATTCATTAACATCACTTTGGTAAGAATGTTTGTTTCCATGATAGCCCAAGGGGAAATGGAGAGTTTCCCTTTTGTAAAGAGCCTTGGTTTTGTGGTGGAGTGTCATCAATAATGGAGGGCAGTGAGAGCACTGTCCTGTTCATGGTCACGTCACGTCAGGGAAATTGTGAGTTACTGCAGCTTTTGTATTTGCCTTACTTGTAAGACCATGCCCTTTCCCTCAGATAAGGGGAGCAGCCACTCTAAAGTTGGGACCATGGATAGTAAAATTTTACACTTGTATATGTGAAAATGGGCTTCCTTGCTGGCTCAGATGGTTAAGAATCTGCCTGCAATGCAGGAAACCCAGGTTCGGTCCCCGGGTTGGGAAGATCCCCTGGAGAAGGGAATGGCAACCCACTCCAGTGTTCTTTCTTGGAGCAGTCCATGGACAGAGGAGCCTGGTGGGCTGTAGTCCATGGGGTCACAAAGAGTTGGATACAACTGAGAGACTAACATTTTCATACATAAAAATAGTCAGCAACTGCAGATAGAATATTAAAGACAGTAGGGATTTCAGGAAACTACTTAAAGGAGACTTTGGCTTAATGAGACATTTTGTGATGTCACTATATACAAATTAACATTAAAAAATTCTTTTTAATATTTGTGTGTGTAAATTTTAAACCTGAGCCACGATTCCTGCCCTGCAAATAGGTTCATCTGTATCATTTTTTATTAATAGATTCTATATATGTGCATTAATATATGCTGTTTTTTCTCTTTCTGACTAACTTCACTCTATATAACAGAGTTATAGTTATAGACTGTATATATGTAGTCCAGGTTCATCCTTTTCCCTCTTCATGGCTGACCAGTGATCTAGAGGGGTGGGAGGGAGGCTCAAGATGTTATATGGTAGAAACCGACACACCATTGTGAAGCAGTTATCCTCCAATTAAAAGTTTTAAAAATGTTTACCACCCCCCCCCCCCGCAAAAAACTTGAGGCATCAGAGCTAATTATTAAACAGAGAAATGTCATTTCTTGAAAGGATGTAGCATTTAAAAAAATATGTCCTTGACATAGGTTAATGTTAGGGTTAGGCAATGTTTTTTAAATAATTCAACTACTTCTTTTGATGTTGAACTATAGTGTAAATAAAGTTCTATATAATCAGAATTGAGTTAGATAGGAAATTAATTTCTAGGAACTAATGCTTACAATTAAGTTAAATTTTTCAAATATGGCTTTTAATAGCAAAGATTTTATAGCTGAATATAAAATTTTTTAAATGTAAGTATATAGTATATTAATCTAGATCCAATATAGAAAGGAAAATATGTAACAATCTGCAAGTATAAGTAAGAGGTAAAAGCTTGGATGTGCAGGACTTCTGAATACAGTCAGCAAATTTTAGTGAAGGGGGCTGGGTATACTTTTGCCATCACTTGCTCAGTAGAATTAAGCCAAATATTTGAAAAGTTATGAACTTCATACTTTAAAATGTCGTCAAATGTAAAACAAGTGAGTTTTTACCAAAATGTTAAAAGAACCATGTGATTTTGTGATCCAAAGCTCAAGTAAAATGATAGCTGGTCTTATGCATCTATTTTTTATTTTGCTTTTTAAAGATAATACAGATTTTGGTCTGCATATAATAAATATTTTTTGAAGAATATTTGAATGAAAGAATTGATTTTATAAGAACTAATAACTGTATCCTGGTTTGTTGTTGTTCATTTGCTAAGTCATATCCGACTCTTTGCAACCCCGTAGACTGCAGGATGCCAGGCTCCTCTGTCCTCATCTTTCTCCTGGAGTTTGCTCAGATTCATGTCCATTGAGGTGGTGATACAATCCAACTATCACATCCTCTGCCACTGTCTTATCCTTTTGCCTTCAATCTTTCCCAGCATCAGGGTCTTTTCCAGTGAGTTGGCTGTTCGCATCAGGTGGCCCAAGTTTTGGGAGCTTCAGCTTCAGCATCAGTCCTTCCAATGAATATTTAGGGTTGCTTTCCTTTAGGATTGACTGGTTTGATCTCCTTACTGTCCATGAGACTCTGAAGAGTCTTCTACTGCACCACAGTTTGAAGGCATCAATTCTTTGGTGCTCAGCCTTCTTTATGGTCCAATTCTCACATCCCAGTTTAGCTTTTCCTTTTTCGATTAGCTTAATTCCACAATTATAATTTAAATTTTTTGATGTCATAATAAGAGCCATATTTGACTAACATATTACTTCTATGAGAATAGCTTATGTCTGAAAAAGAGAACACTCATAAATCATCAAATCATCATCTTTCAACATAACCTTCTCACATCATTCACAGGAAACATGTAGGATCTTTATAACTATAATTCAGCAAATTGTAAATAGAATTTTATAGTTGTTTTGTTTTTGTTTGACAGCTCACCGGAAAATTCAATAAACAAATCAAATGAGTTCTTTATAATCTCATCATCTAAACTCCATAGGACAGTACATGGACATTACTGTCTCTGATTATAGATGGAAAGAATAGGAAAAACTGATTTATCTCCCTTTCTTATTTTATGTCAGCCTCGAAGGGGAGAGGGGGCAGTTCTTTGTGAAATAATTCATGTTGTAACATTACACTTGTTTTAAACACTAGAAACAAGCTTTGCTAAAAACATAAACCCTAGTAATAGATTTTGTTTTTAATATTGCAATTGTTTGTCAGTCATAAGCTTAGAAAATACCTAATTTTTAATTTAAATGTCACATTACAGAGTTTTCTTTTTACCTCATTCTTTATATCTGAATTGCAAACAATCACATCATTCCTTATTGAAGCAAGGAAAACAATTAGAAAGTAACAAGAAAAACATTTTTCTCTTAAATTTAACTTTATGAACAGGATGATCTGATAGTATGAGTTATCATTTCAGTCAGGGATAATGTCTAAAATATAAATAATAATTCCACAAAAATGTCAGTTAATTTGGTCACATGTATTTCAAGAATCTGATGGTTGCTGGCAATCATTTTTGATGATTTTTAAAATTCCATATAAAGTGATTATATAAGCCATACTTTCCTGTTTCAATCACAGCTCAGATTAAGGTTTTCAGAGCACAATTCAGTGCAGTGTTTCATCATTTTTCCTGTGGTTGGTTTAGGAAAACCTCTCTTTCAAAATTAGTGAGCGCAAATAAGTAATTTAGATAGTGTGTACATATTATATTTTGAAATGCATTCAATCCCATATAGAAATGTATAGATTACCTAGATAAAGGCAACATAAAACATTTATTAAATACTCTCTAGGTACCAGGTAGTTAGTAAAGCTTTTTATATGGATTATATAATATTTGTTTGTTAATGTTACATTTATTGTACATATTTGGAAATTAAGGATTTAGAAATACTGATACACTCAAGGTCACTAAGTCAATAAGTCATGTTTATGGTTTAGTGTATTTGTTCTATCAAAACCAGTCTTTTCTTTTGTATACACTTTCAGTCTAAGTTAAACTGTCACAGTGTGTCCATACTCTCAATCTATACTTGAATAATAACCTTACTTTAAATTTTATGTTTTCTACTAATTTCTCTGCTAGGTTATACACGTACAATAGGACACATTTATAAAGACAGTTTTAAAATGGGCCAAATGTTTAGAATATATAGAAAGGTAATTTGAATGTTACCCATTTTCCAAATAGAAAGTTTTATTAGTCTTATCGTAATAATGGGCTTCCCAGGTAGTGCTCGTGGTAAAGTTTATCTGCCTGCCAGTGCAGAAGACATAAAAGACACTGGTTTGACCGCTGAATTGGAAAGATCTCCTGGAGGAGGGCATGGCAGCCCATTCCAGTATGCTTGCCTAGAAAATCCTATGGACAGAGGAGCCTGGTGGGCTACAGTCCATGGGGTTGCAAAGAGTCACACGCGACTGAAGCAACTTCAGTTCAGTTCAATTCAGTCACTCAGTCGTGTCTGACTCTTTGCGACCCCATGAACTACAGCACGCCAGGCCTCCCTGTCCATCACCAACTCCCAGAGGTCACTCAGACTCATGTCTGTCGAGTCCGTGATGCCATCCAGCCATCTCATCCTCTGTTGTCCCCTTCTCCTCCTGCCCCCAATCCCTCCCAGCATCAGAGTCTATTCCAATGAGTCAACTCTTCGCATCAGGTGGCCAAAGTACTGGAGTTTCAGCTTTAGTATCATTCCTTCCAAAGAAATCCCAGGGGTGATCTCCTTCAGAATGGACTGGTTGGATCTCCTTGCAGTCCAAGGGGACTCTCAAGAGTCTTCTCCAACACCACAGTTCAAAAACATCAGTTCTTCGGCACTCAGCCTTCTTTACAGTCAAACTCTCATATCCATACATGACCACTGGAAAAACCATAGCCTTGACTAGACGGACCTTAGTCAGCAAAGTAATGTCTCTGCTTTTGAATATACTATTTAGGTTGGTCATAACTTTTCTTCCAAGGAGTATGCATCTTTTTTTTTTTTTTTTTACTTTATTTTGCTTTACAATACTGTATTGGTTTTGCCATACATTGACATGAATCAGCCACAGGTGTACATGCGTTCCTAATCCTGAAACCCCCTCCCAGCACCCTCCCCATATCATTTCTCTGGATCATCCCCGTGCACCAGCCCCAAGCCTCCTGTATCCTGTATCGAACATAGACTGGCGATTCGTTTCTTACATGATAGTATACATGTTTCAATGCCATTCTCCCAAATTATCCCACCCTCTCCCTCTCCCACAGGGTCCAAAAGTCCATTCTAAATATCTGTGTCTCTTTCGCTGTCTCTCATATAGGGTTATCATTACCATCTTTCTAAATTCCATATATGTGTGTTAGTATACTGTGTTGGTGTTTTTCTTTCTGGCTTACTTCACTCTGTATAATAAGCTCCAGTTTTATCCACCTCATTAGAACTGATTCAAATGTATTCTTTTTAATGGCTGAGTAATACTCCGTTGTGTATATGTACCACAGCTTTCTTATCCATTCATCTGCTGATGGACATCTAGGTTGTTTCCATGTCCTGGCTATTATAAACAGTGCTGCGATGAACATTGGGGTACACGTGTCTCTTTCAATTCTGGTTTCCTCAGTGTGTATGCCCAGCAGTGGGATTGCTGGGTCATAAGGCAGTTCTATTTGCAATTTTTTAAGGAATCTCCACACTGTTCTCCATAGTGGCTATACTAGTTTGTATTCCCACCAACAGTGTAAGAGGGTTCCCTTTTCTCCACATCCTCTCCAGCACTTATTGCTTGTAGACTTTTGGATTGCTGCCATTCTGACTGGTGTGAAATGGTACCTCATTGTGGTTTTGATTTGCATTTCTCTGATAATGAGTGATGTTGACCATCTTTTGATATGTTTGTTAGCTATCTGTATGTCTTCTTTGGAGAAATGTCTATTTAGTTCTTTGGCCCATTTTTTGATTGGGTTGTTTATTTTTCTGGAGTTGAGCTGCATAAGTTGCTTGTATATTTTTGAGATTAGTTGTTTGTCAGTTGCTTCATTTGCTATTATTTTCTCCCATTCTGAAGGCTGTCTTTTCACCTTGCTTGCAATCACCATCTGCAGTAATTTTGGAGCCCCCAAAAATAAAATCTGACACTGTTTCCACTGTTTCCCCATCTATTTCCCATGAAGTGATTGGGACCGGATGCCATGATCTTCATTTTCTGAATGTTGAGCTTTAAGCCAACTTTTTCACTCTCTTCTTTCACTTTCATTTCTACCATAAGGGTGGTGTCATCTGCATATCTGAGGTTATTGATATTTCTCCTGGCAATCTTGATTCCAGCTTGTGTTTCTTCCAGTCCAGCATTTCTCATGATGTACTCTGCATATAAGTTAAACAAGCAGGGTGACAATATACAGCCTTGACGGACTCTTTTTCCTATTTGGAACCAGTCTGTTGTTCCATGTCCAGTTCTAACTGTTGCTTCCTGACCTGCATACAGGTTTCTCAAGAGGCAGGTCAGGTGATCTTGTATTCCCATCTCTTTCAGAATTTTCCACAGTTTATTGTGATCCACACAGTCAAAGGCTTTGGCATAGTCAATAAAGCAGAAATAGATGTTTTTCTGGAACTCTCTTGCTTTTTCGATCTAGCAGATGTTGGCAATTTGATCTCTGGTTCCTCTGCCTTTTCTAAAACCAGCTTGAACATCAGGAAGTTCATAGTTCTCATATTGCTGAAGCCTGACTTAGAGAATTTTGAGCATTACTTTGATAACCTGTGAAATGAATGCAATTGTGTGGTAGTTTGAGCATTCTTTGGCATTGCCTTTCTTTGGAGTTTGAATGAAAACTGACCTTTTCCAGTCCTGTGACCACTGCTGAGTTTTCCAAATTTGCTGGCATATTGAGTGCAGCACTTTCATAGCATCATCTTTCATGATTTGAAACAGCTCAACTGGAATTCCTTCACCTCCACTAGCTTTGTTCATAGTGATGCTTTCTAAGGCCCACTTGACTTCACATTCCAGGATGTCTGGCTCTAGATTAGTGATCACACCATCATGGTTATCTGGGTCGTGAAGATTTTTTTTGTACAGTTCTTCTGTATATTCTTGGCACCTCTTCTTAACATCTTCTGCTTCTGTTAGGTCCAGAGCATTTCTGTCCTTTATCGAGCCCAGCTTTGCATGAAATGTTCCCTTGGTATCTCTAATTTTCTGGAAGAGATCTCTAGTCTTTCCCATTCTGTTCTTTTCCTCTATTTCTTTGCATTGATCACTGAAGAAGGCTTTCTTATCTCTTCTTGCTATTCTCTGGAACTCTGCATTCAGATGCTCATATCTTTCCTTTTCTTCTTTGCTTTTCACTTCTCTTCTTTTCACAGCTGTTTGTAAGGCCTCCCCAGACAGCCATTTTGCTTTTTTACATTTCTTTTCCATGGGGATGGTCTTGATCCCTGTCTCCTGTACAATGTCATGAACCTCATTCCATAGTTCATCAGGCACTCTATCTATCAGATCTAGGCCCTTAAATCTATTTCTCACTTCCACTGTATAATCATAAGGGATTTGATTTAGGTCATACCTGAATGGTCTAGCGGTTTTCCCTACTTTCTTCAATTTGAGTCTGTCATTATAATAGTGCCTTAAAGACTTTTCATGTCTATACCACATTTTATTCTTATGTCACTCTGTTAGACATGTGAGGTAGATACTAATTTTCACATGAGGGAAATAAGGCATAGAGAATAGCTTAGTTTCAATTCTGTGTGCTTTCCCTTGGGACCACACTTATCATGATGATATTCTATTATTATAAATCTGTACTGTAAATTATACCATATTATAAGATGTTACAGATGTGACTAACTGGGGACTATAACGTGACCCAAATTTGCTGCCTGAATTAAGATATCTATCTATCTATTTATCTATATATAAAATTCAACATAAAATTTTTAAGTAAATGCAGATAGATCAGTGAACTGGAAGACAGAGTAATGTATATCACGTAGATTGAGCAGAAAAAAGAATTTAAGAGACCTCTGGGACGACATCAATCATATAGGCGCCCAGATGGAGAAGAGAGAAAGGGGCAGAGAATTTACTTGAAAAAATAAAAGCTGAAAACATCCATAACCTTGGAAAGGAACAGACACCCAGATCCAGGGAGTACAGCATGTCCAAACAAGATGAACCCAAAGAGACCCACACCAAGACAGATTATAATATTTAGAAGGGCATAAATTAAAGGCACAGAATCTTAAAAGCAACAGAGAAAGTCAACAAGTTACATATAAGTGAACTCCTTTATAAACTGTTAGCTTACTTTTCAGCAGAAACTTTTTAGGCAGAAGTGAGTGGTGCCATATATATAAAGTGATGAAAAGAGAAAACCTACAACCAAGAATACTCAGGAAGGTTATTACTCAGATTTGAAGGGGAAATAGAATTTTATAGATAAGCAAAAGCTGAAAATTTTCAAACTGCTAAATCGGCTTTAAAAGAAATGTTAAAAAGACTTCTCTAAGGAGAAAAGACAAAAATAGAAACACAACTTGAAACATGTAAATTAGAAAAGAAACAGGCAGACACACAGTAAAAGTAGTATCAGCCATGTATAAAGTTAGTAGTGGAGTTAAAAGTCAGAAGTAAAAGCATCAACATCTACAATAACTAAGGGACACAAAACCCAAAAAAGATGTAAAATATGTTAACAAGAAAGTTAAATGTGATTTGGAGGAGTGAAAATGCAGGGTTGTTAGAATATAGTTGAACTTGAGATCACTAACTAATAATAAACACGTATGCATTGGTGTTAAAGATGAACCTCCTGGTAATCGCAAGTCAGAAACCTGTAATAGATACACACACATGCAAGAAAAGAGAAAGGAATCCGGACGTAATATTGAAGACAGTTGTCAAATCACAAGGAAAGAGAGTAAAAGAAGAAACAAAAAGAACTACAAAACCCCCAAAACAGTAAACACAGTGAAATAAGCACATACCTATCAACAGTTACTTGAAATGTGAATGGATTAAATGGTCCAATCAAAATATAGAGAGAGGCTGAATGGAGTAAAAAGAAGGCCCATAGGTATGCTGCCTGGATGAGAGTCATTTCAGATCTAAAGACACACAGAGACTGAAAACAAAGGGCGGGAAAGAGGTTTTACATGCAAATGGAAACAAAAAGAAAGCTGGGCAGTACTTAGATAAGATAGACTTTGTGAAAACAAAGACTGCAGTAAGAGATAAAGAAGGACATCACTTAATGATAAAGGGATCAAACAAGAAAATTAACAATTGTAAATATGTGTATACCCAACATAGGAGGACCTAAATGCATACAGCTCATGTTAACAGACACAAGGGGAGAGACTGAGAGTGACACGATAATAGTAGGGGACTTTAACAGGCCACTTGTATCAACAGGCAGATCTTGTAGACAGAAAATCAATATGGAGACACTGCGCCTAAATGACAGATTAGACCACGTGGATTTCATAAGTCTCATGAAATTTAAGAAGATTGAAATCACATCAAATATCTTATTCTACAACAGTGCTAATGAGACCATTGCTATAAGGAGGAAGAAAACCTGCAAAAAACACAAACGTGCAAGCTAAACAGTATGCTACTAAACAACCAACGGGTTACTGAAGGAATCAACGAAGGAATTGAAACACTGTTGGAGACAAATAAAAATGGAAACACGATGATCGGTATCTATGGAACATAATAAAAGCAGTTCTAAGAGGAAAGTTTACAGTGATACCAGATTACTTCAGAAGACAGAAAAAAATCTCAAATAAATAATCAAACCATATACCTAAAGGAACTAGAAAAGGAGGGACAAGCAAAACTTGAAATTAGTAGAAGAAAAGAAATCATAAAAATCAGAGAAAAAGTAAATGAAATACAGGCTTAAAGAAAGAAAAGATCAATGAAACTAAGACCTGGTTCTTAACAAGACAAACAAAGTTGGTAAACCTTAGCCAGACTCATCATGGGCCTAAATAAAATCAATAGTAAAAAAGAAGTTAAAACTGACACCATTGAAATGCAAAGAAACATAAGAAATTACTATGAACTGTTACATACCTTCTAGGTTGTAAAAGACAACCTAGAAGAAATGAATAAATTCTTAGAAATATACAGTTCCAAAGATTGATTGAGGAAGAAACAGGAAATATGAACAAACTGATTACCAGTAATGACACTGAATCACTAATTTAAAAATCCACCCCCCCACCCAAATAAAAGTCCAGGACTAAATGGCCTCACCAGTGAGTTCTACCAAACATTTAAAGGATAACTGAAATTGTCCTTCTCAAGCTGCTTCAAAAATATGAAGGGAAAGGAGTGCGTCTGAGCTCATTCTATGAAGTCAACATCACCCTGATACTAAAACCAGATGGAATTACTACACAAAAAAGAGAGTCCAGGTCAAAATCACTGATAAAGCTAGATGTAACAATTTTCAACAAAATATAAGCAAACTGAATTCAACAGTACATTAAAAGGAATATATAATAACATGATCAGGTGGAATTTATCCCAATGGTGCAAGTATAGTGTGGTATCCAAAAATCAATCAATGTCATAACATTAGCAAATTGAAAAAAATTTTATTCTCTCAATAGATGTAGAAAAACTTTTAGCAAAATTCAACATGCATTTATGATAAACAATAGAGAGGAAACTTAGCACAACATAATAAGAGACATATATGACAGCCAACGTCATACCCAATGGTGAAAAGCTGAAAGAATTTCTGCTAGGATCAGGATCAAAACAAGGATGCCAATTATTGCCACTTTATTTAATATAGTATTGTAAGTCCTAGCCACAGCAGTCAAATAAGAAAAATAGATAGAAGGAATCCAAATTGAAGCGGAAGAATTAAAACTATCATTGTTTGTGATGACCTGATTCTGTATAGTAGGAGGAGGAGGAGTAGAGTAGTAGTGTTAGTCGCTCAGTTGTGTCCAACTCTTTGTGATGCAGTGGACTGTAGCCTGCCAGGCTCATCTGTCCATGGAGTGCTCCAGGCAAGAATACTGAAGTGGATTACCATTTCCTTCTCCGATACTATATATAGAAAATCCTAAAGTCGCCATCAAAAGAACTTAAAACTAACAAATGAATTCAATAAAGTGACAGGCCTCAAAATTAATATCCAGAAGTTTTCTATGATTCTATACACTGACAACAAAACATCAGAAAGAGAAATTAAGAAAACAACCCAATTTACAATTGTATCCTAAAGAGTAAAATGCCTGTGAATGAAGTGTTAGTCAGGCAGTCATGTCTCATTCTCTGTGGCCCCATGAACTGTAGCCTCGCAGCCACCTCTGTCCATGGAATGCTCCAGGGGACCTTCCTAACCCAGATTGAACCTGGGTCTCCTGCATTGCAGGCAGATTCTTTTATATGTGAGCCACCACCTGGGAATAAACCTAACTAAAGCAATACAAGACTTGTACTCAGAAAACTGTAAGACATGGATGGAAGAAACTGAAGATGACATAAACAAATGGAAATATATACCATGCTTATGGATTGGAAGACTTAACATTGTCAAAATACTCCTTAGGCAATCTATAGATTGCCTGAGTGTAATCAGTATCAAAACACCAAAATCATTTTTCACACAACTACAGCAAATAATCATAGTCAATTAATCAAAGGAGGCAAGCATATAAAATGGGGAAAAGACAGCCTCTTCAATAAATGGTGTTGTGATAACTGGACATGCAAAATAACCAAACTGGACTACTTTCTCATACCATATACAAAAATAAACTCAAAATGGATTAAAGACTTTAAGACCTGAAGCCATAAAACTCCTAGAAAAAAACATAGGCTGTATGCTCTCTGACATCAGTCCTAACAGTATAATTTTGGGGAAATATGTCTCCTTAGACAAGGGAAACAAAAACAAAAATAAACAAATGGGACCACATTAGACTAAAAAACTTCTGCACAGTGAAGGAAGCTATCAGCAAAGTGAAAAGGCAGCCAGCTGAATGGGAGAAGATATTTGCAAAAGATTAAAGTCTAAAATATACAAAGAACTCGCATAACTCAACATCAAAATAACAAAGAACCCATTTTCAAAGTGGCCAGGGGGCCTGAATAGACACTTTTCCAAAGAAGTCATATGGCCAACAGCCACAAGAAAAGATGTTCAACATTACTAATCATCAGAGACATGCAAGTAAAAATTACAATGAGATATCACATCAGAATAACTGTTATCAAATAGACAACGAATAAGTGTTAGTGAGGATGTGGAGAAAAGGGAATGCTTGTGCACTGTTGGTGGAATTGTAAATTGGCGCAGACACTATGGAAAACAGTATGGAAGTTCCTCAGAAAATTAAAAATATAACTGCAATATGATTTAGTAATTTACTTCTGGGTGTTTATTTGAAGAAAATAAAAACCATAATTTGAAGAAAATATATGCACTCAAATGTTCACTGGACCTTTATTCACAATACCCTAGATAAAGAAGCAACCTAAGAGTCCAACATGAGGTGAAAGGATAAAGACAAAGTGGTACACACACACACACACAAATAGCTAAATAGCTGAAGGTTTTAAGAAATGCAAATTTCGTGTATATTCAGTCACACTTTTTATTGTTGTTACAAATCTCTGCCACTACATTGGGCTTTTGTAGTTCTGTGGAGTTTTCCTTTGTCCCTTTTTTCTTTCTTCTTCTGTTTTTTTTTTCTTTTTTTTTATAATTTTAATTTTTAATTTCTTAAATCCTATTACATTTTTTCTATATTTTTCACTGCCTTTCCTACTGTTCTCATCCCCTTGAAGTTAATCTTTAATGTATATAAATATTCTTCATCTACCTTTGTTTAACTTATCTATTCTTTCTTTCTTTTCTTTATTTCCTTTCCTCTCAACATATTTGTTAGTTTTGTTTTCATTGGTTTATTCCACACTTGGCGCCTTGCGTTAGTTTCGTTTTCCAGTTTGTACTTAAGTTAGTTTTGTTCTTAACTAGTAAATATAATTTTTTATTTACTTTGTTCTCCAGGCCAATCTACTGAACTTTATTTTTGTTGGACTGTTTTGACTTTGCTCATGGGTGTATGTGTATATGGTGTATATTCCTTATTTTGATTATTATTTGCCTGATTTTTTAACTTCCATTTGTCTGGGTTTCACCTTTGGTTTCTCATTTTTTGGATATTTGTTTTAATCTCACTTAATGCCATAACAAACCACTTACAGAAAATTAAAATATATAACTGCAATATGATTTAGTAATTTACTTCATTTCTGATTAGAGATCAAGCCCTGAGCCTTTGGGGTGGGAGCACTGACTCCAAGACCCAAGACCACCAGAGAACTAAAACTAGGGAGGATCAGATAGTGAGAACTCATGCAAAGGAGACCACTGTAATACAAGACCCGGCATCTCCCAGCCACCAGTAGCACCCTGTCAAGTAAGCCTCTTCCAAACAACAAACAAAACAAAAATACAAAGCCAACCATCAGCAGACAGAATTACCACCTCACTCCGCCTTGCCCATCAGAGGAGAAACAAACAAAAAATCAGCACAAATCTCACCCTGTAGGAAGCTTACACAAACCACTGGACCAACCTTAGGAGGGCAGAAACCAAAAGGAAGACAGAATTCAGCCTTGGAGCCTGGGAAAAGGAGATCTCAAACACAGTAAGTTAGAAAAAAAATAATGAAGAGGCAGAAAAATAATACACAAATGAAGGAACAAACTAGAAACACAGAAGTCCAAATAAATGAAGAGGAAATAGGCAAACTACCTGAAAAGGAATTCAGAATAATGATAATAAAGATGATCAAAACCCTTGAAAACAAAAAGGAGATAATGCAAGAATCAATTAACAAAGACCTAGAAGAATTAAAGAATAAACATACAGAGAAAAACAAGACAATTACTGAAATTAAAAATACTGTAGAAGGAATCACTAGCAGAATATCTGAAGCAGAAAAATGAATCAGTGAGCTGGAAGATAAAATGTTGGAAATAACTTCTGAAGAGCAGAACAAAATAAAAAGAATGAAAAGAACTGAGGATAGTCTCAGAGACCTCTGGGACAGTATCAAACACACCCACATTCGACTTATAGGGGTCCCAGAAGAAGAAGAGAAAAAGAAAGGGTATGAGAAAATTTTTGAAGAGATTATAGTTGAAAATTTTCCCAACATGGAAAAGGAAATAATCAAGTTCAAGAGGCACAGAGAGCCCCATACAGGATAAGACCAAGGAGAAACACGCCAAGACACATGCTAATCAAACTAACAAAGACTAAACACAAAAAAAGAATATTAAAAGCAGCAAGGGAGAAGTAACAAGTAACATACAAGGAAAACCCCATATGCTTAGCAGCTGATCTTTCAGCAGAAACTCTGCAGGCCAGAAGGGACTGGCAGGATATATTTAAAGTATTGAAAGGGAAAAAATCTACTGTACTCCACAAGAATCTCATTCAAAATTAATGGAGAAATCAAAAGCTTTTCAGACAAGCAAAAGTTAAGAAAATTCAATACCCTGTAACCAGCTTTACAACAAATGTTAAAGGGACTTATATAGCCAAGAAATACAAGAGAAGAAAAAAGATCTACAAAATCAAACCCAAACAGTTAAGAAAATGGCAGCTCAGTTCAGTTCAGTTCAGTCGCTCAGTCGTGTCCAACTCTTTGCGACCCCATGAATCGCAGCACGCCAGGCCTCCCTGTTCATCACCATCTCCCGGAGTTCACTCAGACTCATGTCCATCGAGTCCGTGATGCCATCCAGCCATCTCATCCTCGGTCGTCCCCTTCTCCTCCTGCCCCCAATCCCTCCCAGCATCAAGAGTTTTTTCCAATGAGTCAACTCTTCTCATGAGGTGGCCAAAGTACTGGAGTTTCAGCTTTAGCATCATTCCTTCCAACGAAATCCCAGGACTGGTCTCCTTCAGAATGGACTGGTTGGATCTCCTTGCAGTCCAAGGGACTCTCAAGAGTCTTCTACAACACCACAGTTCAAAAGCATCAATTCTTCGGCACTCAGCCTTCTTCACAGTCCAACTCTCACATCCATACATGACCACAGGAAAAACCATAGCCTTGACTAGACGGACCTTTGTTGGCAAAGTAATGTCTCTGCTTTTGAATATGCTATCTAGGTTGGTCATAACTTTTCTTCCAAGGAGTAAACGTCTTTTAATTTCATGGCTGCAGTCACCATCTGCAGTGATTTTAGAGCCCCCCAAAATAAAATCTGACACTGTTTCCACTCTTTCCCCATCTATTTTCCATGAAGTGATGGGACCGGATGCCATGATCTTCGTTTTCTGAATGTTGAGCTTTAGGCCAACTTTTTCACTCTCCTCTTTCACTTTCATCAAGAGGCTTTTTAGCTCTTCTTCACTTTCTGCCATAAGGGTGATGTCATCTGCATATCTGAGGTTATTGATATTTCTCCCGTCAATCTTGATTCCAGCTTGTGTTTCTTCCAGTCCAGTGTTCTCATGATGTACTTTGCATATAAGTTAAATAAGCAGGGTGACAATGTACAGCCTTGACGCACTGCTTTTCCTATTTGGAACCAGTCTGTTATTCCATGTCCAGCTCTAACTGTTGCTTCTTGACCTGCATACAGATTTCTCAAGAGGCAGGTCAGGTGGTCTTGTATTCCCATCTCTTTCAGAATTTTCCACAGTTTATTGTGATCCACACAGTCAAAGGCTTTGGCATAGTCAATAAAGCAGAAATAGATGTTTTTCTGGAACTCTCTTGCTTTTTCCATGATCCAGCGGATGTTGGCAATGGCAGTAGGAACATATTTTTCAGTAATCACTTTAAATGTAAATGGATTAAATGCTCCAACTAAAAGACAGAGACTGGCTGAATGGATACAAAAACAAGACCCATATATACTGTCTAAAAGAAACCCACTGCAGACCTCACAGCACATATAGACTGAAAGTGAGAGGATGGAAAAATATATTCCATGCAAATGGGAAGCAAAGCAAAGTTGGAGTAGCAATCCTCATATCAGACAAAATAGACCTTAAAATAAAGAATGTTACACGAGATAAGGAAGGACACTATGTAATGATCAAGTGATCAATCCAGGAGGAACACATAACAATTGTAAATATCTATATGCACCCAACATAGGAGCACCTCAATACATAAGACAATCACTAACAGACATAAAAGGAGAAATGACAGTAACACAATAATAGCAGGAGACTTTTAACACCCCATTCACACCTATGGATGGATTATCAAAACAGAAAGTTAATAAGGAAACACAAGTTAAATGATACATTAGATAAGATGGATCTCATTGATATCTTCAGGATATTCTATCCAAATGCAGAGGAAAACACCTTCTTCTCAAGTGCACATGAAACATTCTCCAGGATAGATCTCATCTTGGGTCACAAATGAAACCTCAGTAAATTTAAGAAAATTGAAATCATATCAGGCATCTTCTCTCAACCAAAATGCTATAGACTAGATTTCAATTACAAGAAAAAAACTGAAAGAAATACAAACACATGGAAATTAAACAACACGTTTCTAAATAACCAACACATTACTGAAGAAATCAAAAGGGAAATAAAACATCTAGAAACAAATTACAGTGAAAACATGACAACTCAAAACCTATGGGATGCAGCAAAAGCAGTCCTAAGAGGGATGTTTATGTCAATACAATCCTGCCTTCAGAGACAAGAAAAGCATCAAGTAGACCACCTAACTTTACACCTAAACTGGAAGAAGAAGGAAAAAAACACCCCAAAACTAGTAGAAGGAAATAAATCATAAAGATCCAAGCAGAATAAATGAAAAAGAAATGAAAGAAACAATAGTAAAGAGTAATAAAACTTAAAGCTGGTTCTTTGAGAAGATAAAGTTTGTAAGCCGTTAGCCAGGCTTATCGAGAAAAAAAGAGAGAAGCATCAAATCAACAAAACCAGAAATGAAAAAGGAGAGGATACAACAAACAATGTAGAAATACAAAGAATTATAAGAGACTATTATGAACAACTGTATGGCAATAGAATGGATAACCTGGAAGAAATGGACAGATTCTTAGACAAGTTCAGTCTTCCAAGACTGAACCCAGTAAGAAATAGAAATTATGAGCAGCCCAATTAGAAGCACTGAAATTGAAGCTATGATCAAACATCTCCCAAAAAACAACAGCCCAGGACCAGATGGCTTCACAGAACAACTCTATCAAACATTTAGAGAAGAGCTAATGCCTATCCTAAAACTCTCAAAAAATTGCAGAGGAAGGAACACTTCCAAACTCACTCTACTCACCATCACTCTGATACCAAAACCAGACAAAAACAGCAGACAAAAAAGAAAACTACAGGCCATGTCACTGATGAACATAGATGCAAAAATCCTCAACAGAATTTCAGCAAACAGAGTTCAGCAGCACATCAAAAAGCTCATACACCATGAGCAAGCTGGGTTTATTCCAGGGATGCAAGGATTCTTCAGTGTACCCAAATCAATCCATATGATGCACCATATTAACAAATTGAAAGATAAAAACCATATGATCATCTCAATAGATGCAGAAAAAGCCTTGAACAAAATTCAGGACCCATTTATGATTAAAACACTTCACAAAATGGGCATAGAAGGGACCTACCTCATCATAGTAAAGGCCATATATGATAAGCCTGCAGCAAACATTATTCTCAATGGTGAAAAACTGAAAGCATTCCACCTAAGATCAGGAACAAGACAAGGGTGTCAACTTTCACCACTATTATTCAACATAGTTTTAGAAGTCCTAGCTACAGCCATCAGAGAAGGAAAAGAAAGAAAAGGAATCCAGATCAGAGAAGAAGAAGTAAAGTTCTCACTGTTTTTCAGATGACATGATATTGTATATAGAAAACCCTAAAGATAGTATCAGAAAATGACTAGAGCTAATCAGTGAATACAGCAAAGTTGCAGGATACAAAATCAATGCACAGAAATCACTTGCATTTCTATATACTAACAATGAAAAATCAGAAAGAGAAATTAAGGAACCAATCCCATTCACCATTCCAAGAAAAAGAAATATCTAGGAGTAAACTTACCTCAGGATACAAAAGAACTGTACACAGAAAAGTACAAGACACTAATGAAAGAAATCAAAGCCAACAGAAACAGATGGAGAGATATCCCATGTTCCTGGGTAGGAAGAATCAATATTGTGAAAATGACGATACTACCAAACACAATCTACAGATTTAGTGAGATCCCTATCAAATTACCAGTGGCAGTTTTCACAGAACTGGAACAAAAAATTTCACAATTCATATGGAAACACAAAAGACCCTGAATAGCCTAAGCAGTCCTGAGAAAGAAGAATGGAGCTGGAGGAAACAACCTTCCTGACTTCAGATTATACTACAAAGCTACAGTCATCAAGGCAGTATGGTACTGCCAAAGAAACAGAAATATTGACCAATGGAACAAGATGGAAAGCCCAGAAGTAAACCCACACACCTATGGGTACCTTTCTTTTGACAAGAGGCAAGAATTATACAATGGGGCAAAGACTGCCTCTTTAAGAAATGGTGCTGGGAAAACTGGACAGATGCATATAAAAGAATGAAATTCGAACACTTCATAACACCATACACAAAGATAACTCAAAATGGATTAAAGACCTAAATGCAAGACCAGAAACTATAAAACTCTTAAACATAGGCAAAACATTTGATGTCATAAATCAAAGCAAGATCCTCTCTGACCCACCTCCTAGAGTAATAGAAATAAAAACAAAAGTAAACAAGTGAGACTTGATTAAACTTAAAAGCTTTTGCACAGCAAAGGAAACTATAAGCCAGGTGAAAAGACAGCCCTCAGAATGGAAGGAAAATAATAGCAAATGAAACAACTGACAAAGGATTAATTTCCAAAATACACATACAACTCAATCAAAAAGTGGGAAAAAGACTTAAACAGACATTTCTCCAAAGAAGACATACAGAAGCCTATCAAACTCATGAAAAGATGCTCAACATCGTTCATTATTAGAGAAATGCAAATCAAAACTACAATGAGATATCACCTCCAACAAGTCAGAATGGCCATGATCAAAAAGACTACAAACAATAAATGCTGGAGAGGATGTGGAACAAATGGAGCGCTCTTGCACTGTTGGTAAGAATGTAAATTGTACAGCCTCTATGAAAGATGGTATGGAAAGTCCTTAAAAAAACAGGAATAAAACCTCAGTATGACTCAGCAATGCCACTCCTAGGCATATAACCTGAGAAAACCAAAATCAAAAAAGACACATGTATCCCATTGTTCGTTGCAGCACCATTTACAATAGCTAGAACATGGAAGCAACCTAGATGTTCATTGGCAGACGAATGGATAAAGAAGTGCTACATGTACACAATGGAATATTACTCAGCATAAAAATAAATGCATTTGAGTCAGTTCTAATGAGGTGGATGAACCTAGAGCCTATTATACAGAGTGAACTGAGTCAGAAAGAGAAAGATAAACACATACTCTAACACATATATGTGGAATCTAGAAAAATGGTACTGAATAATTTATTTACAGGACAGCAGTGGAGGAACAGAAATAGAGAATAGGTTTATGGACATGGGATGAGGGGAAGCGAGGGTGAGATGTATGGAAAAAGTACCATGGAAACTCACATTACCATATGTAAAATAGATAGCCAGTGGGAATTTGCTGTATGGCTCAGGAAATTCAAACAGCAGCTCTGTTTCAATCTAGAGGAGTGGGATGGGGTGAGAGATGGGAGGGAGATTTAGAAGGGAGAGGTTATATGTATACCTATGGCTGATTCATGTTGAGGTTTGACAAAATTCTATAAAACAATTATCCTTCAATAAAAAATAAATTAGAAAAAAAGAAAAGTAAAACTATTTTTTAAAAAAAGAAATTCTTTTGGACTCTGTGGGAGATGGAGAAGGTGGGATGATTTGGGAGAATGGCATTGAAACATGTATAATATCATATAAGGAATGAATCGCCAGTCTAGGTTCGATGCAGGATACAGGATGCCTGGGGCTGGTGCTCTGGGATGACCCAGAGGGATGGTACGGGGAGGGACGTGGGAGGGGGGTTCAGGATGGGAACACGTGTACACTCGTGGCAGATTCATGTTGATGTACGGCAAAACCAATATGATATTGTAAAGTAATTAGCATCCAATTAAATTAAATAAATTTAAATTTAAAAAAAGAAATTCAAATCTCTAGTTATATGTTAAGGAAGTCAAGGTATAATATACAGAATAAGGAATATGGTCAGTAATAGTGTAGTAAATCTGTATGGGGACAGATGGTTACTAGACTTAGGATGATCTTTCATAATATATGCAAGTATCAAATCATTATGTAAATCACCTGTAACTAACATAATATTGTTACATAGTATTGTCAACTTTATTTCAATAGAAATAATTAAAAATAAATGTAGAGAATTACTATGTTCATGGATCAGACAATTCTATATTATTAGTAGAATTGATCCACAAATTGATCTATAGATTCAAAGCAATCCCAAATCAAACATCAGTGTGCTTTTTAAATGAAACTGATAAGGTAGTTTTAAAATTTATATAGCTATTTAGATAACTTAGAATAGTCAGTAATTTTGAAAAGGGCATACATAATTGGATAACTCACAGCACTAGTTTCAAGATTAAGTATATTGCAGTCAAGGCAGTGTGGTATTGGCACAGGGATAGAAACATCAATGCGAAAGATTGAAAAGTTCAGAAGTCAGCACACAAGTACATGGTCAATTTATTTTCAGCAAATGTGCCT
The DNA here is from genome assembly GCF_042477335.2 of Ovis canadensis. Taxonomy (NCBI): domain Eukaryota; kingdom Metazoa; phylum Chordata; class Mammalia; order Artiodactyla; family Bovidae; genus Ovis; species Ovis canadensis. The sequence continues at coordinate 26,860,102 of NC_091248.1, forward strand.
GAGTAATTCAGTGGTGGTAACAAATAGTCTTTTCAAAACATGGTATTGAAACAACTGGCTACCCATTTGGAAAATATTGAGCCCCCCTTTACCAAACATCATGCATGAAAATAAATTTGAAAGATTTCACCTATGTGATATAAAATCAAAACATTAACATTTTAAGAAGGAAACAATTAGGTTGGGACAAAAGTAACTGTGGTTTTTGCATTTCTGAAATTTGCCATTTGATATTGGAATATATTATAAATAAATGTGGTTATGTTATATATCGTTTTAATGCACATTTCTTGCTTTATGTTTTTTTGCTAGTGACTTGTTCAGTTGCTAAGTTGTGTCCAACTCTTTGTGACCCCATGGACTGCCGCACACCTGGCTTCCATGTCCTTCACCATCTCCCAGAGCTTGCTTAAACTCAAGTCCATTGAGTCAGTGTTGCCATTCAGCCATCTCATCCTCTGTTGTCACCTTCTCCTCCTGCCTTCAATCTTTCCCAGCATCAGGGTCTTTTCCACCGAGTCAGGTCTTTGCATCAGGTGGCCGAAGTATTGGAGCTTTAGCATCAGTCCTTCAGGGTTGATTCCCATTATGATTGACTGGTTTGATCTCCTTGCTGTCTAAGGGACTCTTAAGAGTCTTTACTTGCTGTTTATTTTCTGTTTATTTTAGACTATGGAAATGATGTTAGACAAAAAGCAGATTTGAGCAATTTTCTTATTTGAGTTCAAAATGGGTCTTGAAACATCAGAGACAACTTGCAACATCAATAATGCATTTGCCTCAGGAACTTCTAACGTAGTACAGTGCAGTGGTGGTTTAAGAAGGCTTGCAAAGGAGACAGGAGCCTTGAAGATGAACATAATTGCTGGTCATTGGAAGTTGACAGTGACAATTGAGAGTCATCATTAAAGCGGATCCTCTTACAGTTAGTTGCCTAAGAACTCAGCATTGACCATTTTACAGTCATTCAGCATTTGAAGCAAATTGGAAAGGTGCAAAAGCTCGAAAAGTGGATGCCTCATTAGCTGACCAGGAATCAAAAAAATTGTCAATTTGAAGTGTCTTCTTCTCTTATTCTATGCAAAAACAATGAACCATTTCTCAATCAGATTGCAAAATGCAACAAAAAGTGGATTATATACAACTGGTGATGACCGCCTCCATGGCTGGACCGAGAAGAAGCCCAAAGCACTTCCCAAAGCCAACATGCACCAAAAAAGATTATAGTTACTGTTTGGTGGTCTCTTGCTGGTCTGATCCAGTAGAGCTTTCTGAATTCCTGTGAAACTATCACATCTGAGAATTATGCTGAGCAAATTGATAAGATGCACCAAAAACTGCAGCCCCTGCAGCTGGCATTGTTCAAAAGAATGAGCCCAGTTCTTCCCAATGACAATGTCCAACCACATGTTAAAAACTTGAACAAACTGAACTATGAAGTTTTGCCTCCTCCAGCATATTCACCTCTCACCAACCGACTACCATTTCTTCAAGCATCTTGACACTTTTTGCAGGGAAAATGCTTTCCACAACCAGCAGGGTCTAGAAAATGCATTCCAAGAGTTCTTTGAATCCCCAGCTACAGATTTTTATGCCACAGGGATAAACTTATTTCTCACTGGAAACATTGTGTTGATTGTAATCATTCCTATTTGATTAATAAAAATGTGTTTGAGCCTAGTTATAATGATCTAAAATTCACCACCTGAAACAGAAATTACATTTGCATGAACCTAACCAGAGAAAATCTTTGTAATATTAAATCAGGCAGATTTCTTAGGTAGGAAGCACAAATCACAATCTTTTAAAAAAGAATAATTTGGACTTCCTTGAAAGACTTAGGAAAATTAAAAGGCAAGCCACATTGAGAGAATATAATAAATCATATGCATATATGATTTGTGTGTATATATCTGTGTGTATCTATAATACATATATATGTCAGGGAAGTGTGTAATTTCCTTGCTTCTGTCTCACTGCAGCAAAAATTTGAAGCAATGGACTAGTGTTACAGCTCAGTTTTATTCAGCAAGCAAAGGAAAATACATCCTTGAGGTATGAGGGCAGGCCAGCCCAAAAGAAGTGAAGAGAAGAGAAGAGAAGCCAGCGGCTTAATTTTGCTCCCCTTTTTGTATGTTTTCCTCCTCCCCCTGAGCCTGTCCGATGTAAACTGGGCTAGCCTGGAGGGCTGTTTGCTTCATCTAAGGTTCTCACTCAGGTTCTTGGTCCTTCCTTTGTTCTGTTTTTCCGGGCTTTTTCCTTTCTTTGTCTTTTTGCCATCACTATTTTGGACTCCTTTTTCCTATTCTAACTACCTAACATATATGTATCCAGAATATATAGAAAATGACTACAATTCAATAATTAATTTCCCAGAGAAAAATGCCTTGGATGATAAATGAACACTGAAGCATACTTTTACAGTCTTATTTGAAACAACATAAAAATAACTCTAAAAAATATGTTTAATTACTAATATCCAAGTATAAAAATTTTGACTTTTAGTGTATTTGTACAGAAAATGGTAGAGTATTTCTTTTAAAATTGTAATGGAAAATAGCAAAGTATTGTAATCAGAAGTGTTAGTTGCTCAGTCATGTCCAACTCTGTGAAACCCCATGGACTGTAGCCTGCCAGGCTCCTCTGTCCATGGAATTTTTCAGGCAATAATGCTGGAGTGTGTTGCCACTTCCTCCTCCATAGGATCTTCCGAATCCAAGGATTGAACCTACATCTCCTGTGTCTCCTGCATTGCAGGCAGATTCTTTATCACTGAGCCACCTGAGAAGCCCAATCAGAGGAAAACATCAGTTCGGTATATAAGCGAGATTAAACAGTTACTAACCAAAATAATGAAGTTAAATAATATATGGAAACTATATTATGGAGACATACTATTTGTATTTTTAGAAAGATAGAGCCATATATTAGTGTGGAAAGATTTTAAAAAGTGAGTATTAATTTGTTGAATAAGAAACATAGTATCAATGAGGATGTATCATAAATGACTAGATGGCAATAAGTAAATGTCTTCCGTGATTTTCTCTTTATGTATTTTTTCTTACAGGAATTATATTGACAGGTATTTCCCCTTGAGTATGTCTTGAGGCCACATCCTTCCTCACAGCATCTTTCTCCAAACTTAGTGAACTGATTGACCTCTCCTTTGTTTTAGTTGTTCGTTTTAAAAACACAGACCAAAAAATAACCACATTTTTTTCTCTTCTTTTTTTTTTACCTTTAGAGTCATAGTGACTTAGCAAAAAGTCAATGCCTCCTTCTTATTTACTCACATAGAGTATGCCATACCTCAAAATGTTTTTCAAGTAGTTTTTGCATTTTAAAGAGAATGTAACTGTGGAAATGATTCTAAAGTTCAGTGTTACAGAAAATTGTGACCTTGCTTTCATTTTGTAGGGCATCAAAAATGTGTAAAGTACTGGAGAATGGATTACATCTGTTTTGTCTTCTCCTAAAGTAATAATTTTTTTTGTGGTTCTTTACTTTTCCTCTTTTCCTTTGGTCTGTGGCTGCAAAAATCACTTTAATTGCTCAGCTAACCTTTCCTTCTACCCAAGCATACCTTTAAAAAAACAGGTAATATTATTTTTTTGAGGCTGATATACTCTGATGAAATGTGAAGTTTATTTACTTTCCTTAGCATTCCTTTTTTCACTGGAGAGTATGACTAAACCAGTTCTCTTTAACTTTCGTGTAGATTTGTTATTGGGCGAGAAAAGCCTGGACAAGTGAGTGAGGTTGCCCAGTTGATAAGCCAGACTCTGGAACAAGAAAGGCGCCAGAGAGAGCTGCTTGAACAGCACTATGCCCAGTACGATGCTGACGACGACGAGGTAAGTTGCACTTGCAAACTTTCTTCTTCCTTCATTTTTTCTTACTACATCCCTGCTCGATAAGACTCTCTTTACCATATAACAGTAAGACAGATCTTTGCAGTTTTTCAAGGTGAATATATCAACCTCAACCTGACAGAAAGGAAATATTGCTTGTGTTTGTTATTAGCTTATCAATCAATTAATGGTATCATATTTAAAGTATGAAGTCTTCTGGATCAAATAAGCCCTCTTTTACCATATTATTAAGATACATTCATTGAAACAAAAAAAAAAGGATAAAAATACCAAAATATAAATACTAGCTATCTTGGATTTTTCTCTCTCTGCTTTGTATTTTTCAATTTTTTTTCCAAATTTTCTACAGTAAGTATGTAACAGGGAACACTTTTTCAAAAAATCAGTAATCATTTTGAATGAAAAGACATACGTACATATACAAACATACACAGAAAAGTACTGAAAATTGCTGAGTTTTTTAAGAATTTTTTTCCCCCCAGGAAGAGAAAGTTCTTTGGATCTGCTCACTATGATTTGTGCTAACATAATGCAGAGCAAAGCTTTTCCACCAGCACATATTCCATAGAGTAGATCCATATTGGAGTAATTTTGCATCTTGCTCTCTGTAAAAGATCAAGCAAATGAATAGAAGCTAACCCCCAAGTGAAAACGACTCTCCGGAACCCTTGTGTGCTGTAATATAATACAGATGCTGGCCTATTTCTAATGTGAGTGCCAAATGTACATTGATATAATGGGACAACATACTTTTTTATAAACATGTTAAACATGCATATGTTTCACATTGACATGTCAAAGGATCCATCAACAATGTAGCTGCAGAGTTTCATGCTCCATAAACATAGTGAATATTCAGGTAAAATAGATATTCTTCTTTATACCAGCTGGTAGAAGGACAGTGCAACTTCATATGTTCAACCTCTACTCATCTGATATATTATTTTTCCAGAACTTTTTTGGTTTCTATCAAGGACCTAGTGAAGATTAATAAAGAGACATTCAAATATTTTTCATGTATTCTTAGTGTGGAATGTTCTAACCCAAATGTATACTCATTTTTCATTTGTATGTAGTATAATGAGGATGTATGCTCTCTTTATTATAGTAGAAAATTTTTTCAGTGGTGCTTCAGTCAACTATTGATCTAAGAATAAACATCAGACTATTTATTTTTCACGTGAGTGAATTAGTTTCTTAAAATTCTATTTAATTGATTTAGTTTTTCACTTTCAGAATTCATTTTAAATGACAAGTATTTTTTTTGAAACAGAAACAGTGATTTCCTCAAATATTTGAACTGTCATCTTCCCTATTTTTCAGTTCTCTGCACAAGTATCTTGCGTTTTATCAGAGACGCTGATTGCTTTGGCTGCAAGCCTGAATTAGGGTTGTAGAATCATTGCAGATTTGGCTGTTACCTGCTCACTCTGTTAGAAACAATTTAAGGTTCAGGGGAGTACGGGTGACATCAAGTGGTGGAAGGTGAGGAGGCCAAATTTTCCAGTCGTTGAACCTCAGTGTCTTTGCTTAAAAGTACAGGGCCAGTTCCTCGTATTCATAAAGCATGAGGAATAAAGCATCAGGTCTAACAAGGAAAGAGGGAAAAATCAGATATCTCTTTAATTAAGGCTTCCCAACTAAACATTTTAGATCACATACTACATATTTCCTCCAGTTATCTTGAAGAACAGATCACATTCATCTGCCAAAGCTTTCAACCTAAAGTTTTTTTTTTTTTTTTTTTGGTAAGATTTTCTCTAATAATTTGAATAAATGCATAAGGAATATTTGTCATTCAATGGTTATACTTAGAAATATACCATATGGATTTTGTTTATTTGTTTGTATGCCTTTTGCGGGGGACTTCCCTGGTGGCTCAGCAGTAAAGAATCTGCCTGCAATACAGGAGACCTGCGTTTGATCCCTGGGTTGGGAAGATCTCCTGAAGGAGAGTATGGCAACCTACTCCAGTATTCCTGCCTAGAGAATCCCATGAACAGTGGAGCCTGGTGGGCTACCGTCCATAGGGTCACACAGAGTCAGACATGACTGAAGCGACTAAGCAGCAGCAGCATGCCTGTTTTTATAAGGAAAGCAGAGTTGATTGTCACCTGAGCAAATATTCTCAGGGGCAAGGAGGGTAAATATTCAGTGCCAGGCTTCTGCCACGTGCCTTTCCTACATGATTTCAGATAATCTTTATAACAAGCAGAAGAGAATCCTTTCCCCTCCTTTTTCTAAAGATGTAATAATTGAGGCTTTTTCTAGTGGTATAGCTAGTGGCTGCCAGATTTAGGATGGGAACAGAGTCCTTCTGGCTCCGAAGCCTGGCCTCTTTGCAGCACACTGCTGATTTTGAATGGAGTAGACAGATGTGTCTGTCTTGTATCTAGGCACACACAGAGTAACTGGGACACAAGAGATTCTGGAACGATTCCTGTTTTGGGTAATGAAGTTTCTTGTAACACCAAGGTTCTGGAATTCTTTGTTCTATGAATTTCTATTAATAGGGAGATTGAAGAGGACTTCCCTGGTGGCTCAGACAGTAAAGCGTCTGTCTACAATGCAGGAGACCTGGGATCGATCCCTGGGTTGGGAAGATTCCCTGGAGAAGGAAACGGCAACCCACTCCAGTACTAAAAAATCCCCCAGGTGGAGGAGCCTGGTGTCCATGGGGTCGTAAAGAGTCGGACATGACTGAGCAACTTCACTGTTTTACTATAGGTAAATACTTAATCCAGAAGTAGCCTGTGAAGATAGGGCTTAGAGGGAAGAATAGCTGAATATAGAACTATTCTACAAAAAACCGGAATTCAGTGTTAGGGTAAACTTTTTATTCTGCCTGCAAGTTGTTGAAATAGAAAGCAGATGCTTGCTACACCGAGTAGCCTTCACTTTATTGAAAAGGTCAAGGAGTTCTTTCTCATTGTTTCTCTCTCATGTTCCTTTTGGACACATCCCTCTCCCTTTCTTGTGTTACACACTGCCTCACCAAAGCATGCCCAGCTAAAACCAACCAACACACATAATTTTCTGTGTGTTAGAGAGACGAAAGGTCTGCAAATAGTGAAAACCCACTTTTGTGTAAACATGTCAATTTATTTACTTGATTTAGACATTTTTTATTAATGCTTCCAGGTGTTTGTAAGTTGATTGATTTGAGTGTTATGTCCTTATTTTTTATTTATTCTCTCTCTGTGTTAATGAAAAGAATACATAATGAAAATAACCAATATTGGTTATCCAATGAGCGATTTGGATGGTCCTTGAATAATTTATTGATTTCATATGTAATTGAATAATTTATTGATTTACATATCCTTGTTAACCCTGAGTTGTGTAATCAATCACTTGGTTTCTCATTTTTCTTACCATTTATAGAATCATCTTGGGATTTCAAAGTTAGAATCATTTTTATTTGATAATATCCCCCATGACATTCCCTAGGCCAGCCAGGAAAACCTCTAATTAAATGCAGAACGACCAGGTTCATCCAGTTAACTTCCAGAGCCAGCACTTAGATCAGCATTGTCTACTGCTGCTGCTGCTAAGTCACTTCAGTCGTATCCGACTCTGTGCGACCCCAGAGATGGCAGCCCACCAGGCTCCTGCATCCCTGGGATTCTCCAGGCAAGAACACTGGAGTGGGTTGCCACTTCCTTCTCCAATACATGAAAGTGAAAAGTGAAAATGAAGTCACTTGGTTGTGTCCAACTCTTTGCCACCGCATGGACTGTAGCCTAGCAGGCTCCTCTGTCCATGGGATTTTCCAGGCAAGAGTACTGCAGTGGGGTGCCATTTCCTTCTCCAATTGTCTACTGAAAAACAGATAACTCTGGTTTTGGTCACATAACCCAAGGTTGATTCTAATTTGGAACCTGTCACATTGACAGAGGGGAGTTGCTTGCTTGAACTGACCTATGGAAAGCATTGCACTGTGAGGAAATATATCCTGAAAATGTAAAAGTACAGTGGGCCTCTTATCAGAACCATATTGAGGATTAAGAATACTTTACCATGTATTGTGTGTGCTTATATGTATCTGTTTTAATAGTTTAATAAATTACAAGTCATACTCCAGTAGAATTTAAAATATATAGATAATCCCAAACTTCATTTAAATTTCTGAATTTTCTGTTTTTTTTTTCCTTCAAATATTTAAACTGGAAGAGTTTAAAATAAGTGAGTGCCCAATTCAGTTTGAATTGCATTCCTGTTTCTGTTCATTCTCTGTTAAACATTCTGATTTTTTTTTAAAGTTAAAATGGCTCTGCCTAACAGCTGAAAAATAAAAGAAAGGATCCTTTAAAGAAGAGGGAGATGTATATCTGAACCACTGAAAAATTTTAAATGTAGATGTGAGTGTATCTGTGATAAGGCATTGTACTTCTGGATTTATAAAATTATCATTCATTTATTTTCCTTTCTTTCTTCTTTTTATTGTAAAACAAACAAACAAACAATCTGAAAGGTAACCATGGAGGATTTCAGTACACCCCTCAGACAGTCAGCACTATCCCATGAAATTCTAAGGTTATAGTAAATTTTTCAACTAGATTTTATTTTCAGTAACAAATTTAATTTCCATTCATATGCCACAGCTATCAGTGTTTACCTTTTCAGGCGAGGTGATATAATTCTGGCATGTGTTTTGTGTCTCATGAGTCATGTATCTGTATTTTGGGAATCCATTTCTGTCAAAAAGAGCAAAATAGAATGCGAAACACTGTGGGCTTAGATTGGAAATGAAATGTGAACTGGTACTGTGCCACTCTTTAAAATTAGGGCGTATATGATGGTGGCTCACATTAAAATGAGTTACTTTACATACACTTTTAAAATTATATGATTATTTTGCTTTTGCTTCTTTAAATATTAAGGTATAATATTTATTAGACTTTGAAGTCTTAGATTATAGATGGCATTTCAAAGCCTTTTTGTGTAGTAGTTTATAACAAGATGAATTATCACTCCAGAAGCCAAGGCTCCTTCTCTTAAAATATAACTTAATCTTTCTTTCATAATTTGTTTTTATTACTAGAAATTATTATTATTACAACTATATTATGACAACATTAGCTTATTTTTTTAGAATCTTTTAAAGTATTGAATACAGTTTAGAGCAGCTGCCTACATGGATATGCATTTTTATTGCTTGTGTTAATATGTAATAATTAGAAGCAGGAATATAATGCAAGTTACGGTTTGCATAAGAGTTAAGGTTTACAGAAATGTAATTTTTATGTGAAAAAGCATTAAAGGGGTAACATTAAATTTGACTTACGCTGTATGCTGTTCCGGATCGGAAGCAGGTTGTGTTGTAGGAACAAGAGATTGCAGTTACTATGGAACTATGGACGGCCTTTTAACAATATGAACTGGCTTTATAACTAGTTACATGGTTGAGAAACTGAGAGTTTGGGGGTATTTTCTTAGTTCTTAAAAATTTATGTTACAGTAAGCACTGGAACTTCAGTGTTTCTCCTTCCTGTACACTAGGCTGCTGTCTCTAGTGGAGGGAAAAGCCTTTTTTAATTTTTGTTGTCAACCATTTTAGAACACTGTGGCTGAATTGCAAGGAGTGTCTGGCAACTGCAATAACAATAACAACTATTTCCTAAAGGTTTGTTTTTCGGTGGAAAATAATGCTTATCTTTACCTTCCTGCTTCATGTGTGAAATTAAAAAGTCTATGTGTCTTATTAACTAGCTCTGTGCTCGGAAGAACTTCTCTAGAACCATGTGTTTTGTATGTTGAATAACTATTTGAAAACAATCACTCAAAAAATAGTATTTAATTCTGAAACATAGCACACATTTTAGTCACAGGCTCTGCAGTTTGGACTCACTTCCTAATATTTCACCATGGATGTTTTTAACACCTAACATTTTAAATATTTTGTAATTCATAAAAAGGAAAAGAAAAAGATAACTAACAATAGGGCTGTATGATGTTTATAAAATATACACAGCAATTTAAATATATTGTCTTTAAATTCAGTGATCATTTTTTAGAAAGGATCATTTGGTAAAGTTCTTAATTTTTAAAAGAACTAAATGCATATATCTTTCAACTATAGTAGTACTTGTTTACATGACATATTGTAGGCATACTAAAATGTATAAAAATATTTTATACTTTAAATAATGAAACAATTCTCACTATCTTTCCGTTCAGTTCAGTTCAATTCAGCCGCTCAATCGTGTCCAACTCTTTGCGACCCCATGAATTGCAGCACGCCAGGCCTCCCTGTCCATCACCGACTCCCAGAGTTCACTCAAACTCACGTCCATCGAGTCCGTGATGCCATCCAGCCATCTCATCCTCTGTCATCCCCTTCTCCTCCTGCCCCCAATCCCTCCCAGCACCAGAGTCTTTTCCAATGAGTCAACTCTTCGCATGAGGTGGCCAAAGTACTGGAGTTTCAGCCTTAGCATCATTCCTTCCAAAGAACACCCAGGACTGATCTTAGAATGGACTGGTTGGATCTCCTTGCAGTTCAAGGGACTCTCAAGAGTCTTCTCCAACACCACAGTTCAAAAGCATCAATTCTTCAGCACTCAGCTTTCTTCACAGTCCAACTCTCACATCCATACATGACTACTGGAAAAACCATAGCCTTGACTAGACGGACCTTTGTTGGCAAAGTAATGTCTCTGCTTTTTAATATGCTATCTAGGTTGGTCATAACTTTTCTTCCAAGGAGTAAGCATCTTTTAATTTCATGGCAGTAGTCATCATCTGCAGTGATTTTGGAGCCCCCAAAAATAAAGTCTGCCACTGTTTCCACTGTTTCCCCATCTATTTCCCAAGAAGTGATGGGACCAGATGCCATGATCTTCGTTTTCTGAATGTTGAGCTTTAGGCCAACTTTTTCGCTCTCCTCTTTCACTTTCGTCAAGAGGTTTTTAGTTCCTCTTCACTTTCTGCCTTAAGGGTGGTTTCACCTGCATATCTGAGGTTGTTGATATTTCTCCCAGCAGTCTTGATTCCAGCTTGTGTTTCTTCCAGTCCAGCGTTTCTTATGATGTACTCTGCATGTCAGTTAAATAAGCAGGGTGACAATATACAGCCTTGATGTACTTGTTTTCCTAGTTGGAACCAGTCTGTTGTTCCATGTTCAGTTCTAACTGTTGCTTCCTGATCTGCATACAGATTTCTCAGGAGGAAGGTCAGGTGGTCTGGTATTCCCATCTCTTTCAGAATTTTCCACAGTTTATTGTGATTCACTATCTTTAGCTGCCAGTAACAGTGATAAGAGTAACTTAGAAATGGGAAGTCAGGTGTATTTAAAAGGGAGATTGAATCAGTTCTAATGAGGTGGATGAAACTGGAGCCGATTATACAGAGTGAAGTAAGCCAGAAAGAAAAATACCAATACAGTATACTAATGCATATATATGGAATTTAGAAAGATGGTAACAATAACCCTATATGTGAGACAGCAAAAGAGACACAGATGTATAGAACAGTCTTTTGGACTCTGTGGAGAGGGCGAGGGTGGGATGATTTGGGAGAATGGCATTGAAACATGTATATTATCACATGTGAAATGAATCGCCAGTCCAGGTTCGATGCATGAGACAAGGTGCTCAGGGCTGGTGCACTGGGATGACCCAGAGGGATGGGATGGGGAGGGAGGTGGGAGGGGTGTTTAGGATGGGGAACACATACACACACAAAAAGACAAATGAAAGAGAGATTGCTTTATGGTGATTAGAAGAGCCAGAAAAATAGAAGAAATACAAAACCTTTCAACTTGTATGCAGACTCCTATTTGACTGGACTTTTAAAATTATTATATTTAATCATACCCTTTGGTTTATGATCCCAGATCTCTACTAGTGGTCATTATCATTGAAATTCAGAATCATAAGGTACTTGGAAGACATTCAGTTAAAGATTGTGTTCATTTTTGGTCTTACCTAAGCAATGCACACATGTACACACAAGCACACACACAAACAAATACACTATGCTCAAGAGGTGGCATACTGCTCTACTTGAAAGGTCCTCTCTAGTAATAGTACTTGTATGTAGAAACGTTGGTATTTATAACATTGAGCAGAGACAGGAAGATGTAGCATGTGAAGGGAAATTAGAAGTTAGAACAGAAAACTTTGCCTAAATAATGCCATCTTTTTGTATCTCATCTTTGGGGTTTATTTTTATTTATTATAATTCAGGTGATTTGAATATGTTTTCTCATTTTTTTCCAACTACCACATTGTGATATGAATTCATGAGCCAGATACAAAATGTCAGATAGAATTTAAATTAAATTTAAATTAAATTTCTCTCAGATTACAGACTTTGTACTTTCTAGAAACCATTCTAGAACAGTTCAGTGATGAATTGCAGAGTTAGCAATGTTACACACAAGTGCCATAAAAACAAACACAAATGACAGTATTTTTCCAACTTTATAAACATTTATGAGTTGAATATAATTTTTTACCAAAAAGCTCAAAAATGCTAAAATGCACAGTAAGAGTTCAGCCTTATTATCCTGGGAAACTAACTTTCCAGTGGGCCACAGGGATCCTGTGGTTCCCCATGCTTTGGGGTCTCCTGTTTTCTCTACCTTGAATGCCATTCCTTGCACTCTTTGTTGCTCTTGTTAATCCTGTTCACCTTTCAGAACTCCGTTTAGGTTTCATCCATTCCTCCAAAAGCTTTCCTGGGCTGTCTCAGCTGGGCTGAGGGCCAGTTTTTATCCAGTCAGTAGCACCTTGTATAGCTTTCTCTACCACTCTTTATCTGCTGCTAGTTTGTAATCTCTGCAATGGCAGCTTTCAGTAGCTGCTTGACTTTGAATACAGGCAGGGGTGAGCGCAACACTGGGCAGTTAGAGGAAGCCAGGACATTGAATCGAATTGAATCACTCAAATGATATTAAGGTGAAGAGTGGCGAGAAGAGTCAAATGAGGAGAATGACGTTCAGTTAGGAACATAACTGAAATAGTGAAGGGGAAATGGCACAGAATACAGGGACAAAAGAATCTGACTGGGAATAGGTTAGAGACTGAAGGTAGGGAAAGGACTGAAGGAAGCTGCTGTGCTTGTCTTTGGCACTTTGAGGGTTAGCACCTTTCTGTGGGCTTTGGCTATCACATTTTAACTGTTTTGGGAGACTATGAATTTACAAGAAGACCTTATCTTTATCACATTGCACCAAAATCTTCTGCATATAAAGCCAAGAAAAAAAATAATTAATGCGTATTTCATTCCTTGAAAACCTTTGGGACCTTGGAAATAGCAGCCTGGTGACTCATACTGACATGACTGCTTTTTAGTCATAAATGAATAAACAAGTAGTAGAAATAGAATAGTCGAAATGGCCTAAGTGATACCAAGATCTATACTGCATTGATCTTCTCCTGCCCATTGTATGAACTTAGAAATATCCTTCAATCATAGAAATCTTTCCTGATACCAGGAATATAGTCAAACCTTTAGAGTGTGAAATGTATATAATGAGGTATATGGCCTTGGTACCAACACCAGATAATGATGAAAAAGATGTGTAAGTTATTCCTATTCAAAAGAATAAAGTTCTTCCCTACTCAAAATAATACGAAAAATTGTAAACAAAATAGTAGCAAACCGTATTCAATAACATAAAAAAGATATCATGGCCAAGTTGAGTTTAGCCAATAATGAAAGTATGGTTTAACACTGGAAAATCAGTCACTATTGCATCTGACATTGTATGGAAAGGCATGAAGAAATAATTAAAGAAATAAATTAGAAAGAAAGACATAAGAGTTACCATTACCAAGAGTTATCGTAAGAGTTATTATTACCAAGTGATTGTCTGTTTGGTAAACCTCAAATATATATACAGAGGATACATTACAGATAGAAGTAATATATGATTTCAGAGAATTTGCTGGATACAGAATTAATATAAAATATAACACCTATTTCACTGTATCTACATAGAGAAAATGTAATTTGTAAGCTATTTACCTTGTTAAAGGCAAGAACATGCCTAACAAAGGATAAGTATGACCTTCATGGAGAAAAAATACATTTTATTGAACTTTATTAAAGAAAGCTTGTATAGAAAGACAAAAAACCTTCTTGTTCATGGACTAGGAGACTCAATAGCTTAATTCAGTCAATTTTCTATAAGTTAATTTATATATTCAATATGATTGAAATAAAAATGATTCTAAGGAACTTTTAGATGGAATTGGATAACCTGATGCTCAAATATGTATATGAAAGAATAATGCACCAGAAATAACCATGATATTTCACATGGTATTTATTATTAAGAGATATTTACTATATTATATTAAGAGATATTTATTATTAAACTGTAGCAAGTTAGAACCTAGGACAGAAGAATGGACAAGTTGGTCAATTAGCTCAGAAACAGACCCTCCCACATAGAAAATTTGTTTGTGACACAGATAACACTCTAGATGAGCTGAGAAATATTAGGCTTTTCAATGAAGGGTAAATGGTAAAATTGCAATCCTTATCTCAATCTGAGCTTAAAAGTTCATTCCAGATAAATTATTACTCAAATGTGAAAAGAAAAGCTGTAAAATTTAGGATTCAGTATAGAATAATATCTTTATGACTTCAGTGTAAGAAATGGTTCCTTACATGAGACACTTAAGCAAATCCATAAAGGAAACAATTGAGAAAATTGAGTGCATTACCATTAATAACTTCTTCTTATCAAGAGACTACTTCTGTGAAAACAAAAAGACATACCAGAAGCTTGAAGAAAATATTTGAAAAAATAAAAAACTGAAAGAAACCTGTATAAAAAGTCCTCTATGAGCCAGTGAGAAAAGTCTACATATAGACTATTGACTTAAATCATCATATTGTAGGAAAAGAGAAATCTGAGTGGCCAATGAGCACATGAAAAGATGCTCAAACATATTAGGAACCAAAATGTAAAACTTAAAAGCCAAAATGAAATACTATTTTCCATCTATAAAATTGATTTAAATTGGATATTTTAAGTTTTGGTGGGAATATGGACTAAAAGGAACTCTTCTCTGTATAAATATAAATTGGCCAATTCACTTTGAAAAGTGATTTGGCATTATCTAGTGAAGTTGACTCAACAATTATGTTTCTTAAAAAAATACGTTAGTAAAATTCTTAAATTCACGAGGTGTTGCTGTTGTTGCTGTTCAGCCACTCAGTCGTGTTTGACTTTTGTGACCCCATGAACTGCAGCACACCAGGCCTCCCTGTCCTTCACTATCTCCCTGAGATTGCTCAAACTCATGTCCATTGAATCCATGATACCATCCAGTCATCTCATCCTCTGTCGTTCCCTTCTCCTGCCTTCAGTCTGTCCCAGCTCAGGGTCTTTTCCAGTGAGTCAGCTCTTCCAGTGAGTCTTGCATCACGTGTCCAAAGAATTAGAGCTTCAGCTTCAGCATCAGTCCTTCCAATGAATATTGTGGGTTGACTTTCTTTAGAATTGATTGGTGTGATCTCCTTGCTGTCTAAGGGACTCTCAAGAGTCTTTTCCAACACCACAGTTTGAAAGCATCCATTCTTCAATGTTCAGCCTTCTTTATGGTCCAACTCTCACATCCATACATGACCACTGGAAAAACCATAGTCTTGACTAGATGGACCTTTGTTGGCAAAGTACTGTCTCTGCTTTTTAATATGCTGTCTAGGTTGGTCATAACTTTTCTTCCAAGGAGCAAGCATCTTTTAATTTCATGGCTGCAGTCGCCATCTGCAGTGATTTTGGAGACCAAGAAAATAAAGTCTGCCACTGTTTCCATTGTTTCCCCATCCATTGGCCATGAAGTGATGGGACCAGATTCCATAATCTCAGTTTTTTGAACATTGAGTTTTAAGCTAGCTTTTTCATTCTCTTTTACATTCATTCAGAGGCTCTTTAGTTCCTCTTCACTTTCTGCCATTAAAGTGGTGTCATCCGCATATCTGAGGTTACTGATATTTCTCCCAGCAGTCTTGATTCCAGCTTGTGACTCATCCAGCCTGGCATTTCTCATGATGTACTCTGCGTATAAGTTAAATAAGCAGGGTGACAATGTATAGCCTTGACATACTCCTTTCCCAATTTGAAATGAGTCCATTGTTCCATGACCAGTTCTAACTGTTGCTTCTTTACCTGCATATAGGTTTCTCAGGAGGCAGGTCAGGTGGTCTGGTGTTCCCATCTCTTTCAGAATTTACCATAGTTTGTTGTGGAAGCACAGTGTAATATCATTCTTATAATTGAAAAGAATTGAATACAACTGATATCTCTATCAAAAAGAGAATGGGTTAATATATTGAGGTATATTCAATGGAATACCATACAGAAGATGTCTCTGCAATTCATAACAGGAATTTCAGGAGCCTATAATTAAAAAGAGAAAGGCACAGAAGAATATAAATGATACAAACTTCATATAAATGACTCCATTTATATGAAGTTCAAAATCATGTAAAAATTACTGATACATTACTTAGTCATACAAAAATATAGTAAAGCTAAAGAAAAACAAGAATGATAAAAATCAGCAGAATTCTTCTGAAGGGCGAGAGACTAAAGTATTATAGAATCAAGAGGCACACAGAGAGGATTATAATTGAAATGTAGTGGCACTGCCCCTTAAGTTGTCAGTTCATTTGTGGTGGTTATATCCTTATTTCGTTATATTTTTGTATATTTCATAAATATTATTTGTGTGAACTCAATATTTAATGAAAAAGTTAAAATCTTAATTAGATCCCATTTGTTTATTTTTGCTTTTATTTCCAGAATTCTGGGAGGTGGATCATAGAGGATCCTGCTGTGATTTATGTCTGAGAGTGTTTTGCCTATATTCTCCTCTAGGAGTTTTATAGTTTCTGATCTTACATTTAGATCTTTAATCCATTTTGAGTTTATTTTTGTGTACGGTGTTAGAAAGTGATCTAGTTTCATTCTTTTACAAGTTGTTGACCAGTTTTCCCAGCACCACTTGTTAAAGAGATTGTCTTTACTCCATTGTATATTCTTGCCTCCTCTGTCAAAGATAAGGTGTCCATATGTGTGTGGATTTATCTCTGGGCTTTCTATTTTGTTCCATTGATCTATATGTCTGTCTTTGTGCCAGTACCATACTGTCTTGATGACTGTGGCTTTGTAGTAGAGCCTGAAGTCAGGCAAGTTGATTCCTCCAGTTCCATTCTTCTTTCTCAAGATTGCTTTGGCTATTCGAGGTTTTTTGTATTTCCATACAAATCTTGAAATTATTTGTTCTAGTTCTGTGAAAAATGTGGCTGATAGCTTGATAGGGATTGCATTGAATTTGTAAATTGCTTTGGGTAGTATACTCATTTTCACTATATTGATTCTTCCGATCCATGAACATGGTATATTTCTCCATCTATTAGTGTCCTCTTTGATTTCTTTCATCAGTGTTTTATAGTTTTCTATATATAGGTCTTTAGTTTCTTTAGGTAGATATATTCCTAAGTATTTTATTCTTTTCGTTGCAATGGTAAATGGAATTGTTTCCTTAATTTCTTTTTCTACTTTCTCATTATTCGTGTATAGGAATGCAAGGGATTTCGGTGTGTTGATTTTATATCCTGCAACTTTACTATATTCATTGATTAGCTCTAGTAATTTTCTGGTGGAGTCTTTAGGGTTTTCCATGTAGAGGATCATGTCATCTGCAAACAGTGAGAGTTTTACTTCTTCTTTTCCAATTTGGATTCCTTTTATTTCTTTTTCTGTTCTGATTGCTGTGTCCAAAACTTCCAGAACTATGTTGAATAGTAGTGGTGAAAGTGGACACCCTTGTCTTGTTCCTGACTTTAGGGGAAATGCTTTCAATTTTTCACCATTGAGGATAATGTTTGCTGTGGGTTTGTCATAAAGCTTCTGCACAACAAAGGAAAATATAAGCAAGGTTAAAAGACAGCCTTCTGAATGGGAGAAAATAATAGCAAATGAAGCAACTGACAAACAACTAATCTCAAAAATATACAAGCAACTTATGCAGCTCAACTCCAGAAAAATAAACAACCCAATCAAAAAATGGGCCAAAGAACTAAATAGACATTTCTCCAAAGAAGACATACGGATGGCTAACAAACACATGAAAAGATGCTCAACATCACTCATTATTAGAGAAATGCAAAGCAAAACCACAATGAGGTACCACTTCACACCAGTCAGAATGGCTGTGATCCAAAAATCTGCAAACAATAAATGCTGGAGAGGGTGTGGAGAAAAGGGAACCCTCCTACACTGTTGGTGGGAATGCAAACTAGTACAGCCACTATGGAGAACAGTGTGGAGATTCCTTAAAAAATTGCAAATAGAACTACCTTATGACCCAGCAATCCCACTGCTGGGCATACACACCGAGGAAACCAGAATTGAAAGAGACACATGTACCCCAATGTTCATCGCAGCACTGTTTATAATAGCCAGGACATGGAAACAACCTAGATGTCCATCAGCAGATGAATGGATAAGAAAGCTGTGGTACATATACACAATGGAGTATTACTCAGCCGTTAAAAAGAATTCATTTGAATCAGTTCTGATGAGATGGATGAAACTGGAGCCAATTATACAGAGTGAAGTAAGCCAGAAAGACAAACACCAATACAGTATACTAACACATATATATGGAATTTAGGAAGATGGCAATGACGACCCTGTATGCAAGACAGGAAAAAAGACACAAATGTGTATAACGGACTTTTGGACTCAGAGGGAGAGGGAGAGGGTGGGATGATTTGGGAGAATGGGAATTCTAACATGTATACTATCATGTAAGAATTGAATCGCCAGTCCATGTCTGACGTAGGGTGCAGCATGCTTGGGGCTGGTGCATGGGGATGACCCAGAGAGATGTTGTGGGGAGGGAGGTGGGAGGGGGGGTCATGTTTGGGAACGCATGTAAGAATTAAAAGATTTTAAAATTTAAAAAATAAATAAATAAATAAAATAAAATTAAGTTAAAAAAATAAATAAATAAAATAAAATTAAGTTGAAAAAAAAAAAGTTAAAATCTGTCATGTTCAATTGCTTATATTTAACAGTTATGTGCATATAAAATGAATATGACATGATTCGTGCTCTCCAGGGTCCTGTAAAATGACTTAAAGACTTTGTGTCTCAAAGTGGGATTCTCATAGTACTTCTTTTTTTTAAATATAAATTTATTTATTTTAATTGGAAGTTAAGTACTTAACAATATTGTATTGGTTTTGCTCATAGTACTTCTTTAGGATTGCAAATTTCTCCACCCAACCTCGCATCTGCTGGAAGAGAATATGCGCTATAAATGGCCTAGGGCTATGGGAGTTTGTGGGAAGGGTTAGGTATAATCAGGCTGGAGCTGCCCAGTTTAAAGATGCCAGGAAAACTGTCGGGAAGACTTTTGAGCGCTGGTATTGCAGACACTTTTCAAGAAGAAATTTTTGTCACAAACCACCAGATAGCCATAATGAGGAGAGGAGTAAAATTATTCCCCCTCAAAGGAAATTATAAGTTTGAGAGTACATTTATTATTAATCCATAGAAACACCATCAATGATATTTTTGTTGGTCTTACTTTTTGTTTGCTATAGATTCTGTAGCTATAATTTCTAGATCTATGTGATAATCAGCATTTTTGCAATCATATGAGTCAATTTTTTATGAATACACCATATTTTCCAAGATTCAATTAGTTGTACAATTAAAGAATTATTGAAATAATAATAGTGTGCCACTTGGTCAGTGTAGTTGTTCTCTTCTGCAGATTAAAGATTCAGGAAAATACAAATCTCTTAAGTCTCTTCCCACAGTTCTGCTGGCAACAGAATAAGTGCTTCATTGTTTCCTTAGCAAGTAAAATGAAACTCAAGGAAGGCTGCCAGTTTGAAACTGCAGTGTGACATTTGAATTACAGAGGTCTACTTTGGTCTCTTGACTGTTTAGTTCTGGATATCAGTGGGAAAAATAGGGATCACTGGTTCCCTCCTCATTTAGAATATATTCATCAGAGACTTAAAGATAATGACATTTATATCTTAGTAAGTAGCTATCAGTTATAAAGAGGAATTGAATTAGAAATATTGAGTCATGGAAAAATATAGTTTATACTCCCCAGAAGCTTAGTATTTTGCTGTGGAAACAAATATGTATGGTAAAGAATTTAAATCATTTTCAAAGCAGTCTGTCAAAAGGCCAGAGTCTAAAAGAATCATCACAACAAAGGACACACAAAAGTAAAAGCGTGAGTTTGAGACTTGTGGTTTCAGCTTTTATTTGCAAGAATTTGTTTGTTGTTATTGTTTATATGTTTTTTGTAACTAAGAAGCTGGGGTAATATTGGGTGAAATCAAGAAATAAAAAGACCAGTTTACCTGCAGAGTATATGAAAGGAGTAATGGTGGGAAAGTCTTCAACAGAGTAAACGGAATAATGTTATAAAAACTTCAAAAATTAGCTAAATTTCTAGGAAGTTTTTTGAAACTAACACAACATTGTAAAGCTACTATACCCCAATAATAATAATAATAATAATGATTGGGAACAGTTCTCTCCAGGGCTGTAAGATTTCTGAGGCATTGACTACTGTTTGTTCTAAACTTCAAGTCCCTTATAATTATACAGTGGAAGTGACAAATAGATTCAAGGCATTAGATCTCATAGAGTGCCTGAAGAACTATGGACGGAAGTTCATGACATTGTACAGCTATGGCCCTAACAGAAGCAGAAGGTGTCAAGAATACACAGAAGAACTATACAAAACAGCTCTTCATGACCCAGATAATGGTGTGATCACTCTCCTAGAGCCTGACATTCTAGAATGCGAAGTCAAGTGGGCCTTAGGAAACATCACTACAAACAAAGCTAGTGGAGGTGATGGAATTCCAATTGAGGTATTTCAAATCCTAAAAGATGATGCTCTGAAAGTGCTGCACTCAATATGCCAGCAAATTTGGAAAACTCAGCAGTGGCCACAGGACTGGAAAAGGTCAGTTTTCATTCCAGTCCCAAAGAAAGACAATGCCAAAGAATGTTCAAACTACCGCACAATTACACTCATCTCACACAGTAGCAAAGTAATGCTCAAAATTCTCCAAGCCACGCTTCAACAATACATGAACCGTGAACTTCCAGATGTTCAAGCTGGATTTAGGAAAGGCAGAGGAACCAGAGATCAAATTGCCAACATCTGTTGGATCTTTGAAAAAGCAAGAGAGTTCCAGAATAACATCTACTTCTGCTTTATCAGCTACGCCAAAGCCGTTGACTGTGTGGATCACAACGAACTATGGAAAATTCTTCAAGAGATGAGAATACCAGACCACCTGACCTGCCTCCTGAGAAATCTGTATGCAGGTCAAGAAGCAACAGTTAGAACTGGACATGGAACAACTGGTTCCAAATTGGGAAAGGAGTACGTCAAGGCTGTATATTGTCACCCTGCTTATTTAACTTACATGCAGAGTACATCATGAGAAAGGCTGGACTGGAAGAAGCACAAGCTGGAAACAAGATTGCTGGGAGAAATATCAATAACCTCAGATATGCAGATGACACCACCCTTATGGCAGAAAGTGAAGAGGAACTAAAAAGCCTCTTGATGAAAGTGAAAGAGGAGAGTGAAAAAGTTGGCTTGAAGCTCAACATTCAGAAAACAAAGATCATGGCATCTGGTCCCATCACTTCTTGGGAAATAGATGGGGAAACAGTAGAAACAGTGGCAGACTTTATTTTCTTGGACTCTAAAACCACTGCAGATGATGACTGCAGCCATGAAATTAAAAGACGCTTGCTCCTTGGAAGAAAAGTTACGACCAACCTAGACAGCATATTAAAAAGCAGAGACATTACTTTGCCAACAAAGATACATCTAGTCAAAGCTGTGGTTTTTCCGGTAGTCATGTGTGGATGTGAGAGTTGGACTATAAAGAAAGCTGAGCTCAGAAGAATTGATGCTTTTGAACTGTGGTGTTTTAGAAGACTCTTGAGAGTCCCTTGGACTGCAAGAAGATCCAGCCTGTCCATCTTAAAGGAAATAAGTAGTGAATATTCATTGGAAGGACTAATGCTGGAGCTGAAACTCTAATACTTTGGCCACCTGATGTGAAGAACTGACACATTTGAAAAGACCCTGATGCTGGGAAAGATTGAAGGTGAGAGCAGAAGGAGATGACAGGGAATGAGCTGGTTGGATGGTATCACTGACTTAATGGACACGAGTGAGTAAACTCCAGGAGCTGGTGATGGATAGGGTGGCCTGGTGTACTACAGTCCATGGGGTCACAAAGAGCTGGACACGACTGAGTGACTGAACTGAATCAGTGATAGCACTTCTATCCTGGAAAGCATTCAGGTTGACCTCAGCTCACTGGCCAGGGTTTTTATGGATTATAGAATTGCCTTAACCCGTAGATTTCTCCCTTGTGGTCCCATTCCTCATCTGTAAAATCATTGATATCTTCTGCTATATTTGAGGATATAGTGGTATGGCACTAAAGACACTGATACCACTAGTACCTTAGACCGAGTGAAAATCTCAGTTGAAGAATCTTAAGGAGACAGCTCCTGTATTTCTAAAGTAGACCTTGATGGTTTATGGAATTTGTTTAGCCAGTAGGGTCTGGAAGCCTGGGGAGTATAGTCAGTCTCAGAACTGCAAGTTGGTCTCATTCTTCTATTTGGAGTTCTTTTAATAGTAGTTTTAATTATATGCTGTGGGAAAGACTGAATAGATTTTGTCTGGCCACTCTTGGCCACACGTATTAATGTCGTCAAGGGAATGCCATACTCATGGGAAGGTTCATCAGATACCCAGATGGTGCAGAAATGAGGATGAGTATTATTGGAAAACAGTTCCCCCAGGGCTCTCTGACTTTTCTGCATGTGTTGTGAGCAGAGGCACTAATGGCCTTTGTTTCCGATATTTTTTCAATGATATTTTACATAGTGAACAGCCTTGGAAAATAGAGATAGTGTCTCCGTTTAAGGTAGGTGACAGACTTGCTTATCGCCTTTGATAAAAAATTTGAATTTCCTAAGCTCAGAATTCTTAACAAAAGATTTTTATATTCATACCCCCTGCTCCATTTTTAGACCATGACAGAATCCTGGATTTGATCTTTGTTTCGAAGCCATTTCTTAGTCTTAGAATCAAGACTCTGAGAACCACCAAGTTTTGTTGATTCCTTTCTGTTCAGCTGTTCCCTGAGTTGATCTCTAGTCATCATATTTTACTATAAGAAGCAGAAAGAAAGCAGACAGTGCCTTCAACACTTTGTTTGGAAATCTACTTGGCTAGTTCATTTGGTTCAGTAGGAGTATTTCCTATGTCCTGCTTCAGAAGGTGATAATGTGGCTAAGCTTTCTGCCACTACAGTCTTTTCAAGGCAGTTTAGGCTGCTTTAACATACTCTTCAAAACCTTCCCTGCTTTCATTCCAGCCTGATTCCAGACTTCCCCGTTTTCCTATATTTATTACAGCTGGGCTGGGCTGGGCTGAGTTACTAGTCGTGTCCGACTCTTTGCAACCCCATGGACTGCAGCCTGCCAGGCTTCTCTGTCTATGGGATTCTCCAGGCAAGAATACTAGAGTGGGTTGCCATGCCCTCCTCCAGAGGATCTTCCCAAGCCAGGGACTGAACCCAGGTCTCCCACATTGCAGGCAGATTTTTTACCGTCTGAGCCACCAGGGAATCCTCCCTTTCTATTGTATAATAAATTACTACCAGAACGTACCAACTTAAAATAAGAAATACTCACAGATTACAGTATCTGTAGGTCTGTTTAGCTGGATACCTCTGACTCAAGATGTCTCACAAAGCCAAAAGTAAGGTTGTAGATACAGCTGCAGTCACACACATGCTCAGTTGGCGAAGGTCTGTTCCAAGGCCACTCATAACTGTTGACTGAATGCAGGAGATCCACTTCCAACTCGGCAGGCCTCATGTCCTTCCTGGCTATTGGCCACAAACAGCAGTTTCTTGTGATACGGGCCTCTCCGTAGGACCACATACAACATTGTGGCTTGGCTTTCAAGAGCAAGAGGACAAAAGAGATGCCAGTCACAGGGTTTTCTAAACCAATCTTAGAAGTGACATCCCATCGCTTTTGTTGTATCCTGCTTGTTAGAAGTGAGTCTCTAGATGCAGTGCCCATTCAAGGGAAAAGGTTATAGAAGTCCATGAGGAATGGATCAATGGGGCTTATTTTAGAGCCTGCCTACCATAGTAGTAAAGAGCTTTTGAGGAGTATACTTTTGAAAAGGAAGGAGGGGGGGGGGGGAGCTAAAGAAAGCTGTACAATTCTATAAAATCTAATTCTAGTTTTTGAACGGTCTACCACAATTACTAGAAAATTTTAAGAAGGGTTAAAGATGAATTTGAGTTCTTACAGAAGATTGTACAGGCAAATCTTAAATCTATCTGGTCAGAATTTTAGGAGGAATAATCTGCGAGCAGATTATTAATAATCTGCCTGCCTTCAGGAGCTGAGCATCTGAAGGCAGGGAACACAAGAGGCATTATCAGTAATAGAGATAGAGATGTTAGATGCTTCTTGATTTGGTGACTAGACAGTAAGAATAGAGTAAAATTTCAGAAGACATTCTGAAAACAAAGATAAAATTTTGAATGACTTGATAAATGAGAGAAATGAATATATGTCTTGAGCCATACATCATGTTGGATGTTTTACATATTTTATTTCTTTGAATCCTCTCAATACCTATGAGATTGGCATTTTTCACACCATTTTATAGAAGAAAAGATCACAGAAGACACAAGCTAAATGACTTGTCCACTATCATACAACAGTGGTATTGCTTTTTCTCTCATGGGGCCCTCCCTGGTCTCTCCAGCTCCCAAGCCATGCTGTTTTTTGTTGTACTGTTCTGTGGCATTGTCTTGGAGAAACTGAAGACAATAATCACAGTCCTGATGATTATCATAGTCATCTAGTCATTTAGCATATTCTAGGCACTGTGATTGGAGAAGGCAATGGCACCCCACTCCAGTACTCTTGCCTGGAAAATCCCATGGACAGAGGAGCCTGGTGGGCTGCAGTCCATGGGGTCGCAAAGAGTCGGACACAACCGAGCAACTTCCCTTTCACTTTTCACTTTCTTGCATTGGAGAAGGAAATGGCAACCCACTCCAGTGTTCTTGCCTGGAGAATCCCAGGGACGGGGGAGCCTGGTGGGCTGCCATCTATGGGGTCGCACAGAGTCAGACACAACTGAAGCGACTTAGCAGCAGCAGCAGCAGGCACTGTGATTAATACTTCAGATATATCACTACTATAAATTCTCCCAACAACGTTATGAGGAAGGTGTTATTATCCCCAGTGACATGAAAAGAGACCAAATGGCCCAACATTACAAAGCCTGGACACACAGAAGTCAGCTGACAGAACACGGAAAGAGAGATGCCTTTTCAGGGACGGGGATGCTTTTGCTGAAAGTCATCTGGATGGTTGGTGCAGACTGAGGAATTTTAAACATTAAAGTGTTAGTTTGAGGTCTTTCTCCTCCAGAGAAAAAGCAACTCTCTTCTGTCCTCCCACAGAACTGAGTCTGAAAATATATATAACCAAATTCAATTCCAGTAAACAAATTCCAACAAAAACTGCATAATTAAGGCTATTTTTATGATTAGCACCATTTAGTTTCCCTGAATTTACCAGAACAAACATTGCCTCAGCAAAAATGACTGCTAATGGCTGAACCTAACAACAAGAGAAAATCCCCAGAAGGGTCATTGAGGCCCCAGCTGCAGCTGTGCTTTCACCGTATTTCTTACTTGAAAGCTGAGAATCAACAGGAAAATCAGGCTCTACCGTGCTGTGTAGATGGGGCTGAAACTATTAATTTATTCAGCAAACATTTATTCGGTGCCTACTACATGCCAAGCAGTGTGCGAGCCACACTGGAATTACAGGCATAGATTATACCTGGCATTCTCAAAGAATTTGCCATTGAAAAAAATTGTTGGGAGAAGGCAGATTAAAAAACAGCCAAGTTTTATGGGTGAAGTACGGCACATCACAGAAGCATTAAGAGTCTTAAGAGTCATTAAGAAGAGTCTTAAAGGCAGCAGCCTCATGGGACGTGCTAAGTAGATGGATATTCATTTGGACCATTAGGGAAGGAGGGGAGTCAATAAGTGAGAATAGAGACCTGGAAGTTTGCTTGATCTTGGGTAGAAGCTAGTACCTACTCCAAAACTGAGAACACAAGAAGAGGAGCAAGTTAAGGAAGTATAAAAGTTTCACTTCAAAAATGATGGTTTGCTTTTAAAAGATTTGTGTGGCCAGGGTTTCTAGGACATTATATTTGTGAGACCAAAAGCAAACAAATGTCTGGTTACAAGATTTGGTGAAGCTTTACCCTATTGCTAATGTGGTATAAGTACCATCACCAGCAGCAGCGGTCACTTATTTTGAGTATCTGCCATGTGCCTGCCCTTGTATTGAATATTCTGCAGGCACCATCTAACTAAATGTCATGAAAACCTGGTTACTCTAAGGAACTATTTTTATCCTCACTTTATGGATATGAAAGTGAAACTTAGATCTGAAAAGTAATTTGCCAACAAGAGCTGAGACTTGAAGCCAGGCCCAAGTAATTTCAAAACCAAGTTTCTTTTATTGGTCTTTCCTATAACAGATACTGTCTGTTCCTTTGTAAAAACTATACTGAGATCTACAGCCCTCCTGAGTATTCAAGGCTCTAATATGTCTACATGCTTCTTGTCCCTCTAGAATCACCAGAAGAGGCAGAATCCTGTCAGTTGTACTTAATATTGTAATTATGAATCTTAATAAAATATTAAATCCTCCAATGGAATATGAGTATAACAGAAGTTGTGTCTATGAAAGCAGATAAAATTCTTTGTAGAGATTCAGAGAAGACTGGTAGCTCAATAAAACTAGATTGAAAAGGTAATGCAAAAGAGAAAAGCTACAAAAATCTAGAGGCATTTCATACTTATTTTGCCTTGCAAGTATCTTATTCATCCATTTTAAGACAGTGCATTAATTCTTTGGTGTATATGCTCTGGTTCTGGTTTATATAACAAGGAGTACATGAAACATCAGTCAGCATACCTGTGAGCCAAACCTTTTGAAGGAGACTTCTGTGCTCTTTCCCAGGGTGAGCATACTATGAGAGAAAAGAAGAGGACAAGAACTTTGGAGCTCACTACAGGCAGGCACAAGTCTTCAAAGTGAACTGAATGATAAGGTTCAAAGATGCAGAGAGTGAATCTCAACACAACAGGATTATGCACCAGGGCTTTTGGTTGGAGAGAAATGAAAGGAATGTGTTTCCATTTATTTTTCTACAAAGCTTTAGTTCTGTAGACGGCAAACTGCATAGCATAGAGGAAAGAGCTTGGGCCATGGGCTATGTTAAATGTGTAGCCTCAGGAACATAACTAATTGACCTTGAGGAAAGTTTCTGAGCCTCAGTTTCCTCAAGTTAACATGGTATAGTAATATCAGACAGTTTTTAAGGAATGTACAGTGTTGGGCACATAGTAAGTTATTTAAAAAGTCACTATTCTTTTTTTTACCCTTTTGGGAGGCTATTTAAAAGTATCAGATGTTAGTCAAGAAGGTAGATAAGATGATGAAATGGCAAGAACTATTCTTGCCTCATTGAAAGTGGATTTGCAAGTTGGGACAAAGAACTTTTAAGAGTTTCTGTTTACTTAAAAGATGTTGAGTATTTTCAAAATAAAGAGATAATGAGAAGAAGGAACAGGATAACAATGGAAACACTTTGTTGTAGCAGTTTTGGGGGGTACAACATTGTCCACTTTCCTCTGTAAATGTCAAATTCAATCCAATTTAATTTTGAGATTTATGAAATTCTGTATCAGTCCATGTAATTTATGTTATTTGCTGACTAACCAGAAAAGTAATTTCCATTTTCCAACAAGATAAAAGAATTAGAAGAATATGTAACTTTTAAACTTCCAGGTGTTTATGGGGTTCTGTAGTAAACCCACACTTTATTCTAAAGCCTGTTTAGGATGGGAGTGATAAATAACGAGAGAGAACGGCAACATGTTTTAAAACACTATATCTAGAGTTTCCGATAAATAATAGTATAATAAAGACAGTAAAGTGCACATCTTGTCCTCAGGATGCTTGAGATTAATTAGAGAAAACACTAGTAAATGGAAAAATGAAATGAAAGATAACAAATTTTAACAGAATTGCAGGTAGTTTGGGTATTAAGAAGGAGACTGGCAAAGTAAAAAAAAAAAATCAAAACACTTCTTAGTGACTTACATTTATGAAAATAATTTTGATGACTGAAATGGATAACAAAGCCAGAATTGTACTTAGAGGTGAGAATTGCATATATTGTAGACACCCTAATCCTGTTATTCACTAAAAGGAGAGTTAAAAAATTAATGTGATCTAACGCTGCCTTCTCATCAAATGACTTTACAGGGTATTTTCTTGATACGATTGAAAACTTCCTAGCAGGTTATAGATATTACCAAGTAAATGCAATTGGCATTCTTGGATTCATTTTTTAAAAAATATTTTTCAAGATCCTATTATAGGTTAGGTCTCTTCCTAGGCACGTATTTATGTTCATTCCCTTAGACATGGTGAAGTGAAGTGAAGTTGCTCAGTCATGCCCAACTCTTTGCGACCCCATGGACAGTAGCCTGCACCAAGCTCCTCTGTCCATGGGATTTTCTAGGCAAGAGTACTGGAGTGGGTTGCTGTTTCCTCAAGCTCTTAAAGGAAAATCAAATCATTCAACTCTTAGGTTTAAAAAGTGCTGTGCCATCATCAGACCTTAAATTTAACTTCAGATTTTATCGAGTTATTCATGATGTTTAACAAATTGATGTGATATAGAAGTGAATTTTATATACCTAGCTTAGGCCTTTATAATTGCTCATAGTTGTAACTACAGGGTTAAGAATAAGTGCAGAGTTTTATGTCTCTAAATCAGAACTTTCAGCAAGGTATCTTGAGATCATGTACTTGCCAGTCTTGCTACATTTCTGTTCATTAACATCACTGGGATTCATCAAGTACCTATTAGTTCTAAAAATATGTATAAACAGAAGATGAATTAATGTACAGAATCACAGACACACACACACACACACGCACGCACGCGTGCATACACACACACACACAAAACAGGTCTGGAATTAGAGTCCTTTTAAGGTTTGTAGGAACTAATCATACCACAAGTGGAAGCTCTCTGGGAACAACCAGCCCCCAACTGTTCAGCTACCTTCCCTCCCAGCGCCATTGACACTTAGAATGATGTTTACAGTTCAGATCATTTCAGACTGGTTTCTAAAGACTCCTAGGATTCCCAGTGCTATATACAGTTTCAACATGGAGGCCAGCCACTGCTTTCCCTTTCAGTCAAGGCGTCTCTGATTTTTTTTTTGTAGGGGAAACAGGGGGTTCTAATGTGTAACCCAGTGTGGAAAGCCACTGCTCTGTACGAAATATCCTGAGCTTACTTGCATACACAAATGCCACCAAAGTCAAAGTCTTCACGATAACAGTCTCTGTGTGTGGAAGCAGAGTCTGAGTATGCTGCGTCATCCTTGTTGTTCATCATGCTCAGTGGCCTCCAGGAATTGTGTGTATGTCTGGACACTGCAATTTAAGAGAGAAATTTGAGAACCTGGAGAGATGTCAGTGTACAGGCAGAAAGACAATTACAGAGAATGAGAGCTAGGAGGAAATTGCAGTTATTTTACTTTGAAAGAGAGACTTCAGAATGGCAATAATAATGATCTTTCAGAAATTAGGAATTATTACACTGAAGTTAATGACTGGATTTCCTTCATTTGCAGAGTCAAGTAAATACGGTTTCAGGTTTAGCAAGAACAATTTAGTATAGAACCAAAAGATAAAATAGCAATAGGATACGAAGCTTCTTTAATCAAAGAAATAGATCACTCAGTACACTATGAAATGTTTTAAAGGCAATATGAATTCTTATCTGCTTTATGTATTAAATGTAACACTACCTGAAGGAACAGGGGTAAATTAAAGAAACTTTGTTTTTCAAGCCTGTGAATCAGTGACTTATCTTCAAATTAAATCAGAAGGTATAGATCTCAAACAATTAACCTGGTGCTGCCAGGAAAGGAGCCACTTTCTAATCATGTTAAGGAACTTAGTGGTGAGGAAGAATGTATATTCCAGGGCTCATGGACTCAGATACCTACAGGGGCCCAGGGGTATCGTGAAGCAGTGATGCCAACAGCTTGGTATAATGAATTATGGAACGTGTGGTGTATTAGAGAGTGTGTGGCCCCTGTAAACGAACAATCACTGCTGACTCTGACCAGTGGTTCTCATGGCATGATGTGCCTATATTGTCAGATCTTTGGTTCTATCAAAAAAAAAAAAAAAAGAAAAACTGGAAACTAGAATCTTAGGTGACTTTTTTTTTTAAACGTTCTCAAAATGCTCACATTTATCAAAGTAGTACTAAACAGGCAAAGCAATGTATCCATGTGGGCTGTAAGTTAGAAACTTTTGGTTTACTCTTTAGGTCACTAGTTAACTACCATGTTAGTTAAACAAGCAAATGAAGCAGAGTTGATTGAACTCTAAAGCTTAGGAGAATTAATCTACCAGACATTTTTTGGTAAGGCTTAAATAAGGTCCCTTCCAGCTCTGAGTCTTCTGACCTACGGTTTCTTCTTCTCTGCTGTCAATATTGGGTGACTTAACGCATTACAGGTAGTAGGAATTTAAAGTAATTACTTATTTCTTTTAGCAATGTAATTTTCTTTAGTAAAACCATCAAATACTTATATTTAAAATAGTTTGTTGCTTCACTAAAGATACTGCTGATGCTGTTAGATTTTTAGAAATGCACTTACATACGTCACAGACCTGTCACTTTGGATCTTTGAACTAACATTTGTAACCGTAGCTGCATGAGGCATGCTTGACTCAAAAGCCTACTTATACTTTTACCACTTGGTGACGTATTTTATTTCTCCTTTATAAAATATTTTAAAAATAGCCCACCTCCACATGAGTAATAACAGCTGGATTTCTGAAGTTCCCTTCCTTTTAGACAGGAGAATATGCCACAGATGAAGAGGAGGACGAAGTAGGGCCTGTTCTTCCTGGAGGCGACATGGCCATTGAGGTCTTTGAGCTGCCTGAGAACGAGGACGTGTTTTCCCCCTCAGACCTGGATACAAGCAAGCTCAGTCACAAGTTCAAAGAGGTAAGTTGCTGATCTGCAAAATATTTTTCTCTACGTCCATTTCATTATTAAGTATATACTTTGGTTAGAAAAATATATTAAGAATAATCAGTTTTCAAAAGAATGCCTTTCAGTTACAGATTGTCCAGAATCTCATTGAATTTCAAGGCAAAAGTTAAGTAGATCTCATTATACAGTCATTAATTTAAATGCATTAAGTTAATACAATCATTATTTGTCATGGTGACAGTTTCTAACTTGTCTGTTCCATAATTTCAAGCTACAGCTTTAATTTGCATTTTTTGGTGATAAGTTCAGGTTGTGCATTTAAAGCTTTATGAAAGTTTCAGGACCTGGTTTCCTCAAAGGCAGTGATTGCTAAAAAGAGTTTTGTTTTTTTTTTCCTAAACTAGACAAGATTCCAGCAGGGATTAGATGGTATTCCCAAGTGGCTTAATTGAAGAAAGTTCAATTTCTTGAAAAAGTTCAAGGAAAAAAACCCACTTTTTAAAAAACTTTTCATTTTATCTTAGAATATGGTTGAATGAGTTAACAGAACTACCAAGTGATATCACAGCGCGCAGGGACCAGCAGCAGCAGAAGCTGATGCCATCTTCTGACTTAATAGGTGAAGAGGGAAAGAGATAACCTACTTTTGAAGGCGGGCCATTCCCCATCTGCAGCTTTGTAAGATGCAGCCACTGCTAAAAACTATAACTTCGGAGTGAGGGTGATAATATACCAAGACCCTCTTCTCCTCTGGCTGATGCCACCCATCAGCCTAATCCAGGTAGGATAGCCTGGGCAATTCAGGCCTGAGGCAAGAGCTGTCAGAAACGGGCCAGGGTCCCCAGGGAGTGAAGGGAATGTAGATAACCACAAAACTCTTCTTCCAGATTAACTTCTCAGAACCTCAGCATGTAAAACATAAACAGTGATGAATGTGTCCCCAGGCATTTCACTCTCTGTTGTTGTGTGGAACTTCCTCCATTGCTGAAAACAAATATGTCATTATTTACAACCTCCCTGCAATAAATAACTCTGAAGCACTGAGGCTTGAAAACCACTGTTCTGTGGTTACAAGTCTCTTGGGGACTTGACCCCACTTGGAGAGCATATTTTCCTATTCAAGAAAAACAAGGTTGATAATTACAGATTTCTAATATCTAATTTTGATGTGTTAGAAACAGGGACTTAAAAAAAATTATTTATTTATGGCTGTGCTGGGTCTTCGTTACTGCACGCAGGCTTTCTCTAGTTCTGGCAAGGGGGGCTACTCGCTCATGAGGACGCGTGAGCTGCTCATTGCAATGGCTTCTCTCGT